>NC_143404.1:68400306-69025306 GCF_052110815.1 Crocodylus siamensis
CATGTTTAAAAAGCAGACAGAAAGGAAAGCTTATTTGTGATGAGGATGAGCCCTGGCAACAACCCTCCCCATGACTGAAATAACTAAAACCCAGGGAACCCTGAATGCATGGCTCCACATTTCCCCTGAAAAATGTGCATGCTTGAATTTCAGAAGTATTTTGAGTGTTAATGTGCTTTTTTAGCACTGTGCAAAAAAAAAAAAATTGAAGAAATAGACTCGGTTCTTTTCCCAGTCGTCCAAAATAAGAGTTTCAGTATAGAGCAGGGGGAAAAAAGACGGTGACATGCTTGATGTTGGATGCAGGCGGCAGCAGCCGGTTATCTGTCCAGAAGTTTCCAGCTCATGCTTCCAAAACCTTTGCAATTAGAAAAAACCTAAACCCATGGTGCTCCCTAGTATTCTTGTTTTAAGTTTCAAAAAAGGTGTCCGCATCCCTTCAGAAAAAGTGAGCCGACCAAACTCGTGCTAGGGCAGAATCACCCGGATCCTGTAACTTTCGAATCTTTTTTTCCGGCAGCGTAATGACACGCTTGATTCACATTGCAAAGGTGCTGCTGACGTGTCGTTTGACAGTCAGGCAACTCGGTACCCGGGCTGGGGCTAAGCAAGCTACTGAGAGAGCTTTGGTTTTGGCATCAAGTGCAGTTTTACTTATTCTCATGACCTGGAGCTGTTCAGCGAGACCCTGGGTTTGGATCTTGCAAAAAAGTCCTTATCCTTCTCGATTCAAGGCGAGCACTGTTGTCACTTGTTACATGTATGCCAAAAGGGATTTAACTAGAAGCAGGAGCTCATGAATAACTGGTTAGAAAAGGCCGGCTGAAATATCACTGAGGTTTTGATACTGTATATTTTTCAGTCGGTATTAATAGCATATTCCTTCCCTCCTGTAAAATAAGGGCTCCAACTGATTTAAATGCGTACGGGGGGGTTGAGCAGTATCTGACTTGGACGAGTGGGAAAACCTCCGCATTTACCGAGCTGCATGAAAAAGACAGACTTTGCCCTGAATGAAAGTGAAACTGAGCTGGTTTCCGAGCTGCCGTGCGAGGCTCCAGGTACATTTAAGGGACGAGCAGGAACATATGTTCTTGCAAGGGGGTGTGGTCTTACGGCCTTTAAAAAGAAAAAAAAAAATCAAACAAAATCATGTGATCTTTTTGCTCTTTAGGAGAATCCCACTCATGTCAGGCTCTCGGGAGTCGGTGACAGGTGCAGCCCCCCACAATAAACCGGGATGGGTTTTCTGCCAAAAGGGATGACCTTTGGCAGGAGTGACAGATTCCCCGCCGGGGGCCGGGGACAAGGTGACTCACGCTCTTCACCTGCCGAGGACACAGTCAGCCACGCTCAGCTGAACCGTCTCAGCAGCTGGGGCCGGAGCTGCATTGCACTTTTCACCATGCCCTTCTTTCCCCACCCCGCGGATGATATATCCCTCATTGCGGGAATGGGGACAGGTCAGCCATCCCCCTATAAGCACCAGGTTATTTGGTAAGGAGGCAAGGCACGTCTTGATGGTAGCTTGTCTATTCGGTGCGAAGGCAGTGGCCAGGGGCGGTCAAATAGCAAGCGGCGAAGTCGTTTCAAGGATACAGTGGCGTCTTCCGCAAAATATGTCCCAATTTTATGTTAAAAGTTTTATGGCAACACGTTGCGTTAAAATAAAAAAGCATTAGTGTTTTGAAATTAGCTTGGATTGAGCTGTAAAACTGTAGTTCGCAGGATTGGTTGTGGCTCCCCTTATTGTAAATCATTTACATTAGCTTGATCTACTGAATTGAAAATGAGGACAATTCTCACTGTCCTGGATATAAAACAAAATTTGCCTTCATTTTTTAAAAATTTTTGTTTGGTGAAAGCTTTTTTCTCAGCTCAGGTTTCACTGAAACTCTTCTGCTGTTTAGCGGTGCTTTTGCTAAGGGACCCTGGCTCTGATTTACAATAGGTACCTGCATTCCTAATGCAATTTTTATCTACTTTTCCCTTCTCTGAATTAATATGCTTGTTAATCAAAAGGAATTACTAACGTTAGGAAGGAACTAAGTGTTCAGATTTATTTTTTATGTAAATATTTTGGAAGCTATAATTTTGAGCGCTGTCTTTGGGATATGTTAATAACTCAGCAGAAGCCAAGTGAGAGGCTCAGAGGCTAGGGGAGACGCGGGCATTGGGGAGCATGCTCTCCTGAGCAGCAAAGGCTTGAGGGCAGCTCAGCGGTGAGGCCTTTTCTTGTAGTGCTGGTAGAGGCCCGAGTCTAGATCTCCACTTTGCTGAAGTCCATTACAATCCCATCGTTACTTCAATCATTTCTTTGCGACAGTGCACTTCGCTGTGCTCCTTAAAACACCCCAAGGAGAATGAGAACAAAAAGCATTTGGTACCATGTAAGCATCGCAAGCAGAGATCGCATCGCGCACCCAAAATCAAGGGGTGGTTTTCGCCATTGACTTCAAGAGAATCCAAATTGGGCTCTAGGTTTTTGTGGCAAACAATGTGAGTGATTTTACCTGCCTAGCTGATAGATTTTTTTTTTTTAATTACAACTGCGACAGCCCTGTGTGCCCCCAGTGCTCACCAACCAAAATTAAGATTCATGTTATTTCCATGTTGCTCTCTGTAGAAGCGCGATTTGCAATCTATTTCTCCAGCACAATCAGCCTCATTCCTCCAGACCCTCCCATGGCTCACCGCTGGAAAAGGTTGGGAGATTCAGGTGCTATCATCCAAACAGCAAACTGGGGGATTGCGAAGTGCCGGTTGCGGAAACAGTAGCTCTGAGAATTGTAAAAGCCATAAATCCAGTGGACCAAATTAGTTAAATTTTCTTATTCTATGCCTCACAAAATCCAGCCGTTCTTGAGACGAATTTTCCGCTTGTCAGCGAAACCATCCCCAGGTATAAAGTGGATGTTTTGTACGCGCACAAGATAGCGCAGGGATGACTGGTGAGTTGCAATTTTCCCAATGGGCGCTTAGTTTTTGTGCATTTGTTTAGGTTGATGGCGAGTGATTCTTATTATAATTGTATATACGTGGAGCCAGGTGGCCAAACAAATATGAGGACCCCCTTTCTAAAAAAAAAAAAAAGCCTGTTTGCAATTCAAGTTTAATAGTGCATTCATCAAGAGCAATAAAGCATTTTATTGCACAAGTATTTCAAAGCATGTGCTGGCCCTGGTAAAAGCATTAGTAAAGGGGTGCATCAGCAATCTCATTTAAAACTGTCGACCCAACGTGAAAAATGTTGCGTTGAAGAATAAACTGCTATTAAGCATGATTAGATTGACCTGCAGGACAGATATTTTAGCTGCTGCAGCACAAGTCGATCAAAGTGAGCATCGCTTGGATTGCAATTTTTTTTTTTTTAATGCCCTAAATTAAAAATGAAAGAGCCTCAGAATATTTAGGACCAGAGAGTGACTTTGGGGATGCGATTTGTGCATTTGAATCCAAGGTTTTGGAAAGGTGGGGATTTGGGGGGGGGCAACATGTATTAATTGCTGCCACTTTAGCATAAATTGAAAGTATGTTACTCGGATCAACCAATCAAAAAAGAAATTGTGCTGACTCAGGGTTTGGACTAGCCTGCACGTCCGATTGCAGAACAGATCAGCACTGCACTGCAGTATCTTTCCCTGCCTTTGACACCAGCCTAGCTGGGCAGGGCTTCCCTTGTGTTTCCCAGGACTAGTTTAGGCCAAGAGCAAGAGAAGGCCCTGGAAAGAAAGAGGCAAGGGGAGAAAGAACGAGCCAAGACTTCGTGAACCCCAAGCTGCTAATTATTCTTTTCAGCCAGTAAGTAAGACCTTCCGTCATAAGTTTGAACTGGCAAATGCGAACGGCGCGTATTGCTTGGGATGTATTTAAAAAAAGTGCACCAGGTCATTTATCTGACAACTATCAATGATGAGGACTTGCCTGTCTCTGTCAGGAAAATTATGTATTTGCTTATTGTTTGATCCCCATGAAATCTCAGAAGTGCTTTTTAAATACACCACTTACTGTTCCTTTATAGTGAAAGACAGTACGTTTAAGCTTTGCAGCCTGACGTTGGAGTGCTTGAACTCAACCAAGTGCGCAGCTGTGTTTTAAAAGGCATTCCCATTGGGAGGCGCTGGCTGAGAGAGGGAGAAGTGTAGTCTAGAAGTTCAAAGATGGGAATCAAGAAGCCTTGACTTCTGTTACTTGCCCCAATACCGATTCTCGTTCACGGCCCTTGTCCTGTCACTTACATTTTTGGTCTTGATTTTGGGACTCGTGTGCTCACTGTGCTGGAGAGCTGTTGAATTTGGCTCATTTTATAAATAATTCCTTCACTTGCAGTAAAAAAAAGAAAAACAAAAAAACCCCCAAACCACTCTGAGTTAAATGAAAATCAAGGAGAAATTTGTTCCATGTAAGTACATAAAGCTTCAAGTATTAGTTTGTAAAATCTCACACACCTGTACTTGACCTCTATAGACAAGCATATCTACTATAGCATGCACAGTCTGTTAATTTTTAGTTTCCAATTTATGCTTGGAGTACGGGTTAAACAGAGTGAAATCTTAGCTCAACCCCATCCATTAACTTCACTGGGGCCAGAGCTGCACTCCAAGACTCACTAGCTGCACAGTTGTCTTTTTCTGAGATGGCCCAAGCTCCTGTCAATGGTAATTTTACAAGGGCCTTAAGAGAACAGCTGACCTGCTTTTTTGCCTGTGCGATTTGCTGTATCTGGTGTAGGTTAGACATGAAGCCTGGTGCTGCCTCTAGAAGCGGCCCCGAATGCATAAGCAGAGCAGGCCCAAGGTGATATGGCAGTTCAGTAGCATCCAGAGGAGTCTGGCATGACTTGGGTACCTAACGGAAGAGTTCTGTCATTGCGGGAGAACAAAAACAGCATCATTATCTTTGCAAAGCAGCCGGGAGACTTTGACGGTGAGAAGTAATCTTGTTCTGAAGCCTAAGTGCTTCAGCGTGTTGAGCTGTGGCCTCTTCAGCCCGCAGTTTTCAGACTTCCACCGGGCCGAGCAGCCCTTGCCAGCCTGTGCGTCATAAAGCAGAGTGGCTTTTGTCTTGTGACTATCCTAAAGCCAGGGTGATTGTGTAATGCAAAAGCTTATATTCGATGCATAGGCAGCACCAGAACTGATAGTGGCGTACGCAGATAGAGATGCATGCGCAGATAAGTCCACGCGGTCTTGTATCTGGCATGCAATCTAACGATTTGTTGTTTCACACGGCATGCTTTTCATGTATTTTTGCAGGCTCCTTTTAGCCCAAACTGCATTTTTAGCCCCAGCTTTACTTACCACGCAGAGCCTCGACGCCCACTTTAATATGTAGATGAACCAGAGTATCCTTTCTAAATAAGTGGCACCTGGTGTATGTATGTGTTGCATGCATTCGCAGGTGGAGTGTGTTCAGAAACCAAAGCTCTTTTAAACCATAAGGAAATTACTACTTTCAAGGAAACCTCAATAATATAGTGCTAGTAACCGGAACATTTCCTGATAGTTTACCGGATACATTTCCTGTACAGAAGGAAGGAGATATATACGTACACGTACATACATTCATACATATACACACACATACATACATATGTACACACACATATGTGTATATATACACACACACACTTGCATGCATGCATACATATACACACACATACATATGTATATACACACATGCATGCATGCAGACATTATATACATACACACACACATGCAGACATTATATACATACACACACACATGCATGCATGCATGCATATACACACACATACATATACACACACACAGAGACATACTGTATATACACACACACACACACACACATATTGATATATTGTCAGGCTGATTGACATTGTGAACAGATGCTTTTTTCCACCCCCCCACCACAAAATATGGTGCTGTGTTTGCAACAGGCTTGCCATGCCCAGATATGGCCAGCGTTGGAAAGTGTGCCGCTATCTATAAAAGCCCAAAGGCAGATGATGAGTCCAAGGGGACTACAGAACAGCTGATAAAAATAGTCCTCATTCTCAGCTGCCCTTCTGGTTGAAACCGTATTCAGATGGCATCTGGGCAGTCAAGTTGTGCAGGCCTCCTCGTGATAACTGAACGCAGAAGTGCAAAGCGATCAGTGACCAAACAGCTGTAAGGACATGAGCTGTGCTAGGGAAAGACCTTACATAGGCAAGTAAACACGGGCTTGTTCAAGTCAGATAAAGCCGCAGGAGCAGGAATCTGGTGACCTCAGAGCAACCAGGAATGAAGTTGGTCTCAGAGGGTAGGACAGCGGCTTCCAGTCTCCGGAGTCACTCTTTCTGCCTCGGAGATGAGTTCTGCCTTTCTGTCTTTTAACCCACTCGGTGCAAATCAAACTGTCAAAGACAGTGAAAGGTAAAGCTCATGGCAAAAGCCGAGACATTATCAACCGTTACGTATGTAAACAAAAAGGCACATTTAATCTAATTGACAAGCCCAAAATAACTCAGTTGAACTCTGCTTCCTTTGAAGCATGCAGGAATTTGGATCTAAATCTTAAATTTAGATCAGGTAAGCCAGACGTTAAATAAAACCCTCCAAATATCTGAAGACACCCAACAGATCAGTTCATTAACATAAAATCATGAACTGCATGCAAGTTGATTGTACTAAGGGTTTAAATTTATAGTGCATTATGTGTTTTTTAGTGTATATGGACCAGACTAAGTGTGAGATGGGCAGGTTGGCATGTGTAGCTATAGGGCAGTACAGGCCTGATTCTGCTGCAGTGAAATAATTCACTTTTGCTTGAATGAGGCTTAGACATGGCTCCTTGGCCCTGTTTATCTGAAAGCAATCAGGGAACTGGGGGAGAGAGGGTTGACCAGGAGGAGGTATTTTGAGGTGGGTGATGGGTATGGTAGACATAAAAGGGGAAAATGGGGAGTTTGAGAGAAAAGCCTGGGCCCTGAATCACTCTTTTGAAGGATGATTCATGGGAGAATAAGGTACAGACGGAATAAAGGAGGAAGAAATTAGTTTGGTTACCTACCTTTTGCTCAGGCTATGTCATATTTTCAGTGTTATAACTAGTATCACTATTTCTTTTAATCTGCAATATATGAGAAAAGACTGCCAGGGTATATACAGTATACGTGTATATACACAGAATTAACACAATGGATGACACTAAGTACCCAGGAAGGGGGGAGAGAAATGTCTGCACACTCCTTAGATGTGAAATGGCATTTTCTTATCTAGGCATGTGTTAGTCATTAATTTAATACACTAGATTTGTTCCTTCTCTTTATTTTTTTTCCTTCCCCTGGTGTCAAGGATCTGATGAACTTGTGTGCTGAAACATCTTCTTTCCTTAAATTAAACTGGCTTTTTTACTAAGGGCTTGCCTTTGAGGTAGTAAGACGTTAAAACCCCCCCAGCCACAACCTGTTTTGCAAAGAACAGCAAAAGTAACCCATGCAATCCCTCCTATCCTCCATGTTCATTTGGTCTATTTGAAACTGAATTTTTTCCTGGGAAGGCCTCCATCAATTTGCTTTGCTCTTTTGTTGACAAGTTTATTAAAAACTGGAGCAACTACATATTAAACTTTTATCAGTGTTGAGAAAGAATACATTCCTTGAATAGGCACACAAGTTATGGATGGGGTCTTAGCGTTTTTTGTTCCATCCTCTGGCTGAGTCAGCATAACGAATACAAGCTACTATCTTTTAATTTTTTTTTCCCCTCAAGAGACCTTTCCTTATACAACATAAGTAACCGTGTCTGATAATGGGGGAAAAAAGGTTTAGGGGCAAGATTAATGCCAACCTAATTTCCTTTCTGGGCCATGGTTCTTTGCTGTTTATTTGAATAATTAACTAAAAATTGGAATTAAAAATTCATCTTGCAGTGAATCACCACTACGTGGTTGTAGAGGTAGCACTGCTGGCAAGATAAATATTAGCTAATTTATGTGTTTAAATGAAAAAAAAATACAAAAGGAAAATAATAATGGTTATATCCCAAGGTATCTGACTTGGTTTTGTATTAAATTGCCTGAGAAAGCAGTGAAGCTTCTTCGACCAATTCATTACCTTTGCACTGATGTTTCTTTCCTATATTTGGTCTACGACTGTATGTTATGTGGGTATGTAGCTGTATGGTATAAGAACTTGGCTCATAGTCTCTAGTCACACAATTAAGAGAAAAGGAAACCATAGCAGAAGGGATTTTAAAAGGGAAGCACCAGAATGAAACACCCTCCTTCCATTTTTTGTCACGCAGCCCAGCTTCTAATAGTTGACAGATCCCTGAGAAATAATTGGTAAAAAGGTTTTTGAACTGACAAAGCAAAAGGGAGAAGGAAAACAAAATAAAAGCAAATGTACAGTTTAAAAGCCAGCATTTTTAAACAAACAACCCCCCCCCCAACCCCTCCCTCCAAACTTACAAGCAACATATTTCTTCACCTGTCACAGCGTTCAAGGATTTTTTTTTAGTTCTTAAACAGGTTTGCTGGCATAATTTGTCAAGTACAACAGGGAGTTTTCTGTGTGATGGAGAATCATTTTTCACAACACACAGTAGTGCTCCAAAGCAATCTGAAAGGCTCGGTGCAACTCCATAATTAGATAACAGTTAACATATGTGTATTAGATGGATCATCATTCATGTTATAGGATACATCAGAGCAGGTGACTGCCAATACTGCTCTGTGCATAAAGCAGGCAGCGAGCATTCTGGGCAAATACATCTTACTCTGGGAGTTTATCTACATCACCATTTGCTCCAATTATAACTAATTGGACACATATTGCATTTTCATAGCATCTAATTTTCTATTGATTTTAACAGGACTGCTGGTGTTTGTAGTATAAAGTGGTATCTAGTATCAGTAGCTGCTTAAAAATGCTGAGTACACTCCCCTGCATGAGCTTTTGCAGTCAGCAGATGTTTTAAAACCTATTTAATTGTTTGGTTCATAAAATGCACAAACTGTATTAGTGAACAGCTTCGCTCGCTTTTACTACCTTAGTTCAAAAAAGGAAAAAAGTGTTGCAATTGTAGGGTTCAGAAGATGCAGCTTCATGAAATGCATACGTATCGCTGTGTTTCAGAGCAATGGCTTTGGAGCGCTTCTCTCCATTTCTTTTACATGGTGTGTGTCTAGTTAAGGATGACAGCACTTCAGAGAGATCTGACCATTGAGAAAAAGGCATCAGTGCGAATCTCTCTATGTTATTTGTGATGTAACTGAGCCAGATTTTAATCTCCCTGGATTTTTGGCTCTACTTACCTATGTTTTGAATTTGGCCTTCATCTGTATCAGTCTGAGTAGCAAAATTTGGATCTAGATCCAGATATGAACGTTGAGATCAAAGATTTCTCATTCAGGTCTATCTCTGTTTTATACATTAATAAGGGACAAACTGGCTAATGATTTTGCCCTAAGTAGATTTTGTTTGCTTTTGTTCTTCGCTGTGGATATTGATATGTACTCTCGCGGAAAAGTGTAACCTCCAACTCTCAGATTATCTATTGCATCTAAGCAAATAGCTACGGCAGCAGGACTGAAGCAGTAATTCTCTGTTCAGCATAGTTTTAAAAAGAGAGATCTTTTTCGAAGAGCTTTCCAACACGAGAATAGGAAGGCAGGGATGTTGTGTCTTCAGCATAGCATTTTTGCACACTGTGGGCACAAGGGCAACCCTGAAGCCTGTTGTATGTTGGTATCATAGGAAGCAGGGCAGCAAAACTTGTGATCTTGATACCTGGGCTAGGGTTAGTCTTGGTGTTGTGCTGAGAGTTACTGCTGCGCTGTACGGGTTAGCCACAAGGAGAAAAGAAACTGCGACTGTGGGAGGCAGGTGAGCACTACAGAGATGTGCGAATTAAACGGACACTTTACTGCATCAGGCAATAGCTTTGCTTTGAAAGACTCAGTAGCCAGTTGAGTGTCTATAACGACAGCGATGCCAGCTACATACTAAAGAGTCCAAAGGCTTTTCATTAAGATGCACAGATTTTAGACAGCTGATGACTTAGCCCTGCATCTGTTGTAGTTTTGGGGTTACGTAGCTACTGTTTTTAAAATACACATGAATAAAATATAGTTCAGTTATTTTGATAATCATCTACTTCAAGGTTTGACATTTATAAGGAGGAATGTCAGTCAGTTTATATTTTCTCGCCTTACAATTGATACTTTATGTAAAATACAGCCACCGGGGTGTTGATTAAGACCGCCACATAACATCAGTCAATGAAATTACATCATCTGCAGTACGGGTAAGGTGGTGAAAAGCGAGGCCAAAGCAGGAGATGAGAGGTGTTCCTTTTATTATCAAAGACTGTTTCGTTTTGGGGAAATTCCTTCAGATTTAGAACATTTGGATGGAAATCAAGTAACACATTAACTCGTGGGAGGGGAAAAAAAGCCCTCCTAAAGCTAATTACTAAGGGAATGTGCACTTCATTAAGATAAAGCTGTAGAAAATCGATGTTCTGCATTGTTGTTTTTTCCTTTTGATTGGATTTGCAAATGATAAATTGTTAATGCATTGGATCTAAAAATGATTTGTTTATTTAGATGAGAAGCAGTAGGACTTTTTCTCATTTGGCCTTTTAGCTTGTAATGCTAATGGATTGGACGGGCGTTCATTTTTCAGAAGGATTTGGGAGGGGAAATATTATCCAGTCTCTTCCTGAATGCAGGCTCATTCCTGGGTTCAGAAGGATGGGCCCAATGCAAAGAGTCAGCGCAGGCCAATTCTATTGCATGTTGAATCTTCTGCTTCATTAGGAATATTGACAATTTGTGATGAATTCTTTGGCTTCTCCGTGCTGTCTACGGCATATCTTTATTAGACTATGGAGACATAAGTAGAAAGCCTTTCAATGTATAAGGTCTTCAGGTGTTGCCTTCTGGTGACTCTCTTTTCAGTATTAGGGATTCTGCGACGGGTGAACAAGCAAGCTAGACACAGCCTGCAGCGCTGCAGAAAGAGAGACGAGCCATGCGTTTTGATTTTTGGTTTGATCTGACTGTTGCCTCTTTTGCTGCCGCTCATGGGACACTTGGTGGTCACTCGGATCCTGGATCTGATGCGATTTAACATAAATTATATTTGGTGCCGGTATCTTAGGCAGGCAGTAGGGGTGGCAACTTCTTGATATTAGCTGGAAGACAGCTAAGGGGACAGAAAAATCCCCGTATTGGGCGCAGGAAAGGATAACTGCTTGGGAACGTGGCAACCCCAAACACAAGTCCAGTTCATGCTGTGATGAAATGACTAGGTCCGTGCTGAACAAGGCCCAATTTGGATAAAATCTGACCATTTCAAGTACACAATTAAAAAGTAAGAAGCAATGAACACATCTAGTTGTGTAAACTACCTCCTTTACAGGCACAGGTTTTAGATTTGGGCAAATCTCATAACTGGGCATATGAAATTTGGGTAAGGCAGGGAAATCCCAGGGAATGGGAGTGGGAAAAATGGAAATTGGGATGTGTTATCTGGAAATGGATATGCCGATCCATCAGACTCCTTCCGTTCTCACGGCCTCCGGTTGCACAGACAGCACGCAAGTGTGGCAGCAAAAGTCAGCCAACAGTGAATTCAAAGGGCAGCGAGGGTGGTAAGTCTCCCAGGGAGCGGAGCAGCAAATGCTGTCTTCGGTTTAGCTTTCTTAGCCTCTGTCGTTCCCCAGCCTCAGCTGTTCTGCCTCGCGGCTGAGCCTTCTCCATGGACCGAGTGGACGTGCCGTACATGCTAACGGCCCCACGGCATACGCTGATTCCTCAGCTGTGAGCCCAGCTGCTGAGTAACCCTTTTTTTAAGGCGCTTCCTTTACCTTGGGTGGCTGTTTCCTGGTTGCCGGTAAGGTCTCTCCGTGAGAGAAACATTATTATTTTTGATGAATGGCCCACAGAAGAGAAAAACTCAATTTCTAAAGAGGAAACCTCCAACCATAACTCACTGCAGATAATTTAAACAAATGTTGCGACACACACACACGCGCGCAGATGCACACAGAGGAACACACATTGATTTCAAGTATTTTACCTGGGTCCTTCCTCAAGCAAAGCTTAGGGCCTTGAAGACTACCCCTCCCCTTCAGAGCAGGGAGGCTGGGACTGGTGTCCCCCCACACCCCCAACCTCTGCTTTCCTCCCGTGCTGTTTTCAAACGACTATTTTCCATCAGATCAGCAGAAGTCAGGGCTGAGCAGGTGCTTCCAGGAGCACAGCATGTCTTAAGGGTGCCGATGTCAACAGCTTGCTGCATGTTAAAACAACGTCCGTGCGCCTCCCTCGGTTGCGGTTGCATGCTCCACGCAGCATTGTTCACGGCTGGCATCTTCCAGCCCTTACAACGGGTAAATAATTACTTTTCCTCCACAACTCACCAAAGGACGAATTTAATACTTCCAAGTCTTCACTGTCTAGGTTTCCATTTAGCTCTTTGACTTGATTGTCTCATGAAATGGTACCTTGAGATAACTCAATTAAATTAATTGTAGAGCTCTTCTTTAAAAGCTATTCTCTTTTTCGCTCTCGCTCTCTCTTTCTCTCCCCATTTATTTATAGGCAGCTTAGAGTAACAGTTTTGGGCAGTTAAGTGAGCTGCAAGACTTCCAGCTACAGTCCAAAGCCTGTATTTCTTGACGAGCAGTAATGCCGGGCCTAGTTGTAATATTTCTCCATGAAGTGGTGCCGAGCACAGGTGCTATTTTCATGTTTTTTTTGGGTTTTTTTGCACAGTTGATAGACTGCTCTAAAGGGGAGAAAAAGTCACCTTACCTTCCTGAACTTAAACATTTTTTCCTAACGCCATGCTCAAACAGATATGCAATAATCAGCTGTGGGCCTAGATAAACTAGGCTTGATTTTGTGGAACAGCACAGCACAAACGATCAAAACAGTTGAATAATAATAATGTTATTATTATCATTACTATTATTGTTAATAATAATAATAATAATAATATTTCAGGCTGCTAGTCCTGTAATTTGGGCAAAGAGTTGGTCAGAACTGAGTGTTGTATGATCCTTAGAGCAGTGTATGCTTGCTTTAGTATTCATCCTGAGCTCTGGGCCTCTTGCAAACAGCACATAGGAGGTTGCCAGGAAAGGACAGCTGGTTATTACTATTATTATTTTTTGCCTCTGTGTTTTATTTCACTTTTTGTTGTTCTCCTCTGGATTGTTTGGGGGGTGGGAGGGGGGAAGAAAACCCCTCTCTGTTTGTCTCAAGCAGATACTCGAAGCGTTGAAAAGACCGGTTTTAATGCCCAAGAGTAAGGAGTATTAGCAGGCTCCAGGACAAGGCTTTCTAACCCCTGAAAGCACCTGGGATGATATTGCTGGTTCCCTCCCACCTGCTGAGGAAAACCACCCAGGGGAGAGGTCTTATACAACTCTGACTTGTCCAGCCAGAAGGAAAGCTTTCAGTAGGAAGCAACGGTACTAATGGTTTACTGCAGGTTGTTACTGCGGGCAAAGCACAGAACCGAAAGGAGGACAGCCAACAGCAAACCACAAAAAAAGGGTGAGATGGGGGAATAAAAGGACCTGGTTTGGCCAGCAGCCTCTACCGATGTCAGACTCTGCTAGTACTTTTGCTCTTGGGAAAGAAGAAACCAAATATTGGGTTTAGTGGTGCTTCTTATTGCAGACTAGGAGTTCTGCTGCCGCCGAACTCCCTATTTAATTCAGCCCCACCGTTCAGCCCTCGCCTAAGAAGCTTAAATAAATCCCGATGGCCTGAAAGTGAAGCCGTTTGAATTGGTGCAACATCAGGCAGCAAGTTCAGAAGAGGTCCAGATGGCTGCGAAGGAAAGAACCCCGAGGAATTTCCCTTTTTTACTTGCCATGACCCGTGAGGCCAAATGCTTTGCTAAAGCTGGTAAAATGGAACCAAATCAACTGTTCAATGGATTTGGTCCCCTTCAACCAGCTGTAGCTGTGCATTGATCACTCAGATGCAGCTTGAAGGATAAAGTATTTGAACTGGACCAAGACAACCAAGGTAGCAGAAGACTAATGGCCACATGGACACTGTCGATAAGGAAATTATGATGACTGGCATGTGCAAATCTATCACCCTGCTCTGAACTGGTGGGCTGAACCAGAGTCATTATGCGGTTCCCAGTCAATTCTGTGTAACAGAGACCACTCAAGATTGATAATCTCAATCTTCCGACTGTATTGATCCGAGCTGTAATTCAGAACTGTATATTTTACCTGGAAACGGGCTGCATTTTCATATGTATTCACCAAAGCCTTTCAAAGAAACCCGTGCCTCCATCCCCATCTATTGTGATGACAAATAAACATTGTGAAGCCAAGTCCAGTCTTGCATTTTGAGCTGTGTGATGAGGTGATTCTTGTGAAGAGACACATGCAATAGGGCCAACACAGCTGGATGCAACTAATGAGCCTCAAATAAAAGATACTTTTGAAATACCCCCAAACCCACTGATACCCGCGGCTTGTGCAATCGGTAGAGCAAGGCACGAGGTTGGGGAAGAACGAACAACCCGCTCCTCCATTTCTCTTTGTTCTTTAAGTTGACTGTATGCTCTTAAAGACCTGACAGAAGGTGTAAAGTCCAGTCTGACCATAATGAGCATTGATGTTATGCTAATGAATGAAAAAAAATCGCTCACTTTCGCATGTTATAATGATTGGTGGGAGAGTGAGCGAAGTGTCATCTTTTCCTAACTTTATCGTAAATCTATAGAACTATCACAAGCTACAAATACCGCCGGCATAATGAGCTGGTTGTGGGCAAATTTGGATATGAGATGATATATTTCTTCACCACTTAGGGGTACTCAGATCACAATCAGGGCTGGCATAATGGAGTGCACTGCTATTGAGGTTAATGGTGTTTTGCCTGGTTTTTGCCAGCGGAGAAATTGGCCTACTTGATCCAAGCCTTGGTCTTGCAAGCACCTGAATGATTTTCACTGGGGTAAGCAAGTGTTTGCTGGGGCTAGGTCATAACTGGCTTTTTAGATTCACACTACTGTTTTGAGAGAGAAGTTCAGGGAACGGAGCCGTTTAATTAGAGCTCAGCACTCAAGTCAGAGTAACATGTTGTTGGTATTCCTCATAGGGCTGGTCCCATTTTGTTTCCAGTTTAGCTGTGTTTAGCGATACCAGGTGATTCCCTGACCCTATTGAAATGAATGAGAACACTACCGCTAACTTTAGAAGAGTTCAGGTTTGCCCTAATGTGTCTGCTGGTAAACCAGTTCAAATGGAAGTACTGCTTACTGTAGACAGAGAAAACTCCAGCTAACTCTCATGGAGAGCAGTGCACAGATTGACTTCCAGTCTGAAAGGGCTATTCAAAAGGCTAAAAATAACAAACTTCAGTGAGCATGAATAGCGGACAATACAGCTGCTGTACAGTGAAAATTGTGTTCTATGGTGAGGTCATCTTTTGTTCGTGATGGTTTCTATATAATGGAGAAAATATGATGTCAATGGATTCTGCTATGTTAATTCCCCATGGGAACATTTGGAAAATTTATGTATTAAGTTGTTTGGTTCCTTTCTCTACCTCTCTCTCATCTCACAATTAGCTGGTAATTAACAGTAAAGATGCCAGCGGGGATAACTGCATGCAAGTTGATTCAAATATTTACCCATTAAAAAAAAAAAAGAAACAACCCAGAAAGGTATGAAATGGTTCATCAGAAATAAGAAAGATGATTGCTATGCTCATGCAATAAGCTAACACCATCAAAAAGCGATTTTTTTTTTTTCCTGTTATGGGAACAAACTTTGGAGCCCCGGGATCACAAACCATGAATGTGTTTTCAAGCAGGATTTCCCCACGGACCCAAGGAGAAAGCAGCAAACAAATCTGGTGTCCTAACATGGCTGGTTGTAGAGTGAATATTTAAAAAACATGCATACAGGTTAATGAATAACTAGATTTCAGCAATGACAGATCATGGTCTACCGGTTTGTAAACCATGCTAGGCAATGCCATGCTAAATAGCCCTGCATCTTTGTACCTCTAGTACCTCTAGTTTGCAGGCACAAGTAATTCCGGATGCTTTTCTCACCAGTAATTTTTTGCATTGCGTTATCTAATAATGTTAATGTTTGAGCACCACAGAACAGGCCTGAGATACAGGGCAGCTGCAATAAGGGCAACCAGGATTGCAGACATAGCTCTGAATTTTCTCGGCGTGTCCCAGAACTGGGTAAGGGTAGCCAGTGATGTGGTAACTCATCTGTGGCCAATACTACCGGTGTCACCTACAGACTGTGCTGGTGCCAAGCAAGGATTGTGGCCTCATAAACCAGGAAGGAAGGTAAGAACAGCAGGGACCAGAGAAGGAATAGGGAGTGCTCAAGACGAGCGTGGTTTGCCGATGGTCCGAGCTGTGAGTGATATCAGGACTCCAGGGGGAAAGAGGTAGAGTCAGAACAGATGCTTCCAGCAGCCTGAGTGGACTGGGTTTTCGAAATATCATTTCCTCCCTCCCTCCTTCCCCTCTCAAGCTGGGTAATTCTCTCTAATTCCCAAGGGCTGCATCCAATGTAAACAATACCATTATTAAAATTCTTCCTTGGTAATGATAATTAAGTTGCTAAAAAATGTCAAATAGGGAAGCTGGAGGCATTAAAATTTTCACAGACCACAGCATGTAAATGTATTTAAGTGTTTTCTTCTTAAAGGTGCAGGATTGAATCATAGCACATCTGCTGCAACTGGTTGGCTTGACCTTTTTAACTCTCGTGCCAGATATGTGTGCATTTAACACTTGAAAATGTGGCCCACTGACACGACAGTGTATTTACACAAATATATTAGCAAAGACTCTCGTAAAGCGTTCGGTATTCCAAGGGATTATTTCCCCAGGACTTGTACTGTAAATGCTCATATAGAATGATATACAGCACATGTACAAATGCACATGTACATGTACACACAGTTTTATTAATAAAATGCTCTTATCACGTTGCTATCTAGGTAGATGAGGGAGCAACACTTTCAGAATAAGTTTCTAAGGGTTAGTTATGCAAATCTAGTTTTAGGTACCCAAAGACAAGACCTGAGTTTCAGAGATGAGCTGCTTGTCCAGCTCCCGCTGAAGAATATGGAGCCATTGAAAAATGGGACACCTGTTTCGTTGCTTAAATTTAGAGCCTGATAACTATCTTTAGACACCTTGAAAAATTTAAACTGGAAAATTTCTGCCAGTATTTTTATTGCCTAATTACATTTTTATAGAACAGGAAATTCAGTTCACTTAACAAGGGGGTTTTATAACAGTATAGCTTGTTACAATCTTACAGAGGAAATATGGGGCTTGGGAGGGAGGCAGAACAGTAGTAGATCATGCTGCACAGGTTCAGAAGAGTTTGGCCGGCTCAGGTCCTTCGAGCAAGCCTGGAAAGGATGAAAGGAGGAAAGGATCAGTAAGCCCCTGATCTTTACTGGCACACCTGAGAGCAGCTTGTCGGTTGTTCTTCCTTATACTTTGTGCCTATGGTTTACCAACGACCTCTTTGGCACCTAATTTTTGTTATGGGCAATCTGTTTTCACCTGACTCATCCACCACGCCAGGAGGTGGGAAGAGGGCAGACGTAGGGGATGCTACAACTCTCTCACACCATCTGAGGATGGCTGGAGAAGGTCTTAGAGGGTGGCTGGGGCATATGGACAAGAGAAGACTGGGCAAAAGGGCAGGATCCCAAGTGTGCATTGTGCAAATGAAAAGTAGCAGACTTCTCAATTCTGTCTGTATTTGCACCATTTCCATACCCAAGGTAGTGCACCACAATGAGCATGGCCTGGTACAGCCTGCCAGGTGGATGGCATGTGCCATAGAGAATTAACTAGCCTTAGCCATCGAGATGAGCCTACTCAAACCAGGGTAGGGTGTCCCAATGCATGGCTCTCCCTGCTCTGGGAACCAGCGGTCAGCCTTGCTTCTTGCAGAACCCCCCCCCCCCCCCCCCCCCCCCCCCCCTTTGCACACACCAAACATTTGAAAAAGGGGAATAACATCAAATGGGCTTTCACAAAACAGCCTTCAAGGAAAACCATGCATTGGAGGCAGCAGCCACAGTGACGCTGTCACAGAAAGCAAGAAGGGGAGAGTGAAGAGCAGTGCCCGATGGAGGGAGCAGAGCATTGCAATGCAATCTGAGCTGGAGCAATAGGTACTGAGCCAGGGGTTCAGGGGAACGTGCAGTTTGGGCTTGTTCTGCCTGTACATAGAGAGGGAACAGAGCAAGGCTGGAGGGAAGCCGGGGAGGGAGGGAGGCAACCACCTCTGAAACAGCAGGGAAGCATTTTTACAAGAGGCTGCAGACACTGGTATTTGGTCAGGTGTTGTGAGCTCCCATCCAAGTCCTAGCTCAGACCTGGCCACAAGCTTTTTAATAGCCCCGTGCCCTTCGCTCTCCAGCTCAATCCACAGCACAAACTCATCTACAGGTCTGAGCTATGTCTTCCCACTTTGCACAAGTCACTGCTGCAAACCAAAGTTTTACCCTTGACTTGAAGGGCAGCAGGGCTGGGCCCTCTTAGAGCCGTCATTACACCTTTGGGCGATCCGTTTCTAAATATATCAAATATAATTGTAATCTATTTGCAACACCAGGCTCTTTTCTTGGGCAATGGGATAATGCTAGTTTTCTGGAAGCCCTATTATTAGTTTCTCAAACAAAACAATGCCAAGGTCTCGGTCCTTTTGTGTCAATATGAAATAACAGGGAATAATTAGCAGGAATCATCCTTTTTGAACTGACCTTTCTGTAATAGCCCCAGGTCTCCAAACACAAGCTCTGTTTCAAGCTGCAACTCATAGCCTAAATCATCCTAAATAATGCTGAAATATCCGCAGTATTTATGTAGGGCTTAACAAAGATGCAAAACAGAAGCATGCCATTCAGTGTAAATTGTGCAGGAAATGAAGACGGCAAAAGAAAGGGTAAGGAAAGACAAAGTTAAGTTGCAGTGAGTAGCATCATATTAAAAGGTTAATCTTCTGTATTGTGATATTTTCTTGAGGGCACCAATCCGTGCTTTCTGAGTGCCTTTGACATAATCCTCAGATACTCGTGAGTGCAGCAACACAATTTAAAATGCCCAATCGCTCATGACTTAGGTAATTTAAAAAATATCTATATATATCCATTTGCCTCACTGAAAACAAATCCACACACTTAAATTCTCCCCTATTTCCACACTCCCAGGCAGCAAAGTGATGAGCTTTATAATGTGCTCAGGTGTTCATCAGGGTCTAGATACTTTGAGTCTTTATGTATTGCATGTTGGGCGTTAGGAGCTGGGGGTGATCTCTAGGCGTTCATTTGTAAGGTCCACATTTTCTACCTTTTACTTGTCTAAAAGCAATGAACTCCTGCCAGAAACCCTAAATCCAAACATGCTTGAACCCTGGGGAGAGAGAAGATTTGTCTCTCTACTTGGGGTGGGAGCCATCTCCATCGGTCATACTGTGAATGGGCTTGTTTCTCATCTGGTGTAACAGGCGCTATGCCATCACAGCTGGGCAGTGATCATGTTGGTTGTATTTGTTCCTAGGTGTTTATTGCACTCGCCCTTTTCCATCTCATAGTTCTTTTAAGGCGGGGGAAAAAGGGACAGGCACACACACACGCATAGTTGTTCTTTGGTGACATTTCATCAAATGATGGAAGCACATTTGCAGCCAAGAGATCTGCAGTAGCATAGTGCCTGAGCAGAAGTCACTCTTTCTTTGCTCACAGCTGGCATTGACATATAGCCTGAAGGAGCTATCAGGATACAAAGCTAAAGATGGTTAAAGACATTAAAAATTATAAGATGTGGGCACCCTCTGCACTGGGAACATCATCGGTGAGGAGGATGCATTTTGATGTATGGGGCTAAAGAGAAATTCTGCTGATGTTACAGATTGCAGCTCTCCAACCACAGATATGTTAAAGATACATGAAAAAATATACGTGTATATGCAACTAACATGCCTTTTCTTGTTGGTCTTTATTGACTCTTTCTTCAAAAAAAAATATTACCAATAAATATAATAGGCTGCCCGCATCTTTCTTTCTGGGTGAATTATAGCTCCCGTGGGGGTATTTATCACTGAGTGCAATGATTGGGTTGATCATACCAGTGATCTGTTCAGTGCTTGACTTCACTTCCCAGCAGGCTATTGAACATCCTTCTCTTGTCTCAGGGCTGCCAGCATTTGCAAGGTCCTGCCATGGGGTTCTGCTAAGCTAAATAATAAATATCCCACTTAGGAAAAGATTGTAAATCTTACCACTGGGCTGGAAAGAATTTGCATTTCTGCATTTGTTGAGATTGGTGCTGCATAAGTCTTGATAATTTACTTGTGTAGGCAGGGAATAGACTCGGTCCTAATGTAAGAACTTCTCTCTAATCAGATGCACTGTTGTTCTGTGCATCGTACGTGAGGGGACCGGGCACCGGGATGCAGAATAAGAAACTGAGGGCTGAGCCAGGTGAAAAATACACCTCCCCCCATAAAAAAGCAATTAAAGAAGTCGATAATATTGACATAAGCTGTAATTAAAAATGGCTGCAATAATCATACATAGAAAAGCCATAAGACGCCAGTTAGGGTAAATAGAAAAGGCAAGACACGTTGGAATATTGTTTTTTTTTCTGTTCGTCTAGAGCCAGCTAGTATAGCTGCAGTGGAAAGGGGTGCGAGGAGTATTTAGTGCTCTGAGCATGTGCCCTGTAACCTATCCTAGGTCCAGAGGTGGAACAGGTTACATTTCTGTCTCTCAACCCAGAGCAGGAGGGCTCTGGAGAAAGGTAGCGTCTGCCCCTCCACTGCTGAGAGAACATTCAACAGTGACATTTTTCCTCGAGTTGTTCTGCAGAAAAAACCCTCTCCCCGTTTTTAGCGAGCAATGGGCAGCATGTAAAACAAACAGAGCTGCACGCCTCCTTTCAAAGCGAGGTGTGCGAGGCCCTTTCTGATCGAAACTGGGCTCCAGCCGTAGGGGCTGTTGACACGCTCGACACGAGATAGGAATCAAAGCTCGAAGAGAGGAGGAAGACAAAAAGCAGAAGCCTTGGCAGTTCGGGTTGCCACATTTCATTCTCTCTGACGTCAGTTTTATACTGATGTAACTCTGCAGAGCTCGGTGCAATGACTCCTCACTTGTACTGCTGTCAGAACCTGCAGGCTTCGCTTTCCTTCATTATAGTCTACCTCCTGCTTGCAAAATCATGTTCATTAACATCGCTGCAATTGGGTTAAGCAATCCATTGGCTGTCCAGGCAATTAGTTTTCCCAGGTTTTCTCATTTAATGCCTTCATCAACGACCAAGAAGGTGGCATAGAGTGCACCCTCAGCAAGTTTGCAGATGACACTAATCTGGGGGGAGTAGTAGATGCACTGGAAGGTCGGGCTAGGATTCAGAGTGACCTAGACAAATTGGAGGGTTGGGCCAAAAGAAAGCTCATGAGGTTCAGCAAGGACACGTGCAAAGTCCTGCACTTAGGAGGTTGCAATCCCCTGCACCAGTACAGGTGGGGACTGACTGGCTGGGCAGCAGCTTGCAGAAGAGGCCCTGGGGGCTACAGAGGACAGTAAGTTGAATGTGAACCAGCAGTGTGCCCTTGTCGCCAAGAAGGTTAACAGCATCTGGGCTGCATTGGTAGGAGCATTGCCAGCACGTCAAGGAAGTGATTCAGCACTGGGGAGGCCACATCTGGAGTCCAGTTTTGGGCCCCCCAGTACAGAAAGGGAGTGGACAAATTCGAGAGAGTCCAGTGGAGGGCAATGAAAATGGCTCGAGGGCTGGGGAATATGGCTTGTGAGGAGAAGCTGAGGGAATTGGGCTGATTTAGTGTAAAGAAGAGAAGCCTGAGGGGGATTTGATAGCAGCCTTCAACTCCCTGCAGAGGGGTTGCAAAGAGGATGGAGCTGGACTGTCCTCAGTGGTGGCAGATGACAGAAGGAGCAATGGGCTCAAGTTGTAGCAAGGATTAGGTTAGATATTAGGAAGAATTTTCTCACTGGGAGGGTAGTAACACACTGGAAGAAGTCACCCAGAGAAGTTGTGGACTCTCCATCCTTGGTGGTTTTTAAAACCCGGCTAGACAAAGTCTTGGCTGGGATGATGGAGTTGGGGCTGGTCCTGCTCTGAGCAGGGGGTTGGACTAGATGTGACGTCCTGAGGGCCCTTCCAGCCCTCATTTTTTATTATTCTATGTATCTGGGCATGGGGTCTGCCTGGGGCTCTGGGTTATGATATGGGATATGTTTATCCTGATTACGAGTTAGACTCAAAAGCCCACAGAGGTCAGTGGAAAAGCTCACATTAGCCTCAGCTGGTTTTGGCCCAGGCCCTGTATGAACCAATATATGTTATGTCATTGGGCTAACTGGATGGGAAAGGACTTCTGCATTAGCATGTGTATGTGCTCCTGTGTTTTAAATGCATGTCAGGGCATGCATTTGATGCTCCGGATGAAAGGCTTTTGATGAACGGCAACTAAGACTCCAGAGTAAGGCATTGTCCTCTGTCACCATCCCTGCAAAATGCACCTAAACCTGAGCGGGCCTGAACAGCAGAGCATCACCTGCACTGCCATAATGCAGGGCTAGAGAGATGTTTCTAAATGCAGGGGAAGCAGGGCATGGCAGACTTTTCTTCTGAAAGAATGAAAAGTTGTCCAGGATAGTCTCTCTTACCTGGGTGGGGAGTATTTACTTTGTATCTTTGATCTCCTCCTGGTGGTAACAATTCACAGAATAATTTTCTGTGCAAACAAGAACAAGAGAGGGAAAAAGAGAGAGGAGGTGCAGATATTTTTTGAATACGCAGGGTTTTATTGTGACTTAACAACCTGCCTAGGCTAAAGCCCAGCTCACATCCACACTGGCAAAGGAGGAAACAGTGACTTAGGACTGCTTTCCCCCAAATGTAGGGGGGAAGGAATAAGTGACTTCTTTCCTTCATCCATCCAGGTACCCTGAGTCCTAGGCCTCCCCCCTTTCCAAGCCCTGAACCTGCACCTTGCTTCTGGAGTATTGAACGAGCCCCCGTCATCTGCACATCTCCGGGGCCGGATGCAGCACCGGGCAAGATGTGGGTGCCATGCAACTCAGGGAGGGTTCGGAGAGTCTAGCCAACAACCCCAAAAATCATAGCTCTATTTTTTTAATGCCTTTCACTCAGCATCTTAGAGGCCGAAACCTCTGATTTCATGTCCTTGTGGTTTTATTCAAACAAATAATTTCAAATTCTGATAGAAAACCATATTTACTCCTACGCAGGATGGCTTGGGCATAGGCTTGTGCCCTTAACCTTGCTCTGACACTAATTTGCCTATTTTTTGTTTTAAATAAGGTGTCCTTACTGGCTTGACTCTGCCTGGCAGTGACTCAGGGATGTTCTTGTGAAGCAACTTTTTGTGACGGAAACTTCTTGGCTGTTGGGCAGGAATTTCCAACCGTGTTGCTTGCAGTTTGGGCTCACGCCCCCACCCCCTCCCCACCTTTCCCATTAAGCTTGTTTTAATTTCATCTTCTCCTGATGTTTAAACATGCTTCGTGCTTTAGTATTGAAGTGCAAAGTGTCACATGCTTTTTATGCGGCGCTACTAATAGCAGCCCATAGACCGGTGGGGTTTGCTAGAGAGAAATATCTTGGTCGTTCTTAGCTGGCTGGCTCACGGGGGCAAACCGTGACCACCTAGGGCAGGCAAAGGGGAGGAAGGAAGGAAAGACTTGCTTGATTAACTGTAGGAAGTTAAAGTCCCAGTCGGGAGCTTTTTGGAAGAACTCTCATTGACTTCGCTAAGCTCTGAATCCCGTCCCTGAACAGCAGGTAGCGAAGAAATGGGGAATGTAAGACGTAACGCTGAAGTGTTGGTAGCTGTGAAGATGAGAGAGCTGCAAGGTCGCGTTTGTGGCACTGCTGTGTAGTGAGCTCCCAGGAAGAGCCGGCTCTACATGTAAGTGTGGTTTGGGAACACAGCTCCCGATTTTAACTCAGGGGCTAATATAGCAGGTCTAGAAGAGCTGTCCTCATTCCCTGCTTATGCATTGCAAGGGAGGAGGGCAGAGATAGCTCCCCTGCACTGCGGGCCTTTGGGGAACAGGAGGGTTGGGGCGAAGCTCTTCTTATACCATCCATTAGAGCTGAGATCGGAGTCAATAAAGTTGCAGAATAACAGTGAGGTAATAAAGTTCACCGGGCCTAGCGCTCCTGACCCCCAAGCAAACATCTCGCAGCCGCAAAAGGTTCGTCCTTTTTCTTTCAGAACAAAATGTGAAGCCTCCTATAGAAAGGTGACTTCAGGAGCACCAGCGAGCACACTGTAGCTGCTTCTTAATTACAAGAGTTGAGCAGACTCAAGCCCCGAATCTGATACACCTCAGCCCTTGGGGAGAGTCTGGATCTGGCTCCAGAACCCAGGTCCACCGATCTGGTGGTTTTGGAGAGTTTATTGGGTAAATACCAAGTCTGATGTTGCAGCTTTCATGCAGGCAAGGACCCCCACTGACGTCAATGGGAGGGTTGCCTGCGTCAGGATTGCAGCGAGGGTCCGGTGTTAATAGATAAAGCTGAACCTTCCCTATTGATCCATGTACAGAATGATTGCAGGACACGGCCAACATTAATCACAGTCACATTGCCCGGGAGCCGGGTTTCTATGTGGATATGACACGTTGTCATATTACACAGCACAATTAACGGGAAATCAGCACATCCCGTGGACCGGAGTTTAAGAAGCGATGACCACCCCTTGCTCCTGTTCACCTCATCTGGAGTTGCAGATTCTTTGCACTTCTGATAAAACAAAAAAAATGAGGCTTTTCCTGAAGGAAAAAAAAAAGTCTGCTTGATTCTTATCTCATTGGGATTCATTGCACTGACTATAGCTGGAGTCTCTTCCGATTTGCGCTACTGTAAGCGAGGTCAGAATCGAGCCCACTTTATTTATAGTGACATAACACAGTTCATTCCTCAGCTGCGGTAGAAATGCTCGGTGCTGAGGGTTTTGCTCTTGGTGGCTAGTTCTCCAGTATTACACCTGACGTTGGAAATTTTTAAGTGGAGTGTTAGTCGTTTTTCAAGCATGAATAAATTGATTCAATAACTGAATAAATCTGATGCATCTTTTTAAATGGAAAACTGACATAATTTTCCTACAGATATCTGCTAATAAAGCATATTTAATCTCCTAATCCATTCTTGCTTTTGCTAAGTGCCTCTTAGAATGTATAAAAATATTGAATCGATAGCAAAATGGTATATAAAAAGGAGGACAAGCTATTAGAAATAGTGTGAGAGCAATCTCTTTCAATGGCTTTTTAGTGGGCTCAGATTTCTGGTTCCAAAAAGACTCATTTCCAAAGTTGAGCCACAGTGGTGAGTTAGCAAAAACACAGATGTCCTCCCAATCTCAGAGGGGAAGCAGGTGTAGCTAGCCACCTGGCTGGAGGTGTTTCTTGAAGTCAATTCTCTGCTATCGTTTTTATTTTTAGAACACGGATACGGTTTTTCCCCTATCTCTGCAGAAATAAATGAGTAGTGGGGACGCGTGGGCAGGACAGAACTACATTTTAGTTTCTCACTCAAAGCAATCCCTGCAAGCTCTACTGCAGCATCCGCAACAACAGTTCGTTTTTTAATGGCAGTATGGCAATGTTGTCATTTATTTATTTATTTTATTTTGGGGGGGAAAAAGCTTGCCCAGCCCTTTCTCCAAAAACACTGCAACCACCATCCGATCAATGCAATTCTCTCGTGTGAGCTAATTTAACAAATGGTTCCTTTCCAGGCTGTGAAGAATTGTTTCTTTCCTAATAATTCTGCCAATTTGCTTAACTTTCCCAGATTGCAAACAGCCCTGCTCTGAACACATTTTTCTAAATGAACCTCCAGACGATTCCAGGGAAGGGAAGGGGGAAGGAGAATGACTTGCGAGGAAGAAAGCACATGCTCTTTTAATTTTGACCTTTGGGCCAGCATTTAAATTTGCCTGCAAGGGAAGCGGCATCCAACCCGGTTTTGCCCGAGGGATTTCCAAATCCCTGTTGCCCATAGCGATTCTCGTGTGATACCTTCCCTAAATGAGTTAACAATGCTTCTATTAGCAGGTTGCAGTCCCTCTCACTGATAGCGCTACAGTCCTTTTCTATATATAACTATGCGGTACGGCGTGGCCGTGACAAGCATTGTGGTCTTGAGGAGTGCTCCAGAAGTAGCTAATGGCAGAGAAATGGGAAATGTAGATGGATAATACAAACGTTTGATCAAGGAGGAGAAGAAATGTAAACCATGTTAAAGGTAAATGCCAGCCTATTTAAAGACAATGTTGACTATTGATTTTTAGCTGAGACTATCTCTTTAAAGGATTGAAAGCATTGCGTTAGATACAAATGTCTGAAACGCAGACGGGAGGGAGAGCTTTCTGGAGAGCAAAACCAAGCCTTTATGAAACCTTTGGGACCAGCGCCGTGGATTATTCCTTTTACCTCAAAGACTATCCTACAACCCCTTTAAGCCAAGAAGCCTCTCTCCAAGTAAACAAAGGGCAAGAAGGCACTTGGAAATAATGATGAGCCACGAGTTGATGAGCAACGTGGTATTTGTGTCTCTGGTGTCTCTCCGTGAAAAATGAGCGCTCGCGTGTTGCCGGTGATTTGTTGCATAAATATTAAACCTCGTCCAAGTTTTTTATTCTCCTTCCAGCTCATTGTTCACTGTTATACCCTTGTACAATTCAAGCTCATTAAGTAGCATTCACTCTCCCTGCAGGCTGCTCTATAAATCTGATATGTATGTACACTCTTCCGGCACACAATATACTGGATCTGCATAGGGACATAACCAGACTAAGGTGAACGTGCTAAGCGGTGCTAGTAGGACAGGGCCAGGCATGTAGCTTATCATCTGCAAGAAAAGTGAAGCAACACATCTTTCTTTGAACATGCAGGACCACAAACACATGGGAATTTTCCACTGGGTGTCATTGTCTGTGCAATACAATAGGTTATGACTTTACATTATATTCAAAGCCTTTAACAAAAAAACTTTTCTAGACGAAAAATGTTTACTTTGAGCTTTCCTTCTTCCTGGTGGTTCCTCCCATGAAAATTATCTAGAACCTCATAAATAACATCCCATGTCAGATATCCCAAGGCTCAGTTAGGAATTATCCCTTTCAGTTTCTGGTTTTATTTATTATGGCAACCATGTTCACGCTTGCTGCTATAGGAAAACGGCAGTACAAGCCCTTTGCATCATTATTTCGATGATGCAAAGGACCCAGTCCTGCAGTTGCAGCCCAGCAAACTTCTTGTTACACGAGGCATTTTGCTGGCTTTAGAAACGAAAGATCCTATCGCATGCAATATAGTGCCAGTTAGCACAAAAAAAAAGGCATAACTAGGGATCTAAAGGGCGAATTATTGAATTATTACACTTGTACACAGACAGAAAGAGAAAAAGTCCCCACCAAGGAAAGAACATCCCTCTTCCAATCACTTTCCTCTCAAGATCCCAACCAAGCAATCATCCACATGAATGTTTGAGGCTTGAATTTTAACATGGCTATGCACACTAATGTCACTGTGTTTGTTTTTCTACCTGCAAATCAATTGTGCACAACGCAGCTTCATTTCTGTGCCCAGGCCTGATAATTTCTTGTGAAAGCTTGGCAGGCAATAGCAAACATCTTTGTATTTGTGAGTTGCACGTAGTCCCTGGACACTTTTTGTGAAAACAGATTTGTTGGGAAGACGCTGTGTGTGTTTGTGGGGGGTGTGCGTGCATTGTAAAGTTTACATTATTTCACATCCCACCAGTGTGTTTCAGCTTGGCTGTAGGTAAGCTACGCACAACTGTAGCTAATCCACACATCCATTACTCATGAATTTATAGTGTCAGTATAGGGCCATTGAATGAAAGCAGAATCCTTCATATATCTATATTTATCTAGATATAGATATATGTTCCAATATATGTATGTGCATTATGTGTATATGTATACATATGTGTGTGTGTGTGTATAATATCTATATATGTATAGGCTATATATCTATACATGATAGATCATATCATGTATATATGATAGATATAGCTAATACACACGCATACACACGTAAGTATTGGAACTTAAAGACTCCAGATGCCACTTCAAGGCTTTATACAACTGTTCAAAATATTTTTTTCTTAACTAAATGTACTTCTGGACTGAAGAGCTCTTTTTGCTTATTTGGTAAGATCCAATAAGTCATCTCTCCTACAATCCAGGCCGCCTAAAGTGTTCAAGGATAGCACATTTTAGGATACCTTAAATGCCTGTGAATAACCCTTGAGAATAACTGGTAAGTGGTGTCAAACAATTCGTTTCACTTAAGCGCTAGCCAGTTATCAAATGACAAAGCTATCCGATCACTACCAACCCACTTTGGATTTGAACAAGGAGCAAACGGATAAAAAATCCTAAACACACCCACCAGACTCCTACATTTTCCAGCTACATCCTTTCATGCACATTTAGGACTTCAGTTGAAAGATCATTGCAAGGTTTAAAAGGCTAGTTACCATCCTACTGTGGCAGAAAACTCAAGTTGTAGCATTTTCTGGCTGTTGATATATTCTGAATACAGCACAGCACAGTACTGCTGCCTGGGGTTGCTTTCTGATTAAATGTATTATTTCAATAAGGAGGACTTATGACAGCATTAAGTGACAGATTATACAATTTTTGGATGTGATGTTCATCTGAATTTTATTTTCTGATGTTTTGACTCATTGACTTGATATGTCTCTATTATGCACACACCTCTCGAGATCTTTCTGGCAACGATTATACATTGCGTTGAGCTAGTGAATAAAGCCACCACAGGAACGGCTTTTGCAGATCACAGTCATATCATTTTCACTCTCATTGTCCCACAAATGCTGGAAGTTATATGGAGAGTGTGGCATGCACTGGCAGATCGTGGAGACCAGATCTGTGTAAGGATCGTACGACTTATTCCTGATGGTTCTTGGGGATTAAACTTTAGCACCAACGTATTTTTAGTTCCCAGATGTGCTCCAGCATGTGTGTCACACAACAGCAACACAGGGTGAGCACTTTCCTTAATACAGATGTCACACCAGTTTATCTAAATTATTGACTCACAATCTGTCATTCGTCTTTCCTGTTCAGTTTACTGCTGTGTTTTTGACACCCAGCCCTAACCAAATCGACAACTTCTTCTAGCTCAATTGAAACCATAAGTAATTGTTGGTTATATGCAGAACAACTTTCTCATCTCCCTCCTGGAATTGAGCGTCCATGTGATTGAGTCAGTGCTCTGGGCACCTCATTTTAAACCCAGAACGTTGCCTCCGGTAGCACGGCACAGTAAATCAAAAGTCAGGGTATCTTTCCGCCATCTGAAAATATATGACCAAATTATCATGTCCTATTGCTTATTCTGAACAATAAGAAAGCCCCAATCCATGTGTTCGACTGCAGAGTCAGCACTCCTTCGCCTTTACTAATGCCTTCCAAAATCTGCAAAATGTAGCCTATTCCGTGTATTCTCTGTACAGAGGCTCCCAGTGGTCTTGTGTATCAAATAAAGGTCTCATTACTTAGTTTCTAGATCCATCATGACATTGCTCTCATTTATCATCCTGTTCTTAGAGCGTGTTCTCTAAACCATTAGGACTTTCTCACCCCTCCACCCCCTCAATTAGGAATTCACACCCTTGCAGTATTTTTCCTCTTCCAAACTGCTAACTTTTTGTCCTCCCAGAGGCTGGTGAAAAGGTACAGCTGCGGGTGTCAAAACCATTGGTACGTGCTCTAGTGCTGGACTGTCCAGCTTCAGTGATTGCCGCTCTATTTAAGGGCTGGGTCTTTGTGCGGATGGACTGTCCATGTACATTTCAACGGTGCATCGTCCGAGACGAACAGAACTTCTCATACTTAAAGACAATACTATTGACGGCGCATAAAGGCATGGCTGCAGCTTGGATGGTGGACAAACATCCCTCGATGCTGAATAGCGCGTTGTCTTTTGAGGGGTACCTCTCAGGGTCTTCTCTGTGTCCCATAAGCTTCTACTGACCTCAACAAAAGGTTTGGCCTTGACCTCTGGAGTGGGAGGAGGAGCGGCTGGATATAAATGTAGGTAGGATGGATGTAAATGTACCAGCCCATGAATTGTGACCTATGTGCCAGACCTGATGTTCACAACGACCAGATCTCTTTTAGCAACCAGCCTTCGCGGCTTACGGCCTTAGCTAGTTTGACCCGCAACTTTTCTCTTTCTTTAAGAGACGGATGCCGTGTCTAGGAGGAATTCGCAGCTCCGCACTAGTCAGTCATGGTTGCCCAGCACATAAGGATGCACAGCTCCATGCACAGATTAAACCAACCTACAAAATCCACCATGGCCAGTATGAGAAGAGTGCTGTAGGCCTGTGTTTGTGTCCATGAGGATAAAGAGATAAATAGCACTTAGGACCGTGAAGCACATTGCCTCCATTTCTCATCTTTATCCCATCCACTTTAAACAGCAGGCCTGCTCAGGTGGACAGGAGAGCCCGACCCAACCGGAGAGGCCTGAGGCAGGGACTGCCCTACAGGTCCGAGGGAACAATTCTTCCCTTTCTCCCCCAAATTAAAAAACAGAAACCTGGAGCAACGGATCCACTCATAATTATGACCTGCTTCAGCTTTGGCTTCTGCTCTAGTTCATCTGTTTAGCTGTATCTCTAATATGCTCTGAGCTGCTACGTGGAAAATTCTTTAAAAGGCCAAATTGCCTGAGATTTTTCTTGGAAAGAGCAACCATTATCAACGCTTTCCACCCAGCTTCACATTAGTCACAGCCCAGCTTGTGCTGTGCCCACGCAGCTCTGTTTGCGCTGCATGAGCCAGGCAATTGCTACTTTAACCTAGTAACACACTTTTTAAGGAACCCAAGTGACTCAGTTCAGGCAATAGAGTCTACTGCTCGTTGTGCTGTATGGGACAGGCCTTCGCACCATGAAGAGCAGGGTGAGAGCACACATACAAAACCATTGGCTCGGACTGTTTATTCATTTTAATTAGCCTTTACATTCATATATATAATGATATATAATTAATTTGCAGTTTGACATTTCGGAACAGGTAATTAAACTGGCTCATTGTTGATTAATGGCATTAAAATAAATTATTAGTGTTATCACTGTTAGCGTTATGTTTATTATTACAATTTAGAGAAATGAAAGCAGTTCACTTGCATTAAATTAAACAGGCGAGAACAGATGTAATGTCCCTTACACAACATCTCTTTACCCAGAGAATAAAAGTGATGTTTGTTGTGCCGCACATTTGCCAGGGCTGTACATCACAGGATGTGCCATTCATGCTGTCCACAAAAACCAAATGCTAAGACACAGGTTTCCTATTTGTCTGGACTTAAGCACCTTTTGCACCGTGCAGCGGTCTTCTCAAGGTGGTGCCGATCGCCTGTTGAAGTCCAATCTCAACGTTGCCTATTTAAGTTGGAGAATAGGTTTTCTGAAAAGACCATGCTAGAAGCCCGATACAATCCAATGCAAGAGCAACACTAACAGGATTTATCTCCAAATTGAACAGACACAGAATGAATATAGGACTGGATTTTGCACTTGAGCACACATTTCACATTTGCACACTTGATTTCAGTGTGATTCAAGTGTGCACTTATGTGCTTTGTTCAGCTTGAGACCTGGGCATGCCCTGGGATGCCACAAGTGTCCTCAACTTCCCTTGACACAACTGACCATTTCATTCAGGCAGTGTCTGGACTACAGTCGAAAGGGATCAATCGAATGCCTCACGTCATCAGCAATCTGCTCAAATTCATCATGGCGCAAGGGTGCCCAGAAGAGTCTCAGAATTGGGTCCATGATGGATTTGCACCAATGGCTGGGAAAGGCATCCCACATTAGGCATGTGAAATAGCAATCCTGTCTCTGCACTCCTCCCCCAACAGAGGTTTCCCTGGTGCTAGCTCAGTGATAGCTTCTGGACATATAAATACATTAGCATTAAATAGTGAGAGAGCTAATGTTAAAGGGGCATGCAGTGCAGTTTAATGGATATTATTGCTTAATTATTGAGAGAAGAAGCAACCTGAGGCTGGGGAGATAGAAGAGATGTTCTTGACTTCAACGGAGAGGGTATATTACAACCTGGATTCTTTGCATGGCATGCTTGGGGAGCATCGCTGCCCCTCAAAGCTGCTGAGCCAGTTCTTGCCATCACGGTGGGAGTGGAGGCGGTGCACGAGGAGAGGGAATTACCAGGTATGGTAAATGGTGGCTCAGAGCAAAGCCATGAATGAGAGCTTCAGAAGAGCTAATATCCTCCTGAGACCTTCACTTAGGGATGAAAGGCCTACTCAAAAGGCAGAAACACTTACCGGGGTCACTGGGATGAGGGAAAGCCGTGCTTGGATTTGTAAGTCTTCAGCAAATGCTACAGTAAAAGGAAATAATTAGTGTCTGAGCCTGTTCTGAGTAAGTCCCCGGGAGTTTTGATATTGAATTCAATGGGGACATAATCCAGCCTCTCCCCAGTGCCCCCCACACACATTTGCAAAGTCACTTAGCATTTACAAAAAGACTCCTTCTAGTTACTCCTGATTTGAATTACACTGTTAGCAAAACCCTGTATGAGTGCATGCAAAAGAATACACACTCGCATCCCTTTATTACCCTTTTTTCTCTTTTTTCAAATTAAGATCAAGGCATTATTCCAGCCTTGCCTCAGACCATCCTTACAGAATAGAGCCGGGATCTTTTCACAGTTTCATGTGTTGAGGGTCAAGTGGTCCTTTATGCCCTGCTCCTGCAGCCAACAGAGTTAACCTCTAGGGAAATGTGACCTGGAATGATATCAAGAGCAAGAGGAGAAAACGTTTAGAAAATGTCATATTCCACTCTGATGACCTACCCAATAACCAGTACAAATTATACTTAGACAATGTCTCCTTTAATGTAACCTCAGTTCAGGCTATACAAGACCATAAGGGAGTTTCATGGTTCTCAGGGAGGATTTTAATTTGAATGTGTTGGAAACGGGGGCATTCGCTTTGTTTTCGTGTTATAGCCAAGTGCAAGGATCATACTATGTTACGTGGTGTGGCTGGGGTGTTAGCTATGTTAAATCCATAGTACACTGTGGTTTGGTGCTACAGCCTCTGGTTAGGAATTCCCCAAAAATGGGGTCCATTTATGGATCTGCCAATTCATAGACATTTGAGCTGGAAGGGACCTCGGAAGATCATCGAGTCCTGCCCCCCGCCCCAGGAGCAGGAAGTCAGCTGGGGTCAAAGGATCCCAGCAAGATAGATGTCCAAATTCTTCTTAATAGAGTCCAGAGTAGGTGCTTGCTTGGTATGTAATGTTAGATACAGTATATGGTGTATGATCTCACTCTTTGCCTCTCATTCCCTCCTCTCCATGCTTTGTCCTGTCTGTTAATATAAGCTCTTTGGGGCCCCTCTCTCACTGCTTACCTGTGCAGTGCCCAGAACAGCTGAGCCCTGATACCGGTTGCAGATTCCAGGTACTAGAAGCACTGGTGTCTCCACTGAGATAGGACAAAATGTTTCCACCATCCACTTTGTCTCCAGTGTGTCCACCACTGAAAGTCATCATAATAAATACGTTGGTGATGGTCTTTCCCACCCCATTATCCATCACAGCTCCTAGGCTCTCTGTGACGATGGCTTCACAAGGACATTTCAATTCAACCACTTGCACTTTTTTTTTTTTACTCAGGTAAGCAGTGTTTTTAAAAAAAAAATATATATATAGATTGAAAAATGTTACTTGACCTCTTTAGGAGTCTTCTGTGAGTATTTGTTGGGGAGATGGCATGCACTCCACAGGGCCATTTCACATTGGCTTTCTGTAGTTAAAACCTGCAAAGTGCCGCCTCGGTTACATCTGCATTTCTGATCCAGCATATGGTGAGGTTGTGGTGACAGGCTCCCGTCTCTCTGGAGAGATATCTGTTGCATGGAAAAGGAACACATGTTCTCAAGTCACATGCCAGTCGTTTTAGAGACTCGCAGTTACCTTGGGGCTTTAGGTGCTACTGCAAAGGCAATTATTATTAATAAGGCATACGAAGAAAAGGATAATGCATGTATTAGAAAGTCCCATTTCTCCAAGAAGTTCTGCTGATTTTCTGATATCTGGAGGCAATAAGTCCTGTTCCATTTTTATACGCTCTTTAGTAAAATATGTTTGGAGTTAAATTAGATCATTTTCCATCAGCCAGCTCTTGCACTGTCCTCTTTAGTACTTTCCTCTTTCCTTCCATCCATACCTGTTTTTCTGATGATGACCATTTGGGTTAAAACCTGTGAGGAAAGTAGTGTGGCAAAGCCCCTAATACCAGCTGGTGCTTATGCTATTGGATATTTCTTTGTCCGAAGGGCAAAAAATGCTCAGAACAATGGCCGGCAGCCTGATTAATCAAGGGGACCAGACCTGCATAATGGGTAGGGGCAAAATATCATCTGGTCCTTTCCTTTCTTTTTGATTAATGCTCCTATTCTGGTGAATTTCTGTATTGAGGAATATTGGGCAGCTATGCATGTGGGCTACTTTTGTTTTAAGTAGACATGACACATCTTTCTCCTGCTGCTCATATCTATGAGATTAACTTTAATGCAGACGCATCAGCATCTTTTGAGCCAAGGAATGTATTGGTCTCTTGGCCACTTCTGTCCGGTGTGCTTTTATCCTTAGCAAATTATGTCTGGCTGGGTTTATGATACAGAAATGAGACCACAACCTCCTTTGACCAAAGGAGAAGGCCAGAGTCAGAGTCTCCAGGGGAAAAAAGACTTCTGCTTTATTCATTAAGTGAAGCCTCTGGGAAGAATCTCATCTCTTCTCAACAAATAGTTTGGGTGAAAGGAGGGATGCCAGATATCCCAATTCTCTGCTCTCTTGTGGGTGTATCTTCTCACCCAAATGCTTTAAGCCACCAGTCGGAGAGGTACTATGAGAGTGAGACCAACTCTAGATAATGAGGTGCCCATGGGGTAACTGGAGACAGCAAGACACTTGGAATTATTCCTGTTGTCCGTCTGCCTTATAACTCGAACCGGCGTGTACTTGCAAAACTAAGCTTGCTAAGCTTGTTTATTTAATAGTCAATAATATTTCACAAAACCCCTATGATGGAAAACTGCATAGAGGAGAGGGATTTTTTAAAATAATAGAAATCATTTTTCATTTGCTGTATTACCTTCAGCTGTAATGTCTAGATGTAAGCAATCATATTAAGGGTTTAATTGTTCTAATGAAAGTACCTTTTTGGTATTTGAATCAATTTGTTAAGCCTAGAGGATGGAAAATGTGAATGACAGGGTTTTGCTTCCTGCATCCCCAGAAAAGGAGGCAGAAACTCTCAAGGAATTATCCTGATGGATGAAATATTTAATACGTGATATCGTTATAAATAAACCCAGCGCAGCAGACTGATCAGAAGATAAGGGAGGGGGGTTTCCTTTAGATTTTGGCTTTCACATTCATAAAAAGGGCACAGATTTTCCAGATCTTTGCCCATTAGCAGATGCGTTTGATTTAAAATACGTGCAGTGAACCTGCAGTAAGTGGAATTAAATGGTACGTGTCTGAGCAGAGGGTGGCAATGCAGCAATTGTTTCTTGTTTGAATTATCTGCTGCGTGGTTGGGCACAACTGTAATTGAAACTATAATGTTTCATTTCTTTTAGGCTATTATTTATCTGTAAAGTTCATCCACTGCTGGTCCAAATCCCTCCCAGAAATCATTGACTTTACTTCTGTTCTATTTGGGTTGAATCCATCCTGCTCTATATCAAAGTCATCCTGGATTTTGACCTGGCTTAGCTTCTTCTGGATGGCAGTTCTGATGCTTTCATAAATATGACATTTGTTGCCCCAAAGGCATCTGGTACGTCTGACGCTATGTGGATAACTTTGGACTGAGATGGTGTGCAGCTGGGACAAATGCAGGGCTTAGCAGTTGTGCTTCGCAGGGGGGTGGTTGTGAATGCACCACTGTCTTCAGTTTGACTCCACCTGGGTTCTGCTTCCCCGCTGTTTGGTTTCAGATTGTGATTCAGGGTTCGTGCGAACTTAAACATCAAGCACAGCTGAATCGCTGGTTTTCACATGCGATTTCCGATTAAAACCAGGAATTTGAAAAAGTTTTGATGCTAAACCACTGATCAGCCCTGAGCATCCTGAAATAGCCCCTGGTGGTCTTTTCAATGAGCCTGAGCTGCTAAGTGCAGTGTTTAACAGCCTCTCAGACCAGGAGCAGACTGCAGCTGCTAAAGCCTGGGTCCCCAGATCAAATGCTCCACAGGTCAAAGGGCTTTGAATCCAGGCTGCCCAATCCAGGCGTGGATCCGCCTTTACGCAGCATTTGGGGAAGGGGCAGAGCCAACTTTCCGGCTCTGGGCCATCTCCACCAGCAGTCCAGTCCGTTGGATGTGTTTTGGGGCTTTTCATGGTAAGTATTTGGCCTAACTCCAGAGAAACATTTCTAACCCATGATGAAAAAGCACATCTATTTCGAAGGGCATCATAAGATCCTCTGTCAGCGTAAGTGGGTGCATCTACATGAGGTGCTTTGCTCGAGATTAGAGCGAATTACTGTGCAGTAAGCATCACTGTCTACATACGCAGCTGCTTTCTGGGCAGTAATTTAATCATGAGTAAATTTGCTATCTGCAAATGCAAGTAGCAAATTTACTTGAGATCCCTTACTGCACAGCAGCACAAATGTGCTCCTGGTCAGCCAGGCAGCAGCAGGTAGAAGATGGCTCCCTGCCCCTGGGAGCTGCCCGTTGCCAGTGCAGGCTCCACCACTAGAGCCCAGGCAGGGATTATGTCCTCCTGCCCTGGCAGCATGGAGCTCCCAGATCCCCTCCGTGATCATGGGGCCAGGGCTGGGGGATCCTTATCTCCCAGCACCACCGTCATGGTCGCAATGTCTGAGCCCCGACAAGCTGTCATCTGGCCCCTCGGCTAGCACCCCGGGGGAGCCTAGAGTTCCCCACTGGAGCAGGGCCACAGGGAGCAGGAGCACTCTGTTGCTAGGAGTAGCAAATCTGCTCCCACATCCCTGCACGTGTAGATGTGTGCCCGGGAGAGTTTACTATACAGTACTTTACTCAGTAAACTGCTCCTGGATTATTTGCATGTGTAGATACGCCCAGTAAGTAGACAAATGATCTCTTATAGTGCTTCTTAATCCTGCTTTTATACGATTCCTTGAATTGGAGAGCCTGTAAGATGCCAGTAGATCCACACTGCGGGTCAGGAGGCAAGTACAAGTAAAGCTCTTTAAGTGCTTTAGCTATTCATGCTGCCTCAGTGCAGGAAAATAGCACAGCTTGCAAGGCATAGGGGTGTGGAGGATAGAATAAAAGGAAGGAAATATTGCCTTTCAAATAGCATCGCACTATGCCCAAATGGGCTGCGAGGTATGATGTCATCCTGCTAATACAAAAGCACTGCTGGACAGTCCCAATCAATCTGGCCTCTGAGAGATGAGGCTGTAAAATGCAATCTCTGAGTCTGCAAGTCACCAGGCACCTCACCAGGGTGCATTTGCTCTTGGTAGAAAATAAGCATCCCTTAGTACCACAGTGTCTCTCTTTCTAGGAGTTACCAATGTCCCCCATGTCACAGAGAACACATAGGGTGACGGTTGGGGTTCATCTTTTCCCTGCATTGATTTCTGGCCCGTGGAACAATGGATCCAGACCCCAGTTTAACATGAGACAGCATGGAGGTGGGCCTCTGTAGAGCAATCGGCATCACTTTCCAGATCACTGTTTTCTGTATATATGCCAGATCCCGGCTTGCACATTACTCCCCTCTCACGCAGTGAACACAGGTCTGCCGTGCTTGCTGTATCTGGGTGCTGCATTGCTGGGATGATGCCAGGGTAGCAAATGGATTGTTTCAATCTTGACACGATCCGTTTATAAGCAATTTCTCGTCTGTTTTCACACAATATGGATTAAGAGAGGAAAATTGAAACCGTTTTACTCACCCCTAAAGTCAAACATTTCCAAAGATGATATCAAATTATCCTTCCTATATATCTATAGATAGCTCGATTGCTGGATAGACAGGTGCTTATTTCTGCAGAACGGTAATATTTAACTTCTTAAATTTCAGAATGAGCCAGTCTGAGACAAACAGGGATATTTTCCTTTCAAATAATAGGAAGCACAAAAGCTATGCTCTGTCACAGAATGACTGTTTTACAGAACTGTCATCTTGCAGGGATTGTCCACAAGCCACAGAGCCCCTGAGTGAGAAATCTGCAGCGAGAACGTTATAATAGAAGAGATATTTCTACAAACACTACGGCCAGCCAACCATCTGCATTTAGACCATCAGGATGCTTCGCTTAATGAGTCATGTCTGTTTAAGCAATGCCGTCTTTCTTTCAGCTGTGGCTGTTGCTGAGGCTGGATTGTGATCTGGGGACAGTGAGGAATTTTCTTCCACCTTGTTTGCATTGCTTTCAGAATATTTTCCGTGGAAGATTTAGGATTGTCCTGCATTTAGTTGCTTGCATCAGTAATTGGGTTTCCAGGAATGACATTTTTGTGCCAAGCTGAGCGTTATATTTGGTCCCCAAATACAACCCCATGTTTGACAACTGCGCTGAGCTGGGGAAAACAAAATAGAGCGCTGACTCCAAATGCAAAGGAAAGAGCAGCAAACCCTCTGCAAGAGAAATGCCTTATATCAAAAGGGGCAGAGAGCAGAGCGCGGAGCAAATTGCCCGCTTCAAGGATCCATAGGATCATAAGAACTGTAGGAGCATAGGAAAGTAGGGCTGGAAGGGACCTCACAAGCTCAAGGCAGGGTCACCTCTGGCTAAACCATCCCAGCCAAGTGTCTGCTCTTGAAAACTGGCAAGGATGGCGATACCGCAATTGCTCTTTCAGCTCTTGAGTCTCTCTACTGGTGTCAGTACAGATACACCAGGGACAGCGTAAGCCCACGGCTGAAAGGGGAGGCTGCATTCCTCCTTCGGCTGCCTGAATCCAAGTTTTTTGTGTTTTCCCTTCAAAAGCTGATGACATCACTTATTCCTCCGGGAGCAGAACACGGAGTGCAGAACACTGCGGTTCTGCCGGGCGCGAGTGATGTCATCGCTCTTGCCAGGAAGACGCAGCAAGGCGGACTTGGGGCTTGGTACTAATTTCTCAAATCCTGCAGCACTGAACAAGGCCAGGCTCCAGTTGCAGGGAACGGGAGATTTACCCGAGACAAGACGTCAGGCATACGGCCTGCTGTGCTTTAAAACGTATGACTACCGACACCTCGGTTTTATTCTTCAAGCCCATGCTTTAGAACTAAACCAATTTATGCCATTCCCCCATCTTTGCAAGTTTACTTATTAAAGCCCTTTTGCCCACCCCAGAGTGCAGGATGAATAATTATAGGCAAGGGGTTGCATTTCTCAAAGCAAAAACTGAATGTGTAAGTGCCAGCAAGTGTCTGCAGTGTTGGAAGGAAGAAGTAATTGACATTCCCTGGGGTAAACCTCTTTAAAAATTCGGGACTCGGTTCCTTTGGATTTATTGTCAGTGGCGCAGCGCAGGCACAGAATATGATCATACTAAAAAAAAAGGCAATGAACGTCGAAAACAAATTCAACTCCAGAGTGCCTCTGAAGGCTGAGAGGCAGGAGCCGGCGTGCCCGTGACAGCTTGCTCAGACTGTTTAGTCGCAAGCACTGAGGTAGTGCTCGAAGTGAAATTAGAGCGCCAAAAGCCAATCGCCGGCTTCTAAAGGGTATTGAAATGACTGAACGGGCTCAAATAAAGAGTCAAATATGCCCGTGAAGCCCACGGCATGAGATGCGCGCTCTGCCACGTGCACGGCGCGCCTAGGTGAATAGGAGAGCGTCTTGCTTTATGAGCGGAGGCTGCCTGAATCTCCGCAGTAAACTTACATTATTTGCAGCGGCGCTTAGTGGCGCAGCGCTGATTAACTGCAGGCTCCCAGAGAAATAAGGAATCTACCACCACGTAACGTCAGGAGAAGAGGCCCTGGAGATCCAGCCTGCTCACTCTCCCATCATCCACACCATTACCCCCCCACACCAGACGCTTGATTGAACCCCTTCTTCGTTACCCCAGCAAGAACCCGGGGTCTAAGGGATGACAAAAGAGGAGCTTGCCACTACCTCCTCCACGGCTTCTGCCTTTGAGTTGGACCTGGGGCCTTCCCAAAAGAGGCCGTCGGGGTGTTGATACGCTCCTTTCCTTTATCCCAGCCCTTCACTGCTGCTGCTGCAAACGAATTGGACCTTCTCATCGGGCCCAAGTGCTTTGCTAAATACTTTCAAGGGTGTTGTACCTAAGAACCCAACCCAGGAGCACAAGAGATGTCCTACAAAGTTGAGCCCAAGGTCCACCTACCCCATCTTCTGTCTCATACTGGCAGAGAATGGAAGCTGAGCGAAAGGAGGGTCTATCCAGATGAATCCACCCACCGCCCCTTGCACAGCTTCCTATAAAACAGGAGGTTCAGCTTGAAAGCCTCGTGCTCGTCTTCCTACCCTTTGTAGAGCTTCAGCAAAGGCTCAGGTGTTATTTCTTCATTTAGACATATGTGCACGCACTCAGACTATGCTCTAAGTAAAGTGCATCTCTCTTTATATTCTCAACGGGCGTAACTTTGCCAGCTAGCAAGCGAATGCCCCAGATGCAGCAATGCAATCCGGAATGGCCGGCAGCAGCAAACAGCCAACTCAAAAGCCTCAATCCTTTTCGTCCTTAGGCGATTCCCCAGTCCAGCAACGCCAATGCCTGGGGACGAAGATGGCTTTGTAGAATGACCTCAAGGTCATCACATTGGGTCTGTTGCAGCTGGGAGGGACAGGGGGAAATTAATTGCTGCAGAGCCGCTCTTCATTAATTTTCAGAAATAAATCACATTAATTAGTCCATTTAAGTGGCATTATGAGAATGGTAGGGCTGAGCCAATGCAGCCAAAGGAGTTACACAAAAAGCAAAATCGAGTCTCTCGGAGATGCCCGCTTGCTTCTTTATTCATGGGCTTCAAAGATTCTTGTCTTGCCCTTCAACAGGTTGCAAGCAGGGTTAAAATACGGGCAAGTCACAGCTGAATTTTGCTTCTGAATTTACCTTGAATTATCTCCTTCATTAAACCGGATCACACTTTGCCCCTGCGCTGGGCTGCAGAGCATCTCTGAGCAAGGATGCTGAAGTTCTGCCAGCCTCGTGCATCACTGCAGCTTGGCTAACAGGTTTCAGCAATTTTTAACCATTTCCAATTTAGCTGTTCACTCAGAAGGGGGACCCCCTATGAAAGCTGAGATGTCTGCCTGGACCCAGTGGGGTGATACGAGCATCAAGCTATATAGCCATTGGACACCGGAGATGTCTGAAGGATCCTCAAGTGGATCCTGTCTGGAGCAGATTCCATATTGTCAATATTTTTCAGCCAGAACTAGCAGTTTGAAAGGCCGTCTCCATATGAGGCTACCACAAAACTTCTCCCGCCTCTCCTCCTGTCTACAGACATGTAATTACGTGTCTTGGGGTTTAACTGCTGATGGAGGCACAGTGTTTGATGAACTCGAAGAGCTCATTTTTCAGCAACTGATTCAGGTTTTGCTCATAGCAATGTAAACTCGGCTGCTGTGATTGCAACACTGTGTTAGGTTTGTTGTAGTGACGGAGAAAAACGCTAAGAAAAATCAGGTGCGGTCTGGTTAATGAACTCACAGGCTGTGCCCTGCTTTCTCTATTTCTTCATCTTTAAAATAAGGTGTTTGAGCTTCTACTGCTCCGAAGTCCTACATTTGCAGCAAGGCTCTCGTTCTGAGTGGTTTCGTGTCCCTGGGCTCTTGGCTTATGACCTGGGGAGTAATAACCCACTAGTATTGCAGAGGGGCTGCTTTGCTCTGCAGCTGATAATTCCCTAAAATCATGTCTATGAATCGGAAGCATTTTTTTCCCCTTACATTGGAGGCCCAGGTACACCTGTGATTTTCACACTGCTCATGATCTGCACAGCATGCTATAATTATGAGCATAGCCCAAAGCTTGCCCTTCTGAGACAGAGCTCCTGGAGGACGGATGGAGGTGCACAATATACCACAGGTGTAAAAATCTTCCTTCCACAACCTGCTCAGGCTTTACCCACCAAAGCCCCAAAAGGCAGCAGTAGCAGCAGTTCTGCTTCACGTGCACGTGTGTATGAATGCAAGCACGGGGGGATTATGAACCTGCTCAATAGATGTCTTCCGATGCATGTTAGCGCTCGTGGTCCTGAGCACCCTGTTCACCCCAGTGCAGCGGGTGGTTTTGGAAGCACGTCGCAATGGGCTGGATACAAAAGCAAGTGGCAAGCACCGAGACTTTTCTTTATCCGTCTTCGGAAACACGAAGGGGTTGGCTCAGCAATGACAGTATCCTTGCAGCTCCTGCTGAAGTCAATGGGAGGTTTATGCAATGCAGATGCTGCAGAGTTAGGGTCTGCACAGGATGCAATTAGATTCTGCCCTTAGATCCTTGAACCTTTTGGGGGGGATAAATATCTCTATAGTGAGGACGGCACTTTCCAAGTGAAACAGGTTCAAACCTCTACTGTAATGGCATGATACTGTCTGTGGGGACCTATAGATGCAATGTATGATGCTTATGCCCCGACCCGTGCCTGGGGTGGCAGGGGTGTCTGTATGGCCACTGTGCGCTCACACGTAATTCCCAACCTCGGGTTGAACGTATAATTCTTCCTGTCACATCTGACATTTAGTTGTACAATGATCCTTGCCAGGAAATTGCCATCATTTAAAGTTCTGCTCCCAGCTTCCTTTCTGATTTATATTTTTGTTTTTATCCAATTTTTCTGACTTGTTTTGGTAGGGTGGACAAAATGTTCTCACTCAAGACAGATGACAGCTTGCCGATAAGAGGGCCAACTTATCACCAACCGCTCTGTGCTCGATGATTCTTTCTCAAATGCTTAGTCTGTTGGAACAGCTTTAAAGTCTAATGTGATGTTGTAGGTTTGCCCCAACACAGCTTTCCCTCCTGTATTTCATACTTTATGGCTTCAAGCCTCAGTCCCTTGAGAACAAAGCCCTTCAATCTTTCTCAGATCACCCATGCAAACTCCCCTTTGTTTCTGGAAATAAAAACCTGTACATAAGTGACCTCTTGAAAACTTGCTGTCCTTGACTCTTACCGCAGAAATTGTCCGTCACAGGCACAAAAACATGCATTACAACCAGAATAAACCATCAAATCTTTTCTCAGATAATTAAACCACCATCATAGCAGCTTTCTCGATCGCAGCCTGGGTTCTCAAGTTTGGCCCCAGCAAAAAAACTGCTAAGAAAGAAATCTTCAGGTCCGGTCAGAATTGAAAATTCCCTTTTTTTTATTTCTTGAAGAAAAAGAGTAAGGAAAATGAAGAAATGAGCAAAGGAGGCTGAGGACTAGCTCTGGAGATGAGCCCAGTAGGTTAACAGGACATTACACAGCTGGGTGTAGCTCAGCAAAACAGGATGCTGAATTAGAACTGGGTGAACAACCTGTAATTAGTAAGTTAGGCCACTGAGACTTGGGGCCCTTTCAAAGGTGCAGCCTCCTCGAATGAATTGCATCTCGCCTTCGGCTTGCGAATTGCCTGCAAGGCACAACGTCCTCGCATGGAGTCGGTGGTCAGGACCGTCTCTGGATTCCTCATAGGAAAGGGTTTATCGCCTGCAGATTGTCCATGTATCTATCATTACAAATTCACATTATGTCAAGGAGTAACATGGACCATGCGATGCTGCAGCTCTCCCCTAACTGGGTGATGCTATGTATAGAATTAACCAATGCCAATCTGAATTTCAGAGTGGATGTTCAGCTCCAGTGTTTCAAATTCACCATGCTTTTGAATGCCCATTCAGGCACCTGCGCTACAAATTAATTTGCCGACCCACTCATTCTAGGAAAGCCAGACTATTTGTGGAAAGAGTAGCAGCAGAGTCCCATCAAAATTCAAATTGGATCGCGTATTCGTGAGTCATTTGTTGCAGCGCTCACCTAGCTCTGTACCCAGTGAGCAATTCTTCACTCTTTATATGTCAGCGCAGTACTTAGCCTTGGTCCGTAGAAGCTGGCATCTAGAAAAGAAAAGAGCAGAAATCAAAAGATTGAAATGCGCCCATTGAAATTCATTTGCAATTCTTCCGTTCTCCCAGCTCCCATTGAAATCCATTTGAGTCCTTCCCTTCCCCATGGGAAGATTTTGGCTATCTTTCCTGATTCATAGCAGGGCACTGGGAGAAGCCTAAGTGGCCAGCCAATTTAAGGGAGATGTACAGGATGGGACCAGAAGGAAGCGGTGAGTGAAAACATGAAGCCTCCAAACTAGCTTGGGAACGGGTGGAAAAAATACAATTCTGGTGACTATGGGATAGTCCACGCCATTTCTCCCCGTACGAGAGAAATCACTTGAAGTGGTTCATGGATTCAAAGCACCCTTATGACTGCGTGTGGCTTTTTCACCGCAAAGAAATAAAACAAGTGAAAATACAGGCTGCCGATCATCTGCTACATTGAGCACCACAACTTTCCAGAGGAAGAAAGTTATAGCCTAAAATGTCCCCCAATTCACTGTCCAAACCTCTGAGGCAGTAACTTCTGGGGGCTTTAAGCAGCTGCATTAACTTCCATGGAGGGCACTGTAATTGCTTCTACCATCCTGAATATGTGCATTTTTGTTAATGAATCAGCCATGCATGATCTCTAGGACCGGGATTCAGATATAAACCTGCATGAGTGATTTTGTGAGTGCAGACCTATACCAAGAGCTGTGCCCCAGAGATGTTTTTAGGATGGATGCTTAGTAAAAAGCGTAGCCACGCCGCCTCCTTCTCCTGCACCGCTTGCGTCTTCAGAGAGTTAATTTAATTCCGGCTTTCAGGAGCACTCTTCTGAGATGCCACCAAAAAAAGTCTGCATCTAAGCAGCGGTAACCTTTCCCAAACATCCTTTTCCACCTGACCTAGGCCTTTGCTGTTGCAGTGCGTACTGTGTCAGGGTGTCCCAATGGGCAGAGTGCAGCTGCACATAATAACCTCTGTACCAGAGACAAAATGAGATGTAGCCTTCAGACTCGCTCCTCCACAAACATCAGCAACCCTCTCCCAAGGTCAAATCCCCCCAGCAGCACTAAAGGAGCCTTCAGGGAACCCTACGACTAACGAAGTGTGAAATTCAGGGCTAAACGCTCCTGCTGCAAACAAGGTGCCTCTTTACACATGAACTGGCTATTACCCTGAAATAGGGCAAGTGGCAACTCGTCTTTAAAGGAATCAGCTTCATTTTCTCCTGCCTCTCGGAAACCGCAGCCCTGCCAGTTCCCCGTACTAGTGATGCTGCAGCTTCATACGTCATGCGGATCAGATACCGTTTCAAAACCATATCAGCAAAGGATTCACTTCCCTGCAACTTTTCAGGTTTCTGTGAAGAAGCAATTGAACAAGACACACTCGCTTTTTCATGATGGAGCTACCCTGGTTTCCATAGAAGTCTGCATGTGGGCTTTTCACTGGGATTGTATGCCCCACGCTCTCAACTTGTCGTGCTCCTTTAGGGACAACGTATTAGAAAAAGGGGGAAAGACCCAAAAGTTGAAAGAACAAGAGCAACTACTTGAGTCGGCATCTTTGGCATCAAATTCCAGTGAAATAGTTCCCTTACTTCCTTTCTGCTTGAAAACACGGTGCCAGTTGAGGCCGTCATACAGCAAAACACTTAAGCATGTGCTTAGCAATTAGCACAGTGGCACTTCCATTGGTTTCAAATGCTCCCTAACATCTTCTGGTATCCCATACACCTCCCTGGGATTGAGGGCCTAAGCATACATGCTTTGCTAGGTGAAGGTTTTAGTGCTGTTGCAAAATGTTGGACGCCGTCTATTTATCCAGTGAAGAGCTAAAGGTATATGCTTTAGGTATATGTTTAGCTGTAGTCGAGGGCCACATGCAAGGGTATGAAAGTAGTTGGCCTCCATGCCCATCCAACATACACTTGCAGTTGTCTCTATGATACTTACCCCTTATGGCTTTGATTTTCTGGTGCATGCATTTCTGTCGGGGCTGGACAGACCAGACCGATACAGTCCATGTAGAACACAAACAGCTTACACTGGTGGTGTTTGCTTTGTCATATTTTTCTTTTTCTTTTTTGGATGCTTATGCCTTTTAAATAGCTCACCTCTTGGGAACCTTTCTTTTTTTTTCTTTTACAAATTTCTCTTTATTCTATCTATCTGTCTATCCATCCACCCCTGTTTTATGTGAGCACCATCATCTGATCCAGGGCTGTAGGCTACTTTCTTAAGATATTTTGCTGGAAAGGAAACCAAAAAGGGATAAATAATAATCTCTTTAATATCCTGAATTTACGTCAAGCAATGGCTTTTTAGCTGAGGATCCCAGGTTTCTTATAAATGTATAATTAAGTCTCCCTTTAAGCAAGAGGTGTATTATATCCCTTGCACAAATGGCTAGCTTGAAGCATAGTAGTGGTAAAGAAGTTGCCCAAGCTCTCCAAGGTAGTAAATGGCAGAGGCTGGAATAAAATCCGAGTGCCACCATGGCTATCAAACTTTTGTTCTCTGGACTAGGCAACAGTTTGAAATGTTAATGGGGGAAGTGGCAAGAAGACTTGTAAGAGGTGTCCATCCCCGAACATAAAGAAACTCTGAACTCATCAAGATTCTCTGAAATGGGCTTGTCCACACAGTTGTTAAGAGCAATGACTGTGACAGCAAAGCCAGCTTCATGGAGAACATTCAAACAGCATGAGGGCTTTCAAGTCATATGAGCTAAGGAAAGACATCCTGTATTATTAACAGGAGGCATGTTCTTATTAAAAGCCTAGTTCTTATTTAAAAAATAAAAAAAAGCAAAGAAGCAGCTAGGGGTCTGACCGAGGCTGTGGCATGGAAAATGGGCATCCTCTGCTAGGTGGTGTGGGTGCTCTCAGGTGCTGAGAGCAACCATCCTGGAGCTATGCTATAAGTACGTAGTTTCAGTAAGTGCCTGATGCTAAATTCACAGAAACTTTTTGGACTCTTCATGTTTTCTTATCATTATTTCAAATAGTCCATTGCTTTTTCACTGGAAAGAACATACCCCCTACCCCCCAGCTCAGAAAGGACATGCTGAAAAGTCCATGAAGTCAATGGACAGACTCTTGTAGTCGGTGGACTTTGGATGGGGCTAAATGAGCGATCTCCTCTTTCCCAGACAAAGCTTTGTGCTCCCTCTGAAGGTGCGGTGGCAGCTGCTCACTAGCAAGTACTATTCCCAGGGAAGCCCTGACATCTTCAGTGATGCTGACAAAGATGATTCTGGCCCATAAGGTGCAGTAGTCTGTACCTATATGTTGTTAGAGTAATTTGTCATTATGGTTGTTAAGCAAAAACAGCTAGTCACATTTTAGCTCTTTTGGAGACGCAGGAGAGAAAAAGAAGAAACCTGAAAAGGAACAAAGAGGTCCTGTTGGCAGGAGCTTGAATTCTATCTCTAAATCATATATAATATTATATACAATAGGGATATTTAAAAATGAAACTAGCTATATGGTCCATTTAATAAAAAGGTACTTTGAATCATTAGTTATGCTCTTGTAGCACCAGGCCCAGATCCTGCAGCATCTTCAGTGCACGTGGGACATAATTTGATCACAAATGACCGGATACCAAGCGCTGAAGGCATGCAAAGCCTTCCCATTTGTTTCAGCGGATGTAAGGTCAGGCCCTTAAGGAGGTGTTGTAGAAGGGGAGGGTGGTAACTCGCAGATTTGACACTTTTTGGGTGGAAAACCCAACTCATTTACACATGATGGGCTTAATAATTCCTTTGAAACCAGTGGCCAAGCTCCCCTGGCTTTTAGAAGTGTGGAAACACCCAAGGGAATGGATGAGGACATGCATAAAAGCAGCCCAAAGACAGGTGAAATCCAAAGCCTTCCTTTCGCCTAGAGTGCATAAACATCCCTATCAGAAACACTGCAAGCAGCAGCGTAATGGCCATGTGTATTGCTGGGCAGAAGACTTGTTAGGGGGTTACAAAGCAGCTTCTCCTACAAGGGGTGTTGGAGGGAGAAAGGCAGTGCTGGAAATGAAAGGAAAGAAGAGTGTCGCACATGGCTCAGGTCTCTGGGTAGATTCTGCTAATTCTCACAAGTAAAAAGCCAGTGGAAAGACTCCAGCACAGATGTGAGCACAATGGGATACTTAGGGATGGATCAAGAAAACCATCAAGACCCACATGCTTTTTACTGGGCAGGGCAGTGAGTTCCCATCTTCCCAGCTGAGTGTGCAGCTATACACAGGGGTACCGTTTTGTCTTGCAGGTAGGAGCATGTTTTCTCATGTTTTTGGCGGTGGGTAAAAAACAAGTGATTTAAGCTGCCTCCACAGTTGACGCTCTTAACATCCCCTTACCCCTCAAAAGAAAGGAGAAAACCTCCCACCCGAGAAAAAAACCTTCCTCCATTTTTCATCGAAAGACGGCAGCCTCCCATAAAACATTGGCTGCTCTTGAGGGATGAAATGGAGATTTCTCCTGCTAATTATAAAAACGCCAGGCAAAAAACTGGCACGGTATGATTTCTTACATTAAACAAATTTTATAGCAGCAAAGACTTTTAGTGGCGCTATTTGCAGTGCTGGCATTTTGCCAGCTTGCTGTCATTAAATCTGTCGATCTTAAGTATCAGCTGCACTTATTCAAAGGAGATATAAATAAAACTCTGAAGCATATTAAAGGAGCCTGCCTACTTGCGCTGTTTTTCAAGACTGGGGCCTGACTGGCATCAGGAGCCTTTGTTGAGAACTTTCCTCTGATTGTCCCCTCGGGATCTCAACCGGTGCCGAGTACTACTGCGCTGAGGGACTAGGACTCAGCACCTCCATCAAAGGCCTTAAGGTCAATCCACATTTACACTGAAAAGCAGAATTGGCCTATTTCCTTTGCCAAGGAACCCATGACCCTGCAACCCATGGGTTGCAGATCAACCCATCAACCCATGACCCTGGGACCTCCTGGTCAACCACCAAGTCCTGGGATCTCCTGGTCAACCTGCTCCTGGCTCTAGCCAAGCTCACCCCCTATCTGGTCAGGAAGGAGGCTCTTGCTGGGGGGACCCCCAGTGCTTGTGGGGCCATCTTCCAGCCCCGCATCTGCTCATGTATCAAGGCAGAGTTTCACTGGGAGGTATCTACTGGCTCCTTGGGCTCATTTGAGGGTCAGTGGGCGCTGCTTGGTGTCCCACCTTGGACCACTCATTATGAACATTTAATCCTCACTCACATTCCTGTTTTTGCTTTAATTGCCCTACTACTCGGGTGTTAGGCATTCAGTTGCCTTCCTAACTAAAGAAGGCTCATTGTACCCCCCTCGCATAACAACAGCCCTTTGCAGACAGCTTCCTTACTGAAACAGAGGGATGTCCAGAACGTTTAAATGGGAAAAAGAATAAATAAGAATGAAATGGCATTTATTTAAGCCCAGGCTGTTTCTTGGTGGGATTCTGCACTACTTTACCCTTTGACTGTCTGCAGTGATAGAAGAATGGGGTGGGGAAACAGGAGTTGGAATATTACCCAAGACAAGGAGGTGTTTTAATGTAAAAATATGACATAAGTCACCATCCATGAGACATTTATATGCCATTAGTCACATTTTTACTCAAGACTGTGACCTTTCCGTGATAAGATCTTGAATCTGGCTAATTATAGATCCCCCAACCCACGACGTACAAATGTCCCGCGCCGCAGAGAAGCCGGGGTAGGTCGACACAGGCAGGCTCTGCCAGGGCTGTGACAATATAACTTTGTGTCAGTAGCAAAGCCTTTATGAAAAATTGCCACCCATAATGTATGGTTAATGACCCATGATTCAAAAATGACTAAGATGCAGGAATTAAATTTACAGTCAACTCATGGGTTTGGGGTTTTCTTTTTTTCTTCTTGAAACCTTGAAACCGAGGTCCCTAATCACAAAAAGTCCATGAAAGCCCTTACCAGCATCCAATCTGGTTGGACTACTGCAGCCATGTCACAGAAGTGAAAGTGTGGCCTTGGGTGTGACACAGGCCTGCATAAGTGACAGGTGCAATTGATGACACAATCACAGGAAAGCTTGCAGACGATGCCAGTCATATTTATTTAAGTGCAAACTAATGAAATCTAGAGGTTTTAGGGTGGGGGGAAATAAAAGGTTTGAATTAAAAATGAGGTTTTGCGAGCAAAACTTAGAACGAATGTCAAATGATCTGGACTCAGCAGAAAGCACCGGAGGCAAGCTCCTTGGACTTCGTCCAGAGAGGACACCACCTTCCCTCAGGAAGAATTTATCATGGATGTTTCCCCTCCCACTCACAGCTGCATGGACCATCTCCCTTCCCAGCTACAGTCACAAAATACTCCTGACCAGAGCAACTTCCTTGGAAAAAAAGCATTGCAGAAACTTAAAGACGCAGTTAACACCTCTTTGCCCACTAGAAACAGCAGATTGCTCTATGACCCCAGCTTTCAGAGGCGCCGAGTTGCAGTAATAGCAAACAAAGCCCCAAAACTGAAGAACCCCACACCCAGCCTGCTCCGCACCTAATGAAAGCCCGTTCCCCCCAACCACCGATCCCTTGGCTGAGCCGAGGTGGTGGAGATTTATAGCTGCCCCCCCCCCCCCCAAGAGAAGGCACCATCCAGCCCTTGCTGATGTTGTTTTTAATTACAAGCTAATCAGAGGAGATTATTCTTGATCTCACAAAGGTTCTTCATATAAAAGCCCTGTAAACCCATTCAAGTGGTGAGGGCTAGCCAAAAGGTAATAGGAACGTATCCAAATGGAAAACATCTGTATGGGTTTCACCACCCCTCCCCATTCAAAACACATGGAGAATTCCCAGTCCTCCAGCAATTCTCTGGAAAGACCTTGTTCAGCTTTTTGGTGGATCAGACGGGGGAGGCTGGCAGATGGGCTGACCAATGCACTGTGAAGTTACTAGCCGTGCCCCCTCAATCTGCTATAAATTCAGGCCACATGGGGGATTTATATATACATACATGCTGCCAAGGCAGTTGCTACTACCTTTGCAGTGTAGCAAGGTTTCTGCTAATTCAGGTCCTATTTCTTTTCCTTTAGTTCTGTTTAAAGCTGCTCTCTGTTTTTCTTCTTTATTCCAGGTAAAGGCACTGTCCTGTTTCTTTGTAGGTGACTTAGAGGATATATTTCTGGTATAAAATCAATCTAGGCTGAATTTTACTATTCAGATTTTCAGTTCAGGAGGCAATTAGAGTCAGCGCTGGCAATGAATGAAAGCAGATGGTCAAAAGTGACCAGATAAACTCCTGTTCAGCTGCGAATAGGGGGTTACTTTATTGCCCTGAAAGCAGGGTAGGCAATATGACCATTTACTCGCTTGAAAAAGTCTTCACTAAAAGCACTGCTATTATTTGAATAAGGCTGATGCATCTTTATTTAAGGGAGAGACTAAAACCAAAGCACAGCTATCCAGCTGCCGACTGGCTTTAAGGGAGCTTTTCTATTGCTACCTCTGAACAATAATCAGTTTTATTGGAAAAATGATACCGGCTCTTATTACTTAATGGAGGCTTACAGCAGAGTGTGAAACTTTCTCATTGAGGGCACCACTCCTTAAGAGAGGGATTAATTTAGGAGCCATTCATCTCCCATTTGCCACTGCTGCCTCATGAGTGCTCAACTTCCCTATAGCAATTGCCTGCCTGGAAAAGAAGTCGAAGGGAAGTATTTAACGCATCTGCAGCTGTCTTAATGAAATGCAGCAGATGGAATTGAGAGAGACAGCCAGCACCATCTGACCAGCGCTGTGACTTGCTGTGAGTCACTAGTAAATGTGCTAGAGCTCACCAGCGAGGGAGAGCGGTAACATGTGCGTGTCTCAGGGTGCCTGCTCAGTGCTCAGCCCTAGGGCACTTTAAAGCTGGGAGCAGGAGTTAGTCTCCCCAGGGCAAAATACAGAAGGAAGGAGAAGCTGGGTCCAAAGAGAAATACGGGAAGCATGTTTCTATATGTCTCCACTCTTGGCTGACCAAAACCAGTGCATTTCAGTTGAATCGTTTTTATTTTTGGATCTGATTAGCACGTAAGAAATAAGCTCTGGGGACAAGGCTCACAAAAGGGCTGACGTTTGAAGCTTCATTTCTATCCCTAGCAGGCAATGTTTCCCAGCAGTTCACAGGTCCACAAGCTTAAATGCATGGAAGTATATGAGAGTGCTATGCATCACTGCCATCACACTTGCACTCGACACGGCTGTGCAGGAAGGCTGTATTTAAAAATTGCTGGGCACACAAGTGTGCATATGCTTCAGTGTGTGGCCAACTTTCAGCTGCGCGGTCTCCAGGCATCTCTCCCAGAATCACCAAGTGGCTTGAATTTGCCTGCCTGGATTCAGTTCCCGTTTCATACATACCAATTAGATCATAATTTTGTGTGTGCACTAGGACGTCCCATTCTTCCTGCTTGCTCCCGATGCTTTCCGCACTTCGTATATAGGGCACTTTCAGGGACTAGCTGATTTCTCCACCAGTTTCCGTCTTAATCTGGCTCAGATTTCCAGTATTCCTCCTTTCTTAAGGTTTGGGGACTTGGGGACAGATCACCCTGCTCTGTGGCCTCTTATTTCCCTCCTCCCCTGAAAACCTAGTTCAAAGCCCTGCTCACGAGGTTGGAAAGACTATGGGACTCTTCACTCATAATGCCCCAAATTAAAAAAAAAAAAAAACAACTAAGGAATTGTGCAGTGAACAGCAAAAGGGAATGAGAGGAAACCCACAAGCCCAGAAAATGAAAGGGGGAGGGGATGTTTGAGAAGTAAGACAGGAAGGAAATAGCCAAACATGAGCATTTCCTAGCAGTGAGATGCATAATTTAGAGCAGCCTGGGGTTATTTTGTAACTTGTTTCTTGTACATGCGTGCTCTTGTACTGCCATCCTGTCCCTAGAATAGCTCAACTGGGGGTGCGGTGTGGGAATAGAGGTTCGCTTGGAAATAGAGGGACAACCCAGTTGCTGGGCTAGGATCATTGCCTGGGCTTTATCTGCATGGGCTGTATTCGTTTGCTTCTGCTGTAAGAGTACAGGAGAATGATGTTCCTCTTTCACTTACGATAACACGCATTTTTGGTGTGAGCTGTACAAGAGGCTTTAAAAAAAGCCCCAGGAACTTCTCATTCCACCACCTGGCCCCAAACTCTTTTGTGACCGGCCGTGAAAGAATTGCCATCATTCCTGATTTTTAATGCGTCTTAAAGTGAGCACAGGCATCTTGTGGGAGCATAATAGATCAGCTCACAAGCAAATTTATTATTCTCGTGAGTCATACTCGCGAGTGTTTCATTGCCTGTGGACGATATGTGCTGCTGTACGTGAAACGATAGCAGAGAGAGGGGAGAAGCAAGTGGTAGAGGAGCCATTTTGACCACTTGCCAGCTTAAACGTTGTGCACTCCCTCTGGGCGACTTCAGGCTGTGGTGCCATAGCCACTTCACCATAGTTTGTGGTCTTGAAAAGTCCCAGATTTGCAGAACTGGGAATTAGCATCATCTAAACATGCCTTCCCATGCTGCTCTGCCTTCTGGCATTAGCTATGACTCAAACGGGCCATTTTTGGTACGCACAATAATGGAGCTTTTCTGTAGTGATTCTCTGGCTGTATGTGTGGACTCAAATCACCAGTATACTAAAGCAGGCATTAAGTTGTACAGTAAGCATTAAGTTGTATGGCATGCGAGCTCAGAGAAAGGAAGCCAGTCTTCTAGAGAACAGGTTGGTTAAACCAGTCGGGAGGGTGTCGGACTAATAGCAATAGGAGAGGTTGAAAAGGCAGAGCACTCATTCAGCACAAAGCCAAGAAGTTGAGGACCAAATTAATCAAGACACCCAAGGCCACAAAGAAAAGAAATCCTTTCGTTGGCAATGCAAGGAATGAGGTGATAAACAGGAGGAATGGGGATTGCACACTTACAGGGATAAATTCAACCTTGTTGGTATTGCTGAAGCTTGGTGGAAAGATTCACATGAGAGGAATGTTAAAATCAATGGTTATAACCTATTTAGGAAGGATTGAGTGGGGAAAAGCCAGAGGAGGTGTGGCACTTTATCAAAAATGCCATAACCTGTTTCTGAGTCGGTGACAACTCAGAATAAAATGATCTTGAGTGCTTCTAGATAAAGCACAGGATGCGGAGCTGGTTGGCGTCTGCTACAGATCACCAAATCATGCTGGAGAACAGGATGACAAGTTATCCTGTCTATAAAGTATAGGGGAAAAATGACATGACCATGGGGAACTTCAATCTGAGTGACACGTGGATGGGCTCACGCTTCCAGGACTAAAACTTCTTAGAATTTCTAAATCGTACAAATGACAATTTTCGAACTTGGCAGTGACTGTATTCAACATGGGGGAATCCTCTCCTACACCTCGTCTTGACAAATACAGGGGGGTTGGCCATGGAAAGAAAAACTAGTAGTAGCCTAAATATAATTGATCATAACTCAATCACACTTGGTAGGTACAAACAAAATGCCAGCAGGCCCAAGCCCCTGCATTCCTGCCGAATCCAGACCCTAACCATAAGTTAGAGGCTCTTTATCCTGTTTTCAATCTCCCAGGCAAGCTAATGCTTAAGTTTTATAGGCTTTGTAGAGGAAGTGACTCACCTATATCACTTAAAAGTCCCTAAAACTGTAAGTAAAAATGTTGAGTTAGAGAAGGTTACATGCGTGAAGCCCAGAAATTATGGAAACAGAGTGAGTCGTGAAGCTTTTAGTCTTTTGCCAGACATGTGAGACACGGCATTTGGGACACACCACACTTCATAGCCACTTGAGCAAATTTTAGGTAAATGTAGGACTTGGGAAGCTGCAGAAAGGAGCATCAACATCACGAGAGTGGCAGGGGGCAGGTTGCATTCCTCTTGCACGAACCATCCCAAGATTAGTGCTACTGACGTCCCAAGTGAGCAAAGAATTTGCCAGCCGGTTTGAAACCCATTTGTTCGTGCCTTCATGAATCCCAGCCAATGGAATAATTTGCATCCGGTTGGTTATGGGTTTTATCCAGCCATCTTCTCGTGGTTACGGTGGCCACCAGGCAGGTATTTCAGGGCACCTCCTTTGAAGAGAACAACTACAATGACAGATCGCTTTGGTTAAATAAGAGCTGATACCCAGAAATCAGGACTAATTAAAACTGGGCCCTTGTTGACTTATTCCTTCTAAAGCCAAACTCAGAAGCTCTTGCTCAGGCCTTATTTCTGTTTTTTGCTCCTTAGGAAAGCAAGGTGTTAAAATATTTTGGGCTTCTTTTTGCAGTTGAATTGATGGGGAGAGACTGTGAAGCCTCCGCACTGTCTTGCTTAGGGTTAATTTGGCTTCATGGCCGCAGCAGGATTTGTCCAAACTGGTCCACGTGTAGGACTAGGGGCTCATTCCCCAAGCCCGTGGAGGCTGGGACTACATTCCCCCTCTCTGTTCTGTACGTCACTGAGCTCGCTGTCCGTGCTCGACCAAAGACCAAACCTAATCCTACTCCCAGTTAAGCTGTTCTGGCAAAATTTCCACTGATTTCACCGACAGCACGAACTGGCCCGGTAATTGTACACAGCCTGCAGATTGGAGCAGATTTAAATGCATTGCCTATATTTTATCTGAAACCTCGAACCAAATAAAAATGTTTAAAACCAGGGCAACGTCATTACCATATAGATAAATATTACTTTAATGCCGTACGCCATAACAACAGACTGTTTATTAAAACACTTCACTGTTTTAATTTATCCAGCGTATTATATTGGAGGGCATTTTCATTAGAAATCCCTGGCAAAACTTCAGAATGTGTTAAATCATTTAATACCCCGACAGCTCACTTAATTTATTTAAGCAAGAGAGTCTAATTCAGAAAAGCAGACTTTAAACAGTGCACCATGTTTACAATCCTGGTGTACATTGTCCTATTAATTTCACTGGAAGGCGTTATAGATGTTTAGTTCCAAATCCCTTTCTGTGTTTTCGTTTTGTGTTAGCAATTTGCTGTGTTAGCACGTGAGCGGAGCTGTAGCGCGCTGGCCATTGAACCTCCGCAGCTGGTGTAATTCGTGCTAGCTCCATGCTTTTCAATGGAGCTATAAGGAGCTTCTCAGCTCTTGTCTTCGATGGATGGCTTTCTTGCTTCCTGAATGGTTTGAGTGATTTTTTTTTTTTTATCCCAGTGATTTTTTTTTTTTTAAATTCATTTTAAAATTATTTTTATTTCTTAAGCTCTTCTGTGCTTATAAGTATTACATAGCCCTGTCTTGGAGCATGCAGCTCCTGTTGCCCTCAGGATATCCTAGGGACCTGACTTACATGTATATCAGTTTTTGATGCTTACCACATCGAAGCTGTTGGTGTATTTGGAAGAGTGCTATGGATCAACTCTTTTAGTCTGAGCCAACAGCACTCAGCATGTCACAGGATCCCTTTGGTGCCCCTTGGTGCACCTTAATAAGTAAAGGGGAAGGAAACTGTCACATTCAATGAAGAATTGAGTCCTATTGAAGGCCTTCTGAGTGCCAGGTTTTGCTGCATGCTAAGGTGTGCATTGGGAGCAGGACTTCAGAGAAACAATGGCACATTGTCAATAGACTGTACCAGACATTATTAATAAACATTAGGAGGCTTGATATGATCTGGCAGAAGAAATGCAATGAAATCAAGGCCCAGCGTTTGGACTGGGAGGGGAGAAAGGGATCTGAACATGATGTTTAATGACTCTCTGGACTGTGAAATGCAGCAGAGAAGGAGGTTAGCAAGGGAAATCTTTTAATAAATTCAACATGTGTGCACCCTTTGAAAGCTTTGCTTGCCATTCCCCAGCAATGTTTGACCCATCTAAAGATACTGATCATATAAAAAAAACCTCAGTAAGTAATAAGACTAGTAATAATATGAAGATCAGGACCCTCATCTCCAATTCATATTTATAATCCAGCAAATGCCTCATCTAAAGCCCGAAGATTTATGGGTTTGCATCTATAATTAATATCTCTCCTTAAACAAGAAGGGGAAGGTTTTCATACAAATAAATCTGGTGCTACAGATCTGGCTAATATTTAAATCCCTGGCAAGACGCAGCTATTGATTATAAATACATATTTTCTTTACTTAAAAAGGGCGATAGCTGGAGCTTCGATAGACAGAAGGGATGGGGATGGGTTAGGGGAGGGGGTGGTTGTACTGAACCTTCCTGTTTCCCAGATATTTGATTTGCATTGGGCCTGTTATTAGCAGCAGGGCCGTGACTGGAAGCCAAGACTGCGTAAAGGGCTTTGAGGCAAAGGCGATCGATTTAGGTTTTAGTTTTATGAAGAAAATAAACAGTTGGGCTGATATAACAGTAAAAGGGTCAAGCAGGGTCAGGGTTAATGAAGTGACTCGCAGGAGGTCAAAACTAAAACAATCTTCCTGATCGCCACATGCTTGCTCGCTCGCTCTTGCTCTCACATGTGCACGCTCTTCCTTCCCACACCTTTTTCATCAGCAACATGCACCAAAGTGTCAGGCTCGCTATTGTTTTACAGCGGTGCTGTCATAGCTAAGGGAGCTTGCCCAGACTTCTCAAAGCTAAGCACAACTCTTGAAGAACGGACCTCATGTTTTCAAGTGATTTGTGCTGCACAGCCTTGGAGGGCTGCCTCCCTGGCACCTTTCGCTTCGAGTAGCCTCTGCGTTAGGTCACTGAGTTGTGTTCGCCCTCTAAAATCAAACCATGCATGTCAATGCTCTGTGCAGCTAAAGCTTCTAAGGCGAGGGACAGAAGTTGCACATAAACCGGTTTAAGTGATCAGAAACTGGTTTAAACCTGTAACAGAACAGAAGCGCAGTGCACATAAACCAGTTTCAAAATGGGTGAAACTGGTTTAAGATAAACCTGGTTGAATGTAGTATCAGACTTAACCGATTTGGGTCAAACTGGTTTATGAAACTTCTGGTCCAGACCCCTTCCTGGTTCAAGTTAAATCTGTCCCCCAGTGGCCCAGTGTGCTTTCCTTCTAGCCCTGGGCCGGGCTGGGCTGGGCTGGGCTGTCTGCTCCAGCAGAGAAGGGTTGGGGGGGAGGCAGGGACTGCCCCCTTCCCAGGCAAACCCTGGCTGGGGTCTGAGGCCAAGAAAGTGAGGGGGAGGTTAAAATTCCTTTCCCCCAAGTACAGAGCTGTCCTGTCCTGCTAAAACTTACTGCTGGCTGTGACTGTGGAGTACAAATCCCAGAGGCACCTGGAAGCAGGAAGAGGAAGTGATAAGCAACTCTGCAGAGTCCTGCTGTTGTGATTCTGGACTACAAATCCCAGAGACCTTGGAGGCAGCAGGAAGAGGAAACAAACACACAACCCCTGCTAGCTGCCTGCCAGAGAGCCGTGCTCTAGTGCCCCAGGGCTTTTGGCCTGAGCCACTGCAGGCGTGTGGTAGCATTTCCTGAATCAAAGGTGAATGTCTGTCCAGCTGTTTCTCAGTTTAATCTCTGGAGTTTAGATTAACCTGCAGAGACTGAGTTGATTCAGCCTTGGGCTTTCTGACTGTCTATACGTAGCCTAAATGTTTGTTCCACCTTCTTTGTTCCCATGTCCCTGTAACCACTGGGGAGGTAGATAGCAGAATGGGAACAAGCAATGCTGTTAGGAAGCTGATTTTAAGTTAAGCAAGAACCAATGCTTGTGGCATGAAGAGGGATTTCTCTAAGTGGCGTTGACAGCAGCTGGAAAAATAACTTCTTAATGTAGTGACTGACTCAAGGGTTATTACCTACAACCAGGCACAATTATAGGAATGATCCTGGAAGCTTTTTGCCTTTCTGGAGGTCTAGTAGCAAGAGTATCTGACCAGAACTGTCCTGTTTACACAGTGCAACATCTTCATTTAACTGTCATTTGTAATGATTCACATTTAAATACCCTTCACATGAAAAACCCCTCATAGGCTCAACTATTTAAGAGATTGTCAGTGAGTACAGGCAAGTATGAGTTCCTGTCCTCCTGTTCCTGAGAATAAAGGCACAGAAACAGCCAATGAGGGATGGTTAAAGTCTTGAGTTCAAAGGCTTATAAGATGGAGCTACTGGTATTTTTGGCCCCCCTGTGAAGTGTAGTAGAGCTTCAGCAGAGAATCCAAGGATGATGGGCAAAAATGGCTGCCCTACATCTGGTCTCCACAAGCCCTAGATGTAATCCCATCCTGGGAGTTGCACATATAGCCAGTTCACATAGCCTCTGCCTGATGCATGCTTGCTTCTTTCTAATGTAACTGGTTCCTCAGTTTTTCAATCGCCAACGATTGAGGAAGGAATTAAAAACTGGATTGGAAAGCTCTGAGCTAAATGCTGTGGTGGTAATATATAGAGCCACACTCTTCTTTGCAGGCCTTGTCCTATATGATCCTACTATTTAACTACATCTGCAAGGAAAATGAGAGATATGACTGTCCAACCACTGATCTTATCTTGAAGTACCAAGAGATGGAAAGTAACTCAAGGCAACACCTTCTACAGAGATGCTAAGAGTATAGTGGTCCAGGAAGCCAAGAATCATACGGGATGCATGTTGCCCTAGAAAAGGCACAGCATGGCCCTGTAACCTCACTTTCATGATTAAGCATTTCTACGGTAAATAATTGATACTAATGTAAGTGAGATCAGAGACGGTCTGTCTGCAGGGCTACCACAAAGCAAATCCTGGTGACATCTTCATGGAACTGCCCATGCAGATGGATTTGAAATTAAAAGAAAAAAGAAAAGTTAATAAGCCCAATAAAGGTAGAATTGAAAAAGGGGAGTGAAGGGGGAGAAGATAATTTGTGTATTGGTTCAGAGTCTATTTTTCCAAGAAAAAGCTCCTGATATTAAATTCTTTATCAAGAGAACTCCAGAATTAACAATTGCTTCTCTTTGCTCTCAGTAAATGTTGCTCTTGTGCTAGTCAATAAGCTGTCTTCATGCGCTTCTAGAGGATGGAAAGCTAGTAGGGTATTAACATGGTTTAAGGATTTAGGATTTTAATAAAGGTGGTGAGTTGCAAAGGTGTCTGAAACCGAACCGCAAAATGTAATGTTCCTCGCAACACGCGAGAACCTTCTGATAGGAAAATGGCAGATATATTTTATACCTATGGCTTAGATTACCTATAAAGGACCTGAGCTCTGGCAAGTATCCAGACAACACTTTAAAAAAGAAATGGGAGAGGGGGGAAAAAAACACACATCTCCCATCCTGATAGACTGTCCGCTCTGTTAGTGCAAAATGGTTTGCAAAGTATCCTGCTTGTTACACGACCCACCCAGTTATAAATGACTTGAATTTGGGAGCTTCTTCCAGTGGCTTTCATTGTTCATCTTTTAAGGACAGATTGTTCCAGGCCCAGCCCATTCATTTCGTACAGCCATTTTCGCATCCAGATCAGCAACTCCCAGCTTTGCAAAGGGTGCAATCGCTTGTGCTTGCAAATAGGCATGTGAAATTGGACTGCTGCGAGGCTGGAAAAGCCCGAGCTCTCTGGAGGATCTGATTTGTTTTCTCTAGACGCTAGACACTGCCCTGTTTCTATTTCCAGAGGGGTCAGGTGGAAGAGTCCAGCTGGTGCTGTGTGGCCTGGCTGTCAGTCCTGACACCTGCTCAGATAACACCTCTCTCAGATAACACTGCCAGAGGATCATCCCGTCAGGCTGGAGCTCTGCCAGCTCTAAGAAAGTCCTTCCAAGGTGCGTGAATCCGGAGCGTGGGCCCATTTCCAGCCATGGACGCTTCCCGGAGTCTGTTTGGATTGCAACTTAGCACTGACCTGTGACTTCTCCTTCCTTCCAGGCAAACGCGCACACACTGCATAGACCACGCTGCCATGCTGGGATTGGGATCACTTAGCATAGACCAAACCAAAAAGAAAAGGGTAATATCCGCTGAGAAATGTGACTGTTCTCTTGGTTTTTAAAGGACTCACCAGCTCTGAATGTTCTTCTTTCTCTCTGTGTCAGGGTTGTGTGACGGTGTCACAGCCCGTCGGAGCAGTGCAACACGAGTCTTCCACGCTCAAGGTAAGAGGTGTGCAAATATAGTAGTTTCTCTATATTGCTGGAAGAAGCCCCGCGTACAGGAGAAAACACCACGAAGGCAAGTCCTCCATTTCGGATACTTCATTGTAAGTTTATTTGAGGTTCCCCCCAGTCCGTGCATTTTGGCTTCCCATGGCCTGTTTCAGCAGGGTGGACGGGTTTTAACTCATTCCTCATGTTCTACAATCAAGCACCTCATTGGCATTGCCATGACTGCCGCACCATTTCTCTGTATTGCATGCACTCTGTGAACAGAAAACTGTTCAGCCAGTAGATTTTAGAAGTGACACTGACCAAAAAGAAAAAAGGTAAATGCCTAGTATGGGGCACATGGCTGAGATGACTGAAGGGGATGTTAACATCTGTGATTTTTATGATTCAGTGAACAATGAACGTTAGCATAATCCTGACTTAAACCTCTCCCTCCCCCCATGATCATAATTTACTATTAATTATCAACATTATCCTATGATTAATTATTAATGTTTACACCATCGATCAGCCCCTGGCTAGGCTGATCACTCGAAATCTTGCACAAAGATTATTTTAACAATAGCTACAGAACATCGTGTAATGCATTTCACAGTAGGGTTGTCAGCCTCATCTATAAGGCTTTTTACTAATGCACTTTACAGCATATCGCCTAATACATGGATGAGGAATGTGGCTACATCCAGTAATAATTTCATTAATTATGAATAAAGCATTTACAAATGACATCCTTATTTAAAAATGGTGATGAACTCATTTTGTTTTAATGCAGCTGCAATATGTAATTTGCCATCTCTTACAAAGCCATGCTGGAAGAATGGGTCAGAGAAAAAGGCCTAGGATCTTAGGAGGTTTATGCTCTTAAGAGTTAAAAAACTTCACTGGAGAGTGAGGAAGACCAACAGCAAAATGGCAGCAAAAAGAAATAGCTCGGTCTCCAAGCTGGTGACTAGAGCAACCATATAAAGGTACCAAGGGATGTTGATAAACCCTTTTGGGTCCCAATCAGTGACCTTGGGTTACAGCTGTGGCCCATAAAATATTGCTCTAAATTGAGGGTACATCCATATTTTAACTGGTATTCTTTTTATTTCCAATACATTCAGATGGCTTACCAGTTCTTGTTAGTCATGCAAGGTTTGTCATTGCAACATTTTGGTACTGGGCATCACATATGCTTCTACCAAATGCCAAGATATCTGTTTCTACAAAATTTATCATCAAGGCTGCTTAGGTCCATTATAACTACGTGCTAATTCATAGCCCTTTTTAAGGGATATGGAATGAATAATTAATAGTGAAGAAAAGAGTTCATGGCTCCATCTCCTCACCAAATGGGTGTATTATCCATTTATTATTTTGAGTTTAGTTGCTTGTAATTATTCACTGACTTATTTCTACACAAATATTTGACTTGCTGATCATCCGTTCCCAAGAAGCTGTTTTGCGTAGAACTGGTCAAGCTGTTCAGTATTCACACTTGTGCCACAGCCGGAGCGATGCATGAGATCAGACTAGATAATTTATTGGTTACTTCTGGTCTTGAAATCTATGAATAATTATTCTGGTTGAGATTTTCAAATGTAAGCAGTGATTTTTACATAGTATAATTGTTTTGAATAGCCAGAGGCCTGGCTTTCAGGTATCCTTAAAGTATGCCAAGTGCCCCCACACCAAAAAATTTAGATAATAAAAACTTACAGATCACTTGAAAACTTTGGCCATTTGATTTTGATGTTGGCAAACACTGGTTCTGATTTTTTTCCCAATGCTTTTAGTCTTACGCATTTGTGAGGGCTTGGATTACAACTCTTTCCAGATTGCATTTATTTATGGGTTGTTCACAAACTTTTGCACAACTTCTTGTTACTTGCTAGGTTGAATGCCAGTGGAGATTTGGTGCAGGTGGAAGCCATGGAGAAGACAAGATTAGGAACTTTAGACCAGATTTTTGGATCAGCAACAGGGAAGTGGCCAGAGGTAGGTACTGGGGGAGAAGAGAGAGTGGGGGGGATAGCTGAAGAAGACACGACTGGATGGAGTCTATGAAGAGCTTCAAATATGAAGAGGTCTAGATCTTGAAAGAAACTTGAAAGTATTTTGAGTTATTGAGGTAGGAGAACGTATTTTTATAGATATATTTATCCTAACTTTACATGGCCTGTTAACCCAGGTACTTACCTCATTTATCCTGCCACTGCACGGTATTTTCAGTGGGCATGGGACTAATCGTTCAACAGCAAAAGCCTGCTATGGTTGGAGGACACACTATCAGCCTTAGCAATCCTCCAGCAAAAGTATGCCAGCCTAGATATGCTATAAACCCATTTATGGTAGTACTTCTCTCCTTTTATGCCAAACAGACTGGCCACATATTAAGGTTAAATTATTTTCCTGATCTCCATCACCTTTCCGAGACAAATGTCACTGCTTGCCTGGTGCTGGAGATAATTGCTGTAAATTAATTTTCACTGATTTTTTCCACCCCCCCCAAATCAGCAAGTGTAGCAAAAATTAATTTACAGTGATTATTTCCAATCCTGCTGAACACGACATTGTAAGTTCTCTCCTTCCCTTTCAAAGCCCAGGAAACTAAGTGAGAACGGCAGATGCATCTGCAATTATAGAAGTCCCTTTGCACCAGGCTGCTTTGAGATTCGCAATATTCTTGCAAACCAAGAACGAGTTGGTTTGCAGCCCTTGCTGACAGAGGATTTATTTATTAGGGTTTTAGCGATTTGCGGAAGTGCCTGGGTGGCGGCAGCTTCTCAGGGTTATAAAAATTCTATTTCCTCCCACCATCAAAAGTAAAGTCTCAAACACATCTTGAAAAGTGGAATATGACATTTACATTTTAATCTCACAAAACTCCTTCGTTTCTGACACACTGGGTTTTCCTGTGCTTGTGTGCGTTGGGAGGGGCAGGCAGAATTGAGTGAGAGAAATCTTTATGGTGATGGATCACACTTCAGGTTGGTTCAGGGGAGGAGTATGGCAAGTGGAGCACTGTGAGCTCCACAGACAGACTGGGGGAAGAGGGCCCTATTGCGTGCAAATGCTTGTGTGACTGAGCTTGTTTAATTACCATTATTGTACGTATACAACGTGCCATCATTTTCCTAAATAAGCCACGCACGTGTGGGCTGTTACCTGGTTTGCAAAGTAATGCCCAGCTTTAGATACTTGCAGGGCATGCCGCGCATGCGGCTCTCTGTCCCCCTCTACAATGACTGAACCGTGGCTAGAGGATGATGAGCTTGCTTTGTGCAGCCCCAGCTGGCAGAGCCCTTCAGCTCAGGAAGCAGAGGGCCATGCTTTGGGGAAACCAAACCCTGGTGCCAACAACCATCCTAGGACTGGGTGCTGCTCATAGTGGAAAGTTTCATTTTCCTTGGACCCACCGTCATTAGTGAGCCATCATCGGTGACTGATTGATTAGTGATCGAATAGCGTGAGTCTGATCTACGGCCCCGTGTCTCAGCAAACAGCTGCTGTCCCTGCTCCTTTGCACTGGCATCCTCCTCTTAGAGCTGGGTCCTGCGTGTGTGAGTCTTGGTGGTTTGTGAAAGGGGGGTGATAGCAAAAAGCTACCTTGTTAAGTGAAATGCTGCAGAAAAAGAAGATAAAGTCAAAGATGAATTGAAGTCTGCACCAAAAAATTGTGGGAAACCTGCAGCATCGAACCTGTCTTGCACTGGAATTAATTACAGCTTTATTTTAGCACCTGCAAGAATTAGATGAAAGTGAGTAATGGGAGTTGGATGAGGTATTGCTTCATGAGCCCTGGTTTTTCTGTGCCAGGCAAAGCAATGCACCACATAATGAGAGGTGGAATGAGAGCAGCGAGGCAGAACACAGGGCGCTACGGTAGCGGGAATCTTGCTCTCAAGGCTCCTCGTCTCACCTCGGTTTGGAGAGCGAGCATCTAGGACTCTCTGTGTACAGATCTAGTTCCCAAATTTTATTTTCTGTCACTGGGATGATTGGCTTCTTGTTTCAGGGGACCCGCTTAAAGCCAACATCAATTGAATTTCAGTGGAATATATGAATGAGACATGGATGTGCATTTTAAAACCTCTGTTTGCTTCTGCACGTAACAAATCGGAAGAAGCCAATCCCTGATATTCCTCCTGGTCCCATCCATTTATAAAAGTACACATCAGTGACGACACGCTACTTTTTCACGTCTGGAAAAGACGCACCAGTTTGGGTCAGATGCAGGTTGTGTTGGAACGGCAATGCAGTAATTAAGTCCATGCCTACTTTATTTATGCAAGGCTCAGTCCTGGAATCCTGATCCCGCTGATCACAGGGTGCACGATTAGGTCTATAAATCATATTCAAAATGATGCTGGCAGTGCCTTTGATTAGAAATGCCAGCGCATCCTTTCCGAATCTTCTAGTCGCACCCCCTTCTCATGCATAAAATGTCCCCAAACACAAATTTGCCACTTCCCCACCCCCATCTTTTCCTTCACGTATTTGCATCGTTGCTATTACTGGGATCGGTAAAATGCTGGAGGCTTCAGGATGTCGCTCCCATGCTCAGGGTATTGGGCAACAGGAGTATATCTGTCTCTATATGTTTTTACTTTCTTTCTTTTTTTTGGTGTTTAAGGTTCTGTATTGACTCTGGAATCACTGCAGCAAGCTATGAATTATGTATGAAATGAAAAATCCCAGCCCAGTGCACAGAGGGAATATGCAAAGTGCAGTACAATCACATCTGTGCTGTACTACAATATTTGCTGTGCGGTGCTGCTCGGAGTACAAGCTCCCCAGCAATGTTCGGCTTAGCCGCAACCCGTAAACCTCTCAAATCCCAGCTGTCACGATTCTCTCCTCACAAATTTTAAACGATCCCATTCGACCGCCTGGTGAAAGGGTTTCCTCTTGCTGCCTGCGCAGCCAGCTGTGCAGATGCAAAGGGCCGTGTTTCCGAATGGTTTCACGTCTACCTTTGCATTCGATGGCGTAGCCGCACGAAGCTGTGATCAGTTTGCAAGGCTCAAATTCACTCCACTTCACGATGTCTTGAGGCACGCAGGTGTGTCCTCTCACACTTTCCCTGCCTGAACAATGGATTTTATGTAGGTGTTTTCTGAAAGCATGCTGCAAATGCCTTGTTGTGCAGTCGTTTTGGGTGTACAATATCTAAAACACACAGAAGTTTTCCCCAAACACCAGCATCATTCTACATATGGTTTCTCTTTCAGCAATTTTTGTCTCATGTTGGTTTGCTCCACCCCTTAGTCTGTCTCAATGATTTCCCACTCCTTCCTCTTGCAAAGCTAAATCCTGCCGTGCTAAGGAAGTCATTCAAAGACCACCAACTTGGGCAAATTAAAAGCAGGTATTTTACCCTTTGACAGGTCTGGGCCAGCTCTGACAGGCAAGTGGCTTTGACTATCACAACGGTCTTTCCATGCCGGCTGTAGCAGGTTTTGAAAATGGCTTTGCACCATCTAGGCCAAAAACTAAATGCAACATTAGTCTCTGTCCCTTACAGTGAAAAGCTGTGAACGTTACTTGGTCCACTAAATTGTACTTTACTAAAGTTTTGCATCAAATTGATTAATTCCTGAAGGGGTGTCCCTGTCCTAGGCTCTCCCAAAGTCCAGCTCGGTGTCTCCAAGCAGACAAACTCAAAGCAAGGCCATGTTGCAGAAGCCAAAGAGTTAGCTAAAAATATAAACTGAAAACAGAAGAAACTAAGAAATGCGGTGGCTGTCGTTTCAATGTCTCAACCCTCCTTGTCACCCGTGGGCCCAAGTCTCTGATTAGGGAGTCCCATGATGATGATGGTTTTCTCTCCACCTGAAGCGCTGTAGTGCCTTGTGGGTGTTTTTGGTTTTGGTGGATTAACCTGGTCAGGGATGCAGCTCAGACAAAGATATGAGACTGAAGGCTCTGTAATTTCCCTAACCGAAACCCCCCCCCCACACACACACTATTTTTTGTAGGTTTTAAAATGTTCTGATTTAAAATAGTAAAGAGAGGTTCTCAGCTGGTGCAAATCCATAAGAGTTGCTTTGAATTTACATCACTGGGGTTATTCTGATGTATACGCGCTGAGGTGCTCACCTAAGGTTCTATACAGAGTCCCCTTATATCTTATATGGATAGATATATCGCTATATATATGCTGTGTGTATATATATATATGTGTATATATATATGTGTGGGTGGATACATTCCCCCCCCCCCCGATAGCATAAGTTCTTCCTGATGAAAAATCTTCATCTTACCCACCGACTAAATGGAAAGATATATTTTCTCTAGGGTATACTAATCACCATCAAGTCAGATAAGAAAGAAATATAATTCGGGAAACGGCTGGTGTAAAGGCAGCCTGGTAAGAGAAAAGGCATGTTGCTTATAAAAGGTTAGTCATGCCTTCCAGTCTCTCCACCCTATCCCCCTTTCTCAAGACGCATTAAGTTCTTTGTCCATATTCCACCATGAAAAGGTCCAATGTGACTTTTTCTTTCTTTCTTTTTTTTTAGAAAAGCCACAAAGAAATCCCAGAAAGATCATAGAGTGACATGTAGAGAACAATATGCTCCCTTTTGAGTGAAAATCACTCGGCCTTTATTGGAGTAGGAGAATACAGTTGCCATCCCGTCAGGGGAAAAAACTGTTTGGAGCAGTCAGTCAAAGCTAGACTTGCTCGCCGTGGATCCTGTCCTTGGGAAAATGCACCGCGCTAGATATGAAAATCAGCAGCCAGCTCTCCTGAACTCCGTGCGGTTGACAAAGGCAAACACAGCTTTAGCCTTTTCCAGGGATTCAGAAATGTGTTGTGCATTTTCTTCCCTGCAGTGTCCCTGTATCTGAAACGTGCGCCGAGTCACTGCCTTTTCTCCCTTTCTGGATCTAGTTTTCCAGGTTGGATCCTGGTCCAGATTTTCCTGAAGTTCAGGGCAATTAGGACTCGGAGAGTCTGCCCCATCCATGTCTGAATGCACACAGGAGACTTTGCCTGGTGCAGAAACACTGGAGGGTACAAGATCCTTTTCCATGTCATTCGTATGACTTGAAACCGGCCCAGAGGCTTGTGCCTGAGCCACTACACTGCCCAGCAGTGGCTGCGCAGCTACAACAGAGGCCTGCCACAGTGAGTATCATTATTTTAATAGGCTGCAATGATGCTAAACGTAAGAAGATTGCTTTTCAGTGAAACTGCTGACTTGCAGGACTGGCCTCAGGAGGGTGGGGAGAGAGAATCTGAAGTCTAACAGATCTATAGTATCTCTTCGGTACAGCACTTAATCAATTTTCGGCCTTTGGAAACTAAAATAGGCCTGATTTATACAAATCCGCAGTTCTGTTTCTTCCCTACGTGGTGCCTACGTGTGTGCACTTTGCGCTCCCCGCGTCCAGTTTCATGCCGTCCGGGCCGTGCCCTTCTCTAGCATCTTTGCTCCGAGGATTTCAGTGAAGCTGCAGGGAGGGCAAGCAACTTGCATAAGGTCACAGGTTGAGTCCATGGCAAAGAGAAGAGGTGGACTTGTGCTCCCCTTGTTTTCCATGGAGCCCAGGATTCCCACCCACCCCACGTAGGTGTGAAGTCAAAGCGTTGGTATTGGCTTCAAAATGCAATATAAGCAGATGGCGAGAGGTAGCTCAGTCTAGGGCTATGAGTTCCAGTGCTGCCTTTGCCTCCACCTCTGGTTTGCAGGGCAAATGACCCTATCTCTCTGCCTCTGTTTTCCTATTTAATACTACTTATCTGCTCACTCCCTGGGGCATTGTAAGGATTAATTAGTCAATGCTCATACAGGATTTTGAACTTACAAAGTGGTATGTAGATGCTGACTCTCATTATGATAACGTTTCTGTCATAATAGGGGTGAGCAGTCTCCAGTGTCTCTGGTTCAACAGTCAAGGCCAAACGACTCCTTGATTTTAGTTTGGATTATTTCATGAGAAATTCATTTACTGTGTCTTTTAGCAGAAACCCTGTGAGTTTCTAAGGGACAGTATTCTCCCTCTGCTGAAAAATGCACCGCTTAGGACTCCAGTGCAGGAGTGTCCTGCATTTCTCGTACGAGCAAGATACAATACACGAAGTACAGATCTCGTTGCCTTCATTGGAATAAAGGAAACAAGTTGTCAGTTGCTTTTATTTTCTGATCCCACTTTAATGTGTCAGTCACCTGTCTTGGATCAAAGAAGGCACCTTAAATAGTTGTGATTGGAGACGTCAGACTTACCTTTATTAGAGAAGCTAAATAAATGGGTGGCTTACTCTCATACATCTCATAACATTTCTAAATATATTAGAGAGTCACTCAGCCAACCTGCTGACTAATACAATGTCTATTCTTATCGATTTTTTTCCCCTTCCAGATTACTTTTGTATTGAATTATTTCAAATCATAATGCAAAAAATCACAGACTCTAACAAGACAGGCTAACACTGTGATTAATGAAAATGTAACCCAACCTACTGTACAGCCATCAGAAACCAGTTAGCTAATTAGTGTAATCACAGAGGTGGAAATAATTAAATGAATTATAAAATACAGGTAGAGTAATAGCAACGCTTCCCTTGGCAACTTAAAACTAGTGAGAAAATAGTAGATTACTATAACTGTCTGAGAGGGACAAGAGATAATGAAACAGCACAGGATTTTTGAGTGGCTACAACAAATAAAGGCGTTTAGATTAGATCAGAGAAGTATAAACAGATCTGAAGAGAGATTCAGATTGCATCCAGGACTTCAGTGCATATATAACTGTGTGTGTAGATTAACCACTTCCCTTCCGTTGGAGAAGTACACTGTCCTCTAAAATGTCAAAGAAGCTTTGTGGGAACCATATTTACTTCCATGTACAGACAGGGAAACTGAGGCACCTCCTCACTGGTGTCCTAGTAAGATTGACAGATTTTGGTCCTTAATTTACTTATTCTATTTAAAAATAAAACCAAATTGTTAGAATCAACTAAGTCTTAAAGTAGGAGATCACAGTAACACCAGTACAATGGATTATGACTGTATGAAATCAGAATTATCTCTTACCTTAACTATTATTAACTAATAACTGCACACACACACAAATATATATATGCACATATATATAAATAAAATGAGATAGATATGTGTGCGTATGTATATGTGTACACACACACAAACACATATATATGTATGCACACACACATACTAATAATTGCATTATTGATATCAGAAGCTGCTTTCTTGCAAGTGTCTACATCTCAGAAATCTTTCCAGCTCTTAGTGAATATGCCCACATAGCCATAACCAAACCTTAGCTCTTATCCTGCTCCCATTTGACTTAAGCAGTCTTACTATAGATCATTAGATTGTATCTTATGGAAAGGGCTCCGAGCCTTTGTGGTTGGGAAGAAGAGCTTGCACGAGATCTCAGGCACATCTGATGCAACATCTGCCTGAGTCTGCAGACAGCCTCAAGCAGAGAGAAGAGCACCCATCGCTACAATTAGGCTGGATTCTGCCTGGTTCAATGCCCACTATTACAGCAAAACAGGCCCCCTGATCTAAACGTGCTAACCAGTTCCTTCTGGGACTAACAGGAGAAAGAGAAAGGAGGTGGAGGACCCAGCTCTGCTCTCACCACTGACTGTACTACCAGTGCCTGTTGAGCTGGACCGTGCTCTGGGGAATAGCTAAGGACACTACTTTTATCTTGCCCTGCCCAAACTGCGGTTGATTCATTCTCTGAGAAAACAGTATCGGTTTTGCCTGTCCTTCCCTATGATCTGTCACATGAAGTGCTCCGGGTACTTAGCAAACCATGAATGGACTCTCATACCATCCTGGGGAAGCATGTTTAATCCTCTTTCAGCCCATTAAAGGACTTAGTTCATGAAACCTGTGGGGTGTTCTTTTTCTAGAGCTGCCAGAATTTCTTTGCTTTCCAGAAAGCTGCAAGGGTTTATTTGCTTGTTCTCCAAATTCTCAGTGGAAAATCTCCATTCAAAATGGCATTGTTGCTTCAAGGGAAGGGTAGTCCTGCATAACTTTTTAGGCTCCCATTCTCCTCTGTGGATTGGGTGGTCTGTCTGCACTATGATCCGTCTCCCGTGATCTGTGACTCCCACCACTGTTCGAAATATAAGGGCTTTTTCCTATGAGAAGACGCTTTTGTAGGGAGAAAAATGGCATTTTGTCAAAAACCTAAATTTCCATCAAAACCGTTTTGATGGGAAATTTCTGGCTAGTCCTAGGTCCTGGTTCTTGCCACCAGAGTACAGATGTATAGGCTCTATTTTCTTTCCTCCATCCCAGGGACTGGAAGGAAGCTTTTAAAGAGGCTGTTTGATTAAAACGTTGCTTATTTATTGATAAAGTTGATTAAGTTTGAGCATCAGAGGAACATGAGGTGCTCAAGAGGCATTATGGTCCTCTCCTTGAACTACAGAGATGCTCTACAAAGGATACTCCAACCCTGTGGCCTTGTTGACCATCCTTCATGGCAGAAGAGACATGAGGATCCACATAGCAGTGGATCTTCTAACCCAGCATCCAGTTTCCCTCTGCCTTGTGTGCAAGGAGCTCTGCTCTCCATTTTGCTCGGAGAACTAGCTCTTGTCTCGGCATCCTTGATTCTGCACCAGATGCGACCTGCTTGCACAGGTGACTATACCCGCTCTGCTCCAGCACTTCCCAAGGGAAAGAGTCAAAGTCATCGTGAAGTCAAGGAGAAAGCACAACGGCTCGACGAAACCATCCCGGAAGCTGCTCCCTGGCTTGAAAACGTTACTGTGCAACACTGATTTTTGCCTCCTGAAAAGTGTCCTCTGATTTCCTGCAGATGGCTTGTTTATTATTCATTGTCTCTTTATGCTGCTGCTAAATAGCAGTTGATTTGGGAAATCTCAGAGGTGTAACCTGTTTATATATGTAATGTGTTTAACCGTCATCAAAGTCAAAGCTCTCGGAGAGTTTGCTTTCCAGGTTCTAACACGTCAAGTGGTCGCTCTCCGAATTAGCAATGAAATGCTGGATGCAGCAGTCCCAGCTGGCTGGTGTGAAGTGCAGGGTGGAGAAACCTGCTGCAGGGGCTGGGCTCAGCTGGGGATGGGGACAAGGGCAGCAGGGATGGATTGGATTGGGGTTCCCCTTTCCCAGCACTGTTCCTTCTCCAGTCACCTCATTGCCGCTGAGCCCAGCTGGCTCTGCCACTTCCCTGCCCCCAGACCATCAAGGATGCAGCAGGGGCAGGCAGGGGAGTGGGGTGCGGGAAGGTAAGAGGAGGAGGGGGAAAGGAGAGACGGTATTTTCATTTGCTTGAGGACTTTAAAACCTCCCCAGAGGCTCCTGCAGTGCAGTCTGGCCGCATTCGTGGCAGAGAAAGCTAGGACTGCAGATCCCCTTGCAGAGGGGGCTGCTGCTCCCTCACCTCCCTTTAGGAAATCCTGCCCCTGCCTCCAGTGGCAGTTTAATAACTGGACCCATACTGTGCTATACAGTGCAACATTAGCAGCTTTGACCACTGATGCTATATAATTACTTAACACAGAGATTCATACTATAGACACTCTACCTTTTTCTTATTAACCTGGTCTTTTTATCTGCTGCTTTGCTGCCCAGACCTGTTTCCAGTTCATTAACAAATATGTTAGACTTGTTCTCCTTAGGCTGAGTGTCCCCGTTCCACGGGGACTTTGGAGGTTTAAGCAGATTCTCTGGAGTGTTTTAACTGCCTTAGGCCAACCCATTCAAGTCAATCAGCATCATTACACCTGCCATCAAAATTGAAAACCAGGCCAGTACCTTGGCAAGTGTAAACTGGCCTCCCTCCATTGAAGCTAAAGGAGCTGCAGCTGAGGTTCTGGTCCAGCAAACTTAATTGTTTTATAATTCATTTGTAAGCATATGCAGGGGAGGGTTTTCCATTAGAGATGTTAGCTGCTGGTCTAGTGTAGTCACAGTGCCCAGGATGGTGCGGTTTGGAGCTGCGGCCTTTCAGGTTCCTGGAGGAACCGTAGCAATTTGGAGAAATATGAGTGATTTGGGCAAATTGTATCTGGCTGCCTTGCCTTAAGCAGCCACAGACTTTTTTTTTTTTTTTACTTTTAGGAGCCTTAATTGATATCTGAGGCAGAGATGTACTTACAAAAAATGAGTGGAAAGGAAAAACTTGGATGGAGAAATTAGCAACACTGCAAGAGAGAGAGAATAGCATCAGCTTGGATGGCTGGAACTGAAGAGGAAGATGTAGTATTAAAAAGTGCTAGTCTCGTGTGGAAGGAGCACAGGTCTGTGCCCCGGGTGCAGAGCAAGGGCTGGGCTGGTTCCCACTGTGCAAGCTTCCCAGGGCAGCCACCCTGCCCTTCCTCCACTCCCGAAGGCAGGGATTAGAGTTGTCAAGTGCTACAAAACATGACTCAAACCAATCCTGGTGAGAGAACAAAGGGTGAATGAATGCATTAAAAAAAAAAAGATAGGGAAAGCAGGGACGGGAGAGTGCAATACAAGGACAAAGCGGTGGGCGTGAGGAGATGGTGCGTCTGAATGGGATGTTGATGGCTTAGATCTGGAAGAGACTGGAGCCTGGCCAGAGCTGAAAACTTTAATCCACTTCAGAGCTGCTCAGGGTCAGGGAAGAAGCAAGGCAGGGACTTGCTGGATGAGCTCTGGAGCAGAAAGCTGATAATCAAGCAAATGCCACTTGCAGTACAACCTGCCTATCCTACCCAGCCAGACTTCAGAGCTGACATTGGGAAGGGGAAAACAAATGTCTGACAGCAAAGACAAGTGAAGACAGAAATCTTTCCAGAGGAGAAATCCATTGACCCGTAGCAAGCAACCGGACTAGCAAAGGTTTTGATTGTCCCTTGTCTTCAGCCTAACCACTCACTTACTGAGCCTCCTAGACAGGAGGAATTATTGCTGGTCTTGGATAACTGATTACAGGCCCCTTTGTGCCGTGGAGGAGCAGGATTTCATCAGGTCCCCTTGTTGTCTTCCTCGCCATGGATGTCTGCTTGGCTTTTTCACCAGTTTCCTGGCTAGCTGAAAATCCCAAATAAAAGGGAAGAAGCATATTTGGTTGAGGACTTGAGCCAGAGGACGGATAGAGAAATGGAAAGTCTTTGAGGGATTTTGTTTTAATTTGATAAATATGAGAGATGACTTATCTGTACTGCATCGACCATGGCAGGCCGTGCTATTGGGTATGGGGCCTCATGGTGCTAGATACTGCACACACACCTGATGGGACAAGAAAATCCCTGATTTTATTAAGTATAACTGGTCGATCAGGATGGATTCCCTCTTCTAATACCCTCCCAAAGTGGTTTGTCAGGGCTTAGTCTGCTCATCTCAGTGCACTTGTGTTATGAAGCAAAACTGGCTGCCTCACTGTCCTCACCGCCACACTGGACAGGTACATAAGTATCAGCTAAAGGTGAACTGTAACTTAGTCCTGACTTGGTTTTGACTGCATCTCTGAAGTGACAGGCACTCACAGCTGCCCTGTCCAGTACGAGGTACTTACTACCTGAGAGATGCACTGAAGTTGTTAGCTGGTGAGGAAATTCAAGAGTAGTACGATTTTCTGATTAACTCCATACATCTGGAACCTGTCCTATCGATGATTCAAGGGTCTGCCTCTTAAAAGTGCAATATAAAACCATGGAAAAGCAAGAATCAGCCAGTGTGGCACCCTTGAAAGGTAGACTAATAAACAGCGCTGAAGAAGAGAGTAGATATCTAGCAGCAGCACAAGTGCCCACGCATCTTTGTGTGTCCTGGCTAGTCTCAGCCTCAGACTGTCTATAAGCAATGCATACTCTTAAAGTGTAACAACCCCCCCCCCCACCAAAAAAAAAAACTTTTGTCTACATTAAAGACTTAAAGCCTTGAGTTTGTCACATTTTCTTTTTCTTCTACCTGGAACTAGGAGGAAAGGGTTTCAAATATTCTTGGCCACCGAGCACACAAAGGTGCCAAGGAGCCCTGCTCTGAAGCATTTATAATCTAACTGTAATAAAGCCTGCAACACTTACGGGTGGGCTAATAATAGACCCAGGGATAAGACAGTTTGATAGATAAGCCATGTTGCTCCATTACAGAGGTAAGCGGTGCCAAGAATAGCACCAGCTGAATTCCCCCACGTCAGCAACCATTTAACCTCCACGGCATGTGTGATCTGTCTTCCCGCAGAAGGGGCCAAATTTCTGCTAAGTTTAGTTCAGGAACGTCAGCGGCATCCGTGCATCTGTTTGCGGGCTTGGGCTCGACGTGTGAGTTCGAATCATACAACCACAGACAGCGAGGGTTGGAAGGGACCTCAGAAGGTCACATCTAGTTCAGCCCCATGATCCAAGCAGGGCCAGCCCCAAATACATCATCCCAGCCAAGGCTTTGTCTACCTGGGTCTTAAAAAACCTCCAAAAATGGAGATTCCACCACCTCTCTGGGTAAGTTACTGCAAGGAAAGCTAAGAAATGAGCTTACTCTAGGGTAATTCAGTGGTAATTTCCAGCATGGACGTTCTCACCTCATGATAAGTGCAGTGAATCTTGTCCTTTGCTAACGGTGGAGTTTGCATTGCCCATAGGGTAAGCTACCTTGCATTGCCCATAGGGTAAGAACGTACACATGGGAGTTGCCATGAAGTGAATGATGTGCTCTGAAGTCATATCCTAGAGTAACCTTGCAGTGACTTGTTTGTAAGCCCATGCACACAGAAAGGCGTCTGTCCATCTCAGTTCAGTCATCCCATATTCATACTCTTGTAAAACTCAGGATTGTCATCCAGACGGTGACTCCATGGTGCTGGCTTCTGTAGAAACAGGCAGGGACACAGTTTCTGCCTTAAAGAGCTTCCTAGCTCTGCAGACACATTACAGCCAATCTCGTGGAGTCATCCACTCACTGCTTTAGGGTGCCCCACCGCTCTGGGTGGCTCGCGAGGGTAAAAACAGCTGTTGCATTTGAGGTGATTCTGATTGATCTGAGTCCAAACCCAGTACAAAAGAAGAGCGGCACTTTCCTTTACACACATAACTTGTTCCTGAAATGAATGGCAATTAAGTCATGATTGTCCCTGGAAAAAGGGTTAGTGCACTTTACATTGCATGCTTCACAGGGACTTAGTGGGACAATGAGCTTGTAGGATCCCTGGAGAAAAGGCTTTCTCCTGGGAGAGACTGCCGAGCTTCCAGGATCCACTGCAGCCTGCTAGGCAGGTGGCCCCAAAGCCCCCTCTCCCTTTCATGGAAACTTCAAAATATCGGGCTTTCATTTCAACCCCGAACGCAGCCAAGCCTCGTCGCTTTGAAATTCTCTGTGCAATGGAAACCCTTCTCCCATCTAGCTCTGCTTTCCCAGAGCAACACTGTCCTGGGGCTTTGAGCATGCCATTCTCCAGGGCAGCGGAGGGCTTGCATTGATAGGTTTGTGTTTACACTACATTTAGGAGGTATAATGGCAATCATCCTTAAATTAGCTTTAATTGAGCCAATTCCAATACCAACAGCACTAAAACCAATGAGGCACACACTTCTGCATGGGTTACACATACCCCCCTGGCATCCCGCATATGTCTTTGGCACCTGAATTTCCTGCCCTCATTGCTTCATTAGTCTTGGTCCCTGAAGGAGCTAAGTTCAGTTTGTCTCTACACTACGTGTGCTGCAGTCACACCTCCCGCTGCAGTTTAAATGCACCCAGTGACTCCAGAGCTTTAAGCTGAGCACAGTGCTGTGGACATGGGTGGTTCTGCAGCAGAGCGTTTCCAGACACGGTGTTTTAAATGCATGTCTTACTACTGCAAAGGAGTGAGGTGCACTGAGCTGGGTTTCACCCTGGTGATTAGAGGTACCTCCTAATTGTGGCTAGATGAAATAGCAGCACATGGTGACCTATAAAGAATATGAGCACCAAGTTTTCCGGTTGGAATTGGTGACCATTAAAGCAACCCCACTGGTTCGAACTGTTCCAGCTCTGGGTTGTTTGCTGTTCAAATTAACCTGGGTGTAATGACAAAGAAGAATAAAGGAACTGGAGACCCCAGGTCCCTGACAAATGACTGCCAAGTAGCTCTTTATCAACTCTTTAATACCATATACAGAACACCAGCATGACTCTTGGGTCGATCCTGTTCAAAATGCTTTCTTACTACTAAACTTGTGGATTTGGGCTGAGATCCCCGCAGTGATCACAGGTGATCAGACCCTTCCCATCCAGGCATTACACAATAGGATTAAGTCAGCAGGAAAATGGGCTAGATTCAAACTCTGGAGAGCCATTTAGCAATGTAGGCTGCCTTTCTCATGGCGGTACCTTTGCTGGGCAGTAGACTTTTCCTCCTTTTCTTTCCAGCCCAAAAGATGAATCAAAGCAGTAGCATTATCTGTGAGCCTAGATTTTCAGTAGGTATTTGGGGAGGAATGATGGCTCAGTAATAAAGCCGTTACCTTATCTTGCCTCCACTGCCCTTGAACAAATCACTTAACGTCCCTCTGCGGGACCCAGGGAGGACGTGTGAGCGTCGTACGTTACCAATGCCAAAGAAAAGATCTGATTAATCACTTGAGTTGTCTTGTTCGCATGGAAAGGTATATGTCTCATGTTGTCCTGTCGTCCGGGAAACTTCCTCAAGCAGAGGCTAGGAGCCAAAAGAAAGAGAGAGCAACACACAACTGGAAGAATCCATGCATAAATTACCGGGGGCTAGTCTTGAACACTATCTCTTCCCTTTGCAACACCATCTAATAAATCACATCCTTTTACTGAACTTCCTCATGGCTCTGGGCTAGGCAGAAGCTAATCAGTGTCAATGGCATTTTCTTTATGCAAGAAAGATGTCTTTATTTCAGGGCTTTTGCTGCGCGAGGCCCGGAGTCCATGTAGGCATCTTTTAAACCGAAGCCGAACATGACAGCTGGCTCTCGCCCGCCGTAAGTACGATAATATTTTTGTAGATGCAGGTGATGTATCTTGTGCTCCCTAGGCACGACTTTCCTCTGGATGCCCTCAATGCCCGTTTTCTGGTTATGGCCGTGTCCATCGGTGGTCAAGGGTGCCCTCTTCTGGCCCAGCAGACTATTGAAATGGCTTTCATGGACTAGGGGAGCCGAACTTCAACACGGCGGTCAACTACAGGACGAATGACAACTGCTAGTAGTAGTGTCAAGCAGCACTGTGTTATCCCCTGGGGTCCCCGTGGTACTAGGAGCTGTACAAATACATAACAGAAGTGGTCTCTGCCCCTAAGACCTTGCAATCTTGCTCGGCACATGTATCCCCAAGGGCATGTTGAGTATTTACCCAGTGTCCCACATGAGTTTTTCAGCCTCTGCTGTGCCTATATGGCTACCCATACCCCAGCTAGCTTACCTTTGAGCCAGTGCGGATATGTCCACCTGCACAATAGTGTAGTGCCCTCTCAGTCCCTACTCCTACTACACGATAGTGGGAGTAGGGACTGAGAGGGTTTAGATGATGATGAAATGCTCCGAGATGAGCCAAGCAACAGAGCAAGTGCTGGACTGAAGACGGGGGGAATATTTGAGCAGTTCTCAACTGTAGATCTCAAAGCAGTTTTAAGAAAATGGAAGCATCTTCTTTCCCTTTATAGATGAGGAAACTGAGGGACAGAGAGGGTGAGCTGTTAAAAGCCACGTGCTGATCAGGAATGGGGTCACGATCAGAAGTCGGGGTCTCCTGGCTCCCAGCTTCATGTCCTGTTTGCTGGCTTGCCTTGAGTAGCCATTCAGCATGAAACCAGCCCTTCCAGCTGTCAGTAGATGTTGACCATTTATTTTTCCCGATTTAACACTTGGGAAGACAAACAGCCCGGTTGGTAAGATGTCATTTTATCTGGTCTGACTTGCATTTGCATATTTTTTCTCCAGCTGACCTGAGCCCTTTCCAAAGGGCCCATCACCACAGCATAGCTTCCTCACTCTGGTATAGCCTGCATGACTAAACATTACTCAAGTGAGCGTGAGTCCTTCAGGTGAAGCCGTTAGATTACAAACGCTTCAAGGCACGGCGAGCCATTTCCTCTGGGTAAAGCACTCTGCAGTTTTACGGTGCACTAGCAATGTCTTCTAGCATTGAGAGTAGCAAAGAGCACAGGCGTTACAGCTGTGGTCTTGGGCAGGATGCCTCCTGCAACAGTGTGCTTCCTTTTGCGGATAACCACTCTGAGCTGCAGCGAATGAAAATGAGATGAAAGTAAAGCTGGCCTGGGGACAAAACTGTTCATCAACATGGGAACTTCTTTCTGCAGTGGTGTCTGCTCAGGACATAGGTGTCTCAGGCTGAGGCGGCAGTTTCTGGGCAGAGACGGAGAGATTATTCTGGTTTGCATCAATCAGATGGAGCAGGGGCTTGAAGATCATCTTCCACAGCGCAGGTGAGTACCTTCCTTGAGGGCTGTGAGGTGGGTTGACCTCTCTATTTAATTTTCCTTTGAAAGGTTCTGGGGTTTAACTTGATGCTAAATGGGAACACTTTTCCAATATGGTATATTTTCACGGGATGGGAAAAGCATTTTCTGTCTTGCTTGGCAGATTAGATTAACAGAATCACAGACAATGAGGGTGGGAAGGGACTTCAGGGGGTCACATTTAGTCTAACCCCCTGCTCCAAGCAGGACCAGCCCCAACTACATCATCCCAGCCAAGGCTTTGTCTACCCTGGTCTTAAACACCTCCAAGGATGGGCACTCCACCACCTCTCTGGGTAACCTGTTCCAGTGTTTTACTACCCTCCTGGTGGAAGTTTTTCCTAATATCCAACCTTGACTTCCCTTGCTGCAACTTGAGCCCATTGCTCCTTGCTCTGTCATCTGCCACCACTGAGAACAGGACCAATTCATGGGCCAATTTCCAGTGCCAGGATTAATTATGGGTTTTAGACTCCCGTGTAATTGTTCTTGATTGCCGGATTGCCCTGCCAGTTGCCATCACACTCTTCCAGGTTTAAATTTGCCCAAAGACCCCCAAAGACCACACCTTGCTGAGACTATTTGGTATTCCAGCTCTGATGGGCCGCAGGTTCACATGCCCCTTTACCTCGCACGAAATTATTCAGGTGCCCATACCCTATGTGGCAGGTGGGAAGTGGAGATGGGGTCACAGGAAAGGATCTTGGCTCATAAGTTGAGTTGAGTTCAAGTAAGTTAAAAGGCAACATCAGTTTCTAAAAAAAGAAAAAGGAGCATCCCACGTCTCATCATGTGTTTCCTGAGGTGAGAACTATTCTTCGTAATGACCCACTGCAGAGTCAATGAACTATTTCAAGGAAGTCGCATACTCAGAAAGGCTGTTTCCAGGAAGAAAGGGATGTCTGACTGGCCTTAGCCTCACATGCAGCCGAGCTGATCGAGGGTTTGTCATTGTCATATGCTCTGCTTAGGACCAGACATAAAGGTTTTGGCGGGGGTGAGGGTGGCATTTGGTACAGAAAGCTGCTATGTGAATGGCATGCTTTAGGCAGTACGGGATGTAGCCATTGATCATATAGCCTGAATTGCACATCTCTATCCTTTTGCTGGGGAGCTGTAGAAAAGGCAGTGATATACCCTCTCTACACAGCTAGCTACAGTAGATTATTTTAAGGTACATAACAGAGCCAAGAAAGGCGGGGTGGCCCAGCGCTAGCTATGCACAGAAAATGGCAGGGGTCCAACCTGTATGTGTTGAGCTATACGCAAGAAGCCATGTATAGCAACCAGACACTTGGCTACCAGCTCCAGGAATGATGCAGCATGTCCCTGAGTTGCAAATGCTGGCGCCGTGCCGATTTACGTATCTACACGTATGCAAACCTCTCTCATTCACATGGTATTCCCGTAATAGAGAGTGTCTGTGTACAGGGAAGGGGAGGTAGATATCCACTGTCTCTTCTGAGAGACCTACTAAAAACCCTGTAGCCTAAAACATGCCTTGCAATACCTCTTTTCCCCCCACTTAGACCTTTCTCCATAACTGAAGCTTTCCTGAAAGCTCTTCACCTTCACTGATTGCACATTCATCAGGATAAGCTCTCTTAGCATGAGTTCCTACAGCACCTTGCACAGTGAGGTTTCTGAACATGCTTGCGGCTCTACGCTCTAGCTACTCCGAGCCTTCTGGATGGGACAGGATATAAATCCCCCAAAACCCCAACAAAATAAGAACACGTTGCTATAGGGATATATAGTAATGACAGTGGTATGTTGCAGATCAAGAGAATATTTCTGTTCAAAAGCCACAGAAACTTAACGATTTTTTGGCATGGATCCACTTCCCTTTTTCTCCCACTAGATGGAGTAGAGAAACTAGTGTAATGAAACCGGGCTTTACTCCTTACAAGTCGGTGATGATGCGCTTTGACAAAACCCACCGAGATGATTGGCTGAAACTTGGCGATTCACACATTTCTCAGAGAAATGCAGAGCTCCATTCATCCCAGGCATATCATGCAGGTATTCTGTGGCTCTCATCTTTCTATTGGATCTACTTGGTTAAACTTCAGACCAGGGAAATAATGTGCATAACACGGAGTACATCGTTATGACTCCGTGTACATCATTATGACCCCCCCGCCCTCCCCCCCAGCACAGAGCTGTACCTGTACAGCAGCAGTTTTTTCCCCTTGCACACAGAAAATACATGTGATTTTGAAAGGAATGCAGGGTGAGCACAGGCATTCACGTCTGGACTGTGCACACCTGCCTTTTCACAAGCGTATGGATAACTTCTGTTGATCAGAAAGTTCATCAGCCTTAATGATATTAATAAAACTTTCTTCTGCTTTAATACCTTTCGTCGTCAACTTCCGCTCTCGTAGCTCAATGGCATGGCTTTAAAAATGGGTCTCATCGCTGTTTATAAAGTCATCTTGGGCCTTGTCTCTACGGGGATGCTCCCAAAATTATGGTTACCATGGTGACTATGAGTTCATAGGGCCCATTGATACAGGTGGCCACACTCTTCCAGTGTGTTTGGGAGAGGAACATATAGATGGAAAAATAGCAGCAGTGAACTTGCTAACGTATTACATGGTTTTTGTCTCTTGTATCAGGCCACGTGAGCCCCACTCATGATTATCAGCTGAAAATGATGACTACTCAGTTCCCCAGGAGGGGATTTTTGGAACCGCTGCATGTGGGTTGTGTAAATCTTTCCTCGTGGCTAGTACCAAATGGTCCTTGGCGCCGAGTGAAGTTATGCTGCAGCACAAAAGAGGCAAGTAAACAAAGCCTGGAAAAACCTGCCTCTTCCTGCACAGAATAATGCCAGGGGCTTCCAGAAAAATGGCTAAATGGGTTTCCCTTCCAACCCTCATCTAGTTGGGCGACCTGGAGACAGTAGAAGTTCAGCAGTATGAGGAAGGTAACCGTGGTTTGTCAATTAGCGGGGTCTAAATCAGGCATTTGAATGAGGCCCTAAACCAGGGCATCAAAGTTCATGATGGCAATTGGCTCCAACAGCTCCAGAGAGCCTGCAGGAAGCACGCAGCTCCTGAACCACCAAACCATGACATTTGTATTTGTAACCACTGCCGCAGTTCTTGGATCGGACTATTCAGGCCCATGAGACATTGCAAACGCTCCATGTCATTTGGGCTGCAATATCCACCGTCTCCCATAGATGAAAGGATGCCAAAGAAAGTCAGGCTTCATTGTGCGAGGCACTGTTGCACCGGTGCTTCCCATTACAGGACTGTGGGGCACTGTGGGGAAGTGCAAGAGGTGGGAATCCGGTGTGAGAAGAAAGGGTGGCCACCTTATACTCCTCTTGCATCTGGTTCGAGGAGAGATGCAGAGTTCAGCCAGTTGATCAAAACCTCCTGGGGAACGTAGCACAGAGCTGAGGGCCTTGTTGCACCTTATGCTGTGAGCCGCACAAATGTTGATTGTTGTTAGTGCAAGCTTGGAGGTTGCAGCGGTCACACCCTAAGTTTAGAAACCTGCTCTGACTGTCCTGCACCTGCACCTGCACCTGCACCTGCACAGCTGGGACTTGCTACGGGCTGGAGAGCAGGGGCAGGACTCGGAGCTGTAGCTTCAGAGAGCTGGTGAGCAGCACGGATTGGACCTAATTCTGCCCTGGAGTGGCATAACAAGTGCTTAAAACCATTTTACAAGGGTGCAGGTTGTAGCTGTGTTGGTCTAAAGTCATAGGCAGACAAGGTTCTTTGGGTGAATCCTATATCTTTTATGAGACCAACACAAATAGTTGGAAAAAAAATTTCTTAGCAAGCTTTTGGGTTTAAAAACCCTTCGTCAGACTGAGCTGGGCTTTTAAACCCGAAAGCTTGCTAAGAATTTTTTTCCCAACTATTGAAATTGGTCTAATAAAAGATACCGGATTCACCCAAAAGACCCACCTAAAACCATTTTAAGGTGTTAATGTGCAGACCATCCAGGAGTTAGGCGCTCCAGGGGCTGCCTAAAATTACCACATAAGGCCTCAGGGTAGAAGCGAGGCACCTTTAATCCAGTCCCCCATGAGGGATTTGGGGCCAAGAAAAAAAATTATGTAGAAAATACAGCAATTTTCAGTATAAAAGTGACTGAGTACACTATAAAATGAAATACTGGTTGGGATATGGGTTGAAACGATCAGTCTGCGCAGGGACAGTCAAGCTACAAGCTCAAAAACAAAACCCAAGTAGTCAGAAATGTCTACAAAAATCTGGTCCATCTTCAAAGTGATGTTCTTGACTGACACACGATCTTTCTTTGACACCCTGACAGTTTTCTGCTACTCCTCACCCCAGTCCAGTGTTTCTCTTCCCTAGGTTTTGTACTACCTGTACAAAATACAGTTTCCTCCTCTTAGGAGGAAAAGAAACCCTGTTCCTTTTTTAAAAGGGAAGAGAAACTGCCAGGGGACGGATGGTTTGAAGTATGGGAGAGGTAGCTGAGAAAACAGATACCTCAAACAGACTTCTAACTTCTGCCACGTGATAGATAATAGCTCAAGATGACTCATCTCACTGCACATGGCTAGGGAGCCTAATGGGATATCAGCCATTTCAGATATCAGCTTAAGGTTACTTGGCACAGAGCTATAGGAGTGATTGAGTTTCTGCACCCCAGGGACTGCAAACCACGAAAGGATTTTTTTTGCTACAAGGAACATGCATAAATCCCCAAGCCAAGGAGACTCCTGTCTGTACCATGCGTGGTCTTTCATATCATCTGGGTCTGAGCCTTGAGTTCCCGTTGCACTAAGAGCTAAGATGAATGAGGGAGGAAACCCTGGGACAAGTTACCCTCGTCGGGGAACAAAACAGAGTGGTACCAAGTGAGGACACGATGGTTTCCAGGAAGGTGTCCAAGAGAGGGCATGCAGGGCCAGAGCTGGGACGCGGAGGTGAGATCAATGGGCTTTTTGGTAACTGCTTAATTAGACACCTATAAAATGAGTGCACCTCAGTTGGTCCAGTTGTAATGCTGCAGAGTCAAGATGGAAACCAGCTCAGTGTCCACTGCAGGGAATCCACTCATACGATTCTTGCAGACAAACAAGTCAGAAACAGCAAAAATAATGGGTCTGAATTTCAAGCTCATTGGTTTGCCCGATGTGCTTGCACAAAGGTATCGATACCAAGATCAGGGCTGATAAACAGTGAGACAACGGGTGGTTTCTCTTTTCACTTCGGGCAATGGGTGTTTCTGTGGTTCACATTGGTTAATCTTTCGGAAGCTGTCTCTTGGTGTATGGCAACATGCTGTGGCCCACGTGCTGTAGGATCCCAGGAGAAGAACACATATTTTAGCCTTCCCCTTGTCACTGGGGTTATCTAGGGTTTGGCTTAGCCTGTGCTGTAAGGTAGAGCATCTTTGAGGCTGTTCTAACAGGAGACAACCCCCCAAAAACTATTGAGCAGCACTGCCTCTCCCCGGCCTTGCTGCTGCCATGCCCCTGTCTTCGAGGGGTAGACCAGCACCGAGGTGGCCGTGCTCTCCCATGTGAGAGGACTGTTAAAGCCTGCTTTATGCCGCTTGCACCATTGGAGGAGTCACGGCCACACCTCTGTGTGCAAGGTCTGTGCCCAGGTGAGTTGCCCTCGTGTTACAAAGGCGGAGCAGGGTCACTTGCGCGCTTGTCTTGTGCGCGTGCCCCAGGAAAGCCCCGTAACGGCACTTCCATTCACTCTTGACACACGGGAGCAGAATAACCCCTGCATCTCACCGGGCTTTCTGGTAGGTGCTGCAGCACGGGGCCTGCTGCAACGTTGGGGTCAGAGGCTGCAAATGGGTCTGGGTGGAGTCCATGACCCAGGCCCAGACTTTCAGGCCCGGGTAGGGGAATGAACACGGTTCATTCTCCATTGGGTTGAAATTCTCAGCTCGAATGAAGAATGGGCCACTTGCTTTGCAGCTCACTGCTGGCTCTCATCCAATGCAGAACTGAGCGTGGGAATTATTGGATTCCTTGCAGGGAAGACAGAGGCATCCAGCCAGCCCCACGAGGTAATAAGCAGTTGGTACCGAATGGCTGTTTTACCCAGGTACCAGTCTGCGGGCCTGGTTGCGCCTTATGCACTGAACCGTGCAAATGTTGATGGGTGTTTGCGCTACCTCGAGTTTTTGGAGCAGTCGTACTTCAGGCCATCGGGGGCCTGGAGGACTGAATGGTAAAAATCCCCCCACTCCCATGGTGAGTTTCCCCCCCTTCCCCTTTGGACTCCCCAAGCTCCCCCCCTTCCACCCCAGGGGCTCTCCCCCTGCCCCTCTGGCTTCCCCCCCAGCCTAGAGAGCATCGGCAGTGGCCGGGCAAGCAAGTCAACCCTTCCCTGACTGCTTCCCTAGGCCACAAATCAGTTGGGGTGGGGCAGGGAGTGGGAATCTGGGGTGCTGGAGAGAGCAGGATGGGGGCACTGGGCCCAATCCAGGTCAGCGGGCAAGTGTGGGGTAGACTAGACTGGCTGCCCCTTGGTATAACACCAGCTTGATCAGAGATAATCCTGCCCTGGAGTGATGTAACTCTGAGTCACCTAATGAGCGCTTAAGGCTAATTTCAGGTGTTAGCGTGCAGACAATCCAGGGGTTAAGAGCTCCAGAAGCTGCCCCAAATTACCACGTAACTAAGCTCTGAGAGATGGAGGATGCTCCACCCCGGACGGGTAAGGACATGACGCCTAGAACCGGACAAACGAAGACAAACCAGAAATGCAGCATGGTAGCACCTGCCCTGCACCCGTGTCTGAGACGATGACCTGAAGGGAATTCTGCAACGACGTGAAGCTTACCGGGAATATTTCCCATGCAATCCCAGGAAGCCTTTGGCTGCAAAATAATACTTTGTTTTTACACGTGAGGACACTTTTAGTCCCCATCCTTGCAAGGAAATGATGTAAGTGGGTCTTTGGACTCACTGGAGACCAGCTTCACGATTGAAGCATTATCTAATGTGACCCAGTAATTACCTATGCAGTTTCTCCTTGGACATTTATACCTGTATTGCCCAAAGGTTCAGAGTCTTCTTACCGTGGCATTCAGTGATAAACATGTTGTTCTAATTTTTTTTATGACAATTACACAGATTAGGTAGGAAAAAACCCAGTTAAAAACAAATTGATTTTTCTGGGGGATATTATCTATCTGTGTTATCTGTGAGCTAATTATAGGACTAGAAAATCAATAACAAGTTACAGCTCTTATCAATGCCACTGGCTAAAATTGCTACATATTACACTGAAATATTTCCTCCTGAGCATTTGAAAGTCTTGATCATCACCTGCTTACCATGAGGCAGACAACCTAATGGTTGATGAGCTTTTATATTTCATTATGTTACAATAACAAGGCTTACCAAAATCATTTGTGGCAGACAAATAACAGCACAAGTGCAGTGTAGCTGCAGGCTGGGGTGCCAACATTTTTCAACCCACTTCAGGAAGATTAGAAAACTTGGATGAGATCTGTGATTTTTTTTTATTATTATTTATTTTTTTTAAAGATTATGAAACACAGTCATTAAAAGTTCAGGCCTTTCTTCCAGTTGACCTTTTTCAGACTTCATTCCATAAAAAGTAAATGCTTTGGACAGTGAATATACTGCCTTTTCTCTCCAGCAAAGGAAAGAGATGTGCAATTCAGGCTAAATGTTCAATGACTACGTCGCAGGCATAATTTCCCTTTTAAAAACAGAGGTGGAGAGGATGGGTGTGTACGCCTGTGCTGTGTAAACAAGTGGTGTTGACTGTGGCAACTCATTTAGCCCCAAGCCTCAGAAAGTTTGGGTAAGCATCGTCTAATGTCCACAAAAAAAGCAGTGTTATGGGAGTGTGCCTGAGATGTGGAAAAGCCTGATCCTGCCTGGAGCGGAGAATCTCCCTTTGAAGAATGCAATACGCCCCGCTGGTTGTTTCCCTCGTGCCTGGCGTGTAACACTAGTGCCACGTGAATTGGTGCTGCTGAAACAGCATAGGCACCTGCTTTGCACTGGGGTAAATTACTGCCGAGATATAGGGAAGCAGAGGGACTGAACTCCTTCTCTTGATCAAGCTTTAAAGGGAGAAAATGCAAGATATGTCAAGGACTCACAAAGCAAAGGGGCCGGGAAGGTTTCACCAGTCCACCTGACCTGGACAGCTACACATGGATAATAGCAGGGGGTTGCATTGTAGTTTGACCCGTGCCTTTTGTGTCAGAGGCTCTTAAAGAGCTTTTTCAGAGGGGTAAACTGGGGCACTGTTGGATCAACTCTCTTGCCAAAGCTCACACCGCGAGGAAGCAGCGAAGCCCGATCCTAGTACCCAGGCAGCCCAGCTCCAAGCAACTTCTCCTAGGCACTGGAACAGGCTGACAAGCTGTGTCCCGTCACATGGGCAGGGAATAATCAGTCATCATCTATCATTTTTGTACTTTTTCAAGTCAACCCAAGAGATGAAAGCTGGCTGTCTGGAGGGTTTAGACTATTTGTCATTTTGAAGGTTTGATGTCTGTGTTCCTGTCTCATGGGTTGGACACACACAGATGGATCCCAGCTTTTGGAGCTGTGTATGTTTTACCACATGCCAGGGCTCAGTTGATGCTTTTTAATTCCTCTTCTTCCTCTTTATTGTTTGCCTTCCCCTAGCAACCACAAACCCAAATCAAGGCTCAAGGCCCTGTGATGCTCCGTGCCTGGTAGGACAAGACGAGCAAGTGGGTAAGGAAGGCAAGTGTGGTAGCAAATGGGGAGAAGTCAGTAGGGAAGCAGAAGTCGCTGCTTCTCCTTTGCTCTTAGAAGGGATTTATGGGAATATAACATTTCACAGGAAGGTGATTGTTTGCCCATATTGCATTAGACTCTGGGTCCGATTCACAGAGGTGGCTTTCTAGCATGCTTGGCCACAAGACTAGCAAGAGGGAAGGAGCAGAACCAGTGGGCTGGCATTCACCCTCCTGCTTTTTTTTTGTGTCCAAAACACACATTCCCTCGGTGGTGCTCGGCCAGCTGTGCCTGCCTCCAGGCTAAAGCAAGAATTAGAAAAGTATTTTGATTCCCATCACTGAAGTGCAAAGCAAGCCCTTGTCCAGAGATCACAGGTTTGCACTGTGGAGCAAAGGACAGCCTACTACATCCACAAGCTGACCTTTCTTGACCACTCTTTGCTGAACTGAACAGGATCTGATTGCTCGAGCACTGGAGTTAAACACCTCAACTCTGGATCGCTTGGACAATGCATTTCCACAGCGCCTTTCAGTTTAATGCCATGCTTGATTCAACGATGCTCTCTGAGTGCAACTTGAAGTGCTGTTTTGGCTCATCCCAAGTCTCTCTCTGAAGCACCGTTTCATGAAAACCTTCAGAGAGAAAGCTAGCCCCTCCAGGCGTCATCCTAAAAATAACTAAAGGAGCAGATAAAACGCCCACCATCTGCTCTTCTCACTGATGTTAGCCCGTGTAGTTGTCATGCTAACAGTCGGGTGCAAGGACAAGGGCTCTCCAAACAGCTCGGCATCAAAGATCAGATAGCCGTGTAACACTTTCTCTCCACTCATCTCTGACCTTACCTTTCCATTGTCCATTGGAGTTCAGTCCTGTCGGGTCGGTCTCACTTGCTACTATCACTACGACCTTTGGGCCAGGCTTTACCACCTGGGTACACATGCTTGCATGAACTCCACTCACTCCCTCCAAAAATGTATATGTTTCCACCCCGCAAAAATTCATGGCACCAAGTATTTGTAGTCTGGCTAAGGACTGTGGCTTTGAGTACCAAGTACTACAGAGGGCTGCTGTACGTTTGTCAGGTATGGGCCAGTCCTCCAGACACGTACGTACTTTTGTGAATGCAGATACGCGTGCACACATTTTGACTGAGTAACAAACAATAACTTTCCAAGGCTCATGTAATCCCAATATATATCTGTTTCCTAGTAACTGGGCCATTTACTTTCCCACGTTGCTGTTCTAAATACGTGGATGACATATCACTGACTGTAAAAAATGCAATCACTCCTCTGACAGGATGTGTGGCATTTAATTTTTCCCAAAATAGAGGGTTGTGGGGTTTTTTAAAGTTACTAATTACAGCTCAAGTTCAAACCTGAAAGGTATTATACCTCCTTCTCCAAAAAAAAAAAAAAAAAAGAAGAGAAAGTGCAATTTTGAATCAGTAAGGATGTGATTTAAATAGCTGAAATATTTGAGAATTTCCAGCCAGTGGACCTGCCCTTTGCAGCACAAAATTTGCATCCAAAGGCTTTAATTATTCATTTATATTGATAATACAGCAAAATGTACCAATATGAACACAGTGGAAGCCCCTGACAAGTGCTTAAGGGTCCATTAAAAAAGAAACTTGATAATATATCACAGTAATAAAGAATCAGGTGGCCCAAAAATGAAGATAAAAACCCCTTGTCAGTCCATCAAACCCAGAGATACCAGATATTTTTTGTTGTTTTTATTACTGTAGCGTCCAAAAGGCACCTGGAGCTCCACTGTGCTCTTACACCCTTGTTTTTCACAGGGTTTTTTCACGCATTTTTTTTTCCCCCAAACCTTTGAACTATGTTATAAAGGGCAGTTGGTGCTGACGTTGGCTACACGCTCAGCTGAACCTTTCCCTTTGGTTACACTTAACAAATGATGGATAGGAAGGAGATAGTCTCAAGAAGAGTTGATAGCAAGAGCGAGGAAGATTTAGGCCAGGCGCTCTTGAAGAAAATAAATATAATTCATCACTAGGCAATGACGATCCCGAGACGATCAAGAAAGTGATTTATGGGTGTACCCTCTTTTCTTATCATTATTTTTGAGCTAAATGCTTTCCATGGATGTTGTGCCTACATCAACCACACTGGGAACCATGTTGTGGGGTCTGGGATCGGGAGCCTAGGTGTGACTCTAGCTCTTCATGGGGAAAATGCAAGAATTACAGTCCTTCCTTGGTAGTGTAACAGTGCTGTTATAGCCCTGGGGGGTCCAGAAATTTCTTGCATGCTTTTGCTCCTTTCTATATTCTGCATTTTCATTCATTTGCATCCCATGCTTTCCCCTTCTCAGGGTTGGAAATGCAGAGTGCGGAAAGGAGACAGCACTGAAGGAAGAGACTACCAGTAGTTTACAATTTGCAGACCCCGCGAGGTCTGTTTAGTTGCTCCGACCTCTCCAGGCTGACTCCTTCTCAATCACTGCAGACAACTACACCATCACTCATGCCCGCAACTTCGGGGTCATCTTGGATCCCACACTCCCTCTCAGCCCTCCTGGAGAGGCAATTGCTTTTAACTCTTGCTGATGCTTTCTGGATACTGTCTTGTATGTCTGTGGTAGGTAGGCCTTTCCTACCTACCATACATCAATGAGTCTCAAGCTGGGTCTCGTCCTCTCGTGATTAAATGGCAGCGATATCCTTTTCTCTGGCTCTGACAAATGCAACATTTTGTCCTTCCCATTGATTTGGAAGAACTCGGCTGGAAAAACCACCTTCCTCGCTGCTGCTCTGACCATTTGTTGCCTCCCTTCGTTGACTTCCCCTTCACTCTCAAAGCAAAATAAGGTGCTGGTTTTTATTTCCAAGGCTTTTCTACACTCATTTCTTTCCTCTACAAATAAGGATCATAAGCAGAATACATGGCAAAGGGAACTTAGTCTTTTCACAAGTGATTTAAATCCTTCAGGGTAATAAAACTTCCTGGAGGAAGAACCCATCTGGGGAAAAATGTATTCAAATGATGCTGGCCGCTTCTATAAAAAAAAAAAAAAAACAACAACAAAAAATCAAGTACTAAAAGAAACACAGTTATTGAGCCATCTTGGTTTCAGCACCTTTAAATATGAGTGAATCTTCAAAATCCAATTTATTTTTCTGCTTTTTTTTCACATTTCTCTCACTTTCCATCATGAAAATCGATAATGCCATTATCACCTTTGTTTACAGCAAGTTTTGCTATCAGGGTCCTGTGCTCCGGTACTGGATTATGGTTAGTAGGTACCAGGTCTTTATAGGTGCAATCCAGAAAGGTGTTGGGTACCTTCTGGGAGATAACAAATTTGAGGGAGTTTGAAGGGGATCAAGCTTTGCATTTGAGCATCTAGCTTGCTATTTGGGGTCTTTCTAAGAAGGCTCTGTTGCAGTCAACAAAATCCTCATGTAAACCTAAGAGTAGGAGCAGTAGGAGGGAGGTCTACTGAAGTGTGGCGCATCATGTAGACCATACAATACTAATAAGGAGAAAGGGTCTGTCTCCATACAAAGCCAAGGAAAGCAGCCAGGAATATTAAAACTGTACATCTAGTCCTGCTTTTGTCCAACATGGTGGTTTAAGGCCTAAGAGAGGACATATTTAACCTATATTAGACCTATTAGATGTGTTCTGCTTTCATATACTAAACCAATGTGTTTTCCTTTGTGTCCCAAGTCAATAAAATTGAACTTGATTATGCTTGGGTTTGGTGAGGGTTATTTCAGAAGAAGCATCCCAAGTCATCGCAGTTCAGACAGATGAAAGGCTTAGTCAAGGGAGCCAACCCCAAGAGCGATTGCCGGGCAGCTTTGGAAGATAGAGGAACCTATATACCACACAGGGCATTGGGCATGAAGGACAGAAAAAAGGATAAGGCACTCCAACCCCCCACGCCTGCCCTGCAGTACTGCCCACACCAAGATCATGAACCAAGCCCTCAACATTTGTGCAATTAAAATAACAATCTGAAGATTTTTAAACCAACAAAAACAGTGGAGGGCTCTTTGTAGTTGTCTATTGGTCTCGAAGTCATTAGGGGGCACTCGGGTCACGTTGTCAGGCTTGTCTTTTCTACAGCCAGGAAGGTTAGGAACTTGCATTTTTTTGGCCCTAATGAAAACATAGGCCCTTATGCAATCCCTTCACTCCAGGAAAGGTTCAGAGTACAAAACCCTATCTTGAGACTTACAGTAAAATCACAACTGTTGCCAGCCAGCACTGGGTCTGCCAAGCCATTCCCTTGCCTCATGTAAGTCCCTTTACAGAAAGCTTCCTGTTTCTAGGGTATATATGTCCTTCCTCATTCGCTGCTCACTCCTTGCTGCATGTGGTTAGCAACGCACTGTGCTATTTAATTTGGCCCTTCCAAAGAGCTCACATGCTAGGGAGTGCTGTAAGCAAGACCAATAAAGGTAAATAATAAACCTTGTAGTGAAAATCTTCCCAGAGAGAGGACTGAACCCATGTGGACTTCGAGGGGAGGGGAGCTCTGCAGCTATGACAGCTTTAAAAGTGTTTGCGAGCACTTACCTGTCCCAGCGAGGGGCAGTTTCACGTCATAGGGAGCCTTGGAGGGGTATGAACACAGCTGGGGTGGTCTGTGTTGAAAGGAACCGGGTGGTCGGTGCAGTAGGCAAGAGCAAGTTTAAGAGATCTGGATACTATTCCTGTCTCTGTCACTGACATACTCAGTAACCTTTGGCAAGCCACTTCATCCGTCTGTACTTGTGTCAACACTCACCTTTTGGTCATTTGGCCTCTGCTCTCAGCCTCTTCCATTCACAATATGTGTCTGTGTGGCATCTAGTATAGCAGGGCCTGGAGTCAGCATGGAGTAATTTAAACCAACTTCTGGCAATAAACATGAAGCCTTGCAGATCTTTGCATGGCTCTTTCCCGTGGTTGCAGTCAGCAATGCATCACTCCTTCCCTGTCACTTAAGGAGCTTATTCAGAGCCTCTTGATTTAGCCTCTTGAGTGAAAACAAGACTCCAGAGGCGCTCCCCCGTCTTGGGTGGGCACACTGAGGCAGCCAGAGGAAAATTATACACTGTATGGATATCAATGAACCATTGTTTCCTGTGATTGCAGGCAAACTGTGAAGGGAAATATCACATTGCTACAGAGTGGGAGCAGCGAGACTGGCTTTCTAAGCTGTACAGCAAAATAAAAAGCGACATGTGCCATTTCTGAATGATCTGCTTTTCAAAAAGCAAGTCAGAGCCAGAATCTCAAAGAGCACCAGACAGCCTTTGAAATGGGGATCCAGATAGACCGCACAAGCAGAGAGGGTGAAACAGCCTCCTCGCTTGCATGCAGCCCCTCTGCCAAGAGCACAAACAACCTGCGTGGGGTGCAGTTCCTGAATGCCATTTCTGGGTCAAAGGACTATAATCCGCCTGCGTCCCGCTCGTGTTTACAGACTCCATCATTGCAACCTCCAGAAAAAGCCGGCGTGTGCCATTTACTTGAACAAACAGATCGGGGCCGTGTTTTGAATATGTGGCCCTGGCTACAGGGCTTTCGAGGCAGTCCCTGTTGGCTGGCATTCATGTTCTATGGAGTGTTTCCCCATGAATCCTGAGCTGCCCTGTGGACACTATTATATTCATAAGTGTCGTGATTACGGGGTTGCCCGTACAAAGAAATGAGGAAGAAAAGAACAATCCGGCTGAGAAGTGCATTGCTTTGAGTCTCGTCATTTGTAACGTGAGGAGGTCGAGATTAAAGAAAGCCCTTCTGCAGCAAGGCGTATTTTCAGTTGCAACAATACTTCATGTCTTTTCTTGTCAAAGGAGGTTTCTGAAGTAGCAGAAACTTGGAAATTTCTCCCAGCACCTCCTGCCTGTATATACAGTCTGACCTGCTCAGAGTTACCTTTGACTGCTGGGGTGTGTTGCACGAACACACCCGAGAACAATAACAGCCACCTGTCCCTGCCTCCTTTGCTGGCTGGGCAGTGAGCAGATCTCATTTTCTGCTCCCTAGAAAGCCCGGGTGGGAAACCAAAAGCAGAATCTGCTCATACATACAAATGCCCCCGGGCACATTTTTTTCCGTGATCAGGACAGGAAATTATGCTTCTTTGCTCCAGCCCTTTCACATAACAAGCATGCACACAGCCCAGCATGCCAGCACACACGTACACAAGGACACGGACCCACGCACACCACGCCTGTGCAAAATGAGGCCAGCCGACACCTGTCCCCACCGCGCCCATGCTGCTCCTCCCTGCTCTCTCTCGTACTAGTGGCCGCAGATGACAGAACAAGTTGCAACTGTGTTAGAAACTTTCTGTAGCAAAACACAAAGCCTGGACAAAGCCTGGACTGGGATGAGCTAGCTGGGGAGCTCCCCGCTTGGAGCAGGGGGTTGGACTAGATGTGACCTCCTGAGCCCCCTTCCCACCCTCATTTTCTATGCTTTTATAGACATTAGGGCTGGAAGATCATCAAATGCTCTGTACCGTGTGTGTTAGAGCCAGGAAGTGGGGGAAAGGAGAGAGAAAATCCGGGCTCCAACCTACCCACCCCATGCCCTCTCCTCCAGACACCTATTCGGGGTGCACCATGCCTTCCGGCTCCATCCTCCCTGCCTCTCTCTCTCTGTGCCTCTCTCTTTCTGAGCTGTCACAAAACCTTGCCGGGCTAAGTCACGATTGGTCCCTACGAGATAAGGCCACTACCTTCCACCCTCTGGTTGGATTAGCTCTCAGCCCCCGGCTCCAGAGGCGGGCTTGCAATGAGCTGAATGGGGAGGGAGGTGAGAAGGGAGAAACCGATGGGGAGAGAGAGAGGAAGAAGGAGAGCAGCTGCCAGGAAGAGGTACACGCGGTGCGTGGGCAGGCGGTGGGTACCAGCCCCGGGTGTGCCCGAGGGAGGGAGGCAGCGCAGGATGCTGGGCTGGGAGGATGCTGCGAGCCGCCTGCACCTGCTGCCTGTGTGCTGCTGTGGCTGGGGAGGGGAAGGGAGGGAAGGGAAGGGAAGGGAAGGGAAGGGAAGGGAAGGGAGGGCTGGTCTCCCTCCTCCTCCCTGCAGGGAGCTGCGAGAGCCCAGCCCGGCAGAGGTTTCTCTCGGGCATCCAGCTCCTGGCAGATGACTGCCTGGATGCACTTTGCAGAGGAGGTGGCAAACCTGGGGGTGGCAGGGGAGCTGCTGCAGGTGCCTCTTCTCATGCTCGCTGCTTCTGCTGGTGCTGCCCAGCCCCAGGACCCACCGCTTCGGACCCCAGGTACATTTGGATCCTTTGGAAAGGGAAGGATTAAAAAAAAATCCAGCAAAATGAGGCCTGGGAAGATCTGCCTCCCCTTCCCGGAAAGCGTGGTTTTCACTGGGCGCCCACCCGTACTGCTGGGCTGCAAGTGAGGCTTAGGAAGCACCAGGGCGAGTCACTTGGAAAGCCCCCGTCCTTGCACAGTGCAGACGACTGCCCTGCCCCTTCTGCGCCGACCCCCTGTAAATCAGGCCCCGTCATCCTGAGAGGTGGCACTTGGCGCAGGGTATGAATCATTGTGCCAAATGATTAAAATCCCCCTCGCCCCCCCGAAGGGAAATATCCCAGCAGAGTAAGGCAGCTTTTGTCCTCCTGTAACATGTGCCCCTGTAAGTTGCTCTCCATAGAAAGGGATGGCATGCTTGCATGACACGGCCGCACGAGCCGTCAGAACAATTGTCCTCTTCGGGTTTGCACAAAAGGCGCTCTGTTGTTTTGAACAATATTGCTAGCAGTGTTGGAGCAGGTTTTGAAATGGTTGTCTTTCCTCAGAAGCCACGTGCCCCGGCTCCCCCCAACCATTTTCATTGCCTTACCCAAATCGAGCTGTGGGTAAAGTGGGTTTTTTCAGTCTGGAGAAGAGAAGACTGGGGAGGGCTTGAATAGCAGCCTTCAACTCCCCGCAAAGAAGGGGGTTGCAGAGGCTGGAGCTGGGCTGCTCTCAGTGGGGGCAGATGACAGAGCAAGGAGCAATGGGCTCCAGCTGCAGCAAGGGAAGTTGAGGTTGGCTATTAGGAAAAACTTTTTCACTTGGAGGGTGGTAAAGCACAGGAACAGGAGACCCAGGGAGGTGGTGGACTCTCCCATCTTCAGAGGTTTTTAAGATCTGGCTAGACAAAACCTTGGCTGGGATGATCTAATTGGGGGTGGTCCTGCTTTGAGCAGGTGTTGGCCTTGATGACATCTTGGGGCCCCTTCCAACCCTTATTTTCTGTGATTTTCTGGTAAGGGACAGAAGGAAGGGGGCAGGAGACAAAAAGTAGGAGATGGCACTGGACATGAAGAAAATATTCCACATTTGAGGCAAACAGTGACAGGGAACAATGAACACTAGCATGTATTCTTATGCAGTTTTTCTTTTGTTGTTGTACTTGGTCCATCAGCGAATGGGGTCGTTTTATAATGTGCAGATGTTGGCTTACATACTTGCAGGCTGGACTCTGTGGCCTGAGAGGTTTTTTTTACTCTCCTGCTGTTCAGCTCCTCACCATTCACTCTTCCTTTAGGAGCAGAAGTGATGCCAGCTTCTCTCTTTGGGTCAGGTATCCAGGTTGTAGCCATATTGGTCTAGAGGCAAAAGGAGCTCGCGGCAGAGGTGATATCTTTTATTAGACCAACTAGATTTTTGCAAAAAAACTCTTTAATTGCAAGCTTTCAAGCACCAGCACCCTTTTCCAGGCACAGGAGGAAAGATTGTGCAAGTTCTCCTAGGTCAAAATGAAAGTTCATATTTCATAATTCAAAGTTCATTTCGACCTAGGACAACTTGTACAGTCTTTTCTCCTATGCCTGAAGAAGGGCGTTTGTGTGCTGGAAAGCTTGCAATTAAAGAACATTTTTTATTTGCAAAACTCTAGTTGGTCTAATAAAAGATATCACTCTCTGGGGGCATGGATAGGAGGGTATAAAAGTCCACTGCCTCACCTCTCCTTTGTGACCCCCTGTAAACACATAAAGGGGAAGGAAGGATGTAGCTTTGAGCTGCTGGGTGGAGCAGTGGACCAAGTGCTCCCTGCAGCATCCTTCTTGCTGCTTGTACAGCTACAGCATCAGAAGTCAATGATGTTTAAATGGGGTCTGAGCCCTTCTGGAGTGTGACTACCACAAAGAGCCATGCCGCTTGGGGTAAAGGTTGGCCAGCTCCATGCAGGCACCCTACTGCAGGCTGGTCTCCTTTTCTCCCCTTTGCATCATCAGAGACCATTGCAAATGGTGACCACGACTCCTGCATTTCCCACTCAACCCAGACCTCCTTCCTGTAAGTGCACGATGGAGCAGGGGGGGTTATTGTTCGGACCAGTAAAAACAAAAACAACAAAAAGCCTTTGATAAGGTTGACAAAATAAATTGACATTTTCTGCCATTTGAAAGGGTTTTAAATACTTTTTAAGCCCCACCCCCATTTTCTAAATAACACATCATTAAAATGTATATTCCTATTTATTATTTTGCTGAAAACAGAAGATATTTTTTTTTATCAAGACTGAAAAAGAAAATCTAGGAGGGCCTAGCCCTTGCCCTCTCTGTAGCAAGCCCGGCTCCATGTTAGCTTGTAAAATCACCCTGTCTGTTGCTGTTTCAAAATAAGATCATTATTCATCAAAATTACTATTCTAATAATATCCTGCTTTGCATTCCTGTGCCGTGAAAGGTTTTACAGGCATCAATGACATCAGGCTCACCATATTTCCAGTTAAGTCAGTTTGCATTGCAATTCTTGCCACTCTACAGGCTGCTTGGTTTCCTGCAGGTTGTGTGACAAAATGGGGCTACCCCAGGAAAACGCCCGCCTCTTTTTTCCTCTCCTATTTCCTGATTTTATAAAGTGCAGACAGTAGCATGCAGAATCACTCCAGTGGAAAGAAAGACTAGTGTGCCTTCTATATATAGAGCATGTCTATCTAGTAATAAGCAGAAAAGGAAACGGAAATACATTTTTATATGGGGTTCTTGGTAGTGTACTGTGACCTTTAAATGCATGCAAAAAAGCCTCTGAGTCCCACTGGTAGTTCAGAAATGATCTCTGTCTCCTCACTTGCACTGACCTGTGCAGAGCAAGGCACCTAGCGGGGTCTGAAAAGGATGCAGGTGATGATGGGGAGGCTGCAAAAATGACTGTCCTGGGGCAGTACAGAGCAGACAGGTGGTCAGCTGGCATAAATGAGGACGCTCTGTTGTCCCTGGAGCCTCAGTCATTGATGTCAGTTGAGGATGTAGCCTGCCAGGCTGGCAGGGAGTGAATGAAATCTGGTGTGTGCAAGTACCAGACAGAAGTAGCTAATAGTGCGTTCAGTGTCGCCCATTGCCTGCTAAGCCTCGAGGCTATTCTAACCTGCTTACAGGCTCCACTTAGGAGTTGTCGTTAACAGAGATGGCCGAATCTAAGACCATGAGGCACCAAATAGCTGGAATTTGAATTCCTGATGCACCTTGAGGTCTCTTAAGGTGCGTTATCTTATTATGTGCGTGTGTACAGCTCCTAGCACAGCAAGCCGCTAAGTACCACTGCAGTGCAAGAAGTGGCGAATGAACAGTGCTGCTTGCCCCAGTTTTGCCAGCCCAGCAGGAAGAACTGAGCACTTGCCTTGGTTTATTGTTCTTGTTTTAAAGTAACTCAAATCCCACGTTCGGCAGCTCTGACCTCTCTCATGACACCCCCTCCATTCCCTGGGAGAGTGACCCCACAGTGGGCGTGCTGTATTTAGAAAACAAAGTAGGCCCAAGAAGGTCCTACCGAGGCCCAGCCATCCAAGGGTGGGGTATCTTGGATGGAGGCTGCTGCTCCCTGCGTATCCTGTGCCACCGTGACCTTTATGGTATTTAGGATCACCCCCATCCAGTGCTATCACTTAAAATTGCGAGGGGTCACAAACAAAACGTGCGTGCTTATCATTACAAAGTCTTCACAAAGGGACATTTCTGGGTGTCAAGTTTTGCTTCTGATTTTGATGTCAACGGTAGTAAGACCAGGCCATTGCTGTGGGTTTGTTAAAAGTACTTCTTTGTTTAACCACTGTGTGACTTGGTCGAATGTGAGCTGCTCATAACTTAGGTGTTGGCGCTACTTTCTTTCCCTTGCAAGGATAAGTGGTAAGGAAGAAAAGCAAGCAAGGGAAAAAAAAGGACTGCAGTGCTTTTCTAAGGACGTTTTTCCAAATTGGGTTTAGAAGCAAGTGGGCCGTAGTGGTACATGTTTGTTTTTTCAGAGGAGATACACAACCGTTTGGAAGGATCAGGCTGAAGAAATTCCAAGAATAAGGTTTTTTCTGTGTTTTCAGAGAGAGAGTTTCACATCTGTGAAACACGACTCTTTGGACACGCTGTACCACTGAGATACAGCATTTTGTTTTGCTGGCTGGGAGTGGGGGATAGAAAAAATAAATGCAAACTGCTAGAGGGTGATAAATGAGCAAAGCTCTCGGTTAAAAAACACACAAAGTTCCTCTAAAGTCCTGGAAATGATCAGCTCTGTTTTGCGCTTATTTTCTGTTCCTCCATACAGCCTTTTAAGAAAGCCACCCATGCTTCTCTAATTTAGCATGCTTCAATTAAAATGTAAGGGCAGACAAAATTCTTCGGGTGAATCTGATCTCTTTTATTATAATCTGATAAAAGAGATCAGATTCACCCAAAGAACTTGGTCTGCCTATGTCCTTAGACCAACATGGCTACGACCTACACCCCTCAGTTAAAATGTAAAGCATTCCTGATATTTGAAAATGACTTTTTGGGGTGGCTACATAGGGACTGTGATCTCACTCCACACTCTTGGTGCCAGCTAGAGCAGCTGCAAGACGGCTCTAAATTTTATCAGCCAAAATGGTCTCTGCTGGTCCATGGGGGTAAAAGTACAGGCCACGCCGCAGTGCATACACCAGCCGTCTAGCGAGGGCAGCTTTCTGACTCCCAAAAACCGCTCTGATCTCAAGATCACCAGCACTGAGTGAGAGTAACTTTTGCACACTGGCCTTGCCTGGATCAAAGCCTGATCCATTTGGCCAGCCATCTTAAAATCTGGTCGAAACTCTTGCAATAATTTCAAGGTGGTGATTTCCAAGCCTGTCTAAATATTATTTGAATTAAAATGATCGAGAATAAAGCATCCAAGCCCTGCAAGCGGTTTTGAATACCTCGCCCATAGTTTTTTATTAAACTTTTTTTTGAATGGCAATGAGTCTCATGCAGCATCGCGTGGTGCCTGATTCTTACTCCCGGGGAACAGCGCATTTCCTTACCATGAGAAGTCCCCTTCAGATCTAATTAGGCTTCTTGTGTGAAGAAATGTTACTCAAGGCTGAGGAAGGGTGAGCAAATTGGACCCAGAGTGTGTTATGGAGAATGAGAGAGGACCACATTCGACCCTCTGTTCTACTCATCTGGGCTCATAATTGAGACCAGACATTGGTCCATTATATCCAGCTCCCAAAATCTGCTGTCTAAGGGGCTGGCAAGATGCAGCCTGGCAGCCTACAGGGGAAACAGAGACCCTTCCCAAATCCAAATGGCAAATCCCACTATTGTTTTTTGGGGAAGACAAGAATCCTTTCAAGGCAGACTTTGGATTTCCAAGTAAACCTACCCTCCCACAGCTGCTGTGCAACGGTGGCATTTCCCACGTATGGGAAAACAGAGCTCATGAGCTACAGGTTTTCTCACTGCCATGCCTAGGAAGCGAACCACTCTGAATTTCAGCAGATGTTTTGTTTGACAAGGGGAACAGTATCCATGCGATTCTTCCTTTATCGTAGAAAGAAATGTCATTTGGCAGCAATTTGCTGCCTAGCAGTAGGAACAAATTGCTGGCCTGAGCCAGGGGCTTTGTGACTTGAAAAAGGATCCATCCCTGAGCAGGAGGGAGGGTTACCAGTAGAGCGGCTTTGTCTGATTTCTCCTAGTGTTCTTGCCCCTGAAATACCAGGGTTTTAATTGTGGGTCTCGGTTCGTCCCAGCTCGCTGCTCGAGGCGAGTTCTCATTTCTCAGAGACGTTTAATCACAAAGGGCCATGCTGCTCTGTAGCTTTTCCACCGACCCCCTCGCTGAAATCCGTGGAGTTCAAAATCCACGGGTTGGTTTATATATGTTTAGGCATATGCATTTGTCCATTAAGAAGGAGCAGGTGGCATGGGGCAAAGTAGATGTACAGGGGAATGAAGGGGATGAAACCAAGACATTGATGCTTAGGTGGAATCCAGTGAATACATGGAGACCACCCTTTCAGTCAAGGGGATTGACTCCAGCCACACTACAAGCCTACAGCAAAAGACACTCACAGGGGCCAGCCATTGAAAAGTGCCGAAGGCTTCGAGGAAAGCCAAAAAACCCAGGGCCTTGCAATATCCATGGATCTCGGCATGCTTGCCAGCCCTTGCTCTACTTAAAATGACTGTATTGTTGTTAGTACTAATGTACCCTGCCCAGCACCTCCTATAGCTGCCTTATAAAAATCTCCAGAGTCCTGCAGCATGGAGTCTCTTGGGTGCACAACACAGCTATGACTGCAACTTGGGAAGTGCTGGTTTTGACTGGGTGTGACTCCGGGGCAAGAAGAAACCCCAGTTTACTGACAGGGACTGTTACTTCCTCACCTCTTGCAGAAAGTAAGAATTATACAAAACCTAAAGGGTTTCCCCCCTCCTCTCACATCTAACATTGCATTTATTTTAAGGAGATGAATTGGCATTTCTTTGAGCTTGCCTTTGGAGCGCAGCCAAAGAGAGCACAATATCAGAGAAAGCAGTTCTCTTTCTTCAAACTCCCTTTTGAATAGAAACCATTGAGCTTACGATAGTTTTAGGGAACTGATTTAAGCAGAACAGGGCTATTTCAGTTGAAGACTGTCATGCTTCCTGAAACTTGCTGCACTGCAACCTGCATGGCAGTGATTCTCAACGGGGTGCTGCATCATGCCGGGGTGCCTTGAGGTCCTTTCAGGGGTCCATGCAATATCAACTCCGGCAGATGCACAAACATGATTCACAGGAAAAACAAAGACATTTCAGCTAGGAATCCGTCGACTTAGAAATATTCTGACTTGTTGTGGCCTCTCTAAGTTCTTTGCAACAGAAGAATTGGTCTATTATGTGTCCAGAGTCAAAAGAACAAGTGAAAATGAAGAGCTAAAGGTTGCAAGCCACTGTTTTATGGTCTGTAAGGTCAGAGCCTGCCAGGGCTGTTTAGATGTATGCTAGAGGTCACCGTACCCTGCTACAAAATCAGACGTAACTGGCCTTTCAGCCTGGCAGCAGCTGGAGGAAGATCATTTTTGTTGTGTCCCTTTAAGTCTGTGGAAAAACTCTCATCACTCTCCTATATGACTGGATGGCAACTGAAGTTCCTCTGATTGCTTTTAAATAGGTACGGTGCAGCCCAAGCCTCCCTGCAGAGCCTTGCTAATTTGAAAGGATTACTCCTAAGAAGGAATGAAGCTAGTTTAATGTCTTTGGTTCCTTTGATACCATTTCCCCCCTCCCCCCCGGTCTTTGCTACCAGTACAAACAAGAGCATTGCTTAGTGCAGACTCTCACGGCAGCTTTGTGGGATGCGCTCATTGGGAATTCGAATTAGGCCAAGACCTAGAAATGAGGCTCTTGTTTAACTCTGCACAGGTCAGTCGCATGTGCTAAATATATGGGAGTGCACTTCTCAAGCTAGTAAGTGGCCAAGAGCAGGAGTTTGGCAGTGCTTTGCAAAGTGGCTTATTGGGAGCTCATGTAGGTGTCTGCGGGCTGTGACGTTTCCTGTGTTTAATACCCAAGAGCAGAGGCAGACAACCTTTTCCAGGCGCAGGCTGGAACGACCCGCCCAGCATCAGGGGCTGGGAGGCAGGCACAAGGAGGTGGTGTACTCTGGGGGATAGCTGAGGATGCTATTAGTAGGTGCTCTGGAAAATTAAAGAAGGCTTGTATAGAAAAGGCTGTTCTCTCCATTGGGAATCTTTTATTTCTTTGTCATCTCCAGTAGATTGCTTTCCTCCAAAGATAACTTCCATCCCATGCATGCACATCTCCCCTGAGTCCACCTCCTTACACATACCCTTCATGTTCAATCCCGTGTCCCAGCTGTGAAAGGCCTAGATCCCCCTGGCTATGACTTTGTGACGAGAGAGGATACAGTGCTCCACTTTGCATGCACCTTCTCCTCCTGCTGCGGCAGAAACTGTGCATTTGAAGGATGGCTTCACGTGGCCTCAGTCTCTGGTGCTGATGGAGAATTGGTGAGTCTATCTCCCCACTGCCAGAGAGATTATTTCCAGCTATTTGCTTTAGTGAGGTATTTCTAATTTGAGACATATATTTCTAACAGTGCTCAGTGAACCTGGTAAAGGAATTTGGGGTCCACTGAAGAAATTAGGAGTAAGGACATGTTTTCATTTTACTTGCTTTATGCTTTTGTCTTCCAAGTGGTTGGCAGTGGGGGAAAAAAAGAGTGGTCACTGCCAATGCACAAATAGCTCTAGCGTCTGCTGTCACAGAGCCAAGCGCACAGAGATTCCCAGTGGATTCTGCAGCTGGATCATTGCCTGGTGTCATAAACGTATTGCTCGTCCAAGGGGGGCAGGAAGGACTAGAACCACGGAGACGTCTCATTTAACCCTGCTTCTTTCACCCCCACAGAGCAAAAGATGCCTGGGGAAATAATTTTAAGACTATCACTACTCCAGGGATGAATTTTGCCCTTTAGAGTTTTCAAGGATTTATAATGAATGTACATAGTATTGATGTGCCGTGTCCCATAGCCAGGCTTGGTAATATTGGTGCAAACTCCATCTACCCTTTCACTGGGCCCATGGATGAACTGACTCATGGAGCTTCACGATCATCATTTCCCCCTCTTTTTCCCCCCTGCGAGGTATGTCTTCATCTTTCCAGTACAAAGAGAAATACTTTCCTGTAGATGAAAGCAGATGTCAGCATGTTGTTATTTATAGTATGTACTCACAGTGTCTTTGCGTTTATGCAATACAGGATGTTGCTTTACATTGCATTTGTATTGCTCTTATTTTCATCAATGGCCAGAAAATGTACTTTAATACTCACCAGTTATTATGTGTGCTTCATTTATTTTGTCCAGTATTTTGGGCGAACCTGGTTCTTTTATTTTCTACAAAAAGTAATTCAGTCAGTGGCATAGGGGTTGTCTTACATGACTCAGACATTTGAATACATGCCTTTTGAAAATGCAGATTTGTGGATTTTAAGGCTAGAAGGGCCAGATACAATCATCTTGTCTGACGTCCTGCATAGCACGTATGAGAAAATGTTACTCAGTAGAGGAATGGGGCCTTGGTTTTGGTTTTGGCCCAGCCCTTGTTTCAGTATATGGCTTTCAGGTAGGACACTCAACCTCTCTGTGCCTTAGTTTCCTCTTCTCAGTGGGCCAGTTGCTTCCCACCTTTCATAGAGCATGCTGAGGCCTACAGATCTTCTCTCAGTAGACTCCAGCATGCCCTGGGAAAGGTAAGGAGCCCTACCTACAATGATGAGCTGTGCATTGTGCTCAAAGGCAGTAATTTATGAGGCAGCAGCTACTGACTGTTAATGGTTTATGCTGCAATTTTATTCTGAATGCTAAACTCTCCCCCAGATACAATCTGAGAATTCAGTTGCTAGCTAAACTTTTAAGAAATGCAGGTGCACAATAGTATAACCCTGCCTGACTGAGCAAATATTGCACTTGCATTGTAGTAAAATAGTAGGACTAGAGAGACAGCCAGCCGGCTCCTTGTGTGCACAACCACTGTGTGTGAGAACACAAGATAGACTTATCGTCCATGAATTTATCTAGTCCCTCTTTGAACCTGGCTGTGCTATCTGCCTCTACCACTTCCTGTGGCAATGAGTGACTGTGAGTGTGACGAAGGGTACTTGTACCTGAAAGCTTGCAAAAAAGAATTTGAGTTGATTTAATAAAAGATATCGGATTTACCCGAAGAACCTTGTCTGCCCAAGTCCTTAGACCAACACAGCCACAACCTCAACTCCTGTGAGTGTGAAAGTAATTGCTCATGCACGCCCTTTTCCATGATGTTTTCTCCGTGAGGGAGGACTGGTACTCAAGGGTGGGAGCTGGATATGATGTTCTTGAAGACTGACCTTGTTTTTGCTTAAACATCTGTAGGGCTGAGTTATGGTAGAGTGCCAGATCTGTACCTGCATTGCCATGGGGTGTTCCTAGAGGCTGGCGAGGGCACTTGTAGCTGTGCATGATCCGTGCGATTCTTTTCCCAAAATTATCCGATCTGAAGAAAAGCTGTGTAGCTTACACAAGCTTTGTCACATTGGCGAGTGTGAGCCTACAGGACTGGGGCACTGCAAGTTTACCCCGCTAAAGCCTCCCAGGGACACCAAGGATGAAAGCAGCCGTTCTTGCTGCTGATACTTAATGAGCACTGTGTTCTTCTTGGTCACCCCAAATAACCCGGATCTCTGCCTGTCTCTTCTTTATGGACATACAGTGCATCCATTCTTCAACACATTGCCTTGAAGCACTAGCTGTTTTGAAGGTATCTGTTTTTATCTGTTACAGTGTCCTGTATTAAAGAGCAAAGTGATTCAGAGCCATATTGCTCGTTGTTTTTTAGCCATCTCTTATGTAAGCAAGCACGCTCAAGTATCAAACCCAGTTTGCAGGCTCCACATGTGGATTTGTGACACTCCTGGGAAGCTCTTCCATTTATAAATCAGCGAGTGGATTACACTGTATCATATGGAGTTTATCATTTTTGACAGAAATAATATGCCGAATCCCCATAACTCAAGTAATCCAAGAAAAAACATTCAATACATGTTACTAAGATCAATTCAATATATAGAGCCAGATGAATTTGGCTGCTTCTTGAGTGATGGATGGGTGTGAAATCTAGATCTGAACTTTCCCAAAGGCGGGGATGTTTGACTTTGAATATCTGGATTGGGTACTGATGCTTTTTTCCTGCTGATTGAACTCTTGCAGGGCGCCTGCACAAAGAGACAAAACATGAGCACCACTCGGACACAAACGTGAGAGTTACTGAGACTAGTGCAATACCTAAACCCTTTCTATGAGCTGTGCATGCTCACTGAATCTTTGTTTTATATTGTATAACTTCTAGTTCATTGCCTAAGATGTCTCCCCCCAGTCAGCTCAACAGGGGTGACTGGATCAAAAGAAGTCTTGTCACTCAGTTGGCTTCTATCAGTCACGGCTTGCCAAGTTCTCCCATGACTCCTTGGCTTGTATCCACGGTGCCTGGGATTTCAAGGTGGTTTCCCATCCAAATACTAGCAACACTTAGCTGAGGCCAAGTGCATTCAGTCCGATGGCCACATTAATGAAGATCTCACATAGCAGTCAGTGTGCAAAGATGCTGGGAGAGGCTGTGGAAGTGTGGGAGGGGTGGGGGTAAATTGGCTGGAGGTAGGGGGACAGGCGCGGGTAGATGGTTTTGCTGATAAATTGATCATCAGCCACTATTTCTCCCCACAAGCTTTGTAGCTGCTTTTTCCCAGCCGACTGATTTCCTGCCTTGCTCTGCCTCTAATGCTTTAGCCTGGTAGATGAAAACTTAGCTACAGCACTTGGTGAGCGCTAGGAAGTCATGGGATCACAGAGCCGGGGGTGCCTGGGTAGAAGCAATAAACCTCCTGTGAAGCACAGCAGTTATTACGCTACTCAGCACATATTCCTTTGTGCACAATAGCTTTATAACATGTTTAACCTCTCTCCAGACAGCATAAGCTGCTTTCAGTTACAGGAAGTTACTGCTCTGGTAATACCTGATAAAAGTCTACAACCCACTGAGCAAATGGGAAAATTAACTATTATCGGACATGTTTCACCAAATAGGATTATTTGAGGTGCCAGTTATTGGGCTGCTCCGAACATTCATCTCATTGGAGTTGGCAGCTAAGTTGCCGAATGATTTTTAATCGGTCCTGTGACCTATTATGCTAAATGAAATTATAATCCAATGAGAAGCTTAGTCATTTTTACTATTGATTCCACGCCAAACGTTAGAGGGGGGAAAAAATCTTTACAAATCTTGTAATCGAATGCAAGTCAAATCTTTTTGTTGCAGAACCGTTACAGGCACAGCTCACGTCAACCCCTGCTAGAGGATGGGCAATTATGTAGTCTAAAGATAATGCAGCAGGAAGTATTCAAGGCAAGCTAGAAACCATTTGCTGAATCACTGAAAAAAACCAAGATAAATGGCAAGGGATACATTTTATGGCTCCTATGACTATCAGGAATGGTTTTTAATAACAGGGTTTCTTTTCTAAAGGCTGAATTTTGTCCTCTGAAGCAGATACACTGTTTCTGTACAGGACAGTGCTCCAGCTGAATGGTGGCTTTATTTTAGAATTACTTCTGCACGTCACAAATGAGTGTTCAATGATCATCTCTCTTGTACAATGGCTTTCGAGCTGTTTTGGGTGGTATAGTCTTTTAAATTTGATTACACTGCTGTGTACCCCTATGTTTTATAGATATAAAAGAGTAGCACTTAATGTCACTACATAAGGAACCTCTCCTGCAACCTAAGAGGTACTGGAGAGTTTTTTCCCTTCTGCTCTCCAACTCCTTCCTCTTATATAAAAATCTGGAAGTATGTGTATATCAGAGGAGAACATATACCCCCAACTGGGGACATACAGACTAGCATCCTGGTTTTCCTTCACATAGTTGCAAACTGGAGCAGTCCAAATACAACTATAAAAGGCCAAAGGATACTGAGAAAATGCAGAATGATGTTTCTCTTTCTGGAGGGGCGGGGGAAATCAAAATAGACATTTGGAAGAAAACTCCTCTTTCCAGAAAATGCTTTTACTGTATATTTTATTTTTTTAAAGAATTAGGAGGAAGTGCGCTGACTGATGAGATTCTGAGTGAGACAAGTCTGCGAGATGGTACATTTACACGGAAGCAGGATTTTTGTTATATCTTTGTGCATAAAAGAAAAGGGCAAGTCAAAGGATTTCCTTTCTTTACCGTCGTAAAATACAGCTCTGGGGGGCTGACCATGAGGTAGCAAGACGTTCACCTCTGTAATGATCCTAGTTTGCAGGCAGCTGGAATTAGCCAGTGCTCACAAGCCCTTTGACAGCCCTTTGCTTTTTTACAAAGCAAGTTGCCGGCCCTGGTCTGTATCCTGGGTGCCAAAGGTCCACATAGCGTTGCCACTGCTACTTACTGGTAACAGCCGGCAGACTCGCTGGGAGCCAGCAAAGCAAGGACACCATGTGAGTTGTCTTTCCTGAAAGAATTGGGAAGAGGAGCAGGCGTCAGCTCAAGCCACGTCTTATCAGGAATGATCCTTCTGGACCCGGCACAGGGTACGTGACTGGAGGCAGCGCACAGCTCGCGCCAGCTGACTTCTCCTGTGCAGAAGTCACTTCTCATTTACAACCGGCTAATGAGACCAGAATCAGCCCAACAGTTTAAAACCTAGAGTTTTTACTTTGCATGTACCTAGAGTGCTGGCAACACCATTCAGTCTTGCTTCCAGTACTTAGATTAAAAGAAGAGAAAATAAAATGAAGGGCCATAAGAGTGCTGGGGAAAGGAAAATCATAGCTAGCTTTCTGTTTTAACAGCTTCACCATTTTACGAGCATTTTATGAGAAAGTTACATTTCAAAGTGTGCCAGTAGTTTCACTGTTAGCACATGTTAATGGCAGCCCAGAGGTTTTAGCACTGGCAGCGTCTGAACAGCACAAATCTAACCTCCGTGGTAGGCTCACGACATGTAAAGACGGTCTCTGGTGATGATCGGTGCCAGCCGATATGTTACTTGGGGGAAGCCAATGGGGAGCACAGAAGGAGTGGGTCTGTTCTGGCCTAGAGACCTCCACTCTGCTCGTGCTCCTGGGCTAGGGGCATGGTCCTATTCAAACCCTCCATCCTGATATATGCTGGCCATGCTGACCCCTAGACAAGAGAAGCACTTAAATAACATGCGAGTTTTTAAAGCACTGAAGATAATGGAGCTGCTTGCAAGCAAGCGCTTAAGTGCTTTGTTGGACTGGTGCCCAATGATTCAGCTTAGCCTAAAGGAAGCTGTAGGCCTTGCCAGTTCAAAGGCAAAGGTTGGATTTGCAAGTGTTCGATTGCACGCTCAGGATTGGCCCCTGTCCTCTGTATGCTATTGCTTAGCACACAAGCTGTGTCCTCGTGGTTGTGTAGGTTTCCAGATCTAAAACTTGCTCGTATGCATATAGCTGGGAAGTTATTTAGAGCCAGTGCAGTCAATGTAGCCTTTAAAGGAAGCCACTATCAACACCGCCAGCAAAATGCAGCTGATACTAATTTTTTTGCAATGTGCTACTGCTTTTCCGTCAGAAACAGTCTATGTTTCAATGGGGAGATAAGTGGACTCTCCCCTGAGTCCTGCATCTCTGCCATCTGAAAGCGCAATGCAGTTTTTCACACATGAAATGTATTGCAGCCAAAAGGGGGTGTTTTTATAGGAGTCTCTTGTCCAAATTATTGGCAGCTCATCACTGATTCATAAACAGAATGAAATGCACTGACTTATGAAACAGAGAATGCTGTAAAAATACCCTGTACCAAACCATAAAAGTCTTTCCCGTCTGACATTAGTTGCATATTTAAGATCAGGGTTTAATGGGGATCTTCACAGTTTCTATAAGTTATAGATCAACCAACATATGTAACAAAAACATCTTTTTTTTTGCAGCTAGCTATAATGGTGCTACAGGACCCCAGAGCACAAAAGGATAAAACCCTCTTTGAAAGCAGGCAGTCCACATCAGTAATCAGTTTACAGTCAGCTGTCTGTGCCCTCCAGCTGGCTTTAAAATGGCATGTACAGTTATACGGAGGGTTTTTACTGAATAGTTGTAAACAGATCTGAGGACCTGCAATAAAATCAATGTGATGGTGGAAAATTTTCAGGGTTATGATAAGCTGCTATTTACCAATCTGTGTGTGTGTGTGTGTGTGTGTGAGATAGAGACCAAGGAGCCTCTGTAGCTTTCTGCATAGCTCTCATTAAAATTTTCTTTATGCAGATCATGGTTTTGCCACTTCTGTGTTGAATACCAGCCCGAGTAATTCCTCTCTATCATCCTCCAGGAATGGCTCTTATCAGCAGTACAAAGCTATTGAAATGGTATGTCCTCTTCAGCTTCAAACTTATTTCTTTTCAAAGGCTTCCTCTCCTGAGACCTGTGTGAGAGGGGCTGTCTTTATTCAAACCAGTACAAATCGTGCATCTGTTCAGATAGGTGCTGACGATCATGTTGTGATCTCTGTTTCTGATGCATCACTGTCCTTTCCTGTACCTTATCCCTCAAGGATGTAAATTCATCAAGGCAAAGGCTGTGACCGAGGTGAGGGTTTCATCTGTAAAAGTCACCTCTTGGAGCGATAGGATCCAGATTTACAATGGGCAGAATCCAGTCCAGTATCTTCCTGCCTGTTGGGGAAAGCTGCAGTGTGCTGCTGGAGCCCTACAAACAATAAGTACCAAATCCTGTCATTCTTCCTCAATTTATGCCTACCTCTTATCCAGGCAGAGCTCTTGCTCCTGTTTGAGGGAATTTTCTCCGTCACAGGACCAAGAAAAGGCTTCAGTATTGGCCAAGAGTTCAAACCACTGCACACAACTTTGGTTTGGGATTCATGTTCCAGCTCACTTTAGCGACGCATGAGCTACCATTCTCATCAGCCCTCTCCAAATTCAGTTTTGCCCTGAACTGTGAGTCTTTGTTTTTTCCGGGCTGTGCTAAAAAAAGAAAATAGGAGAGAGCCTTGCTTTCAGTCACCCAGAATGAAAATATTTCAGTGTTCTTGCTGAAACCCAAACCACAGAAAACCTAAAAGAATGTTATTTTAGATCAGCTTGAACGGTTTTGTGAAACTTGGAAAGAGTTGGTGAAGACACATAAGGTTTGGTACAGAAACAAGTCAAAATAGTGCACGGCTCGACGTATTAACCTTGTTTTGATGTTCTCTTCCCAGAATGAAGTCCTCCAAGATCTGATGTTCACCATCTACCCAGATACACCAGTCCCCCAGATTACACCCTGCCATTCATCACACTTTTAAGAGATCCACAGCAAAACACACCCACTAAACACATTGGTCCCCCAGTCGTGGAGATGCCGCATAATTTGACAGGAGAAAATGGTTTCAATTTCAATTCGAAGCTAACTTTTCCCAGCGCATCCAGTCCAGTTGAAAATGGCCTAACTTGTGATACGCCTAGCCCCAAGGAGCCCTGTACCACTCCCCTGAGCAATGGCACTTTGTACTCTGACTCAAGCAGCCCCTCGGACTCCTGCATTAAACCTCTGTGCAATGCCACGGCTGAAGCCAAAGCCCAGTATAACCCAGAAATCGAGTACGTCTCCTCCGAAGAAGAGGACCTGGCGTGTGGGTGGGGGGCTTTCGCACCTAGCTGCTTGCAGATCTTCAATACCCCAAAGGGAATCTTGTTTTTCCTCTGCGTGGCTTCTTTCTTGCAAGGCATGACCGTCAACGGCTTCATTAATACGGTCATCACATCAATAGAGCGGCGCTTTGACCTGCGCAGCTACCAGAGCGGATTGATTGCAAGCTCGTATGACATAGCAGCGTGCGTCTGTTTGATATTTGTCAGCTACTTTGGGGGGAATGGCCACAAGCCACGGTGGCTGGGGTGGGGGGTGCTGATTATGGGCATCGGCTCCCTCGTGTTTGCCCTCCCTCATTTCACCACGAGTCAGTACGAAGTGCATTTCCCCAAAGATATCGGCATCTGCTCTTCGAACCAGAGCGTGCACTGTTCAGAAACGGTCTCGAGCCTCTCCACCTACAGATTTATCTTCATGCTCGGGCAGTTCCTGCATGGGATCGGAGCAACGCCGCTCTACACTCTCGGCGTGACCTATTTAGATGACAACGTCAAGTCTAACAACTCCCCGGTGTATATTGGTAAGTGAAGGGGTCTGTGGAGGGGGATTCTTCTGTTGTGATCCATCAGGCATGTTGGCAGAAGAGAAATCAAATCCATCTGCGCTGGCACTGGGGAATTCCAGCAGGCATAATCCAAATAATTTGTTCCAAATATCAGAAGAGATGAAAACCATAGAAGGTTTTGATTTTTTTCCCTGGAGTTATTTACAGGCCAGAACAATTTTGAAATAACTCAGCGACTAAATATATTACTTTATGACTGCATATGCACTACACTCCCATACATGCCTCTGTGCTGCAGATGCTGATATTCAGGTTCTGTGTTTAGACAGTAGCCAACAGCTCTTTACCATTTGTCAGATCATGCCACACTCTGAATCATACTTTCCCCTTTAAAGCTATAACACAAGAAAGGCATTGATTGGGGCACACCAGCACTACCTTTACAGCAATAATAAATCTTTGCCAGATGGGAAAAATGCTCCTTCCTACTTCAAAGAATCACTAATCATATAACAGTCGCACAGGACCCATGATATAAATTACTCGGGGCCAAGTCTGAAGCCAGTAGAAAGACTTCCATTGATTTCAGTTAGTTTTTGGAGGCCTGATCCAAAATGGAGATCCCGCGCTGTAGAACAGAAGGATGGGGTAAAGGAGAGGAAGAGAGCACCACCTCCCACAAGGCCCCATTCGGATCAGTAGCCTCCATCCATCTTCCCAACCCTGCAATAATTACCACCGGCACGGCTTGCTACTGCCAGTGGTGAGACATCGTAGTAGTATCTGCAGTAGTGAGCATTATTGCAGGTATACGTGGCAGGAGGACTCGGCTCGTAATTAATCATTTAAAACGCCCCCAAATTACAGGGCATAATTTCCACTGAAACCAATCTACCTGTCTAACCTATAAATGGGGTAGTGAGGGTGCTTGCACTAGACACATATACTTGATTGACAGTCTTCAACTGTAACAACTGTGGCATGAATACAAGGAAAATCTGTGTGGCTTTGCCTCTTAATGTCAAGGCCCTGAACTAGAAAGTCCCACACGGTAATGAGAAGTAGCTCGGGCTCCAGGTGTCAGTGGATGGGAGTAAGTGGGTTGTGGGGATGAGGGATGGTTTGCCCAATTTCCCCTCTCCTGAGACAGCACAGCGGGGGTTGTACTTCCTGCACCGAATGCTAGTAGAAAAATCATTCTTCCTCCTTAGCACAAAGCAGCTGGGGCATGTGCTCTTCTTATTGCAGCCTCTCCTGGCTGTGCTGTAAGCTGCCGCAAGACGTGGTCCATTCCTCCCCCTTATAGACCAGAACTTGAACCTTCCCAAATGGAGGCTGATCATTGCTCCCTGCACTTAGTGCTGACAGCTGCTCCACCCTGGCAGGGGGCATGGGACTCCCAGTGATCACTCCTTGCCCATGGCTGGTTGAACCCCCTTCTCCCATGTCTGCGGGGAGCTGGGGCCCTGTGTGTGTGTGTGGGGGGGCTTCACCCTGTGGGGGTCAGATGACCCACCTCTCCTGAGCAGCCCCTCCACACCCACAGACCCCCCCAGCAATTGCCCCACACCTACCCACAGACCAACCCACATCCCTCCACATACACACCTTCCCCCACATCCCTTCTCTCCCCCTTCCTGCAAACACCCACATCCGTCCAGCACACACCCATCATGTGCAAAGAAAACCAAAAGCACACATCAACACACATAGGTATTTAGAATTTATTGTATCCTGATGATAGAGACACCGGCAGGCTTCCACATTGCTTTAACATTGTAAATATACCAATAAAGCACTGCCCAACTGATTGTTGTCTCTCTGTCTCTCTCTGTCTAGATATATATGTGTGTGTGTATGTGTATAGAGTTGTCTTTTGCTTTAATTGTGGAAGAACATGGATTTTGGAGTATTTTTAAAAATGGATTTGGGCTGCTGCTGCAGCAGTCCAGCTGGCACAAGGGGTAGTGTCCCCAGGTACCAAGTGGCCGTGCCCCAGAAGCTCTTGAGAGCAAGTAGCCCTGAGCTGCTTGCCAGGGCAGCTTTTTGTACGGATGGGGCCAGGACAGGGCAGCTTTTTATACTGCTGGGGACAGCACAGGTGCTGCCCCGGGCTCTAGCTCCCCTTGGCTGCAGATCTGGGAGGAGCTGGGCAGGGTTATTTTGCCCCAAATGGCACAATTTGCTCCACAATGAAGTGCCTGTCCAAGCACATGTGCTGAGGCAAAAAGCCCCAGCTCAAATTTGCACCACTTCTATATGAGCTGCTGCAAGTACACATACTTGCATGTGTGGAAGCTCCCTATGAGAAGGATGGTTGAATGGCAGAGTAATCTGGGCCACACAGATGGTCTGTAATGCTGCTTGTTTTCTTTTTCAGCTGTTTTCTACACTGCTGCCATCCTTGGCCCTGCAGCGGGGTACCTGGTAGGAGGAATGTTTCTAAATATTTACACTGAATTTGGCAGAGAGTAAGTTGGTAAAAAAAACAGCCTTGTTCCTTTTCCTTTCCTCTGCACGCGTCCTTTAAAGCAATGAAATTACTGTGGGTCTTGGCAAGTTGCGTGGCAAAAATACCCATTGTCTGCACTGGTGTCTCAGCCCGCTGAGGTTGTGTGAGTGGGCTGCAAGGGGGCGCAGCTGGCGGCAGAATGATTAGGTTTGCATTAATGCAGCTCCCGGAAGAAAATTGGTCACAGGCCTTGTCTTGCAAATCCTTCATCCTTCCGGTTCGCTGCCTGCTTTCACTGAGCTATGATCACTGGGCGGATTTGCCAGCTTTCTGTTCTTCCTTCCAAGGTCACCCCTTCACTCCAGGGTTTATCAGCGGTTTTATTTAAGGTGTTCTTAAACCAGCCTGAGTGTGTCATCAGGATTTCTTTGCCGCTGCTGTCTATTCCTGCAATGAGCATTGTAAGAGGTCGAGCACGCTCTCGGAGGGAGGCAACAAGAGAGGGAGAGAGAATGGAAATAGAACGGATGAGCCTCGGAGTAGCACTAAACGCAGCCTTAAGCAGATGAACGCAAGTGCTTTTAGTCATCGCTTCGTGGCTTGTCCATGGTGATGACATTGCATGTGCAGGAAAGAGGATCTAAGGCTTATAAGGCTGGTCCAGCCTCTCTGTCCCTGTGATGCTGGGCCCAGGTTCTCCAAGGTACTTAGGTGCTTGTGTCCTGATTATTTTGAAATCAGTGGGTTGTTGCAACTCTTAAAAACCTCTCCCCACTCTTTTTTTTTTTTACAGAGTTGATGTAACCCCAGATAACCCTCACTGGGTTGGGGCCTGGTGGATAGGATTCCTGGGTGCCGGAGCTGCCTCCCTTCTCATTACCTTCCCTATTCTGGGTTACCCTCGCCGGCTGCCAGGTACCTGCAAGAGAAAATCCTGACTAACTTTGGGCTTTGAAGGGGAGCCAGCAGTGTTTCGTCCTTAGCTTTTCTTTCACCTAAGCTGTCCCTGCTGCTGTTGTCACCAGGACCAGCCTCACTTCTCACTCTAGCATTGTCTCTGCCCGGGGCCGGGTAAGTTCCCTGCTTTGCATCAGAGCAATGCATTAGAAGTGCATTACCCCAGTGGGGCAGCACAGAGGTGCATTGTTTTGCTGCTATTAGCCTGCTATTTACACCACCAGTAAAGCTCGCAGCCAGGCAGTTATCCTCCAGGTGCATTATATATTTGTGGCTGTATACACAGGGAACAGGAGACAATTTCCACTGTGCATTTGGCTCCTGTTGGGGCCTTCTGTTAGCCTCAGTGTCCCCACTCCCCCTTTAAGCCATCTCTGCCTTTTGTCGTTTGTTCTCATTTACTGGACCCTTAAGGTTAAGGTGGCATTTCCTGGCCATGCTGCACATGTGCGCACTGTTTTCATGTTCATTAGCTCCTCCATCCTGGCTCCTCCTGTTCTGAGATCTACCGGACAGGGTGTTGCTCTGTTGGATGAGCACCAACAAACGAGGACACAAATCAGCTGGGAAACAACTTCTTGGGCTTCTTAAAGAAGTTATGTTCCCATCTCATGCCCTGCTGTCCTCAGCTTTTCTCTATTGGGCTCCCATACACCAGGAATAAATAGCTACCTGCTTTTTTTTGTCCATGTAGAGGGGAAGTGGGAGAGAGGAAAGAGCAGGAGATTATTTAAATAGCTCCCAAATCCTCGTCACCTACAAGAGGAGTAGAGCGCTTGCTGCTTTTTGGCCTGGCTGGGAATTGGTAAAATAATACACCAAAATATCCACCGGGAAGAATTTCTTAAGAAAACAGGTTCCCATTTCACAGGCAGACTTTCCTTAGGCGCCGGCTGACCGTGCACACTCGGTATCACAAAGTACGGTCTTTTCCTCTGTGAATTTGCTGCCAGCGTGGCCCCAAGCCCTCGTTTCTCATGCGCTCTCGGTTTCCTCCCTCGATGTTTCCAGGATCCCAGCGTTACATTGTCATGAGGGTCTCCGAGGCGCATCAACTGAAAGACGGGAGCCACAAGACCGCGTCGGACCCCGACTTCGGGAAAACGGTGAAAGATCTGCCTCGGTGAGACCTGACTCTACTTGCATGACGTGGAGAGAGCTCTTCACAAAATTAGGGGGGAAACGGGCCCAAATTCAGTTGGCTGCCTGTGGTAGCGCTTGAATACCGGGCACAATCCTATGTTGTATTGTCCGGTGTCTCGCCATGTCCTTTCTTCACACTCCTTCCACTTTAGACAGCTTCCTGTGATGACCTTTCCCCTTTTCTTGCTCGTTAGTCTAATATTTCCATTTCAGATTGATTGCCTGTTGTCCTAGCCTTAGCTCTCCGTTTCCTCTCTATTGTATTTGTTCGTTCCTTGCTTTTCTTCCCCCACCCCACTCTCCCCGACCTACTCTTTGTGTTTTTCCTTTTATCTTTCACAGTAACATATCCATGGCAGACTTTATGAATATAGGACCAATCTTCAGCTCTCTGTTGAGGCAAACACACGCACGCACACATCCAGTTTGAAAGAAAATTGTTTGCTGGGATAAACAGCAACAAATAGCACCTAGCAATTACCTTATATAAATAAAATGCATGTAACATCTTCCTTCTAAATGCCAGGATCTCTTTGTGCTCTGTTTGATTAGCATGTAGTTGAAGGAGGTGGCACGAAGGAAGTGTGGGTGTAGTGAGCCCCTATGATCCCTATTTGGGATGTCATTACCTGTTATCAGAGTGTGTATTGCAACAAAAGCATATCGCTCTATTTTGGTGAAATACATAGGAGCTGGATGTTGGAGAAATGCCCTGTATTGTCTGTAATGAGCTGCTTGATAGGAGCTGAGCTCTCGGTCAGTAAATGCAACGTTATTTCTCAATCCACTTGGAGAAGCATTCGTGGGTAAAACCAGCGTGCACCAGGTCAGATGCACACAATGGAAACCTGGAACTGCAGCCAAGCTGCTGCTAAGGATCAGATGTGACTTTTAAAAATATGATCTTCCTCCTTACCCGAAGGAAGAATCGAAACAAAAGTGCGGAGTAGAAATATACCTCTCACAATAGTCAACCTTTATTAACTCATGTCTCTTAGCAGCTATATTCACACACAGAGCCAGGCCAAAGAAAAGAGAATCACCTGCAGCTCTCCTAGACATCAGGGTGAATTAAGTGCGGTGAAAAAGATTACACACAACAGATTTCAATACTGTTTTTAAACGAAATTCTTGACCGAGTGCCATTTTCTAAGGTCAGGCGTTATTCTCCATATGGAAATTTAAATGTAAAAACTGCACTTAAGTAATGATAAAACTACAGTGATAACCCACACTAACATGGAAGTGAAGGAAGCTGAGTCCGACTCTGAGGGCTTCACTCGAACAAAACTGCCATAGGTCCCAGGTGGACGTCAATCAAGCAAAGCGAGCAAGATCTATTCATCTTCGCTGAACATCTCTTAATGTGTCTAGTCCCTGAGAAACATATGGCAAACAGCTAGAGAGGGATAAACCAGGTCAGATAAAATAAATGCCAATCTGGACCCGAATGGGATTTTGTGTACCTTCAGGGTCTAATAAATTCTCCCTTTTCTAGTTAAAAAAACCCCAGAGCAAAAGAACAAACAAAACCCCATATGTGTCTATTTTCTGGGTCTGATTCAGAGGAGAATCTCTTCTGAGGGCTCCTATTAAAGAACAGATCACGTCTTTCTGTGATGCAGCTATCCATGCATTTAGATTACAAGGACAAAGGACAATTTAATTTTATAGGAACACCCTTCTTGTTTTATGTTAAGCAGGGGCCTGCCTTCAGCATGTTTATGGTGCGTAGATTGAGCGTTTGTTTGAGATAAGTGGAAATCCTGGGGAAGGAAGCTACTGCTCAGTGTCTCATCCAAATTGGCTTTTTTTGGTTCTTAAAAACATGCTATTTTTCACAGTATGTTCAACCAGCCGCAACCAGAAATATCACCAATGAAAGCAGATTTTTTTTTTGCCTGTCCCCCTGGGCATGTACCACTCTGGCTGCACACCTGAAAGATCCCCTGGTGCAGCACAACAGAGATCCAAACAGAGAGGATAAAAGAGACTCCTACTGCAGATAAATAGCTGCAGCTCAGAGAAAGGGAGCTTTGTCCTAAATTAGATAGGCATCTGCATTTATGGGGATCTCTCATCTGCATATCGGGCACTAATCTCCAACACAAAGAAGGTGGTCCACATTTCAGTCCTTCCTTGGATTACTGGAGGGACGAGGCTGGTTGCATGCCGGTTTGCCATGGCATTTATTTTGGAGCCAGAGACGGTGTATCTACTTCCCTGTAGTGCTGTGTAGCCTTAGTATTTTTGAGGGTCCCCGCCTCCTGCACACTATGGGCAAGCACATTAAAAAAGAGAGAGGTTTTTTAACGACCCTATGTGACATTACATTATTATAACCCATTCTCTTGACACTGCACAGTTCTTCAGGTGATCAGACTCTACCCAGGCTCTAACAGCCTCAATTAATTCAGCATGAGGGAGAAGTACCTGTCTGAGTAAAGGTTGCAGGCTCAGGCCTTGATGGAGAGCAAACCTTCTCCCAAGACAATGTTAACCTTCCTTGTTTCCCTCGGCTTCAGGAGCTGAGGGCATCAGCTCATGGGGTTTGGGCAGCATCTGAATGCAATGACATTCAGTCAGCGTCAAGGGAAGAGCTCCTACCGACTTCAGTGGGCTCTCTGTTGGGCAGCACCTCACAAGTGGGCCCTCCACCTGCAAACAAGAGAAACCAGAGCCAGATCCTCATCTGGTATGGTTGGAGTTGCTTTGATTTACCCTCCATAGCCTCCCCTTTGCAAGGGCTTTGAGGCCCCAAAATGACCCCAGGCTTTTACTGCTCTATTTTCTCTTGAACTGGATATGGTCACAGCAGCCACACAAGTCAGCTCATCAGTTGGCAGCTCTGTAAAGTATATTTTCCAGTCAAGAGATTAGGTATTACTCTGCCAAATAAAAGGCAGGTGCTTCTGTTAGCTCCTTTCAGGTGGAAGATGGAGTGGAGAAGGCAAGAGGGCATCCCCCAAACAGTGCTGGATTAAACTAACAATTACAGACACCTGCTCTAATCTAGTCCCATGAAATCAAATTGTAGGAATTTCCCCTCCTTTAAAAATGTTTTGGCTGCTTGGGTTTGATGAAGTCATTTTGTTTGCAGGGGTGAATATGTTGTAAATCCCTCTTTCCCAAGGCAGACGCTCGCTGGCTCTGACCACCAGTTGTATTGCGGCAGCATTGTCCCAATGGCGGTAGCAGTCTCTCCCACGTGATAAGCAATAGTCAAGCAAGCCCTATATATGCCTTTTAAAAAAAAGTCCACCATAACCATCTGCAGGAAGAGCTCTTATGGGCCAGATCACCGTTACTCCAGACAAAGGCAGTTTGTCCCAGCTGCCAAAGCAAGACTTCGTGTAACCCTGAAAGCAGAGCAGTTGCTCCTCTGTATAAAGTTACAAGACAGAATTTCAAGCTAGATGCAAAAGAAATCCCTACAAAGCAATATAAATTCGCGGTCAAATATCTGAGAGAGAGGAGAAGAATTGAGACTATCCAGTGTGCCCCGGGCTTTTTCTGTGTCCAGGCGAAGGATCATGCCTGGCTCTTCTTTCTGCATCTAAATGGCACTTGGTAAATTGTCAGGAATATTGGGTTTCTTCTCATAAATATGAGTTAGTCAAAAGGAAAATGTATCCACTACACAGACTAGCAAATCTGGAAGTAAAACTGTGCCTGGCTGGCAGAGCGGTTTTACAGCAGGGTTGCTGTTTTACAGCAGAAAGGTAAAGTCTTTATGAAAGTGCTTATTGAAGAAGAAAAGGTTTGCCTAATGTCTCCTGTGAGCTGATGAAGCCTGAACTTCCTGTTATAGCAATGCGAGATATAACATTTAAAACCACCTTGTTTCCAGTTACCATAGTTAGTTTTACAAAGATTAATACACACTGGTTGCCCCTGGCTATTTCCTATGTTAGGCACATGGGACTTGGGTTATTCACACTTCAGGGGACAATTCTTTACTTCTTATTTACAGAGCACCCCTGCTTTTATCACCTTGCATTGGGATTACTGTTTGTGGTCCAAACTATTACCATTTAAAGGACCCTGAACTTGTATCCTCTCCCTTCGTGCCTATGGGACTTGCAATACCCACGCTTGCCCGGTTGCAAGAGGGACACACCAGACCCTGATAGTGTGATGGGGAGGCCCAGCCAATGCATTCACAAAGGCACCCAGGTGCCCAGTAGGGGGGAAAAAATCCAGCCTATACACGACTAAGGATCACTTTGCAAGGTGATAAGGAGGGGAGGATGGTGGGATGTGTCCTTGGCTCCCAGCCTGGCTGGCACAGCTGAGCCAGCGTGAGAGGGGAAAATGCTGCCTTTTTCCCCCCACATCTACAGCATTCGTTTCCCCTTTTTTCTTTCCAGGGAAGTGGAGCAGCTGCACTTCTTCCTTTCTACCAGCCCCATCTGGACCTAAGATTTAAAGAGACAGTAGTGGTCTAAAATGGTGCTGTGTGAACCTGTTTCAACCTATTTGTCTTTTGCATGTGGTTCCTGAATTCCCCAGATCAGTCTTGCTGCTCCTGAAGAACCCCACCTTCATCTTCCTCTGCTTAGCTGGAGCCACTGAAGCCACGCTCATTGCTGGGATGTCAACCTTTGGCCCCAAATTCCTCGAGTCACAGTTCAGCTTAAGTGCCTCTGTCGCTGCTACGTATTTTGGTAAGGAAACGAGCTCTGTGCGGTGTCCCCATCTGTCTTACAGCGAAAACCCCATGACCCAGAAGTGGATTATTTTCACGATGGTGGCAATTAAGGTCACAAAATAGTCTAGTCGTTACTCTCTGTAGCGCTTTTAGAAGGAGGCTATCATCTGGAAAGTCATAGGATGCAAATGGCCCTTTCCTACCCAGCAGGTCTGCTCCGTGTGTGGATTCAGTTACATCTATTCGCATTAGTGGGGAAAAAAAGCTTTTGCTGTTCTTGCACCTGCTGGGAAATCCAGTCAAAAGGACTGGGAGGCTGGTTGCTTCCCCAGCATCACCAGGGACTTGTTAATAGGAGCTGCTCAGTATTGCTGAAGTGCACCTGAGGATGCTTTCAGTGGCTCGACTTTTATTGTTGCTGGAAAGAACCCAGCTTGGCTCCTTTGCTCATGCTGAGGTTGAATGTCTACGAGTTAGTGAAAAATGAATGTGCTTATCACCGGGTGTATGTAGAGGCCTATTTGATCTGAATTCAGTGAGGCACAATAGCCGTGGAGTCTCGCATTGCTGTCCTTGCAGTCACTCTGCTGAGCAGATTTGCTTGCTTAGCAGAACATAATTCCTTATTCTTTCCAGTTTCTTTTCAAGCCACGAGTGAAGGCAGATCAATCCTATGGTTTTTCTCTCAGTAGAGTCCACTAAACCCCCACAGAAAAACAAGCACAGCCAGTGGTGCAGAAGGGCAGTTACTGTGCACGTCCTCCGTGCTTAGTCTAATCAGACCAGCAAAAACTCCCCGCCTTGACGGTTATGAACTTGCTTGCCTTCCTCGTCTAGGTTACCTTGTTGTGCCGGCAGGAGGAGGAGGCACCTTCCTGGGAGGCTTCTTTGTGAATAAATTTAGGCTCCGCTGCTCGGGAATCATCAAGCTGTGCCTGTGTTGCACCCTGTCGAGTCTGCTGGCCATTTTCATCTTTTTTGTTCACTGCCCTAACATGCCTATGGCTGGAGTAACGCAGGCATACGATGGAAGGTAAGCTTGGCAATCCCTGTTGAACTTGGCTTGCCGTGGGATGGTGTTGAAATATATGAATCAGCGGAATAAAATCGATTCTCTGATTAATACCAATGTGAAGAGGAATAGAAAATATCATCTGGCAGGGGTGCAGGCCCCATCTGCCAGGCATGTAGGATGGCACACATGCACTTTCAGGATGCATTAATATGCTCTGTCCCATACTCCTGTCCTCTTCTCCTCTTCTTCCAGCCTGCCCCCCAACTAAAAGATGCTCATTGCTGACTAACCTAATGTTTCCTGCAGTGCCTTGCCTGGAAGCAGTCTGAACCTGACTACAGCCTGTAATGCAGACTGTGACTGTCCGAGGGAGGTTTACAGCCCGGTCTGCGGGAGCGACAACATCATGTATTACTCTCCCTGCCATGCAGGGTGCAAAATGCTATCTACCAGTACTAGCCAAAAGGTATGTTTGGAAGAACCCCTGGCAGGTGCTTGCAGGGAGCGTGGACAACCTGAGCTCTGGTTGGCCTCAATAGAGTTGTGTTAAAAGTTTGCAGGAAAGAGAAAGCCATGAATACACAGGGCTCATGAGTCAGGCTCCAGCTGAGATGCGGGTTTCCACGGGAGGTCTGTACTTCTGGGCACCGATCTCATCCTTATGCTTCATTTTTAGTTTTGCATTTCCAAACTTCCTCATGTAAGTCTCTCGGCACAGGGCCTGATTCTGTTCCCACCTACCTGGCCTATGGCCACTGTAAGTGGATAGGAATCAGCGGCGGGGCTCTTGTTTTTCATGGGCATAGCTGGAGATTGCCTTTAGCTCACTGGATGCATGCGACTTCCATGCTGCCAGCAGACTGCGTCCCACTCTGTGCCCTTACTTCTTGAGTTGTATTCCCTGCATATGTCCAAGCCTGTTCACACCGTGTGTTCACATGGCTTCCAGAGCTTCGAGCAGTCTTATGAGGCTCGTGGCATGTATCCTGATGCTGATAGGGCCCACTAAAGAGTTAATCCAGCTCTGCCTCGCATATATTTCAGTGCAAAGCCCTGGCTTTGATGATAGAAATGCCATCTCTGTGAGAAAGTGAGGAATTTTTCTGTTTCCCAGGTTTACCAGGAATGCAGTTGCATTCTGGACAACACCACTGATGTTGGCCAAGCGACGGCGGGGAAATGCACCTCCTCTTGCCAGACAATGCCCCTTCTCATGTGTCTCATGTTCGTTGTGATTCTCTTCACGTTCCTGAGTAGTATCCCTGCTCTGACGGCAACTCTTCGGTAAGGAGAGCTGTTGTTTCGGCGAGAACGCACATATTGTCATCTCTGCCTAAGGACAGAGCCTGCTTAAAATGACATGCTTATCGGTATGTTGATGATATCAGGCCAGATGTTCTTCTTCGTCCTGCTGTAAGCACCCATCTGAGGACTTGAATATCTAAGTAGTCCATTTACATGCTCAGAAAGGTACTTAGATGTGCAGGTACTCCTCTTCCCCCAAAATGTGGATGGCAGTTTCGCTCAAGGCAAAGCAGGCCTGAAAGCATGCCCGTTCTTCATCAGAATTCACCGCTTCATGGGGGTTGTTGGGACCGCTACTCAACATACCAGTGTTTTTAACTTTGTCTATCCTAGGTGCGTCTCAGACAGACAGCGATCGTTTGCACTAGGAATTCAGTGGATTGTAGTAAGAACTCTAGGTATGGTATGAAGAGCACGGGTGTATAACATGTATTATCTATTGTTTTTTGTTGAGTACATGTCAGAGTTGCATCAAGGTACCATACACATATAGGTGAAAACAGGGACATCAGAAGTATATGATGCTTAGGGGAGAGAACAAAATCCTCTGCGCATCTACTTTATTCATAAAAAACTCAATGCTGTTTGCATAAAATTTGCAAATGAAAGGAGAGCTAAATATAGCAAGTGGACTGCTCATTGTAAATAATTCATTTGGCTGTAGAGAGAGAGAACAGCAAAGCTTCATACAATTTGGCTAGCTTGTATTTACTAAATTCAGACTCTTGTAATCCTGGCAGTGATGGGGCTTTGAATTCTTACCGATGTCAAATGTTGAACTGAGGTCTTGTTTTAAGCTTCTGTGTTGGATGTTTCGGTGGAAACGAAAGATCCCTTAACAAGTTGGAGGCTGGACAAGCACCTCGTAGAGCTCGTTTGAGCCCAGTAACCTCCTGCCCATGGCAAGGGACTGGACTTGATGATCTTACAGGTCCCTTCCAGTCCTTTGATGCTATGACTCTGTTTTAGAAACAGTAAAAAATAACCATGGGGTATTAGTAACATTTACTCATTCTAAGAAGAAATGGGGTTGTGTTAGCCTGTTCTCTATATCTACCGTCTATAATCTATTGCCGAACTTAGATTTTACAAAGGGGCAACACGGATTAGTTGTTCAACTCTGAAATGTCACGTATTTGGGGTACTCAAGCCCTTGGGCTCTCTCAAATATCCCAGCCAGAAAGGTTGAGAAATTAATTTACCCAATCATTTTTCATCAAAGTCTGACCCATTTTTTGAAGGCCTTTTGGGTTGCTGTGAAGAGGACTGCTAGGCGTTATGTAACTGAAGCTCCGTTCTGTCTTCGCCCAGGAGGTATTCCCGGTCCTATTGCCTTTGGTTCGATGATCGATAAATCCTGTCTGCTTTGGCAGGACCAGTGTGGAGAACAAGGTTCTTGCTACGTTTATCAGAATTCGGCCATGAGCCAACATACTCTGATCGCCGGACTTGTCTACAAGGTGATGCCCACTTACTGTTTCACTTTTGGCAATAGGGAGCTTCCTGCCTGTAAGAGCAGAAGAGCAATAGGGAGTTGTCTTGGGAAACTAGCATCTCCCGTACTGAGGGGTTACAAGAAGATATTAGGAAGGCAGCTGACTGGGATGGCTTAAGCCTGAAGTCCAGATCACTAGGCAGAGGGCATGGGCAGATCTACAATTTTGAACACAGGGGTACAGACGGTAAGGTGCATCCCCCCCCGGATCTGCCCCTGCACCCTAGAGATCCTTCCAGTCCTGTGAGTCTCTCAACTGTCTTTTAAAAGCGTCTGTTTTCATGTTCTGACCATGAATGTGACTTTTATATCTTCACACAAGAAATGGTCTGAAAATACTGCTATTCCCCAAAATTCCATTTATTTGTCATAATTTGTCCAAGGCTCTGTCCTTGAACCTGTATTGTTCAACATCTTCATTAATGATGTGGACATTGGAGTCAGGAGCGAACTGGCCAAGTTCACCCATGACACCAAAGTCTGGGGCAAAGCATCCACGCCAGAAGATAGGCGGGTGATCCAGGCTGACCTGGACAAGCTCAGCAAATGGGCGGACGAGAACCTGATGGTGTTCAACACCGAAAAATGCAAGGGTCTCCACCTTGGGAGGAAAAACCTGCACCATCCTTATAGGCTCGGCAGTGCTATGCTGGCTAGCACTACGGACGAAAGGGACTTTGGGGTCATCATTGACCACAAGATGAACATGAGCCTTCAGTGTGATGTTGCAGCTAGTAAAGTGAGCAAAACGCTGGCTTGCATCCATAGATGCTTCTCAAGCAAATCCCGGGACGTCATTCTCCCCTTGTACTCGGCCTTGGTGAGGCCGCAGCTGGAGTCCTGCATCCATTTTTGGGCTCCACAATTCAAAAAGGATGTGGAGAAGCTTGAGAGAGTCCAGAGGAGAGCCACGCGCATGATCAGAGGTCAGGAAAATGGACCTTATGATGAGAGGCTGAGAGCCACAGGGCTCTTTAGCCTGGAAAAGCGGAGGCTCAGGGGTGATCTGGTGGCCACCTACAAGTTTATCGGGGTGACCATCAGTATCTGGGGGAACGTCTGTTCACCAGAGCGCCCCAGGGGATGACGAGGTCGAACCGTCTTAAACTCCTGCAAGACCATTTCAGGCGGGACATAAGGAAGAATTTTTTTAGTGTCCAAGCCCCCAAGGTCTGGAGCAGCCTGCCAGTGGAGGTGGTTCAAGCACCTACATTGAACACCTTCAAGAGTAAATTGGATGCTTATCTTGCTGGGATCCTATGACCCCAGCTGACTTCCTGCCCCTGGGGCAGGGGGCTGGACTCGATGATCTCCCGAGGTCCCTTCCAGGCCTGATGTCTATGAAATCGATTAAATCTATTTAATGACCCCTCAGGCACCGCCGTTCTCTTGATTCTCCTAGATTATTTTCCAGACTTAATATTTCCTCTCTGAAATTTTTAGGGAGAGGAAAAAAAACAAACCCTACAAAACCTAACCATTACTGAAATTGGTCTTTCGAAAAGTGGAGTTAAATATATAACTGCAGTCTGTTTGCATGAGTCACCATGATCAAACTGTAAATAAGAGTAAATAACCATTGCTGGAAAATGTTGTGATAGATCAGCTGAATATTTCAGTATTTATTAGCAGAAGGCATCATTTTCAATTCAGTCCAAATCAGCCTTTTGCCTGCAGGTCACAATAGAGCTCGGAAGCTGCCGCGAGTAGGCACTTGGGTAGCAATTCTGCTATATGCAGCAACTGGGAAAATAACATAGGACATTTTCCCTATGGCATAGGGCATAGGGCATAGAGATGGCATAAATCCCTATTGCTCCATGCAAGCTGTCTCCAGGTGTTTTCACTAGCCATCCCAGTGCAACCCTATGTCCTGCTACCCCTGGACCTTCCTGACTCATGGGGTCATGCACCCCACAATCTCTAGCCTCTCCTTATCTGCTCAGTAAACGTCTTCTGACAATGAGTTCTTTAAAGCCATGAACTTGTCCAATGATTAATTCACAAGTTCATTGACTCAGCAAGCTGAGAAGCAGAGCGAGAATTGTGTGGGATAGTCAAGAATAGCAGACCTGCCCCATGACATTCAGACAGCCTGTGTCATAACAGGATACCCAAGCTACCAGAAAACCACATAATGGTACCATTTTAGACAATCTCCTTTTCACATGCAGGGTTTGATGGTATCTGAGGAGGGATCCTGCCTGGGGCATTCAGATTTGGAGCATTTCCTGCAGCTGACAATAGTTTATACAAGGGGGTTTTATGTTCAGTTCAAGGGCAGATGTGTGATTAACATCTGAATCCGATTCTCAGCATCATCGGAGACTGTTAACTGCGGTCCACTGCTGGTGCTAACAGGTACAGGTATGCCAGCAGCCACTGGCACTGCCTGTATAACACAGCCCAGTGCAGAGCCTGAATACGAATAGGGAGCATGTTTGTTATTTGCCTTACGAAAAGTGCTATTCACATGGGGACGAACACTTCTAGAATTAGGAGTTAGGACCTCCATCTAGGACCATCTTGTTTTACCGCCTCGGTAGGATCAAGAGAACTATGCTCCTTGGAGATTTCATGCCAACTCTTAAAAAGCACTTGAGAGCTACACACTATGATGCTTTGCAAGCGAATCTCTTCCTTGGCTTTATAGGAGCCCCAAATTCTCCCCTACAGACCATCTGTCTGAACCCTTGGAATATGCTCCAGTGCTCTTGCTCTTTCACCCTGCTAGGTTTTCTCTTAAGATCAGGCTGGGTCCTTGTGGGAAGGCGGGGGCAGCAGTGTAACTCCCTCAACACAAGAAGCACTGCAGCTTGCAGAGTTGCACTGCTGATTTGCACCACCCAAGGATCCAGTCCTTGGTTTGTAACTATGCTAAGGGCATGGTGGGTTTTATACATGGCTCTAACTATAAGCTGGGGTTGTTTTGATGGCTGCAGGTGCTTGGAACCGTCTTCTTTCTGCTGGCGTGCTTACTTTATAAACCACCTCCACCAGAGTCCCTTCCAGGCAGCTCGGATGCATCAGAAAATGATAACAGTGACCTCCAGGAGAACAAATCTTCAGTCCAGACTGAGATGGATGTATAGCACTGTTAATTCTGTGAGAGACTTATTCCCAGCCTAAGAACATGTCATGGAGAGAGGTTACTGGGTCTGGTTTTTATTGATATTAATTTCCTAACTTTCCTTTTTTTTATTTAAAAGAAAAAGAATCACTTGCCTGGTTTGGATGAATGTTTGCTTAACAGCAGACAGCACATCTGAAGATGCGTGTGCTAATGCCATACACTGCAATTTCATTTTATTAAAAGAAGGGCTACCCACAGTTTCCTACCACTCTTATAAGAAAATTGAGCCAATTAATCAGAAACCCAGCATTCCTTTATAGGATCTGGTCCCAGCTGGTGTAAATTTGCTTTCATTCAATTCAAAGAAGAGCATTCACACTCGTGGAGGACTTGGCCCATATACAACACACAATATACAGTCAACAGTAGCAAAGGACTTTGGTTCAGATGTTTGAGGCCTAAACAAATGCCTGCCCTCATGGTAGCCATCTGCATTGCAAAGAAGACTGGCCCTGAAGCTGTGATGTGCAAAGCAAGGAACAGAAACAGTGACTCCTTTCTTCCTTGAACATATACAGCGGCCCTTGTTTTCTATCTGTGTTCAACCCTTTGGTTCATCTAAAGAAGATAGTTCATATTACCATGCAATGAAATGGTGTTTAATACCAGGGATTAATTGGCTAATCAATCAATGGACTACACACAACACCCTATTGAGACTCTACTAGCCCTGGCTATTTTAACTGTCACTACCCAGTCATTTTACATCTACCGCGTCTGGTTTTGTGGTTCGACTTGCAGTATAATTATAATCTTTATTTGTTTTGGACCTCCCTTTTTCTGTAAAGGGCTGGACTTCTCCATTCTTGTTCCCTTAGACGTTCTGTTGTTGGACACAGAAACACATGAAATATGGATCTATGCAACGTTTGCTTTGTCTGCTCAACAGAGACTTTCGTTTTTAGGTACAAGCAGAAAAATCCAAATTAATTTAATTTTTCCTGATGCTGCTAGTCTGCGACACCTAACATGGTAACACACGCTACTGTATAAGGGGGCTAAGTGCCCAGTTTCTCAGCTGCTGTAAAAAGACTTAGCACCACTGAAGTCAATGGAGCTGTGCTGAATTGTACCGGTTGACAATATGGCCTGTTGTTTGAAAATGCTTTGGCCTAGAGTCTCAAAAACAAAAAAAAAGGTGCGTGTGTGTGGGGGAGGGCTTTAAATATGCCCTTGCAGGGCCAAATAACAGGATTTAAGCCTCTGACTGACAGATGGATGTATCTGTCTTACTTGTTCCTCCCAAATCTGATCATTTGAAAGATTATTTTTTGTGTCTGCAAATGTTTGCACAATCAGCTCTGTGTTAGTGGTGGGTGGAGGCCCACTTGGCGATGTTGGCCAACCCTATGGTATGTTCAGAATGACAGGGCATTCACTCTTGAGCTGTTCAATTGGCACTTAACTTTTGCCGCAAGGTATTTAGAATCACTGTTTCTGTCACGATTTTGTACGTTTGATACATTTTGTTGTCCTAAAAACAGGATGCGGGTTGATCAGCAGGTTTGAGTTTGGGATCATAGGGCCAAATGCGCTCCAAGCACATTCCAAGCCCCTGCACAGGTGGCCCCTTTAAACACGGGTATCTTGTTTTAAGGAAGGGAGGACGTAGGCTAAAGGTAAAACTGGGACTCACATGAAATAATCTGTCCTCTCGGTGGCATTCAGCGAGTGGGCTCTGTAGGGGAGGTTACCTCTTCCATTCACAAATGCTCCTCCGCCAAGGTCAGCTCTGTACGTTGCCATTAAAAGATGTATTTTAGGACCGAGAACCACTGGCTAGACACTGCCCACCCAGTAACCACTCTACCAGAGCCAGTGAAGTGTCTCTCAATATGAGCTGCTCTGTCACAGCCAGAACAACCGCTCCCCATCTCGGGGAAGCCCCTACTCGACGTATGCACAACGCATGCAGAAAGCAGCGCTCCAGAGACAGAGTATTTCTGCAAGCGGAGACCCTACAAAGTGAAAACCTGTTGGTTCCTTCACTTATTTTCAGCACTCGTGGAGATTTGAAGGAGCAGAATTAGTCCCAAAGAGATTAACTCCAACACCAAAAAAAAGAAAGAACTCTTCATCATCTCCAACAGTTTTATTAGCCAGCTGTAACCAAGACAACCACGATCTGCAAGAGTCTGTCACTTGTTTTCTTCTCAAGGGTATTACACTCGGCAAACCGTAAGCACTTCGGACACCCGCAGCGTTCTTTGGGAGGGGAGAGTTGCACAGATGTATTTTACTAACGTATTTTGTGTATAACTATTTATAAAATTACAGGTTTTTTTAATATATTTTGCTGGATGCATCACTAGTCTTGGAATTGGCTTGTATTGTTTCAAGATGAAATGGCAAAATGCTGGTGTTTTGTTACGTTGATGTGCGAGTGTGGAGTCTTGTTTCTGAAAAATTAAAGAAGTTCCTATTCAGGTGTCATTTATTCCGTGTTATGAATGGGAAGTTTTTATTTGGGGGAGGCCATTCCCCAGTCTCGTTTGAAGTATTACATTCCTGTGAAGTGACAGAAATATAGTCCGTATTTCACAGGAACTTGGAACGTGTTTTCCGTTGACTCCAAATCATTGACTGATGCTTTTGAGGCATGACTTTGAATTCATTTAGCCATGGCTATAAGGTACCCAGCAACTAGAACATAATACCTACCACACTCAATGAAGCCAGGGAGAATGGCAGGGTTGACCACCTCCCTGGACAAAACGCTTGTGTGTCCCATCCCACTCTTTGGATGGTGATTGAAACTTTGACGCACTGTGGTTTTATTTCTCTCTCTTTTTTTAATGATTATCCCTTTCTTCTTGAGCTGATGGAGGAAGGTTATACAGGGAAGAGAATGTTCCCCCTGGATGAAACTGCTTGCCATGCAAGTATCTCTCCATGGTCAAATCAGGCAGCCGTGTGAAAGCGGTGGATCTGTTTTAGAAAGGTTTCAAGCAGGTTTACGGTTCGAGATTGCAATCCAGTACGGGCTGGAGACAATGGAAAGAGCCTCGACTTGTGGGCAGGAGTTGAGGTTCAGCGTGAGAAGACACCTCTAACGAGCTATCGATTTGTGTTTCTGAAAAAGGCCCAGCCTGCCGTCTGTGCTCTCAGGGCTCTTCCAGTGCCTTCGGAGCAGCGGGGGAAGGTGTCCCTGTGATATGATGCCACCTCATACTAATGAGCTCCAGTACAAAGAAGGCTGATTGGCATGTCGATTAGTTTGCCTATATTCTAGGTTTCTTCTTCGGGTGCTGTGCCTGGAACAAAACTAGGTTTCTTGGTACAACTCGTTTCTTGATGAGACGGTGCATGGAAGGGAAATGGCAGTCTCCCAAACCCAACTCTAAGGGGAAAGCTAAAAACCTTTGGTCAAAGATTTGTGTTGAAAATAGGACCCATCTGTGGATTTTTGTAGAAAAGATGGAGGCAGTGCAAGCCCATATACAAGCCAGGCAAGCAAAGCTTTAAGGTGCTTCTGATCTGAGCAGGGTTTTTCTCTACTTTATTCCACCCCAGGGGAGCTGTGAATGCAATGATGAATGCGATTATTTTTATAAGCTGGGCTGGAATTAACTGATAATGCAAAATATTGGGCAATGGAGCTACTGCACCTACTGTCAGCACAGGACGGTGCCTCTGCTCTACACGAGTGGCAGCATCCGGCTCCCAGGGACAACGTGAAATGTAAGTTATCAAAGAAGAAGAATGAAATGAGCAACATTAGGACCACGCTTATACTTGCATGAACACAGAGTAACTCCGTTCAAGCCTGAGAAGTTACTCTGGATTTCTACCATTGTGAATGCGGTCTGAATCCAGCCCACATCCAGCACATTTTCACTTCTTGCTTTATTTTCTCTCTATGCATCATACAGTTCAGATTAAGAAAAAGAAACCACGGGGGATCTAGTAACCCAAAGGATATGAAGCAGAAAGAATTACTTGTAAAGGGATGAAGCTAATGAGTTCTTTGTTAAATAGGAGGAAAAAAGCAATTGCAAAATGAACATTTTGTTTGGAAACTTCCAGGAGAATTTAAAATCTCATTATAGCAAAGCCTCGAAGTTTTTATTTCTTTGCAGTTTTTCCCCCATGAATTGCTTTGGGCCCTGATCCTGAAAACAGAGCCATACACACAGACAAAACCATCAAGCCATCGCTTCTTGTGTGTGTGAAGGTTTAGCTCACACTGATTTGACTGCAGGATTGAGCCTTGTTTAACAATTACACCTTTTAAGAGCTTAGGTAATCGCTTGCTTCACTTTTTCTTCTTTTTGATTAGAAGAACCAACAGACTGGCTTTGTTGGGGTTGATAGCCCTCTCCTAGCCCTTGACTGTGTAAAGCATGGCAGTTGTAAAATATGGTATGCAGCACAGAGGCATTAATAGATATAAAACTAATTGAATGATAAATGCCTTTGACAGCTGTTGTCCATATTTGTAATATGGAAATATTGTTTTTGTATTGGTGCATTACAATAAACTATTGAAATTAAGTGTGTTTGCAACTTTATTTTGAAAAACCGAATGCTGATTTCCTGATACACAGTTGGCTCCACGTGGCAGCTACAGTCAAATTACAGCCTGTGGTCAGTGCCTCGATTGTGTCACGTGCTGTGGAGTCCCATGACTGTCTTTGGACTAACCTGAGAACAGCTACATGTCAAGTACATTTAATCCTTGTATTGTTGGAGTATTCTAGGTTGAACAGGTTTGCATCTTCAGACTCTCTCTTCGCGAATAAAACTTAGAGCAGCTCCTTCAATGTCATAAAATGACTCCTTCAGATGCTTTAGTTAGGCGAAACTGCACAATCTCTAGCTGAATCCAAATTTTCCACCCTCTCTAGGTCCTCTAATCCTATTATTCAGGGTGGTGAGATCTGGGATCTAGGATTGGTGCTTTAATAGCAGTACAAGCCTAGTGTAAATGTTGGATGTGGATCAAAGTCTGGATTCCAGGACTTACCTAAGTCTTAGCTGGAACACTTCCCCGTACTTTCAGGAGCTCAGGACTGTTTTCATGCGTCAGTGCTGAGCGGAGCCGGCTGCCTGAATTTTTCAGACCTGGTCTAACAATATCAACATATTCACTGTTTCTGAATAGGAAGGCAAAAAATCATGAAGACGCTCTGAGAGTTTTCGTTATTGTTTCCATAGCACAAGTTCCTCTAAGAAAACTCTAAAACGTACCTATTTTGGACTTTTTTTGGTTTTGTTCTATAAAAAATGATGGTGCGGTGAACATCCCAAGTCAGTCTTCCCAGATCATCATACTTCGAATGCCTTCGAGAGAAATGTGGATGTTTGTCTTGCTGGGATCCTATGACCCCAGCTGCCTTCTTGCCCCTGGGGCTGGACTCGACGATCTTCCGAGGTCCCTTCCAGCCCGAACTTCTGTGAAAACTATGAAATCATCACGTGTTCTCTGTGAGACTCAGGCTGGCTGAAACAACCTTTGAAATTCACAGAGCCTCGTATTCCTCTGAGATCGCCTCTTTGAAATGTATATTTGTGGCCCCAGTGGAGGTGTAGTACGTATGTCTCGCACTGTTTGCAGTTTCCTTGAAGGTAGCAAAGGCCCCGTTCCACCCATTTTCAGTCCATCATGTTCCCCCCATTTTTCAGCCACCTAGCTCCAGCCCGGTTATATTCAAGCTTGTTCTCAATGCATGCATGGCCACACGGCAGCTGCTCTTTCCACAGGTTCCTTGTGCAGCTTGTCTTCTCGGTACTGCTCCTTGTGCCCTGAAACAGCCAGCATGTGCTTCATCATATTTTGCAGGCTAGTGCTGGCTCCTATCAGTCGAGGAAAACTAATTATAAACTGGCATGAGATTCCAGGAAATACTTGAATGTTCTTTTGGGGGTGTTGGTTGTAGCTGTGTTGGTCTAAGGACATAGCCAGACAAGTTTTTTTGGGTAAATGTAATCTCTTTTATTAGACCAACTAAATAGTTGGAAAAGTTGTTCTTTCCAAGCTTTGGGGCACAAACGCCCTTCTTCAGGTACAGGGAGAGGCTGCTGGTGTTTTGTGTTCTCCCGGATGGAACAAAACCCAATATGCAAAATGCAGGTCTGTGAAAATGCAAACGCGTGGCAGTGAGGGTCAGAGGCACATCATCACTGTACCTGCCATCTGGTAACCCCAGGTAACCTCTCTACAGCTTACCAGCTACATTATGTCACCAGGTCAACGTTCCTCTTTTTCTCCCCCCACACCTACCTCTCTTACACCTCTTGTCTCCCACGGCCTCCGATCCTCACTGCCATGCATTTGCATTTTCACAGACCTGCATTTTGCATGTTGGCTTTTTTTCCACCCAGGAGAGCACAAAATAGCAGACTCTCCCTCTGCCTGAAGAAGGGTGTTTGTGCCCAAAAGCTTGCAAAGAACAATTTCTTCCCAACTATTTAGTTAGTCTAATAAAAGATACCACATTTACCCAAACAACCTTGTCTGAACATTATTTCCATATTTATAGTATTTTTGCAGAATGACCGTGGTACCACTAGATGGCAACACAGACAACATCTTTACACTATTTTCTGTCCTCGTGAAAGGAAACCCTAAAGGGACACACTACATAGACCTACTTACTGGTTATTAGCTTATTACTATTAATTATGGGACTACTTGTGCTAGTGTAGTGTTCAGATGGGGCTAACTGTGAATGGGGCCTAACTCTTCCTGGCAATGTTCAAATCTAGATTAAGGGGCTTTGTTGCACATGTGGAACTGGACGCAGGATTTGTTCGGATGCTTTTCCTTAAAAAACACATATCCAATCATGGTTTGTGTTAAATTCATAATGAAGGGTCCGTTCGTGATTCTGCAGAAAATGGGAAATATGAGATTGTCTGTAAAATCAGCTTAAGAAAAAAAAACAGTTAACAACAATAAAATGCTGGGTCCCCAGTGGGGAGGTGGCACGATGGGCAGCAGTCACCTCACCGTGGGCTGTTCTGCCCGGCTCCAGCTACAAGCCAGGCGGCAGCCACCCCCTCGTCCCTCCTCCGTACAGGGCATAGGCACCTGCCTTCGTGGATCAGGACTCGTGGTAGAGGAGATATCTTTTATTAGACCAACTAGCTTTTTGCAAAAAAAAAAAATTATTTAATTGCAAGCTTTCAGGCATAAACACTCTTCTTCAGGCATAGGAGAAGAGATTGCAAAAGTACCTGAATGGATTGTTTTTATTAAGACAAGTGTAAATTAGAACTGAAGTTGGTCTAATAAAAGAGATAGGATTCACCCAAAGAACCTTGTCTGCAATTAGAGTTTCTAAACTTTTTGTGCAACTCTACATGTACCTTGTATAGCATGTATGAGCACACCCAGGAAAAATCCATGCAATTCGCTATTTATACCGCGACCAACCCATGAAAATTTTTAGTTTCTCCTCAATTTAAATAGACCCTGACTCAAAGCAGGCAAAAGCAGAAACCAAAGGGCATACTGCATTATTTCTATCCATCAAGTGATTGAGGAGGGGAACAGAAAACAAAGGTTGGATAGATTAGATCTATTTTTTGAAAGGCAACTTTCATGAAGTTTTATTTATTTTTTTAAAAAAGATGGAACGCATAGAAAAAGAACAGGGCTAGACATGAGCCCACACTTGAATTATAGAATTAAAACCAAACCACACCACTGGTCCAATATCTAAATCATTTTTAAATGGCATGATCTCTGCAGCATATTTTGCTGGAAAAGATATACAGCTGCTCATTGATAGTATAACATTGCAGCCTCATCTTGTGTATATGTAGCGAGGTCTGGAACTGCCAAGTGGAATTTATAATGAAGCTTACCAGCTCCAGGACAAGGGTAATAAGATTTCTCCCATTACTACAGCTTTCCCATAGTAAGAAAGACTTTCCAGACAGAAGGGGAGACCCGGAGAAAGGAAAGAAAAAGGGAAGAAAATATTTAAACCAGCTACCTACTAAATTAACAGCTGGTCTATGTGCATGGCTGGAAAAGAAACAGGACTAGCTTTTAAACTTTACTGGCTTTAAATTTCTGGGAACAGCAACTGGAGATGTTGTTGAGCAAATGGTAGCAGGATGCAAATGTGGGTAATGTCTGGTTTTCTCAGCACCCAACATAGGATGCTTTAAACTCGGGAGCTGAGTTTCATAGAACTGGGGGTTCAGCAACTTCCAACAACAAAAAAATCAGGCCCCTTTAAGACAACCTGAAACCAGAGGCACCCAAAACCACAGGCTGTTTTTTGCTTTTAAATAGTTTAGCCAAATTTGTTTCCACTGGTGAGGCAGATCCATTCTTTTTATCTTCAAACATATGAAGCAAGTGGCTCTGGGGTGAAGGGTGGCAGTCAAAGAGCTGGTTGGGGAATTTTTCCATGAAGCTGAACTTTTTTTTTCCCCTTGAGAAAAGGCTAACTCATCGAAATAGAAGCTTTCCAGGAAAACACATCAGTTTTGACAACATATCCATCAGGAAGGCTTCTCCAGTCGAGTGTGGAAAGGATGATCCAAATGAGGACAGACCCAGAGCAGCCCCATAGCGGTGCTCACATGGACGATAGAAACCAGAATTCCTGCTTTCTGGCCAGCCACATGCAGGAAGTCCCTACCTGATACAAGCCCCCGATATGCAAAGGGAGATTCTTATACAAGATGCATGGACACCGATCCACTAGCCCACATTTCTGGGCCAAGGCAGTGAAGCAATGGGTACTATTGCCTCTGGTATAATTGCCCTCCAGAAGCTCATTCATTCAGTCAGTTCCCAGGAAGCAGGATTTGGCTATAACAAAAGTGTTTTACTGGAGAGGGAAGTTCATTTTCTACTAATTCTCGCTTTGTTTTTCGGACCTAGTCATATGATAGCATTTAACACGGAGCCCCATTCAGGATATGTATCACCAGCTGCATTACAGCATGCACCGTGGAAACACAACTCTGCAGTGCATGCCAGTCAAGCAAAGGATGAGGGATGCATCTGGGAGGAACAATTACGTGTCAGCCTAATACACACCGCAGAATCCCTCCTTGCTCTTTGGTGGGAGAAGAAGAAGAAATCCAGCCAAACGGCTTAGTTAAAAAAAAAAAAGATCTTGTTGTTTCACCCATCTATATCGTTTTTAATTAAAATCAGGTCCTTTTGTCTTGCATTATGACTTGATAGAGCGGTTCATAATCAATAGCTCATGAGAGATCTGATGTTACGTGCGTGCGCTTATAACGTGCTAGCTGATGAGGCAGAGTCAAACAATGCAGTCCTTTCAGAGCAGCTTCCCACGGACTAACTGAGCATCAGGCTGCTGTATTGGACTTGTTTTTGCAAAGGCAGAATCGCGAAGCATCTTTCACATCTAGGTCCGTCGGTAGTTTGCAACACGGTTTGAATTCTGATTCTCCTCCTCTTGCTCTTGCAGTCAGGCCAACCTGCACAAAACACTCGGCTTTTCTGACAACGATTCATTCCCTGTTTGATCTCTCTCTCCTTCCGAAAATAATTATTTTTATACATTTACCCAAACCACTTTGGCCTTTTTCGAGTTGGAGGGGGAAATCAAGGCAGGAGTCCCCGCCTGAGCGTTTAAACTGCTCTTCTCTTTGTGACCTGCAATCGCTTGGTTACAGACCAAGGAGCCCAGGACAGCTTCCCTTGCACCTGCTCAAAGTCCTGTGGGCAAATCCAATTTCTGGTTGTACTCCAAAACCTGGCTCAGCTGCTGACGATAAGCCCAGCTCACTTTTTGCTTTTACCCAGGAGAGATTATCTGCCTTTGCTGCTATGTGAAGCCCCAGCTGAAATCATTAAACCTGCACTGCAGTGATTGTCTTTCCTCTGAACTGTCTGATCTGGTCACTGGTGGAAAGTGCTTGATATTCTGCTCTTTCTCTCACCTTTTTAAGCTCGAAGGTGCTTTCCACACAGTCAGAAATAGTGTCTGTGTTGTTATGAATGTTTCCAGAGGCCTAACTCCCGGATTCCTTATAACACAACTGCAATCTAATAAACACCCTATACCAGCCTGAGCGCTATGTTAGCCTTTATATTCCCAAATGTCCTTCATTGCACAGCCAAGGCCCGGTCAATTAAAGCTCGACAAAATATTTGCACAGCACCATCCTGTGGAAGCGTCGTTGCTGTGTCGGAGAACAAAGCATGAGATGTAAAACACGCGTTTGTGATTCTCCCCTCCCTCCACCTCCCCTGAAACCGTTTCCACGGACCATGCTAGAATCGGTCCCTGACGAAAGTACGGGTATTTCACAGAAATTATATTAACAACTCATTGACATAATGGGGGAGATTTGCCCAAAATGGAATGAAAACTTGGATTACTGCAATGTCTGGGAGTGCTTGGACAATCTTTTAATTACCGCCGTTGTGCTAGAGCTCCTGAAATGTTCGGTATTTTGGGGTCAACGGTTAAGAGCATTACTGTATTGTCAAATGGACTTAATGAACAAGCTGGCCTGAGTTATGCATTTCTCTGTTTTATAGTTCACCCAGCTCAAAAACTGGTGTTACCAGCTCGCAATGCTTTTTGTTGCACCGTACTGTCTCACTTTCTATTCCCACCCACAATTCTTTCCAGACGTGTTTCAAGTTTAGATGAAAGGCTGTGTCGAAACCCTGTTTTCCTTCCACAAAAAGCCTTCTTGATATTATCCGTCTTGGGCTATATTATCATCAGAGTTTGCATATGCACAATGCCACTAAGAAGCTAAAAAAGATGCTACGTGCCTTTGAACTGGCAGTGTGCTCCTGGAAACACAGACAGGCTCTGCTCCTATTGTGTTTATTCAGGATTTGGGGCACATGCTTCTTTTTTTTTGCTTGGTCCCTCCTTAAGTTATCCCTTATTACAGCACCAGTTAGGGACTGGGAAAGCTGACAAGTGAAACAGCCTGAAATCTTAACACTCCCGAGAGAAATTGCACGCTCCTTTTTTGAGCTCCAGTGAAACAAAAAGAAAAAAGAAAAGCAGGAAAAAATGGTGACGCTTCTCGCAAAACTATTTTTACTCTTTTTTTAGCCAGCTCTAGTAGCAACTGAGGGACACTGGTTTGCACTAGCTAGACAGCACTCTGAATTCCTGCTTTTTGTAGCATTTGCCAGGGCTTGAGTCACAAACTGAAGGATTAGCATAGTCCCTCGCCCCTCTGCTGTTGGCCAGTTTTATTTAAACCACAGCCACATTCGGCACAACCGCAGCCCATGCTTTGTCTGGGTGTGGAAGAGACCAGGACTCTCCTGGCTCCACTCATGGCCTCTTCTGGGTCCATGGGGAGTTCCCTCCGTGTCTCTCAGCCTCAGTTTACCCATTTGTAAATTGGATCCTTGTCTCCTTTGTAAAGTGCTTTGAGATCGGAGCAGAAGGGATGTTTGAACCAGCTACTGTCGTTAACCTGAGGAGCTCTGGGTAAAGGACTGGACAGATGTGGAATACAGTGGCAGGAATGACAGGAATACAGCAAAATACATACATATGCATGGTTTTTAAATAATGAATTATGGGCCCTAGGACACCCTGGATAAGACTCTGCAGCAGATCTGCCTCCTGGAACCCAGGGGGATAAGGAATAAAACTCTGGGCCTGTCCGGGGGGACAAACGTGCTCAAATGAAATGCAATCTAGCATGAGGCCGGCAGAGGAACCCTGCAAACTCAGAGTGATCTGCTAGGGGTGCCAGACGGTATGCAGTAAAGGGTCGTGGACACTCCCGTTTAGCAAGACAGTGCAGATGTGACCGTCTCGAGTCAGATCCACCAGCTGTTGCTTCGCACCCTCCTCCTGGCCATGCCCTTTTCGTGGCATTGTGAAAGGATTTTGCATCCTGGAGCCGCGGGCTGTCACAAACCCCTGTGTTCACAGTCGCAAATGGGCTGCTTTGAGTGGCTGCACACTTACTTGCACCCTCCATGCATGGGATTCGCCCCTCTTCCCCTCCCCCCCCCCAAAAAAAAAAAAAGGCAGCACGAGCAAAATGAGAAGACAATTTTCCATTTCAGCCAAATCAGGAGACAAAACAGAGGTGTCCAAACTCAATTTCTTTTAAGTCACCGGAAATGATGGCTGGGGATTTCTGAGTGAGTTTGAACATGAACCAATTCCCATAAGCAAGTGGGGACAAGCAATCCTTCCACCCACTGGATTCATGGACTGGAAACTCTTTCAAATGCAGGAGCCAGGGTGTGCTTTTATAATGACTGCTAGCTACCGGCTCTGCAGTCAGACAGAACCAGAGCCGGTGCACAGAAGTGGCCGGCACGCTCCGCATGGCGCGCTGCAGCTGGATGCTTGAGGCTATCGGTTGCTGGTGGATGCAGGATTGTCTCTGTGCAGACGATGCACTGTTTCCTGATTATTGGGGCTGGGCTGGTCCCAAGCAATCCTTTCCTTTGCACAGGGGGTAGGGCACGGGCCTAGCTGCAATACTAAGAGTTCCCCTCCACCGAGGTAATGCTTTGCTGGGCATCTGTAGGTGGGTTAGTACAACTCCCCTGCATGGCCGGAGGGGCAGAGAGGGCCTGTCACCCACCTAAGGAACCAGCCCCAAGCTGCAATATTCTGCAGGAGGGCTGGAACTGGCCCTGAATTTCATTAGCATTCAAGAGCTAATCTCACATCTTATTGCGGTGTGGGTGGCACAGGGCTGGCTCCTCCTAGGGCTGAGACTGCCTGCCAGGAGAGGGTGCTGAGGCTCCTGGATGTGATGCAAAGCCTGCTGCTGAGTGGTAAAAGGAGCAGGCTGTGCTTGCATGGGGAGAGGAGGTGGATGTGATCACAGTGGGAAAGCAGAGGGTTGTCAGGAGTGGCAGCCTGGGTCGAGAAGAGTTTTGCAGGGGGCTGGAAGGCTTCGTTAGAAGGAGCAGGAAGATCGGGACCGGCTTGAGCTGAACTCGGTCCCCTTTGCTCAGTAGACAGGTCTGTGAAACAGGACTGCGAACCTGATGCTCCCGGCAGCTGCCATGTGCCGGGTGCTGGCTTTGCTCACCCGCTCGTTACATGCCTTGCTTTCCCCTTATCAGCACCAGCTTGAATAAAACAATGATGGTGACAGAGGGCAACTTTGCTGTGACGGGTCTTTGAGTTACTCGTTGCAAAGAGCTAAACCGGAGCTGAAACAACTAGGGAAGGACTCGCTGCCTGTCCTGCAGTCGGAGCATTAGCACAAGGGGTTGGATCCTGCTTTATTTTTTTTCCTTCAAGTCTCGCTACAAAGCTCCCGTTAACCTCCACAGTGCATGACTGGGCCTGTAGCATGGGGCCTGTCAGCACAGCTCTTCGTTCTGATTTTGGGCTGCGTTACCCCCACGTGCAGCTAAGTGAGGTGGGAATCAGGCCTGTCGCTGCTGGAATCGTCTGACAGCTTTTGTCATAAATCGGTCTAGGAAGAAACAAAAACCCCACAGTTGCCAATACATTTCTTCCCAATGGGCACCTCCTCAAATGCACCCAACTGCATGTGCAAACCGGGGGCTTACTTTGGGAAGAAATGGTCCGGAAAAATCATGCTCATGACTACTTGAGCACTCGCTCTGCAGTCAGAGGGCCCCCAGCACATCGCTTTCCTGTTTGTGTTTGCAAATGCAGACCACATTCTCGGCAAATGTGCTAATGCGTGCTCCAAAGAAAACGGACAGCCCCTGGGGCAGCTGAGCCCCAGTTGCAGCCGACACGACGGAGAGCATAAGACTTGCAAATAGCTCATAAATGAAAGGGAACGGCAGCAGGCAGCAATAAGGGACAGCGGGAGGGGCCCGAGCGAGGCTGTGCGTGGCTGCGAGGGGGCAGGGAGATGTGGCAGAAGTAGAGCAGGTGGCGTGATGCAGAAAGGGATTTGGGGATGTTTGTGTAATGAGGCTCGCTGGCATGTTGGGCGGGCCTGGCCCTTTGTGCCGTCCTCTGGGACTGAGCAAGGGAAGGTGGTCTTTCTTCTACTTCCAGCTGGGGCTGAGCGGGCAGAAAAATCCCAAAATCGTCACTCGGGTCCCGAACAAAGTTCCCGTTTTGGGCCCACCTCTGCAGAAAGGATGTGGGCAAATTGGAGAGAATCCAGTGGACGGCAAGGAAAATGGTTAGGAGTTTGGAGCACACAACTTGTGAGGCTGAGGGAAATGGGCTTATTTAGTCTGGAGAAGACAAGACTGAGGGGGATTGAATAGCAGCCTTCACCTCCCTGCAGGGGGCTGCAAAGAGGACGGAGCTGGGCTGTTCTCGGTGGGGGCAGATGACAGGACAAGGAGCAATGGGCTCAAGTTGCAGCAAGGGAAGTTGAGGTTGGATGTTAGGAAGAATTTTCTCACTAGGAGGGTAGTAAAACACTGGAACAGGTGACCCAGAGAGGTGGTCCAGTCTCCATCCTTGGAGGTTTTTAAGTCCCAGGTAGACAAAACCTTGCCTGGGATGATGTAGTTGGGGCGGGTCCAGCTTGGAGCAGGGGGTTGGACTAGATGTGACCGCCTGAGATCGCTTCCAACCCAAATTTTCTACCATTCTCTGATATAGTATCATATTATATATCATTGTGTATATCATAACATCACTACGTAACAGGCGGTTAGCATCCCGCAGACAGAGAGCTTGCTCCCTCTCTCAGGAATGAAAACAGCCTTTTGTGAAGTCATGCAAATCTTGAAGGAATGAAACTCGGATAACACCAGAGAAATAGTTGGTGCTATGTTCAGGATGCAGCAACTGGCAAACTCCGCTGAGAAGAGGCATGGATATAGATAAGAGACGGGAAGCCAAAAATCCCAGGACCAAAACTCGTTCCATTCGGTAAAGGAAAGGAAGGACCACAGTTTGTGCTTTTGCAAAAGGATGGCTGTGTTCAGTAGGAGTATGTTAGCTGGTGGTTACTAATGATACAACAACCTGGGCTTGGGTCCTTGGAGACTGTAGATATGGGTATAGCATCTTCATCTTCTGGTTCCTTCTGTACTATTCTGGCTGTTCACTCTGAACGAGCTTCCTGGAGGTTTCTTTCAAATGCCTGTAATTCCTGTAGAAGATGAGTCTTTATGTCCTACTCACTCCAGTGTGATGGGCTGGGTGAAAACGCCTTCCTGTCTGGTCCTAATACCAAGAACTGCATCCTCTTCTACCCTCTGGTAACTTGAGAACCTCAGACGGAGGGATGCCGCTTTTGTTTCCGCCACAGGAGCTGGTATTCGAGCTTCATTTCAGTGATGTCCTTTTAATTTCCTGAAGACAATGAGACAGGCAAGCTGGAGATGCAGATGACTTTGCAATTAACTCAGAAGGAGACCAAATTTACTTTGGACTGGAGAGCTGTTTTCTAGAACAGAAAAAAGGGCTTAATTAATGAATCCAAGTTTTGTGCTTTTTTTTGGCTCTGTTTCTCCTCTCACTTTTTGAAGTGCAAATATTATGGAAATCAACAAAGTTACACTGGGTGGAAAACTAATGGGAGAGGATAAGCAAGGAGTAAGAGGACAGAACCTATAGTTTTCACCCAAAACCTTGTTTGCTTTACCATGTAGCAATATACTGGCTTCCTCCCCCAGATGTTAAACAGAAGGCTCTTCTAAAGCACAGAGATAGGGACTGAATCAACACCTGTTGAGTGAGTTCAATGGAAAATCTCCCATGGACTTGACTGGGATCTGGATGGGGGGCACAAAGAGAGTTTTGTGAATCCCTCTTCTCTTTGGCTCGCTTTAAAACCAAGTGCAAATAAAGAATTAGAGCAGGTAAAATAACAAGGGCATGTGTCTCACCGCCCTGTGGATTACTTGGAACAGATAAATACTACTGATGCCAAGAGCCAGTTACAGTGATTGTTGTATAATTGAAGTCAAGTGTACTATATTTAAATTGAGCTGTTCAAGGAAAACCAAAAGAGCAGAACATACTGGCTTTTCCTTTGGCCACAGTCACTGAACCTGGAACAGAAGAAATGTCATTATAATTATCTAATCTCCCCTGCAGGCTTTAATATTGTTCTGCAAATGGCAATTCTGGAGGCCAACAACAGTGGACATTTAGTGTTTATTATTCAAAGGGTGGCTGCTACATTGCTAAAGGGGACTGGAGCAAGAGATGAAGTCAGTTCCCTTCAGCAACCAAAAAGAGGTCCGTGCAACTGTTCCAGCCCTGTTTGGGCTTCACCGGCTGAGGATCAGAGGAAGGTTTAAAAGATGACTTAAACTTGTTTCTGCTGTGTTGAGTGTGATCTTGGCAGGGTTGAGAACTATGCTCAGTGTGACGTGGGATTTACATGGCAGTAATTATCCATGAAGAAACATTAAGAGAATAAAGTAAGTTTGTTGACTGTAAAGACCTCCACTGGGAGAAAACATCGCCCCTGAGTTCAGACAAAAGCTTACAAGTTGAAGTTGCTGGTGAGTTGTACTGGATATAGTCAAGAAAAGAACATTTCCAGATTGGACCTGCAAATTTTAGACTGCCTAATTCAGTACCAAACGTGCAGGTGGTTGGGTTGACTGTAACCCAAACCCAGACTTGTCCATGGCACTGAGATACATCCTGACATGTCCTTCTTGTAGGAACACTGAATACAAATTTTTGGAAACATATACAAGACCAGCCCAAATCAAGGGGATTACAGCTTGGGTATGGCTTGAGGATGAGCCAACAGTGTGCTGTAATTGCCAAGAAGGCTAATGGCAGACTGAGTTGCCTTGGTACAAGTGTTGCCTACAGGGCAAGGGAAGTGGATTATTCCTCCATATTCAGCACTGGTGGAGGCCACATCTGGACTCTTGTGTTCAGTTTTGGGCCCCCCTCACTACAGAAGGGATGTGGACAAGTTGGAGAGAGTCCAGCAGGGAGCAATGGAAGTGATAAGGGGACTGGGGTACTGTAGCAAGGTTGGGGTCCCAGAGGTATCCATGACACACCTTGGGGGCTCTGTGACCATGGCCTGCTCCATCTCTATGGTACCTTCTTATCTCTCTTGCCACGCCTTAATGGAAATGTAAAAAATAGGGAAGCTGCCCAAGGACCCCTGCATAGCCCCAGTCTAACTGAACCCCCACTAGGGTCCCCTGGTACCCGACTGGTTCTCACGATTCCCCAGGCCCCTCACTGGGCTTCAGGTCCCTTGCTGAGCTTCACTCTATAATTTTTCTGCTACAGGACACCTCAAGCCTTACAGGTTAATTGCATAACTCCAAATCCTCCCCTACACCATGCCCCAGACCTTGCAAGTGTTACTGTAGTCACTCTGTGGGGCATCTGCCTCCTTGGCCCCCTGCGCTTTTACTGTATCTAGGCTTCTTAGCCTGGGCCCACTGTATCAGACCTGGCTTAGAGGCACTAGCCCATGTTTTTCCCTTCTGATCATTGGGCCCCTGGCCCCTGTCTTGCTGCACCCCTCTTGGGCACCGGGCCCCTGGCCTCTGTCTGCCCATGTGGCCTTAATGTAGTGCTGCCTGCTTGGAGCTCAATAGTCACTTCAAGCCTTGAGCCTGCCTCGGCAAGGCTCAAGGTGACTGCATGCCCCTTGGGCACCAGTGGGACTTCTCTAAAGTCCCAGGCCCCAGGCTCTCTGTTACAGGCACATGACTTGTGAGGAGAAGCTGAGAGAACTGGGCTTATTTAGTCTGGAGAAGACAAGACTGAGAGGGGATTGAACAGCAGCCTTCAACTACCTGGCAGGGGGTTCAAAGAGGATGGAGCTGGACTGATCTCAGTAGGAGCAGATGACAGGGCAAGGAGCAACAGTCTCAAGTTGCAGCAAGGGGAGTTGAGGTTAGATGTTAGGAAGAATTTTCTCACGAAGAGGGGACTAAAACACTAGAACAGATTGCCTAGAGAGGTGGTGGACTCTCCATCCTTGGAGGTGTTTAAGACCTGGCTAGACAAAGCCTTGGCTGGGATGATCTAGTTGGGGCTGGTCCTGCTTCGAGCAGAGGGTCACTCTAGATATGACCTCCTGAGGTCCCTTCCAACCCTCATTTTCTGTAGTCCTATGAATAGATTGTTATCGAGTGATGTTTCAACTCAATGCCACATGATAGCAGCAGTTTGCAAATGTCCTAAAATCTGCCGTAAAGGAGATGGGGGGAGGGGACATTATTCTCCACAGTGGGCAGGACATGTGGACATGGGTTTAAACTCTAGCAAAGCAGATTTAGATCAAAACTCAGGAAAGACCTACATAGCTAAACTACTGCTTTGAGAGTAGTAGGACAGTGGACAGGTTTACTTAAGGAAGATGTGATATCTCCCTTACTGGAGGCCTTCAAGCAGAGGCTAGGATGCTTCAGAATAGGAAATCCTGTACCGCTTCAGAACAGATAACCCATGAACTCTGCTCTTTTATTTCAAGAAATCTGTATTTTGTGGCTAGCAGACAGCTTGGAGGAATCTTTTAAGAGTACACAGTGGGACTGAGGTTAGCTAAAGACCTTAATCATGGAACTAACAGGTATTTTTAGTGGGGAACATTTTAAATGCTCTGAGCGTGCAGTGACAGTGCAGGGCACTAGTAACTATAGAAACTGCAGTTTGCATTGCCTGTCAAACATGGTAATCAGTCCTGATTATAACCAGCATGATAGACCTAGCTTTCTTACTATTCTAGCTATCTGGCAGCAAGGTAAAATATCTATTGTGAAGGGAACATGGCCTTGAAAGCATATAGAATTGCAGCTAACGTGGGCCATATCAATAGGAGCAGAAACTCTGAAGAAGATACAAGCTGTCAACCTAGCCCTTTCAATATTCCAGATAAAATCTCCTCAGTACCTTATTAAATTCAACTAACAAATACATTTATGCAACATTTGTAAGTACCAGAGTGAACTGAGATCTTTTCATTTCATTATTTCTTCAGAATGGGGATGAGCTAATGAATAGTAATGAAAAATTATTCAATTGCAAGTGATTAGCAAAAAACAAATATTGAGGAAGAGACTTAGTTGGTATACATTGGCTTAACTCCCTACAAGCCATAGTCTGAAGATATAATTGGGTGACACTTTCTGAATATTTGTTCCTTACGGACAATTTTCCCCAGAGCTTACATGCACAGTTGTGCAAGTAGTGCACACTATGGTCAGGTATAGTTATACACCCAAATCAGCCATGCATACATGCAGGTGTGGATGACTGGCTAACTGCATGCTCATTAGCCGATACAATTGCAAGGGCAATTTAAACATGTAATGTGTCATTGACGGAGCTGAGCCAAACCCACAGAACAGGGTTGGAGCAGGCTGAGAAGACCATTTATTTTGGTTGTGAAGAGCTCTTATCTCTCTGCATCAGTTGGCTTCATTAACATCCTCTTGAAGGAAGAGCATTGATTTGAGTATTTGTTCAGAGTCAAACTATGTAATATTTTCACAAAAATTAACATTTTAATAGTCAAAATAAGTGAAACTTGAGAACTGCAATCAAAACTGCATCAGTTTGCCTGATTGATCTGATGGCAATCGGATTGTGGAAATGTGATGAATAGCATCCCAGACCATTTATAACAAGCTTTCTGGTTGCAATCTGAATGCATAAATTTTTTTATGTTAAGCCACTGTTCAGCATTTGTAGCCAGGTGCCATCTAACTGACTTGGATCATCTGGAGCGTTGATCGGTGTTAAAAGTTAGTTCAATGCTTTGACAAAGAGCCAGCCAAGGCTTTGGAAAAAACAACCAATATTAACAATAGAACCAGATTCTCAGGCCCGGGGGAGAAAATCTGCTTTCTAATGCATGATTAATGCTTGTTTAATGATATGTTTAAATGCTACTCCTCTCTAGTACATGTTGACATCCATTTCTTAGGAAGCAAACCTTATAGATTATTCTTGTATTCTACACAACTGCATTTAAGTTGCTTCTGCTTAATCAATGGTATCCTTTTCCCTCGCTAAAATATTTAAATGTGCTTTTCCCCTTATCTTTTCTTTGAAGAGGCAAGAGATCTTACCTGGTCGCAGAAATATGATAACTGCGCTATTTTTCCTTTGAAGGTAGCAACTGAAATGCATCATAAGTTTAAGTGTCTGCCCCACTTGTCTGCCCCAAATCTTCAGGGAGCTCACATTGGTTCAAAGGTTAAGGTAACCCCTAGATTTGTGATAATTTCTCCATCCAAATTAGTACCTGATTGTATCATTCTCTTCTTAGTGTAATACCTCTTTTTCCTCTTGGATCTGGGTCTTGTGCTGTTTATTCATGCCTTAGTCAGCATCATGTTCAAGGGACCTATGCCTAGTCCCTGCAGATGCTTCTGGCTTGATGCTTGGCCAGTGCATTTGTGCACAATGTGAATCAACTGAGCTGTAATCCCTTGTTACAGATATCAGCCACTCATCCTCACGGCATCCTAATGGTCATGACCTCCTTGTGCAGACTGGTTGGATGTTTGGAGCTGAGGACTCACTTTCCACCCCCACAAAATGCTTTTGATGAAGATAAATGTTGTACAGCAGCTCGAATCGATTGCTAGAAATCAGCCCTGAGACAGGCCATGGTTGTATTGATCTGTATGTCCACTCGCCTATGTGTTAAAATGGCTCCTGCCATTGTAGTGCCTGAGAACCTGGGGTGGGGGGTCAATAATATGGTCTCTGGAGGCAGGAGGCTCTGACTGGGGAATGCTCCTCTGGCACTGTCCTGCTGTCAGTCCCAACAGCACACGTCAAGGGACTGTCAGTGATGGAGCCTCAGCTGATCCCAGCCGCGCTGTTGGAGCATAGGGAACAGAGCAATCCCTTAGGTGAGTCCCAAAGCCATACGACTGCTGCTCTGTGGGATGTACAAGCTGTATGTCTGCAGGAAAGCAAAGGGGCAGCACTCATATTTTATTAATCTAATTAGGCAAACAAATGTAGTCAGTACTCTGCCCATCTAATTGATTAACATCACCACTAAACAGAAGGTTGTTCTCATTAAGGAAGTCTCTTGTATGCTAGTCCTTCTTTGCCATGGGTTGGAAATATGTTCCATACCTGGAAGGTAAATATACATATAAAAATGAATGCTTTCATCAAATATTCAGGGCGGTTATTTGCATGTTCTTAGTGATAAGAGGAAAGAGAGAGGAGATGTGTTCTTTCGTATTTAGTTGTTACCAAAACAGGTTCTTCACCTGACTCTTCCTGGGTGTGTCTACATGTGCATTTAACGCTATTTGGCTTTGCTGCAGGGAAATTTGCTGCCAGTAGACTAATTTACTGTGCCGTAGGTGTCTGCACGTGTAGACAGTGACACTTTTACTGTGCAGTAGATTAGTCTACTGTGCAGTAAAGCATCTCATTTAGATATGGTCACTCACAACTAATTTCACCTTTCCTTGTCTCTAATAGGAGAATTGGGCAGGAAATTGTTCTTTTTCCCCACCTGTGAGAATTTTTAAGATTTAAAAACAAAAATAAATAAATAAAAACAAATTCCCTCTTGAATCATGACAAAAGTATTGAAGTTTCACTAGGAGATGAAAATTGGGTGGAGGGGGGAGAATCATGTTAAGCTAATTTCAGTATTTCATTTTCATTTTGTTCTTTTCATTTACTCTTATTTCTAAAGAAAAAGTGATTTAGAAGCAAATATAAATCCTTTTGTTTTGAAAATGTCAAAGCAGGGTAGTGGCACTTGCAAAGGCATAAGGCTTGATTCCTCTGGTGCTTGCAAAGGGACTTGGGATCTCCGGATGAAAGGGAGGAGGGAAGAGCATCCTAGTGATGTTTGTCCCTGGAAATCCTAATGCTAGGACATAACCAGGCCAGCTCCATGAACCCATTCCCTACACGGGGCATGTCTACACAAGATGCTAACTGCGCAGTAGATTAATTCTACTGCACATTGGTGTGTCAGGGCAAAAGCTATGCTAATAAACTAATGCAGAGTAGAATTAGTCTCCTGAGAATTAGCATCACTAAAAAGGTATGCACTGGTGGTACTGTGCCATAGCACTGGTTACTGCACATTGAATTAATACCTGTTATTATGGGTACTAACCTTAATATGCAGTAACTATGGCACATTAATGCATGTGTAGATGCATGCAAGGAGCAGGAAAGGGCCAACTGATTCCTTGTGAAGGACCCAAAAGAGCCTATACTAGAGAAGTTCTTCCTTAAGACTAGAGTGGGAAAGACAAGGTCCAACTGCCTCCCCCATCATGAGATGGGTATACCATGCACTCTGAGAAGGCACTGCCAGGCTCTGCAGAACCTGCACCACTGAAACCACCACCAGTTTGACCAGTAAGTGCAGGACTGGGCCTTAAGACGCGTGGTTCACAGAACTCAGACCTGTCCACGCTCCTTGTGCTTGCTGTGTTGATGGCTGTCATCTACTCTTATCCAATGTCCTCTCCTCTGCAGGCAAGTGATTATCTGCAAGCGGCTGGCTCGGGGCAATTCTGTTATCTCTAGTGAAGCTACAGGGATGAATTTGGCCCGAGCCTTTTCTGCCTGGTGTGTAATCATCTGGTTAATGTTATCATTAGCCTTTTCTCTCCATCATCCCCTCCAGGCAGGTATTCTGTCTGCAGACGTACCATAGGGCACCTTCTTGCTTTCACTATTAACCTTCTGCACTATTTATCAGTGACCCTGTTCCTCTACCCAGGGTACCCATTACAGGTATCTATGAGCTGGCTGGTGTTTAATTTGTCCCTGCCAGCCGGTTCTCCCAGGCCTCAACAGCTGCTGTTATTCTATGAATATTAAAAGGAAAATGTCAGATTCGAGTAGGTTTTGAACATCTCATTATTCCAGCTGCAGGTGCCAGAATACAAATCCCAGCTACTTCTAACTTTACTGCTGGAGGGAGGAAGAAGGTCATTGCAAAAACATTGGTCAAAATGTTTAAGCTCCATATTTTTATTTCTGTCAAGTGATTGCAAGGGTTTTTCTGGGGAGACCTGAAACCAAAGACCATGTTGTTCACAGTCAGTGCCCATGCCACTTACTGCAAGATTAGCAAGGGCTATGAAGGGTGCTGTAAAGCCATGCCTACATCCTAACTGGGACAGCTAAATATTGATGATTTAACTCCCATGCTGTTTCAGTTGAATTGAGGGGTCACATCCTGTCTTAAAAGTGCCTGTCCCCTATTATACTGTCTTCCCCCTCTGACACCAGATGGCTGAAATGAAGGGAACCCAGCAGGTCCTTAGTTTATAATTCTGTGAGCCATGACATGCTTTATCAGTTGGTCCTCTATGTCAGTAGAGTTTCTGGTGGAGGTTGAAAGCGTTAAAACCCCACTCAACAGAAATACATGAATGACAAAGTATTGAGCAAAAACTAGGACATGTACTATCTGAGCAGTGTGTATTATTTCTGAATGGAGCCGTCAGTCCTCACGAACAGAAGAGAGAACATCACAGAAAGTAAAACTCAATAATGAATAATCCTCATGAGATTTGTTTCCCCTCTCTCAATGATCAGCCACTGCCAAAAGAGCTGCCAAGCAATCATATTTGGAGACTTCAAATCAATGGACAAAAAATATTAGACGAAGACACAGAAAAGATACCAGGGCTTAGTACATTATAAGCTGAATCACAGGCAAATTCATAGGGAATCAGTTTCCAAGGCTGCTGTTAATTTTGCTTTCACAGTTTTTTCCTGTCATTTCCTATACTTCCTTTTTAACACTTGCCTTCCCTGTCCTTGCATGGACTGGAATTCGAATTACAAGTGGAAGGAAACAGCTTATTCAGTAGGTTTGAGAGAGATCTTATTGCAAAGAACCACTAGCATCAGTTTGCAGCTGCGTTGGGTTGCTTCTCTGTTCTTCTTCTGGCTCCATCTTTCAGAGTCAGCCATCTGAAAATGAGATCTCTTCTTTAGCTTAAATACAGATGTGAGGGCAAGATCCTCAGACACATGAGAGCCCTACATAGCACACCCAAGGAGACAGGGGAAAAGTTGCCTTTGCAATACTTTCATGATTCCTTAAGATTAAAGGCTTAACATGGCTAAGTTCAGACCAAGTTAAAACAGCTCTTTCTGATGCTACGGTGTCGGCCAGGATGGAGCACATCATACTGTGTCCCATCTCCCTGATAAACCCCTTTCCCGGCACTCTGGGACTCATGGGCCACGTCCAGAGAAGTGTGCACGAGTCACTTATGGCATTTCAAAGCAGTCTGAGATGCCTCAAGAAGCATGCTGAGAACAAAAAAATGTTCCCCATGCTGCATATGTTCAGCGCAGGCTCTAAATTTGGTAGCTGGAAATCCAGGTGCTAGCCCCAGGCTCCAGCTCCCCCAGCTGAAGATCTGGGGGGAGTTGGGCAGGGTCAGTTTGCCCCAAGTGGCACAATTTGCCCCGCACCAAAGTGCATGTTCAGGCCTGTGCACTGAGGCAAAAATCTCTGGCGCAAATTTGTGCCGCTCTTATTTGAGCTGCTGCAAGCGCATGTGCCTGCATGTGTGGACGCGCCTATGGATGGCAAGGAGGGGCAAGCTATAAGTATGCCTACTGCAGAGGATGAGATGAGCAAAGCGGATTTTCCTTTTTGGCATTACTAGTGTAAACAGACACTGCTACTGATTTGGGACTTTGCCTAAATCTATTTACACCAGCTCTGCGTTCAGGTTCCCCGCCAATCCCCCAAGAGATTTACTGGCCTTAACAGAATTATTATAACAATCCCATGGGTAGCTTAAAGACAGGCAAGAACTGCTTATCTCCTATAAAGTGCTTTTCCAGAGCTCTCAGCTGTCTGGAAACAGAGAAGAGAGGCCCCAGCCTTGGCCAATCAATTTTCTTAAACATCTACTCATCATTATGAGTCACAAAGGAAACCGTTGGCTCCAGCAGTTGGCTTTTAATGTCCCTCAACTGGTAAAAGAAAGAAATAACTCGGGGGAGACATGAGGTTTTCAGTATCTCCACTTCCCGTTATTCACTCAACATGGGAACCAGTCACCATGACAACATGTTCTGCATTGTGGGCCAGCGATTAAGCCTATGACATTGATGTATTTTTCTCATACAATGGAAAAAGTTGTAAGTGCTGGATGGAAGTAAATGGGCCCCTGCTCCTCTGGCATTGACCTGGATTTCTGAATGGAAAGTTGACAGCGCTGTTGCAGTGCTGGTACAATGGAAAGCTCGCACTTCAGTCAATCTTGACCGTGGACCTCATTGCGGTCCATTGTCTCAATCATTTTCCCTCCCCGCAGAATGATGGCAATATGGATTTAGACTGTATTTCCATTCTTGCCTTTAGCTTTCATTCTCACTCGACTCCTTTCATTGTCTCCACGAATTCTCAGAAGTGGAAAACGGTCTGAAGCATGGGCTGCCCGGGAAATGTCAATGTGTCCTGGAACACCTTAATTCCATGTTTCAATCCGCTAAAGGCTCATTGCCCCTGAAAAGTTTCATGGTCTGCCGTTCTCTTTCTCTCTGTCCTAGTGCACTGTGCATCGTGAGAAGAAGAAGAAGAAGAAAAAAAAAAGAAACTACTTAGAATGAAAGATCACATTATGAATTAAAGTTAATGGAAATTTAATTGCTTCAGAATTCATCTGAGAACAGCCAAATGCCGAAATAGATTAAACATGAAGCACTCATTAAAATAAGTATTATCACATTTGCTCCTTTAATATCCTGTTTATTTAGATAAATCTAAACACAAATTGTAGTTTTCAGGGGGGAAAGTCTTTGCCCTAAGTGTTTGGATTTGGGCTTCTTTTTATGTGCCATCTATAATTAGAACAGCTGCTTTGCCAGGAGTGCAAAATAGATCACTTTATCTGCAGCAGATCGAATGTTTATAATTGAAAGCAGGCAATTAATAAGCCACCGGAGGGATATCACTCATGCTGCCCTTTCCTCTATGCAGTGAAGGAGCAATAATAACATAACTGGCTTTCCTTGCCTTTCCCTGCTTTCTGAAGTTATCTCTGCTGCTTAGAGTGTTATTCCTTATTTGTTTAATGGTCGGGCATTCATATAATGCACTGGCTATCATCTCCCAGTGCCGTTTTACCACTTTCATTTAAAGCTAGAAGAAACAAGAGCTATGAGATATGGCTCATTGCTCTTCCTCAGCTGCTCAACCCCAAGTTTGAAATGTTTCAAGTCAGCTTTTGATCCTAGAAGGATTCCCTTACGAAGAAGAGGCTTTAAGGGCTTCTTTGTGCCACTGGATGGGCACAAACCTGTCTCTCACTCAACTAAGCATCCATCCCAGAAATTGTCCAAAGATTCCCATTGACAGGTTCTATATTGAGAGCTAATAAGCCGAAGGCCAGGAGTTCCCAAAGGTCCACAAATGGATTTGGAGGTATATGATGCTCATTGTTAACCTCACCAAAGTCCTCCTTTAGGTGCCTAAATTCCTTGGTGGGTCTGAACCTTAGTGACTTTAAGGGTACCTGCAATCAATGAGAACAATTGGCCCTTTGCACTTAGGTTACCTCTAAGAGCTTTTGAAAGTTTCTTCCAGGACATCAGACTGATTCTGCTCTCTACTCAGGCAAAGTTTTACTCTCTAGGGGATTTGGGCTGTGCAGGATTTAGTCAAGTGCTCTGTAGCCTGCATGCAGCAGAAAAGATGGGGAGTTGCTAGATGGTGCACGTGGAGTTCTGAGTGCCCATTTACTTCCACACGTGGTGGTAACTGTGCCAACACATGCCAGATCTTACTGATCATTTGCATACTGAGTTTCCCCCATTGTGAGTGTCCACCTGGCAAAAGTGTATACAGATTATGGATGCTATTGTAGCCCAGACGATCCCAGACCTAAAGATAGTGCATTTGAGGTTCCAGAAATCTTTTGCAGGTTGTATGCACTGTTGTGATAGCAGCTGCTTGCTTGGCATTCACGTATATCACTTTCAGTGATTGTTCTTATTCTTTTGCAAAGATTTCTCATGATTTTGGGTAAGATATTGCCAAACACATTTTGTTCTGTTGGATAATTAATTGCCACCCTTGTGATTAAGCGGTGGGGGAGCAAAGAACACTGGTTGGCAGGTAGGGTAAATAATTATGCATGATTATGTCTCCTATTGCTTTATTTAAAGTTTGCTCTGTGATTATAGAAATAAATAAATGCAAGAAAACCTTGCTGTCTCTATAGCTAATTCTCCAGAGACGGAATATAGCAAACATCATCTTTCGGTGCAATAAGTGGTATAAAACTAGTTGACATTTTTCAGCAAGATTGTTTTCTTTGCATTGTAAATCCCTGAGGATGCATTAAGCCTAGTTATCTTTGTTTAGCACACTTCACCAGGAAACGTTACAAGAGAGGCAAGATTGACCAAAAAAAAAAGAAAAAATCATTTGAATAAACAAGGCAGGATTTTTCTATGCAAACCTCTCTCTCTCTCTCTCTCTCTCTCTCTCTCTCTCTCTTCTTAAGGAGCATATCTGAAACATACTGACAAGTGTACCTAAGCCACGCTTCATACGCATCAGCTCTGTGACTTGCGCTTCAGTGGGGAAAATATTTCTGCCTTTACAATCCAGAAAAAGCAGCTGACACTTTGCTTTTCCTTTCTGAGCCTGGATCATCAGATCTAAAGTCACGCAAAAGCTGCTTGTATTTCTTGGTGTTTTAACTCGGTGTTCAAAGCATCCGGATCTCATTAAAATGAATCGAGTGTGAAAATCTCACAACTGATGTGCTTTATACATGGGCAAATTTGGGTTGAAATGCTTAGCTTCATTCCCGCTAATACAGCCAAAGAGAGAGAGGCTGTGATTGCATTTGTTCTGGGCTGAATTGCTCCTTCAAGAAGCTCTGAGGAATGGACATAATATGTTTAATTTGCATCCAAGATATGGGGCTTGCTGAATTACCATGGTCAAGGCACTCTTTTGGTAGAAGTCTGTCTTGGTTGGGTACCTCTACTCTTACGGTGATCCTGGGTTTCTTATCTGTGTGGCCCCCTCCTTTTCACTGCAAGAGGGGTGTTGCTGGCAATGTTTTCACATCCTAGCTCGCTCACCGATTCACTCACTCTTCAAATGCAAGTATGATCGCATGAAAAATTAAAGCGCCAGAACATTAAGGGAAACAACACTTAGCCAGGCCAATTGCAGCTAGGTAATTAAACAGACCGGGAGGCAGTGCTTTATTTTCTGTGTATCTTTACATATGTCTGGCTAGAGAATAACTAATTAGTGCTGGAGAGAAGGAACTAGCTCAATGGGATACCATAAATAACATGCATGGGAATAGACTAGCACCGTGTCCTATTGCGTATGTACAATGAGGAACTCTTCCCTTCGGTGCATGGGCACCTCTTCACGGTGCCTCAGCGTGATTCCGATCAAGCGTAACTCTTCTTGTCCTCCAAAACAGTTTTGCACACTGACCGGGTGTTTCTTCTCTAAACAGGTGCTATGAAAGTCTGGAAAGTCTGGAACCAGCTTCCAAGGGAAGTGGTGCTGGCTCCTACCTTGGGGGTCTTTAAGAGGCAGCTTGATAATTACCTAGCTGGGGTCATATGAGCCCAGTATTCACTCCTGACAAAGGGCAGGGTGTTGGACTTGATGATCTACTTAGGTCCCTTCTGACCCTACAGCTACGAAACTGTGAAAGGAGGAAACAAGTGAGGGTTGTTTGGTATGAACCACCGTTAATTCCACTGACGTTAATAGCAAGTTGCTTATCAGTGGTGCTCCAGTAGCCCCTACCATCACTCTTCTGGTTGAAAGCTTAAGAACTGCCATTTACCAGGTCAGACCAGAGGTCCATCTTGCCCAGTAGCCTGTGTCATAGTGGCAGAGAGAGGATGCTGAAAGGGAGAGTGAACTGGGTCTGATCAAGGGTTTTTTCCTACAGTATGATTTTGTATTATGGTCTCCTTGGTTTCACACCAGCATTATTCCACTTGAGTTCATGATTTACTTGTGATTTATATCAGTGCAATATCAGAATCAGGCCCAGTGACTTGACTCCAGAGTGAAATCAGACCAGCCTGGATTCTACTACCAGGTCACCTCCATCATGGATCTGGGGCCAGGGTCCCATTAGGCTAATAAGTAAATTGTCCCTGCCCAAAGAACTGACAAGCTCATCAAGTCACGTGAACAGACCTACCGAGGGACATCCAGTGCTCATGTGGGCCTCATCCCGAAAGGGACTGTGCACCACACTCCCATCAGTGGACATAGGGATTGCCAATACTATCGGCTCTGATGAGGCATTTGACCTAATTGGCTGGCTGTAGCTCTGAAGGGATGATGTGAAACATTGGGTAAGAGTGGTTAGTCTACTATGGCAGTACCCAAAGCTAGTTGTGGTCTGCTGCAGTGATTGCAATGGAGACACATCCATAGTTTCCAGTCCCAGGTGTGTGTACAGTTGTGTAAAGCATAAAGCAAATCTTACTGGGGTTTAGCCCCTCTCACTTTGTCTTATCCCTTCTCCTGTTCCTGGCATTAACACTTAGAAAATGAAGGTGGGAAGAGACCTCAGGAGGTGACATCCAGTCCAAACCCCTACTCCAAGCAGGACCAGCCCCAGCTACATCATCCCGGGCAAGACTTTGTCTAGCTGGGTCTTCAAAGCCTCCAAGGAAGGAGCTTTGAACAAGCATATGGCTTTTTTACATAAAGTGCAATTCCTCCTCCTCTTCTTTCATGCCTGTCTTTCCTGAATGGTTTATACCCACCCATGACTGTGCTGCAGTCATGTGAGCTCCCACCAAGTCTCTGTTAACCCAATCCCATCATAGGGCCATAACTGCAAGGACTTCCAATTCTTCCGGCTTGTTTCCCAGGCTTCGTGCATTTATCTCAGGAAGTATGAGAGCACCTCCAGTGTGGCCCCCTCCTGCTTCTTTCATTTCATTCATAGTTTCTAGAGTCAGAAGGGACCTGAACAGATCATCAAGTCCAACTGTCTGCCCTGGGAAGGAACGGGTCCAGGGATGATAGTACCCCAGCCAGATATGGGGTAGGACCCAGAGGGTGGTGGTCGATGAGAGCCAATCATCTTGGTACCCTGTGACCAGTGGGGTCCCCCAAGGCTCTGTCCTAGGCCCTACACTGTTTAACATCTTCATCAATGATGTAGACATTGGTGTCAGAAGCGGGCTGGCCAAGTTCGCCGTTGACACCAAACTCTGGGGTAAAGCATCCACACCTGAGGACAGGAGGGTGATCCAGGCGGATCTGGACAGGCTCAGGAAATGGGCGGACGAGAACCTGATGGTGTTCAACACCAAAAAATACAAGGGTCTCCACCTTGGGAGGAAAAACCTGCACCATCCTTATAGGCTCAGTAGTGCTACACTGGCTAGCGCTATGGAGGGAAGGGACTTGGGGGTCATCATTGACCACAAGATGAACAGGAGCCTTCAATGTGATGCTGTGGCTAGTAAAGCGAGCAAAATGCTGACCTGCATCCATAGATGCTTTTCAAGCAAATCCCGGGACATCATTCTCCTGTGTACTCAGCCTTGGTGAGGCCGCAGCTGGAGTACTGCGTCCAGTTTTGGGCTCCACAATTCAAAAGGGATGTGGAGAAGCTTGAGAGAGTCCAGAGGAGAGCCACGCGCATGATCAGAGGTCAGGAAAACAGACCATATGAAGAGAAGTTGAGAGCAATGGGCTCTTCAGCCTGGAAAAGCGCTGGCTCAGGGGGGACCTGGTGGCCACCTATAAATTTATCAGGGGTGCTCACCAGGATCTGGGGGAACATCTGTTCACCGGAGCACCCCAAGGGATGACAAGATCAAACAGTTACAAACTCCACCGTGACTGATTCAGGTTGGACATAAGGAAGAATTTCTTTATTGTCCGAGCCCCGTAGGTTTGGGACAGACTGCCACCGGACGTGTTTCAAGCACCCACTTTGAATGCCTTCAAGACACATTTGGATGCTTATCTTGCTGGGATCCTATGATCCTTGCTGACTTCCTGCCCCTAGGGCAGGGGGCTGGACTCTATGATCCTCCGGGGTCCCTTCCAGCCCAAATGTCTATGAAATATCTATCCACCCACCTCTTGAAGGGCCTCAAGGTAGGGGAGAGCACCACCGCCCTTGGGAGCCCATTCCAGAGCCCGACAGCCCTAACAGTAAAGCAATGCCTCCTGATATCATTACTTTATGCTTGCTCTTCCTCCAGGTCACCCACTTCGCTGCTTACCTCAGGGGTCTCCACCCCCCTGCAGCCCTAGTTTAAAGCCCTCCTCACTAGGTTAGCAAGCAAGTTGACGAAGATGCACTTCCTTCTCTTTATCAGGTAGATCCCTTCTCTTCCTAGCAATCCTTCTTCTTGACACATCATCTCATGGTCGAAGAAGCCAGCTCCCTGCTGGCAACACCACCTGCACAGTCAGGTGTCCATCTGCGGGATGCACCCACCCTTCCCCTCGCCCCGAAGAATCAAAGAGAAAACCACCTGAGCACCTGTCCAATGCATCTTTGCACCCAGAGCCCAGTGATCATTTTTGATCTGCTCAGGGTCTCCCCTAGCGTATCATTGGTGCCCACATGGATGAGGAGCATGGGGGTAGAAGTCAGAGGGCTGGGTGAGTCTCAGTAATACCTTTGTGACATCGTGGATACGGGCGGCAGGCGAGCAGCAGACTTCCCGAGACAACGGGTCAGGTTGGCAGATGGATCCCTCCATCCCCCACAGAAAGGGTCTCCAACCATCACCACCCATCAGTTCTTCTTGGTGGTGGTTGTCTCGGTCCTGCCCATCGTGGGGAGGCCTGGCCCGTCCTCCTCCACCAATGGACCGCGATCCTCCCCCTCTAGTGCTAGGGCTGCAGACGAACTGCTGCAGGTGGAGGTGACAATTTCTGCCTGCTGCCAGAAGCCACAAGCTTCCATGTCCTCTCCTTTCTTATTACTTCCACCGAAGTGAGTCATAGCAACAAAGAGAATCCTCTTAATTAAGAGATTCTCTCCTGCCTAATTAATTATTGCTTAAGCTCGATATGAACAACAAAATTTAATAAGCAGTAATTGTGAAAAAGCAATGGGGGAAAAAAAAGCTAAACAGAATCAGATGAAGACCTCCCCTGCAACAAATTACCAGAGGCTTTGGGAAGTGCATCTTGGTTTGCTTGCTGTGTTTCTTTAAAAGGGCTTATTAATAACTTGCAATATTTGTTTGCACTCTCATGCTGCCTGTTTTATTCAGGCTAGAGACATGACTAGTCATGCTCTCCTTTTATTTCCTCAGAGTGTCCTTTGATCAATAGATATTCCAGTGTTTCTGTATGGGGTATTAAACTGATTACAACATGGGAAATGAATGAATGCTAAGATTTAAGCACTGATTGACTATATTAGGTCATGCTCAAGTGTAAAATGGTTTAGACGGTATTCACCAGTTTCATACCAGCAGTAATTAATTACGTATGTGAAAGCATGGTGATCGTTAAAGCGACCAGCCCAGGAATACTTTTCTATGAAGTTCCTTGTATGAAGAAAATGCTCAGTCCTTTCTCTCATGGACCAGGCTGCTAATGAACACCAGCAGCAGAAAATGTGTGAAATGTCCATAGGTACATCAAACTGCAAACTAATGGTGGTAGATTAGATGTCTCAGAGGACAGTGACCCTTCAACCTCTCCATGGAGGGTTTAAATCCCACTGCTGGTAAAAAATGATTGCTGTCTCACAACTGAGTGGCTTTAGTCCAGGTCTTAAGGCTCTATGACAAATAATAGTCCCAGCACCCTCAACAAAGAGTACAAAAACTCAGATGTGGCCTGTGCTATAGAAGAACGGCTGGTGTCTCAAGGGGGCTAGATCGGAGCAGGCTGTCGAATACACTGTACTGGCAAAAGCTCATTCAACTGCACTGACACTAGCTGTCGCCCATGTAACCCCTCTACCACAGTGACTCTACACAGAAGCTTTATGAAGTTGGCCAAAGTGTGCATGAGGTCTCTAGCTCCTGCATCTCAGACAGCTTGGACTGCCCGTGCCTGTCCTATGGGCAAAGGAGGGCACTGGTTTTGTCAACCCAACCCTTGATAATCTTGACTCCGCTTTTCTAGAGGTAAAATAATGGGAAAACTCGCTGAATGGCAATTTGAGACTCTAAGCCTGATATTATGAATACAAAAAAATCTCAGCAGTAGTGATCATTGCCCCTTTCTCCTCTCCCGTGCTGTTCTGGGAAGGAAAGCCTTCATCATACTTTTCCTAAAACTGTGTTGTATTTTGCATTTTCCCCAGAAAGTCCTCCAATTTGGGGATATTTCAGATCAAGGGTTGAGGTGGGGAAGGGGTGGCTGCAAGTTCTGGAGCCCTTGAACAGAAAGTCCAGCTAGCTGTTCACTCATTTTTATTACCAAAAAAAAAAAAATCCAGCTCTATTTAGCTGTCTCAGTACAGCAGAGGGAGAAGAGTCTACATCACACAGAGCTTTCTAAGCCTTTTACAGCTTGATAGATTCATAAGCAGCACTTTAAATTGCACACTGAGTACCTCTGACAGCACAGGTACCATAAGCTCCTAGCAAGGTGCCCTACTTGGTAAGGAAATGCCCTGAATGGTACTGCACAAAGTAGAGCACATTGCCGCAGTCTGTTCTTGAGAGGACAGCTGGTTGGTTAACAGCAGCGATGTCCACGTCCCAAAGGAAGGGTTACTTCCTCTGTTTACCAATTACTTCCTGAAGAAGACAAATCTCCAGGAATCAGCTCCGTGAGCAATTCGATCTCCCTGGAGGTGTAGATTTCCCATCGCCTACTTTAAGCTCGCTTGCTTTTCTTGCATCTATTCAAGTTTGCAGCCTGCTCGTCTGTTTTCAGTTCATCTGTGTGGCCTCCTTTCCTTGGCAATATAATTATTGTATTTAAGATTCAATCCTTTGAATTTCCTCGGTGCTGGTTCCACCCACTGTCACTACGCATGGGTGAAGGGAGGCAGCATTTTGAAATTAAATGCTGATTTATTTTATCCTTACTGAAAGATGCCGAGTTCCCCAATCTTCACTTCACGGATAATCTGTTTTGTGATAGTGGTAAGAGGGAGCGTAACGCTCTGCAGATTTGTAGTTTGTTGCATCCTTTTGTTTCACATTAAAGCTAAATCAACGTCGGGGCATCAAAGGAGGTTCTCGTGCCAGAGGGAAGGGAACATATTAAAAACGTACGGAGAAATTGTTTGCAACATCTCTGGAAAAAGGGTTTGCAAAGGGGAAGGAGTCTTGGTCAGGGTGACTGCATGGATACCAGTGACACGGGGATCTCCCAGGTGTATCTACACCTTGGCAGCAGGATGCTCAGTCTTGCTTCCTACCTGCTCATGCGCTGCACACCTCAACCCTGGAAACGAGGGGCTGAGCATGCGGTGGGGGCCCTGACACGGCCAAGCTGGAAACCGAAGGCTTATTCATGGTGCCAGGAGCAACCCTTAGCCCACCCTCAGCACCTCATTGCTGCAGTCGACAACAGCAGAGTGGGTGCAGCTTGCTTTCTCGGCGGCCAGGCTGAACACTTTGCCACAACAGTGTAAACCTTCCTGAATTCAGACCTGAAAGTGATATAAGGGCTGAATCCTGCAGTGCTCACCGAAGCAAAATCGGGACATAGCCTTTTCATTGAGCACCTGTATCTACCATGGAGACCCCTGGAAGCGACAAGTCCCTGGAAGCGCCCAGCACCTCTGAGGTATTCAGCTGGGATTAATCCGAGTGAATATTGAGTCCTGAAAATTTCCTTCTAACATTTCATACCGTCAGCACGAACCAAGCAAGCTGCCTAGTCCACTGGAAATCATCTCAATCACCACCAAGTAGGAAGAGGAGAATACTTTGGTGATTGGATTTACCGGCTTGCGGCTGTTTATACAACTCATTGTTGCCATGTGCAGTTTCAAAGGTTTTCGTGATTCCTTATCTGAGTCCTCAATTCAGCTGAAATCAGATTCCCCCCACCCCCCTTTCCTTCTGACTGGTCTCTCAGGCAGACAGAAAAGCCAACTGCATGCTAATAGCTCTTGATAATCCACCCAGCCGCACCTGCCATGAATCAACTTCATTTCCTTTTATCTTTTAAAATGTGTGAATAAATTAATCACTCCTGGAAATCAGATCATGTGGCACCTTTATGATAGTTATGAAAAGGGAATAGTATGATAACAAACCAACCCTATCTGTGTGTTAGGCTTACGGGGGGAAAGGGGAGCAGCCAGAGTATAAGTCCCGGGTCCCCCCCACCAGCACTGCTGTCACCTAACTTAGTCTACTGGGGTGCCCTTTTGGCATGGGACTCTGGCACCCGTAAAATTGAGTCTGGTTAAGCTAGTGCTTGCAGTCCTCAGGTGGTAGTAGTAGTAGTAGTAGTAGTGCTTGCAGTCCTCAGGTAGTATATTAACTTGTCGCTACAGCCCTATCCCTAGTAATAGCTCTTGATGCTGTTGGAATTGTGAGTCTTCCAGCTCCTAATGGGGAACTCGACTTTTTGCATCAGACACCGTGTGGGGATGAATTGCACCCTACCAGAGCAGGTATATGGGAGCAGGGCTGAGCCTTGTACTGGGAAAGGGTTTGAAGGGAGTGATTCATAGAAATCATAGAAAATGAGTGTTGGAAGGGACCTCGGGATGTCACATCTAGTCCAACACCTTGCTCAAAGCAGGACTTATCCCCAGCTAGATTATCCTAGCCCAGGCTTTGCCTAGCCAGGTCTTAAAAACCTCCAAGCATGGAGAGTCCACCACCTCTCTGGGTAACCTGTTCCAGTGCTTTACTTCCCTCCCTACTATTTTATGATCTTATGAGCCTTGCCCGGGCACCTGTAGGCAGTAACTTCCTGGGAGGAGTCAAAACCTTGCATTTGAGTCTCTGATCCATCAAAATTGCCAAACACATCTTTAGTTTTCAACATGTGTACAGTCTCTTAGATCCCAGCAGGGAAGCTAACGCTTCTCATGGTGTGCTAAGCTATCCATACCCTACTGAGCTGTCTGTCTAGCCATTATTTAATGGAAAAGTCATGTGTATCTACAAAGTACTGGCTAGAGTAGAGAAAACTCATCATCTCTAGCTTAATTATTTCATCCCAGTTTTATACAGCACTCCATCTCAATTAGTGGACAGATTTAATGAATATTTGATCAAATCCTGGCTGAGGTCAAACAAGAGAGATAATGGAGCTTTAAAAAATGCACTGCTATATGCTAGAGGCTATAGAAAAACATGCCTTGAAAAAACTGACGGAGGGCAGCTTACACTTGCTGCAGAAAGAAGTGGACTTCTAGGCAAATATGTTCATCTGTCATATTTCTGTGATGATAACACTTAGAGCAGTGCATGAAGCAGAAGACAAAAATGAAGCACTGCATTGATCTAGCTACGGAGGTACCTCGCGCATGCTGTGCAGCCAGTGGATCCATCCTGGGATTGACTCCCAGACTCAGTGAAAGATCCTGTATGGAAAATGCTGCCCACACTGTCATGGGTCTAAACCCATTGAGTCATTTGGGTTAATGCTGATTTACGGCTTTGAGATCAGAATCAGACCGTTATATTCTGAATCCTGGAAGGTTGAAAATCTATGTATGCATCTGGAGAGTGGTATCCAAGAGACCCACTTGCTTTCATTTTTGTCTTAATTTTTTTACTTTTCAGTTGGTTTTTATCAGAATCATAAATATAGTTTTTAATAAATGTGCTTCCAAGTAACATTTGCACTGATCCCAAAACAAACATTGCCTGAGTAATTTTTGACCCCGATGAGTTTTGCCTATTTTCTGTGCTTCTAGAGTACACATTTGCCGTATGTTGCATCATATGTCACTTTGCTGATACTGGGGATTAAATGTTCTGTGGCTTTTTTTTTTTTAATCGCATGGCTATTAGAATCAAATCTGAGAGACGAAGTTTCATCAAACTAAGAAAAATACATGTACCTTCCTCTCCCCTTTCTCCTCCCCCGCAATTACAGCCACCACCACAACAAAAATTTCAGAGTTTTCATTAAATCCAAACCACTCCCATGTCATCTTGCCCTTAGAATCGATGGATCGAGTTGAACCCTGGGTAAATGATTTCCAATTCAATCATTTCCACCAAAGTCAACAGGGTTTGTTCCCAGTCTTTAACTGGGAAGATAAAAATACTGTCACAACTCTCTAGTGGGGTCACCCTGGGCTGGGCACTCAGGCACTGGCCAGAATGTGAGATCCAGACGATAGATTTTAAGGGCACATGCACTTTGCTTCAATATTGAGGCAGAGGCTAATATTAGCACTGTTGCGTCTGGAAACACTCCACCTACACACATTTCACAGAAGAAACCCAATGATTTCAAATCCTTAGTGTCAAAAGCATTCTGCCCTGTTGTGGCCTCTATGATTTCTTTGCGACAGTCTGGCTCTGTTGTTGTGCCATGGTCAAAAAATGAGTGAAAACTAAGAGCTGGCCTTGAGTCTAATGATGAGTTAAAAAAACGTGGAAATCCATGGGTCTACTTACTGCCTGTGTGTGCAAGGAGCTCCCAAGGAAAACCCTCTTCTCCCTCACTGGCCAGCTCTGTGGGCATTGGCTTTTATGGTTACTCTTCTACTATAGCAAACAGCTTAATTTTTTCTCCTTTTTAGCAGATGGAAGAGCAGCTAGTAGGTCCATCAGCTTCCAGGAGGTCTGTGCTTGCCCAAAGACCAACTTGCACTTGTTAGCAGATGTCAACGCTCTCCAGCATAGCAATGGCCACATCGCAAGACCATAACTATTGGCCATACCAACCCTGCACCGGCAGTACTGAATTTCTCATGCAGAAGCAGACAGTTCTTTGATGGAAATGCTGCAAAGTGGAGCTATTACCTCAGTAAATATAAAAAGAATAAACCCCCTTCCACCTGCATGTTTTCCAATCAGCTCATAGTTTGTTATGTCTCAGTTCAGCAGATAAGTGGCTCATTAGCTGGAAAAGTTTGAGTGCCCCTGCTACTTCACTGCACCCTCATCAGAGCAAAATTTCTTCCCTACATGGCCCCAGGTAACTTTTGGGAACTTAGTAGAAAGGCAATCTGCAATATTGGGTGTGGCAGGAAGAAAATATGGTAGTTTCTGGATGAATGGTTGCTGTGGGGGTCAAGGGAAAGGTTTGAAATGAAGCAAACACCCCCAAAAAACAGACTGAAGGAAGTGGGAAGGGAAAAGTACCAATGGTTCAGAGAAAAAACGTGATGGGGAAGGTGGAGTTTCTTGCAAGAGAGTGTATTGAAGAGTCATGGAGGAGTGCTTGTGGTCGTGGGTTCAGTAGCTTTGCATGGTTTCAGGGACCCAAAGCATATGAGATGTGCCCTAACTGAGCATCTTAGGATTTCCTAGTCTTAGGGATACCCCTGGGTGATAGAGAACTGGCTCCAAGTCATCTGCTGCTTCTCCCCATAGGAGATATGAAGGGGACAGGAAGAGGGGCCTGGCTGGAGTACAGAGCATGAACAGGATAGCCATCAGACCAGTGTCCCTGCTCATATAACGTGGGGTGCTCTTGGACTGTAGCGGAGAGCTGCACGTGCAGATATGCCGGTGTGAACTTTAACCCAGCTTGCTTGGGGACCAACAGCAGTGAAGATGCAGCAACACAGGCTTCTGCTTCAGTAAATTCCCAGTGTTTTTTGCCAGAAAATTCAAAAATCACTTCTTCATACTTTCTCACGGATAAGCCAGAGAAAACCTTGCACAATTGTATTCTTTGAATGGTTGGATATTTTCTCTGTAAAGGAACAGATGTATCCCGTCACAGCACAGCACCAGGAGATCGTCGGTGGTAGTATTTGGAGCTTATTGCTGCCAAGTTAAGCTCCACTCCTGTGCTGCACCGAGGATGGAAACTTCTGCAGTTTTCTTTGTTGCTAATGATCTAGACGGCTCCATCCCTGTTATCCTGAGTGCATGTACAAAAAAAAAAAGAGCAATCCCTGCCTCAAAGTTTACAGCGTTGGTAGAAGCAAAGACTTAACAACTGGATGCAATGAACTAAAGGGAAAACACAACATCACATGGAGGTAACTGTGATTGGCAACTATCTTTTATTCTTCCTTGCTTTTTGGGGAGAAGCATAGGCCATTGCCTGTGTATTTCCAGCTCTCTTCCATTGACCGGGAATTCAGTGTCATTCAGCTGACCCAATGTTTTGATCACAATGATTTCCACTGCATTTCATTAAAGAAAGATGTATTTCCCACGAAGATGTGATATTGCTGAAGTGCAACAGTGTCTCACTACCTTGTTATCATTCATACAGCAAAGGCGGAAATGCTCTCAGCCTCTCTGCAGTCATAGCTTTGATGCTTCTTTTCTTTCATTCTTCGGCAGCTTATAGTTTCCCATTCCAGTGACACGTTGCTGTTATCATAACATTACAATGTTGTCGTTCTTGTTTTCAAAAAAAATTGCCAACAAAGAAATTACCCTAACTACGTGGATCTGCCAGACTTGGAACATAAGTCTCTGGGAAACAGGGTTTCCCATGAACTTTTGAACGCTGTCTGCTTCCTCTTGTACTAGACGGCCTGGAATATCAACCCCTGTCATTGTACCTCTCTACTCCTTTTGTTTCTGTTGCCAAAGGGAGACATATGAAAACTGTCAGTGTAAAAAATGAATCATCTCATGCTTCCCAGCATCTCCCAAAGGCCTCTGGCCAAGTCTGGAAAGAAGTGTTGTGTTGTTCTTTAATTGTAAGCCACCCTATCAGCCCATCTAGGATTGATACCCCGGACGTTTCACTCTCATTCAGAAATGCCCCCATTTAAGTGCCAGATGTCCAAAGATAAGTCCAAAGAGCACAATAAATGTAGACACATACTGACAAACATTTGCTGCTTAAAATCCATAAATGCACAGTAACCCCATTGACCTAACTATAATGACCCCATGGCTTTGCTTTAAATACCTGGACCAGGAGCTAGATTTGTCCGCAGCGACCAGATTTACCAAGCGCTGTTTCTTCCTGACTATTCTTCTGAGAGCAGTTCAGAAAATCATCGTGTGTCTTGTCCATCAGAAAGCTGAAAACGTACTGTCATTGTCTGCCAAATCAGTGGCTAATCCAGACCTGTTGATAACCTGCAACAAGACAGTGTGTGTCATCCAAAAAAAAGACAGATGGCTTTTCATGCCTATAAGAAATTCAGCCAGAAATCCTAGGGCAGCCAGCTCCAGCAAAAGGCTGTGAAGATGACACTTCACAGAAATACAGGCACACAGACACAAGTCTTTGAGGCACTGAAGCAGCCAGGTTGCATCCTGGAGAGTGACGTAGTCCAGTGAAGTTTCCACACACAAATTCCTGGCACTGGCATCAAGCACGTAGGGATGAAAGGGGCTGCTGATACACTCTCCACCAGTCTGTCTTCTCAATAACCAGGCCACCAGTCCTCTTCTTGCAATAAAAACACCAGTGCATGCTCTTAGACTGCTAAGTTGTGTTATATCAATGAATTAAAAAATATGTCCTTAGAAATAGAGGAGACAGATGGACAAAACTTGAGATGGTCATGATTAGCAAAAGGGTAGAGGTTAGTTTTGTAGTTCCAGCATTGTAATGGGGTTCAGGATATACAATTGTAGTTGTAATTCCCAGTTCTCCTAGACATGTGTTGTGTGACCATAGACAAATAAAATTAAATCCATTACTCTTTTTACCAATGTTTATTAAATATTTTACAGTTGAGAGATTGTCATGCAAACAGTTTGTGCGACCTCTTTGCTTTTTAACATGGCCTCTTTTCACCAACCATCGCAACAACAATCTCTCTTTTTTCAGTCCCAAAGCTGGAAAAGACAAGAGAGTGGGGGGAAAAAAGAGTAACAAAAAGGGGGGACATGAAAAGCCCAAACTTTTATAATTTTACAACACACTCCAAAATCTGTTGTTTAAAAAATGTTAAAACATTTTTGCAAATATTCAGATTTTTGTGGATTTATTTTGGATTTTGACTCAATCTGTTAAATTAATATTTAGGGGCTGGTTTGTTACTATGGTGATAAAAGTTGTATGTGAGTGTGTGTCACCCACTTAATCAATAGAAATTCCTGGGTCCTGATCATCCTGTTTGAACATCTTATTAACATCAGTGACTGAGTGATGGGGCCATTTTGCATTGATGTTCATCCCATTTTCTGCCTGTCACTGCTTAATTCACCTTCTTTTTCTTGCTTCTTCAATGTCTACTTTCTTTTTCTCCTTTCTAACATTACTTTTGTTTGTTCCCATCTCTCCTTTGGCACCAAGGAGTTATGTTAGGATGAGCTTTGTCCATCTATCTAAACTGGAGGTGCTGAACGATGGAATTCCTGTCCTCAAGGAAATTCAGCTCTATCGTCTGGATCTCACATTCTGATGTGGAAATGTCGAAATCTGGAACTCCGTGATATATTATTGCAGCTCAGAAATAATAGAGACACTCTAATGTGTCAGGAAGATTGTAAGTCCCGTCTGTGACGAGGACTCATTAGGGAATTGGAGGCACAGGGAACCTATAATGACCATTCCCAAATGTTCTTACAGTAGCTCAGCTGGAAACAGAGATGAATTTAAACCCAAAAGGACACAAAACATGTTGTTTCTATTTTCCCCCTAGAAAATTCTGCAAAGATTGATCTTCTCCCTTGGTAAACTGAGATTTTCCTAGTGAAGCCCCTACCAGTGGAAATTTTTTCAATCAGGCACGGACCTTCCTGGAGTTGAAAAATTACAGCAGTTATTAGGAAGTTGGGCTTGGGATGCAAAGTTCAGAAGTGCCCAAGTGAATTAGAAGCGCAAAACTCATTGACTTGAAATGGGACTTGTGCTTTGAAGTCACAGAGGATTTTCTTTTTTAGTATCTTACATGTCTTGCCTTGACGTCTGCACAAATGTGTATGGTAGCAGTTTTTTCAGCATCTGAATGTTCAAAGGCACAAAAAGAGTCATTGGAAGCAGTGAGCTGGCAGTTTCCCACTGCCTGTTTATGGGCTGTTCTTTGAATCCTCCCTTATACTAATGGTCTGGTCTCTCTACGATGGATCCATATTCAGCTGTAACTCTTCTTCTCCCACTACATAACTCCCTGTTCATTTATACCATTGCCCAATACAATGGTAGCACCTCTTCTTCCTTTTCTTTGCTAGCCAATAGGATAGACAGAAAAGCAGCTCCCCGTTGTAACTCATGGCACTTCACAGCAAGTGCCATGAGTTATGATCCCCTGGACCCAATAGAAGTTCGCTGCCTGCAGCTGGTCTCCTCTAGCAATGCCCCTCCTCCCTCCAAGCCCCGGTGCTGTTTTCAGAAGGGGAGGGGGGAAAGGGAGCAAAGGGAGCTCATTCTGGGGGTTCCCCACCCACCACCACTGGCTGAAACCCCCCTGAATCGAACTCCCTTGGCTCCCTTTCTCCTCTCCTCTTTGGAAAACCGGACCAGGGCTGGGAGGTGGCGCAGACACAAGTTACTGAGGGTGATCCATTTTGGACTGTGTTTATCTGAACCCTTGTGCAATGAGGGTTCAAATTTTTGTAGGATCAGGCCCTTTTAAAGCTGTCTGCAGCCATGCACTTCTGTTTGGTCATGGCTGTAGAGTGCTTTCAGGGGCCAGATCGGGCAAAACTGGTCACTTTTGTCTGTGCCTAATGTGATTGCAGTTGCATCCTGGCTTGTGATTCTAGTCCAGGTTAGATTCTAGTATTAATCAAATGGATATACAGAACATAATTATTACAAAGATACTTTTGGAAAATAGAAGGTCCTTTGTTATAGAATCAGGCTTCACTTCCCATTTTGAGCTGGAAAAAAATGTCACGACCACCATCTTGGCTTATGAACCAGGGCCTACCAGTGCTAAAACCACAAGTTGCTTTAGCTTGAACTAAGACTGTCTAGCAAAGCTTTAAGAGCACAGAGGAGAACCCATAACACAAAATCATCAGTGGACCACACCAGGCCAAGATCCTATTTTGTACACCAGTAGTCAGTATTTTCAGCTTTTTACCAGCAATGATTTTTCTCCCCTAGGGTTTTCTTAATAGCAAATACACATCAGCCACCTTTCAGCTTATTATGTTCTTTTATCCAACTATTTTCAGGCTTTCTCCAGTTGTTAGAAGAAAGAAAATCAGGAAGTTTCAAACAAAGCACAGTGGGTTTTGCAGGGACCAGAAGCAAAGGTCAGCATTATTAATGAGACCTCTACGGGGAGGACAATAGCATTCCAGATAGAAAACACCACAGTTTCTTTGTGCCTAGTGTGGGCTGGGTACCACTAGCAAAGGGCATGGAAGCCCCTGGAAATGCCTTGGGAAGCGGAGACCAAGAAGCTCTACTCTTAAATTATAAGGCCATGATGAATTTTTTACAGTAACTTTGTTTGAGCACAAAAAAAATATATATTTGTGTGGTTTTTTCCCCTTGTTTTTTCCAACACCTCAGGCATAAATAATCAGTCAAGGGCTAAATTGCACCTTAGGAATGTCCTTGAACAAAGAGGCCCTACACTGGAAGAAGTGTTTGTCTTCTTTGCTCAAGGGTAGGGAAAAGTAATTGTTAGCTGGCCAGTTTGGGCACTCATAGGGCCAGCAGAGCTGTGCTGAACAGCAGGTAGGGTGAATGGCCTTACAAGGCTCATCATGACTCATCCCACCTCACCCATATATACACGGTCCCATGTATTCCTGTACCTGGCCTCCCATGCGGCTCTATGAAGGAGGTTGTTACCCTGCCTATCTCCATTTTGCAGGGGCATATAATCCCTATCAGATACCTGGTCCACACATAAAGGTTCATTGCTTGAGTGTGTCTCCTGCTCTCCAGCTAGAAGCTTGCTGTGTTATGAGGCAGTAGCTACTCTGATTTTTTTTGACACAGGAGCTATTAGGTGCAGTGTTATGCCAGAAGTCCACAGCAGTGGTCACGAGAGTCTCTTTAGTTGTAAAAGTCCCAATTCCTATCTTTTAAAGCCAATGGGAACAGGGGAAGAGCTGTGCTTGATGCATGGGGCAATGGCAACACAAACTGCCCCTCAGTCCAAGCACATTATATTGGTATTATGTCCTTTCTCTGCAGATTTCACATGGCAAAAACTGGGAAGTGGAAAAGAAGGCTGTTATCTTCTGCCTGGATTCAAATACCTACCCAGGGGGTTGTGTGCACCCTGGTTGCAGTGTTGCAACAAAACTCAACCTGTGTGCCAGAGGGCTCCATGAGCTTGTTAATTTAGCAAGTATTATTTGCACTTGCATGCCACAAGTTCAGTATCTGATTTGGAATCAAGTGTAATTAGAAGGATTGTAACCAAAGAACAGGACCAGAGACAGTTAATTATGTTAGTTAATGCACTGATGAAGCAGAACCTGACACTAATAGCAATGGCTTTAAGCAGTTATGTAAAGTAAGGTACAGTTTTGTGGCCAACTGAGAAGTTAGGTCATTCTCTGACTGTGCCCCACGTTAGCGTCTGCAGGTGAACTCTTTAAATTGACCTTGCTTAGCTTTCCTCATACAGTGATTAAAGCCCTAAACCAAATATTACTGTCTCTTTCATGAGGAAATTTGCTTAAAAGCACTCTGGCCATTTTATCTATCGAATCCTAAGTGTTGCTTGCTTATAGAAAGGGAAAAGGGGTAGAAAACAGTGTGCAGTAAGCTGGATATTGGGAACAATGCCTGTTAACTATGCAGTGCCTCAAAACCAAAGCACCAGCAGAGTAGGTTTTATTTTATAAGTTGAGATATGCCTGGGATGAGACACAGCCAACAGTAATTATTTTGCATTTTGTGTACATCAGGGCTGAGAGGATTGATGGATTTTGCTTTGATTTGAAAGGCATCACTGGAAAGTCCTGGACTGTCAATGAGAGGGAAAAAATCCAGGGCCACTGTATTAACTGTAGAGATTACCTGGTGACTTTAAGAGAAAAAAGCCCCCAAATTCTTGATCTGGTGACTTCTCACACAAAGGCATCCATGTCCTGGGAGGCAGCGTGGAGGGGGGCGCAGCCTCAGGCTTGCCGGGTGTGCGGCCATGCACAAGTCACTGTTGTAGGTCAGCGTCCCCATCAGCCACATTGTCGTCTTCTCGAGCTCCCAAGGAGCTTTACAGAGGAACGAACATTTCCTCAGCCCAGATGCATGTGAGTGAAACATCTCACACAAGCAGCAAGCTGCTTTCCCACAAGGAAAAGCAGAGATGTCTACAGCGAATTGTTGTTTGCACATCTTGGACACTGCTTGAATGCCTTTATATTATTAGTGCAGGTGGAGTTGTTGAATTAACTAAGTAATTCTGACTGACAAGTCCCTGTTTGGGGGTGTGCCTGGGGTGGGGAGAGATTTGACTTTGTATGCTTTCATTTTTCCACCTGGCTCCAACAGGAACCCTTAATCCCAGCTTTAGCATCCTGCCTCTGTAGCTCACTGAAGGGAAATCTCTCTCCTGCAGTCATTAGCTTCATGTGCATCATGTGCATCGTTTTTATGCTCTCATTTCCAGCAGTAAAAGCACCTGCTCTGGATCGCTCGGCTCCCCCTGCCTCTCCCCGGGAAGGGGAGCTTCTCTTCAATATTATTCACCCCTTTGCTGTTTCTCTCTGCAAAGGCAAACTCCTCTCTGCAGGTTTAGTCTTTTCTCAAACAGGAAGCACCTTCACTTCTTCGACTACTGTGATTTCTGAGTAAAGAGCGTCTTCCAAGGACTCCTCTGGGGGCGAGGTGGGGCAGAAACCTTGCCTGAGCTGAGAGTCATTGAAACCAGCCCTCAACCTCATGCACTGTATTCATTCAAGGGGCCCCACAGTACAGGTTGATCAAGACTTCTACATTGGCCAATGCTGCTATGCAGTAGTGTAATGAGGGGCGGGCAAGCAGGGCATCCATGTGCCAGTTTAGATGGGGTATCAAAAAGGTGGCCTCTTTGGAGCTTGTGAGCAACAGCCAGGGTCTTTTGAGTCTCTGGCAAGACTCTCCCCACCCAGCACCATTTCCCTCCACTCCTGGCTGGGTCTTGGATCTGCTCCCCAGACCACAGATCCCTTCCTCCCCTCCCCACCTCCACGGTGCCAAAAGTCCCAGTTTTGCATTCATGGAAAGCACCATGGGATCTTTGGCGACCGAAGGACCGTCCCCTAAAGTCTCACTTGACTGTCCTGGAAAGTAGGTGCTCTGCAATTATACAAAACTGTTGTAGTTCAGCTTCCATTTTGTTTCTTCTGCTTTGTTGTTATGTCCCCCCAGATCCATTGCCATCCAGGACCCAAACTGAGAATGCGTGAGGGGAAAACTCATTAGCTCCTATAGAAAGCAGACAAGAATCGTCGCTCCACATGGAAAGAATTTGAACAAAGCAATTTTGCACCTTCTCATTCTTTATTATTAGCTACCAGATTGGAGTGGCAGTATTTTTTTCTCTCCTAAGATCTAAACAATCCTTAGGAGAATTATAAAAGCAGAATATTACAAGCTATGGATGATGGGTGGCTGTTCAGTAGCTTGTAAATGAAAAGCAATTCACCTGATAATTGTTTTACAAGAGAACTATAAGAACTAATAAAACATCTCAGTTGCTAATAGCTTAGACGAGTCAAATGAGGAGTGAATAAAATCGTATTTTGCTTTTTCAGACCCGGGTCAGTGTAACGCCAGCTGGAGTGTTGGCAGTTCAGACAAATTAAGCATTTATAGTCATTCCTGTTCTCATCCAATTCTATGCAATTTTTCACTCGTTAGAGAAATACAACCTTTCAAAGGGGGAGAGATGCAGCAGTGGATCTCCTTTGGTGAAGGGAATTATTTAACCCTAAGTTCCCCATGAATGCATTAGAAGCAACGGAAAGAAGCAGGCGTCTTTCCAAAAACACAGATGAGCCACTTGTGTTCCAGAGATGGAAATGTCTTCAAAGATTATTAAGAAAAGGAGACAACATCCGACGTTGGATGAAGCCTAAATAAAAAAATGGAATTGCTCACAGAAACCTATTCAGCAGACCTGTGTTAGGTCTTTGTGAGTGGAAGAAGGAAAAGGAAGAACTGCCACGGTACAAATGAAAGCATAAGTGCCACGGTTTTGTCTAAGGACCAAGGAATTAGTAGCCCATTAGTGGTATTTGGCCACCTAATGCCTTAAGGTGTTTTTGAAAGTTTCACCCTTGAGAATCAAGTCTGCATGAAATGAAATCTGATTTTCTGTTGGCATGTACCAAAGTCTTTTCTAGCATAACTCCATTTAAATCATGAATCTGGGATAAATATAGCCTTAAATAGCTTTTCTTCTTGCTCTCAGGGACCAGTATATGATATTGTATGAAACTAATTCAATACCGGAAAATTCCTCTGTATTCCAATAAAGCCTAGTGGATAAAGTGTCCAGCGTACACCGCAGAAAGGATTTGTATTTAGTTCCTATTAAGACCATTCTTCTGCAGGTCTCTACTCTCTAATCTCTTGGATATGGCAAATTATCCACTATTCTTCCCCGTCTATAGGAGCCTAGGATTGTAACCAACAGCCTCTAGTTCTAATTCGAGTCGAACATGCAAATTTATAAGGGGCATAAAATGTTTATTAATTCCCTTAGGGAGTTTCTAAGAAAACAAAGCGCTCCAGTAAGTTACAGCATTAAGAGGGTGGGCGAACGACGCAGAGCTTCAACACGCGTGGAAATTAAGTCCCTGCGGAATCAGGGTTTTGAGCTTTTTGCCTGATCTGTTGCTATACCAGTCATCTCAAAAGGTACTTAACTTACTAAGGAGTAAAAAACAAACACAAAATTCACAATCCCTGCAAGCCAAACCAAGTGGGTTTGAATAGTAAGCTCAGAAATAAGAACGCGTTGCTGCTGTTTTGTCTCCTTTCTTAGCATTTACCTCTTATGTCTGCAATTCATAGTGCTTTTGCAGCCAGCCAGGCAGTTACATAAAAAGAAAAGCTGCAAATTGTGCCCATAATTCACGGGAGGCAGAACTACTTGCAACTGCAAAAACTGTACCCTAAAACTGAAGAAGGGGTTGAAGGTAAGGTTCATGGTCAAACCATTAAACACAGACAGGTCAAGGCCTATTTTGTCCCAGAATCATTCTACCAAAAAAGGTCAGCACACAAGTAATATCCAGTTTCCCTTTCCTCCAGCTGAGTAGTCCTTAGACCTACACAGCTACAACCTATACCGCATGAGTCATAAAAAGCTCACGATGAGATTTACCCAAGGACCACCCAAAAAGATACCTTCGCTACCAGGAACCCAGCCCTTTGTAGGACCTTCCTAACCATGACATTTCATAGTTTCATAGGGCTTAGGGCTGGAAGGGACCTAAACAAATCATAAGGTCCCAGGCAGAAATGGGCAAATTTTAATTAACCATCACTACATAAGGCCCCTTGATTCTTTCTCCTGCAGATACATGTTTGCTCTTTGCCTCTAGCTTCCTCTCTGACCTCAGATTAAAGCATCTGTATTTGGGGAGCAGGATCCTATCTGTGACATTACGGCCATTCCCAAGACAACAGATGCTGGTGTGTCTCAGGCCACGGTTTTATGCCCTCTTTGTTCAGATGCAAGGTGAAAGCTTTTGTTGTCTATTAAAACTGTTTTCAGTCATAAGGAAGCACTGAGCTTTGCTTTTCAAAACAGGGCAACAGTAAATGAAGTATTTCTAAATATTCTTCATCGACTCCAATGGAGGTGCTGTCTCCAGTTCTGGTGTATGCCCCATGGCACAAGTGCCATAGTGTGAAGCACAAGATGAACCACTCCTAAAATACTGCGAGAGGAACAACATCCCTGAGGCACTGGCACTTAAAATCACAGAAATCAAATATGAAGGACTGCAAATGCTGGAGAAGCACTTCAGACTGATGGCATTGGTAACCATCCCAACAAAAAAAGAGAGCAGGGGGTACAGACACGTGTGTATTTGTGTGCCCCCATGGACTTAAAGTAATGACCCATGTGAGCTCATTAGAGGAATCGTTCCAATGTCTCCTTATGACACATTTTCTTAGTCTTTGGTCGAGTCTGCATTCCTTTTGTGTTTGTCTCTGAATAGCTCAGTGATTTTCAGGCGTCTGTCATCTTCCAGCCTATACACTTACAGAAAAAGCAATGACCCTACCTCTCGCTCGACACTGCTGAACTATCCATCCTACCCAACACGTTGTGCCAGCAGACTGAAGTCTGCCCAAGGCACTAAATTATTGGCTAGGAAATCATAGTTTCATAGTTAGTAGGGTCGGAAGGGACCTGAGCAGATCATCAAGTCCGACCCCCTGCCATGGCAGGAAAGAGTATTGGGGTCAAACAAGGCAAGGTGATTGTCAAGCCTTGTCTCAAAGATCCCCAGGGCAGGAGCCAGCACCACTTCGCTTGGAAGCTGGTTCCAGACCCTAGCCGCCCTGACCGTGAAGTCGCGCCTCCTGATATCTAGTCTGAATCTACCCTCTGCCAGCTTGTGACCGTTATTTCTAGGCACTCCTGGTCATGCTCGGGGGAACAGGGACTCCCCCAATGCCTGCTGATCCCCTCGGACTAGTTTGTAACAGGCCACTAGATCCCCCTCAGCCGTCTCTTGTGGAGGCTGAACAGGTTCAGGTCCCGTCGCCTCTCCGCGTAGGGCCTGCCCTGCTGCCCCCGACCATGCGAGTGGCCTCCTCTGGACCCGCTCCATGCTGTCCACATCCCTCCTGAAGTGTGGCACCCAGAACTGGACGCAGTCCTCCAGCTGCGGCCTGACCAGTGCCGCACAGAGGGGGAGGATCACCTCCCTGGCCCTGCTCGAGATGCATCTGTGGATGCACGACAAGGTGCGGTTGGCCTTCCTGACCGCGTCCCCACACTGCCGGCCCATGTTCATCTTGGCATCAGTGATGACTCCAAGATCCTTTTCTGCCTCTGCGCCAACGAGAAGGGAGTTCCCCAGCCTGTAGGTGTGGTGCTGGTTCTTCCTCCCCAGGTGCAGCACCTTGCACTTGTCGGTGTTGAATCCCATCCGATTCTCATCCGCCCACCCCGTAACCTGTCTAGGTCTGATTGCAGCCTATTCCTCCCTTCTAGCATGCCCACATCCCCCCACATCTTAGTGTCATCAGCAAATTTGAACAGGTGCTTTTTGCCCCCTTGTCCAAGTTGCTGGTGAAGATGTTGAACAGCGTGGGCCCGAGAACCGAGCCCTCGGGGACCCCACTGCCCACGTCCCTCCAGGTCGAACATGACCTGTCACCACCGCTCTCTGGGTGCGGCCCTCCGGCCAGTCGGCGACACGTCTGACTGTGTGGGGGTCGACACCACAGCCCCCAGTTTCTTAATGAGAATGGGATGAGAGACGGTGTCAAGGCCTTCCGCAAGTCCAGGAAGACGATGTCCACTGCTCCCCCTGCGTCTAAGGATTTGGTGACCTGGTCGTAGGAGGCCGCCAGGTTGGTCTGACAGGACCTGCTGCTAATGAACCCATGTTGGTTGCCCCTAAGCATAATCTCCCCCCCCCCCGGCCCCTCATAGACATGTGCCAGAATAATTCTCTCAAAAAGCTTGCCCAGGATCAAGGTAAGACTTACTGGCCTATAGTTTCGCGCGTCCTCCTTCCTCCCCTTTTTGAAGATGGGAACCACGCTGGCCTCTCCCAGTCCTCTGGCCCCACACCAGAGCACCACAGGTGCTCGTACAGCCGTGCCGGGGTCCTGCAATGACCGCAGCTAATTCTCTCAGCACTCGGGGGTGGAGATCATCCGGACCCGCTGATTTGAATGCATCCAGTCCCTCCAGACGTTCCCTGACTAGATCCTCCCTGACTCTTGGCCTGGGTGTGCCTCCCCTGGGGTCTGAGGGGGGCCTGGTGCGGGGCTGATCTGGTCCCTGCTCAGGAAAATGGAGGCAAAGAAGTTGTTAAATAGGTTAGCGTTGTCATCTGGTGTGATGACCAAATTTCCTAGCGTGTCTTGCAGGGGCCCCATGTTACCCAGTAGCTTCTTTTTGCCCCCTATGTATTTAAAAAAGGACTTCTTGTTATCCTTGATCCAAATCAAAGATGTCCAGAGAATAAAAAAATATTTCAAAGCACTTGCTGAGTTAATTGATCTCCATTCTGTTCATTACCAGGTAATTTCTCTTTGTAACTGTTTTTGGGGTTTATCAGGCAGTGAAGGATGTCTCGCTTGCTTTCTTAGTCAAATGCTCAGTATGAAAGAGAGGGATTTATCTAGTTCTTCAGCCCTTTTAGAATCATCTATCATTACTGTAGCTTAGTTGATGTTTAGCGATTCATTATACCAGTGCATCCTTCTACCCAAATTGATTTCTACACTTTTTCCTTCAGCCTTCAAGCTTGGATGGTAAGCAGCATTGTCTATTATGGGCACTGCAGCAAAGTCTTCAAGAAGACTGAGTTTGCTTTCAACATCAGCACCAGTCCTTGGCTTTTGGAGGCAAAGTTTCAACAGTTCAGCACATGCATTAGCACACACGAGTACGAGTACGTGTATAATTGTGTGCATGCATCTATTTGTATTACATGGCCCCACGTGACATAACTGCTTTACATATGCTTACTAATGTGTGTAGCTGTGTATGCCCATCTTCAAATATCTTCCCTGTTGTATTTAGCACAGTGGTTTCCCTGTTGTTTCTTCTTTCCCCAGTTGTCTCTTGATGCAGTTTGCAGTCTCAGTAGTATATTCCAGGTACACACGTCATGGCTGTGTCTTGTTAAAGATGTGATTGCTAGCTGTGATATATGATTGCTTATGAGAAGAGTAGCCTTTAAAGGAACCCAGCATGGCTATTCAATGATAACATCAAGGTCATGCCATAACAAAGGGATTGAAAATTGTTTGGAAAGATGTTCTGTAGCTGGCCGGGTTGGAAGAAAAAGAAAAAAGCAGGAATTGTTCATACATATCCTTCAAGCAGCTGTAAATACAGTAATTAAGTCACTCCATTTGCTTAAGGCACATAGATTTTTTGCTACATAAAACAAGCAAGTGATGAGAGTTTGGGGATACCAGAAAGAGCTCGAAGTGTCGGCTCGCTGTCCGCGCCCATCTGGAATGACAAACTTGCAGTTTGTAGAGACGTATGTTCCACCCTAAAACTTCATCTCCAAGTCTTCACGCTTGATCTATGAGTAATTTCTGTTACTAAACCAGTGAGGAAAGACTCTCTAAAGGTTTGGAGTCATAGTTCAGATAAGCACCAAGAAGCAAGGGTGCCTCTCTGAAAGGCTAATGAACTACCAGAGCCTGCAAAATCAAAGCTGGAAATTTCAAGAGGAGACAACCTCCTTCTTAGGCTCTCTGATTTCCATGAATTAGTATTTGCATCTCAGCAGTACCTCAGAGCTGAAGCATGGACCAGAACTCTATCCTGCTGGGCACAATAAAATAAAGTACAAAAAGGCCATCTCAGCCTCAGAGAACTACCAATTTAGCTCTTCTATTTTGGATCACAGCTGCAAACACTACAAAGTCATCCTCTGGTACAGCATGCCAGATTTTAACAAAAACCTTAAACCATACAGAAGAGAAGTGTCTAAAGAGTCCAGATCAACAGAGTCCAGATTAGTGCTTTCAATATCAAAGGGGGAAGGTCTGGGTGAAGGTCTCTCCTCTGTTCTGAACATGAAAATCTTGACGGCATTTCCTAAAACTAAAATCTTACTTTTGCTAGGGGTGTGATCTAGTGGTTTATGTATAGGACTTGACATCGGGGGACTTGAGCTTTCACTCTGTCCACAGGATATGAATTTAGGTGAGTCACTCCCAACCTATTTCTGCTCCCACTGGAGTCCATGATAAAGCCCATTAACTTCAGTGGAAGATAGATTGGGTACTTAACCAGCTTGGGCTTCATTTTAGTTTATAAAATGGAAATGGTCACAGGGGTGCTGTGAGGCTTAATGCATTCTTGGCAATGCCAGGCATTCAAAACCCATGAGTCTGGCTCCCAGGCAAGCACAAGACTGGCCCAACACTCAAGAGAATTAAACTGGCAGAGCTCTTTGGGTCATCTGGTGGTGGAGAATTTATGGCTCACACTTTTCACGATACCAGCAGCTGGCAGCATTAGAAGAAACCCTCTAAAATCTCAAGATAAAATCACCAGAGAGCCTGGAAGAGCCAATATGAAGGGTTGTGCTCTAAATCAATTCTGCTTGACCTTTATTTTTGAGGTTCATGGGCCTGGCATTGGCCCTTTGAGCAGGGCTGACTTTTATCCAGGTTGGTGGAAAAGACCTGAAGGTGCTGCAGGCTTGCAAAACATCTTCAGTGCTCTCTCCATGCCTTGGGATTCTTATTTTCAAAGCAATTTGTGAATCCCAAGGTAAATATATGAGCAAAAATCGCCCATTTGCATTTAAGTGGTGAATTATGCCATGGTGACTTTTCTGGCTTATCTGCACACTGTTTATTAAACAGCCCGGGATGCTGTAAATTCAGGCCCCTCTCCTTTCTGCTCTCCACATCCCTGAAGGGAGTTTCGATCCTGAGATAAACGAAATACTCTGTTTAGACATGATAATGAAAAGGGAATTTGAGACTATTTCAGTATTCACAAGGAACCAGGACTGGGCAGGGATGTTGGCATAGGCTTGAATTTTTAGAGCCCTTAAAAAGTTTGACCTAGAGACAACTGTATTATTTAAATTATTTTCTTGATCAATAAAAATACCTCTATTTCGACAAAAGAGAGATTTCTTTCCTGTCAAAATCCTCCTTGAAATTCAGAGAGAAAACCAAGAATGGAGATACGATAAGAACCTGATTTTAGGGCTGAAGTGATCTTTTATTGGGTAGAAAAGCTCAAATCTGTATGCTACCACTTCTTTTGTACTACATGCTGGTGTCTGCTGCTTTCATTCCACAGAGAACGAGTATCTTTTCTTCTCACAGGAAGATCCTTGTTTGCCTTTGGGAGAAATGAAAAATGAAAATGATGAGTTCTAGAAACAGCCTCATAAAAGCAGCCATTTGCCATTGTAGATAAATTAGCCAGGATAGTTACAGTTTGTGTAAGACTGCGAGAAAAGAATTTCCAAGAAAAACAAAGGGAAAATGTATTCGAAACACAGACACCGTTCTCCACAATGCAAGAGCAGATGCAAGACACATTTTTCTTACAGCAGAACAGATGGAATTATACATCTTTCGAGTCAGAATAGCTGGTTGTGCATTGTTTACGAAAAAGTTTAAAATGAAGATAACTATTGTCCTGAGATTCCCCTCCTTAGCAAGCAAAATCATTCCACCGAATTAACCAAAGATATATTTCGTTAGGGCTTCATGTCCCACTGTTATGCACCACTTTGATGATGAACATGAGCCTCCAATGCGATGCTGCAGCTAGTAAAGCGACCAAAATGCTGGCGTGCATCCATAGATGCTTCTCGAGCAAATCCCGGGACGTCATTCTCCCCTTGTACTCGGCCTTGGTGAGGCCACAGCTGGAGTACTGCATCCAGTTTTGGGCTCCACAAATCAAAAAGGATGTGGAGAAGCTTGAGAGAGTCCAGAGGAGAGCCACGTGCATGATCAGAGGTCAGGAAAACAGATCTTACGATGACAGGCTGAGAGCCGTGGGACTCTTTAGCCTGGAAAAGCGCAGGCTCAGGGGTGATCTGATGGCCACCTATAAGTTTATCAGGGGTGACCACCAGGATCTGGGGGAACATCTGTTCACCAGAGCGCCCCAAAGGATGACGAGGTCGAACGGTCACAAACTCCTGCAAGACCGTTTCAGGCTGGACATAAGGAAGAATTTTTTTAGTGTCCAAGCCCCCAAGGTCTGGAGCAGCCTGCCAGCGGAGGTGGTTCAAGCACCTACATTGAACACCTTCAAGATTAAATTGGATGCTTATCTTGCTGGGATCCTATGACCCCAGTTGACTTCCTGCCCTTTGGGCAGGGGGCTGGACTCGATGATCTCCCGAGGTCCCTTCCAGCCCTAATGTCTATGAAATCTATGTCTATGAAACTTTACAGCTCCCCAATCAGTTGAGCAACAGATTTTCACAACAGCTCAGCATGTCAGATACATGTTGCTAATTTGGCCATCACTGTCTCAGGGGGAATTGAGTGGTGCTCAACTCCTTTGAAAAATCTGGATCTGATGCTGGACGCCAAACATTTGGGCTAGGGAAAGAAATGACATATAAACTGGTATAAGTGATAGGAAAATGGTTCAATACTGTAACACAACAGAAGCTCGATACATGCAAAATGCTTTCAAAATGACCGAAACTGGTTTAAGATAAACTTAGATGGATATAGTGTCAGACTTAACTGATTTAGATTAAATCGGTTTATTGAACTTCTGTCCCTGATCCCCTCCAGATTCAAGTTAACTCAGAATCCTCCAGCATCCCAGGATGCTTTGCACCTCCCGCTCCCTCGCAGGGTGGGTGGGCTAGCTTTGTCCCAAGCTGTCTGCTTCAGCTGAGCAGGGAGACATGCTCTAGCGCCCCCTGGCTTCTGGCCTGAGCCATTGCAGGCGTGTGACTGCATTTCCTGAATCAAAAGTGTGACTGTCTCGTCACTTGCTTATCTGTTCAGTCCACACAGCTTAGACTAACCTTCAGGGTGCAGACAGAAGTGACCATTTTTGCCCACTATGGTCACAGAAAACAGTCTATAGCCATGACCAAACACAAGTGCATGGCTACAGACCACTTAAAAAGGGCCAATCAGGTGAAAATCTGACCCTTCCTTGCATGAACTCAGATAAAGATGTTTGTAAACAGTGTCTTCTGTAACTTCTGTCTATGCTACCTAAGTTTGAATCATTTCAGCCCCAGGCATTTTGTCTGTCTGTACGTAGCCTTGGAGAGCTGTTCCTCTGCTCTCTTTGTCAAGGCTGGCTCCACCTACCCAACCTTTTGAACCAGAGGGTTTAAGTGCCCTGGTGTGAAAGGAAATTTGATGAGATCTCTGTCTGATTCAGGCTAATGTGGATGTTATCAACTATCCTTTTGCAGATATTTTTAAGAACCTGTACACCAAAGATTCTTATCACCACCTACATCAAGCTTCATATTTCTGACCTACTTCTCTGAAACAGTGGGCCAGGTTCAGAATTGCACTCAGTACCACTGGAGAAGTACGGGGAAGCGGGGAGGAAAACAGACATTCAGATGCCCCGTTGTCCCCTGAGTCCTGGGGAGGCTGGGAGGCCTCGATTTTCACCCACATGTAATTTAGAGCAGTCTCAAACTGGATCTAAATTATAATCAGCTGCACTGAAGAAGCTATTCTGGTATCATTGCGTGTGGGAGCCCTCTTGGCAGTCGGACCAAGCACCCAGTCACTCCATAAGCTTGGGGCAGGAAGAGGGAGTAGAGCGAATTATCTCCATCTCCTTAAGTTCTCTTTAAGATGGTTTAAGACTACAGAAGCACAAATCAGCTCTCTGGGGATCCAGGATAAGGCCCGGGATTTTTAAAAATTGCACAGAGAGTTGAGTTTGCACCTCAGCTGTACCCAGATAATGCCTGAATATTCTGATTAGAAGGATGGCATCATTTTTTGCATGGTTTGCTTAGGAGATAGGTCATCTCCAACACTGGACTCTGGAGAATTTGGATCCCATTAGGTAGAAAAGGCTATACCTAATGATATGAAGTAGCAGTATTGGTATTAATAGCCGGCTAACAGCCAGTCTGGTTCAACACAACTTGTCTCTAATAATCCTTATCTCCCATTACCTGCTAATAGTGTCATTAACATGAAATAATGTAAGAAAGGGATAATAAGAAAGCCCTCAAGCCTGTGTGGCTGTCCACTTGTAATATAGCTTAATCCCACTTCACTGCCTTTCACCAGACTCCTTAATCCTCCTCTTCCTTCCTGGGGCTAAGGACACATGGACTCACTGTGACAGCCCCCTAACTATGGATTACAATGTGGCTGCAATGGTTGTAGTTCTTAATTGTATAAAGTGGATCTAGTTTGGAAGGGTTTTGCCTCCTGAGCACTACAGTTCTTTACGAGTAGCCCCGCATGGCTATTAAATGCATTCCCATGTAGATCCTGCTTGCTGTGCTTTTGTAGTTTTCCACCTCTGAAGGTGTTTGCTATTCAGTGGATTAATTGCTGACACTGGCCAAATTTGACTTCTGATCACCACCTACTATCAAAATAAAGTCCAGTTCTTTCCCTCTTTGATTTCTGTTTAATTCCCTTCTTAGCTTTTTCTGCTATGAGCAAATTTGGCTTCTGGCCATGTGTGAGAAGCAATGACAATATTTTCTTCTCTCTGTCCTTCCCTGCTATGGCAACTAAAACCTGGATTATCTTTAAGTGTTTCTTTTCAAGACTATAATAGCAGACTTTACAATGGCTGTCGTAGAGGATATCTGCTAGCATTAACCCATTGTTTGTACTTGCTGCTGCAAATGTTCATTTGGAATAGAATATAACACTTTTGGGAGGCAAGACTTCTTGTGGGTGATATCTTTTATTGGATCAACTGCATGGCTGGGATTTTAACCATGCAGTCAGTCCAATAAAAGATATTCAACCCCCACCTCAAGAATTCTTGCCCCTTTCGTGGGCCATCACAGCAAAAATAATACCTCAACATTATACAAAGCATTATATGGTGCTCTCCCCTACCTTGGGGGTCTTTAAGACAAGGCTGGATAGGCATCTGGCTGGGGTCATCTGACCCCAGCACTCTTTCCTGCCTAGGCAGGGGGTCGGACTCGACGATCCATTGAGGTCCCTTCCGACCCTAACATCTATGAATCTATAACCGTCCTCATTTTTCTTAAGAGAAACTTCTTTACTCCACAGTGCTTTTGAGTGCATCTGACTATTCCAGGATCAGCCTTGTCAGCCAGCCTTGGACCCACAGATAAAGCAATCATGGAACTGGATCACCCTTAAGTGCGTGAACTGCAATGATAATGATGATGACTATTCCCCATCAGCCATACCACCAAGAGCATTACTTTCTGGCAACCTTTGCTAAAACAACTGTGATATTGGCTGGGATTTTAAAAGGAATCCTTAAAAAATGGGATTTGTGCTCCTAATCATTTTGATAGTTGTGAAAATCCCATATTGCAAGAAGGAAGAGATGTGTGCACTGGACTGAGACTCAAAGGGGGATTTTCAAAGCAAACCAGTAGTCATATTACCCATAACAGCTTTGGAGTCCCACCCTCTTTTACTTTTTAGGAGTATGAGTATAATATTGTGTGCTATAGTCCATTTAGAGCACAAAGTGTTTCCAGTAAGTCTTGTCCCGTGCTCTGCTGCTGGTTGTGCAGGTTCTCTGAGGCTTGCTGACTGCATCAGCTGTGAAACAACTTCATTGGAGCTTGAATTGCACTAGTCGCTGAACAGAGGATGCTTCAGGTCAGGTCAGGTCAGTCCCAAGGCTGCTGCGAACATTGAGGCACCTTAGATGCTGTAACAACCCTCCTCCACTCCAGTGAGTGTAGTTGAGCTGCTTTGCATCACTGGTGATTCTTCAGGCACAGTAACCTGGTGGCACCCATCTCTTCTCCACGTAAGGATGGCTGTTGGCTCGCAGGGAGCTCATCTACTCTTTGACAGGTCCTGTTTTAGTCCTACTGGGTGTCCACAAGCCCTCCGCACCCAGGCAAGCCCAGGTGGAGGCATCGTTTTAATCACCGACAACCCAACCATGGAACTGGCTGCACTGGTTTACAAGGTGCAGACCAAAAGAGGCCTATCCTGGCAGGAGGGGAAACTTAAGAGACTTATTTTTTAAGAATACTTTGTAGGAATTTTGCAAAATAGTAAAATACCCCCCCACCCCCCCGAGAAATCCCAATTTAGCTTTGGCCAAAAGGGATGGAAAAGAATCAGTGGAGGCTGCACTGTTGTATGGGTGAAATATCCCACCTATATCCCTTGCCAGGGGTGTGCTGTAAACACTGGGGCTTGATCAGTATATGGACAAGATTATGTGATGTGGTGGTTTGTGACAGCAGGAGATTGGCCTCGATGGCCCAAGAAGTCCAGTTCAGTTGTATAGTCCTATTTTGGGCCAAATTATTAAAGACGCTCAGCCCTCATTTAGGTACTGAATGGGAGACAACATTGAGTGCCAGATTCCCCAGTCTAACCACCCTTCAGTGTAAGCAACAAGTGAGTTGTTGGAGATTTCCCTCTGTGTAGGGGTACTATCCCCTGGGGTAAAACTGCTGTCTCCTCTACCAGCTGCCCTATCCCACCTGGAAGAGGCAGGGAGGAGACTCATCAGGGTAGCAGGGCTTGTAGTAAAGCCAAGCTGTGCAAAACGTGACCTCCTGCCATGGTGAGCTAAAACAGGGCCCCTGTTGCTCTAACTTCTACTGGGGTTGAGGGTTAGGGCATCATAGCTATCTCCTCATGGCTGGCATGGTCTGAACGTAACTTGGATGAAGAACTAGGGGGCTGAAGTCAACTGCATCATTAGCACTTAGGATCATTAGAAACTTAATACCAATGTGGTGGCATGCATAAAAAGAAAGCATTGCCAGCCAATGCTATTTTCAGTGATAGAATAGAAAATCCCTTTCTGGTATTTAATAACATTTTTAAAAACTGGGCAGGTTTTAGCAGTGATTTTGCAGGGTTTCAAATGCATTGGAAAGCTACATAGAGCCAAACTGTCAAGCAGATTCAGGTCCTGGCAACTCCTGTCATGACGTTTTGGCCAGCTTTTTGAAACAGCTCCACACATCGGGATGCAGTGTTTGAAAGTCTAGCCATGAGTTTGCGTCCCTAAGTTGGAGCTGAGCTTGTCAGAAAATCAGGATACAGCTTTGGAAAATTCTGATTATAGTGGATGGTAAGCAGAAAATCTCTGGATAAGGGACCCACCAGTGGTTTTGTAATATGAATGCGTTAGCAGAGGGACTGCTAACGTGCTTTGAGAAACATGCCACTAAGTGGTGCTATTGGCAATCATCAGCCTAAACAGAAGCAATAATCTGAACAAGTAATCAGTGGAGACGAAGAGCTGGCAAAGAAAATGAAATAGTTTTGAATTGAAGGCAATGTTGACATGTCTTTGCACTGGCTGGCAGCATGTAACAACCAAACCAGCAGCAGTCGCACAAAAAAAATATTAGCTTAATCTCTAGGAAAGTGCACACTGTGGCATTGTAAGCCCAAATTCCATTTGAACGTCATGACACTCTCTTTGTCCCACTGGAATACTTTGGTCCTTTTCATTATATTTGTGCGTGCAGTAAAACAGAGTTTTGCATTTGCCTGGCACAAGTGTTTGTGTTTTAATATGTGTGTCTGTCCATTTATATGGTGCGTACTCTGGAGATGCAGCAGGGGGAAGCTGTCTCTGAGTCTGTTGTTCCAGCATCAGATAGGACAGGAAAACCATAGTTTTCTGTGGAAAGGGAGGCTGGTAACATGGGTTGTGTATGTCCAGTGTTCATATTTAGATGCCCCCACTTATGAACATGTTGAAAAAAATACTGCAGCATTGAGTCAGCCAGTGTTTCTATGGACTTTTGAATAATGGTATATACTGGATAAGGACTCACTACAATTGTCCTTAGGTACCTAGTTTCTGTGGAGGCTCTTAAGGGCCTAGCGCAGGTGTCTGCATGCACTGGACAGTCCTAGCTATACTAGCCTATAGTGTGACCTTCAGGTACACAACCTCTCTGGAGGGTAGAGTTAAATGCTGTTCTCTGTATTGCACAGGCATGTAAAGACAATGAGAGACAGAAGCTGAGGTTCAGGAAGAGGTGTTTAAAAATTCTTTTGAGTAGAGGAGGAAAACACACTATTTTGGAGGATATGGAAGCTCTGATGGAGAGTTTACTTCTCTGGTCCTTTGTGTCCATGAAGCATCCTCACAAGCTCCTGTTTTCTATGAGCCTCCAGTGTATAAGGTTTTCTACTGGTCATACTACAGATTTTTGCTGAAAATGATGCAGCTATCTGCTTACCTGCATACAAAAGCAGAATAATGTCCATGCATGAAATCCAGCCTTCTCTCTGTTGAACATGGCAGATCCTTCCTTGTCCATAACACCTTATAGCTGCAGAGGTAACTCATCTGCCTACCCGAGCTCTTGGGGTTGAGGGGCAAGGCCAAAACAGGCACCTGCTGCATTTAGTATCTCCTGACAAGGCAAAGGAAAAAGAAATGTTTGAAACCTGCAGCTCCTGGAAAGGGAAGCACCAGTTCTAGTGTAACGCTAGTGTTGTGAAATACCTTGCATTACTTTCCACTTTGACTAGTCTCTTAGTTTATGTAAATCTGCACAGACACCTGTCTAGAGGCAGGTTCATATTTTCTGTCGTTCGACTGAACACTTGGAAAAATTAGTCATCCAACCAAATAACTAATATGAAACACTGGATCAAATTTGCCCTGGCTGCAGTACTACTGGTTTCAATGGTGTTACACCATTACACACTCACCTTACACACACACTCATCTGGCCCAGTGAGCATGAATTATCTACAGGCTTGCATTGTGCATTTTACTTTTCTCTCATCAAATGGCAGAATAATTTTCCAGTTCCCACATGTGCTACAAAGTTCCCAACTGTAGAAGGAAATGAGAAGACATCTTAAGTGTGTGTGTGTGTGTGTGTGTATGTATGTGTGTGTAAAGGTGCCAGGGTGCAGGAGTCAGATTGGCAGGTTACGTTGTCCTCCAAAGCACTGATTCCTGCCTCCAAAAGGTAAGCATTTGCCCTTTTGGAGTCAGGAATCCCTGTTTTCTTCTAGGAGAACAAACCCTCCTTTCCTATGCAGTCAGAAAAGTTCTGAAAAGTAAAAGCTGTTTTAGTGAAACTCTTCCTGCGGTCCGGAAGTCACCCTCCATAACTAGCACACAGGTCTGTTGTTTTGGTTTAAAATACTGTCTTTAAATCATTTTAGTCTAATCAAGTAAACACTTGCCTGAAGCACAACTGGAACCCATTGTTCCACAACCAGATTGCCGTATGTCAGTGCAGTATTTTGCAATATTTGGGGGGAGTCTGCTTACAAGCACATGAAAAGTCAAACAGCTAATACCACCATTAGCCTGGCTTATATATAGGTCCCAGTATCTCTGATGCCACCTCCTTTCACTCCCCACACTACTAGTGCAGTATTCAACATAAAGCAGCACTATTTGCTGAGTGAATTTACAACTCAAACCCAGCTCATAGGCTTCAGCCATTGCGAAAGGGGTGTTGAAATAAAGGAACCCACTGCAAGTTTATTGTACAAGGTGTAAATCAGCCTGGGCTCATATAAATCATAAATCTGCTGGGTATGTGTTTATGGCTTATGGTCTGGTACTTTTAAAGGAAAACAGGACTAACATCATCCTCTTAGGACCAGTTCACTTTCCATCTTTGGACAGGTCTTTAATAGGACTCCTGCCTAGGGAAATCATACTGTGGAAGGGTTAATAAGAAAAAATCCTGAATTTTTTCCCCCTTCGATTGCACACATTAGGTCAACAGAGAAGGGAGCGAGACAAGAATCTTTTGCCAATCCGAGGGGCTCTCCTCTAGAGCTCAGTGGGAGTCTGTTCAAAGCCTAGGTAGTTTTAATAGACAAGGTTTTGGGGGTGACATTTTCCTGAAGGATTTTAAGTAAATGCTTGGCTGTAACATTTGAGATCAGTCGCCTCTTGGTTTCGTTATCCTTTTTATTTTTAAGCCCTAGACACACACACATAAATGTATTAAAAGGGCGTAGCTTTGCTGAAAGGTCGGCTGGCTCAGGAATAGACGGTGGGGATTTAGGGTGGAAGCTTAGGTGTACAACAAGAGAAAATTGCATTTCCAACTCCTTTGAATAGGGCCATGACTCAAAGGCCACTTGGATTGGGACTAGGGGGAGGAAAGAACCATTTTTTACTTCATTTCAAAATCTGTGACCAAGAAAGAAACCCTAGACAGACCTAATCCATTTATGTGCCAGTGCATACATTGGCTTTTGAGCAATGGAAGACCCTTGCTGCTTCAAAAGGTGGAGATAAATGGACTTCTTACACCCTATGCTTGGGTGGGAAGAGGTTAACCATCTCTCTCTGGCTAAGGCAAGGCCCACAGCTAATTGTCTGAGTGTCTGGACTGGCTGCGTGTCAGCTCTGAACCAGGTCTTAGGAATTAATTAATTGTCCCAAGACTCTGTAAGAGGGATGTGAGGGAGAGGATGAAATCAGGGAGCAGGAGGCAAGGCAGAAGGCTTCTTGGGCAGGGAGGTGATGAGTCTCAGTAAGGACATCTGGCCTCATTTCACACTGAGATTTGAACGAAGTGAGTTCACACCTTTTCTCTGGGTTTCACTGGACCTTATTCCTTGGCTTTGGCCAACAGAAGCCTTGCATAGGTTTTTCTGTTTGGCATCTAAAGAGGTGTAGCAATCCTTATGGGCAGACCCCTCTTCAACAACCTACTTCATAAAGGCAGGGGACACACCCTGATCAATCCTGACCAAGGTAATGTGATTAAAAATGGCACTGTGTAGTGGAGGGTTGCACTCTTGTCTATACATGGACAGGACTCCCTCCGAGAGTCTCATAGTTAGCTTCCCACTGGCCTGCTTCCAGTGGGAGGATCTCGGCTACACACCAACTTTATGGAAATGGGGAGACCCCTCCCTAGCTTGCTCCTGAGGCCGTATGGCCAAGGGCAAGCAAAACTTGTGGACATCCGAAACTTGGGGACATCTGAAAGCCAAGCTCCCAGGCTATGGCCTACATGTAGGATGCCTGCCAACAGGTTTAGAAGCATCTCAAGCCCCAGGTGGGGTGGAGGATGTTTGCTGGTAGTAATGACACACAGATTTGGAATTGATTTGGCTGATTTGACTTGAAACACAAAAACATTTCCAAAAAAAAAAACCAACAAAAAGGTGTCCACCTTGCAACACGGTACCTTTCATGCCCTAGTTTAGGTGAAGCAATGTCTTATACGATTTCAGAGTGCCCCTTGTGTCCCTTTTTAACTTAATATTAATTGCCCTGTTGAGGGCTGATATTTCCAACATTCATTAAACCATTAACCTCAGATAATTCCCTTCTTGCATCTTTGGACCCCACAAGGTGGATCTTGCACCTGTCCTTGAGCTGAAGCTGGAGCCTGTGGTAAAAGGCTTTAAAAAAAAAAAATTTAACAGAACCTAAATCAGAGCCCTGTTGTGGTAATGTGCTGGGCAGAGACATCATATAAGACTGCTGCAGCCCTTACACACCAATTAGATGAGGGTGGGAAGGGAATTCAACACTTTTCCTATCAAATACACACAGCTTGACTTGTTAGGGTCACTTGCCAGGATATCAAACAAAGCGACCGTCTCCAAGATGCAAAGCTTACTTCAAACGATGGCAACTCCCTTTTCACCGTAAGGCACACATAGCGACGGTGAGACTTCTTTATTTCTTTTGAACTCTTAGTGAATTCCTGCATTTATGTATTTAATGTTTAGATTTCTATTTCAAACTTTGATCTTGGGAACAGACCCAGGACAAGAAGTAATGGACTGAAATCGCGTCAAGAGAGGTTTCTAGTGCATGTTAGGAAGAATTTTTTAATGGTGAAGGTGATTCAGTGCTGTAGCATCTGACCCAGAGAGAGGAGGGAATCTCCAGCATTGGAGGTTTGTCAGTGCAATTTAGACAAATGCTGGGCCGAGGTGGTTTAAACTGGGTTGTTCCTCACTCTGGAGCAAGGGGTTGAACTAGGTGATCTCCTGAGGTCCCATTCAGCAATGACTTTTGTGAGAGAAAGGAATGGATCCTGTTTTAGAGCTGGAAAATTCTGTTGATGCTAATAAGAATGCCTCCCCCACTTATGGCTGAAGCAAACTTGCCAACTATTAATAGCACATATAAAGTCAATTAACTGAGAAACATCCTACTAAGGCATTTGCTGACATTCAGAGAGAGTGATCTGAGAGCACAGGCTGTTTGTTAAAGGATCCAGATTCCTCCAGCATATCTTTATGAAACAAGAGATCTATAAACTAGTAGGAACGTTACTGGCCAGTAAAAACTATTGACTGTAAATCAACAGCTTCCATGGGTCGGGATGGAGGAGGGTTAATATTTCCATAAGCAGCTGTATTGTTTATGATTGTCCTTGTGACGCCTGCTGGTGGGAAAGCACGAGACTCATCTACTTGGCCCTGGGAGCAGTTCTTGGGAGAAAGTATGTAAGATAGTCTTTTGGCTCTGATCAAATCTATTGATGATCAACTGCGCACAGCAACTTACACCTGCAGAATCCAAAAGCTATGATGGTCACTTAAACATGGAGTTTTCAAACCATATTTAACCCAATAAATGGGTGACTGGGGGCTGGGAAAGAGCCATTCACTCACCCAACTGACATGAAATTATGGGAAAGGAGCAAGAATTCTTATTGTAACAGAGACTGCAAGGGAAGCCGCTCGCTGCCTCTGGACGTATATTGACTGAAAGAGCTTGATCCCTGAAGACCTCGCTGAAGTCAATGGAAGAAGGATCAGGCCTGAGCTTGCACTATCTTTCTTTTGAATGCTTCAGACAGATCAGAATGACTCTCTGGGAACTGTTCTTGCTAATTGTTTCATATGCTGTCTGCCTTACTTCAGGATAAATCCTCAAAACGCTGCCCAAGAGATTCCTCCTGGAAACCAGAAGGACCTGATGTGATGAGCACGCATTTGTGGGCAATGGAGGCAGCAGCTGTTGACAGGCTAACCCTGGGGGACAAGGACTTCACGGTGAAAGCCTCTACCCTTAAAATCGAAAGCTATGCTGTTTACTTCTTCCAAACCATGCTTTACGCTGGAGTCAGGTGAGGGCTGTACCTCATTTCTACTCGTGTGTGTGACTTTAAACAAACGCATCTGATTCCTCTTGTATTTGGCTTTCCTTAGTGGGAAGGAAGTTTGTGGAGAGTTTTGGAGCAGGGCTGTGGAAAGCTCATTGTAAATCTATCGGTGTGAATCCAAGTGAAGGATGCCCTTGATGCTCTCAAGTGCTGGAGCCAATACCAGGTGGCCTTATACAACCAGCACATGCATAGGCTCAAGCACAGATTTTTCTGGCCAAGTAATAATCAGTACAGTTCAAATACTGGCTATTAGACAACCACCCTGTCATACCATCACATTTTCCAATGAATCAGTTCTTGACATAAATTTAGAAAAAGATAAGCTGTTGGCAAACTTTGTGGCATCTTATTCACTGCCAGTTATTTACCTGGCTTTATTTTACAAGCACTTAAAATATGTGTTAGTCTGTTCCTGAGTCATAAATGCTAACACTTGGGAGGGATTTGTCTTTCTCAATTGTCAGTAGCCCCTCGATACGAGGGGGATGGTCATCCAGTAAATAGGGGAGTCATCGGTGAGTCCAGAGATGGCTGAAGAGGCCAATTCGGGATCTGGATGTTCAATGACATCTGCAAATCTTGTGACAAGGGAAGGGTGGGTGAGCACACTGGGTGCACGATGGCAGCTGCTAAAACACCGGTTGCTCCTTACACAATTTTTCCTTTCAGCAAATGCCCCAGTGCTACAATAAGCTTCCTAGCAGAGCCTCCCCCTCCCATTGCCCAACGCCTGTTCCCAAATCGCTGCCGGTGTGCTCCTTCTGCATCTCACTGGTAATTCCTGGGCTTCTCTAAGGGTGCCAAGTCCAGACACCTTGGGTGAAGGAACAACAGCAGAAATTAGATCCGTCTCACCGAGCCAGACATGGGGGAGGCTATGTCTGAAAGGAGTGAAGGTGCATTTATTATTAATTGGCCAGAAAAATCTGTGCTCCAGCCCATGTTTGCTTGTTCAGTAAAGCCACCTGGTATTGGCTTGGCCACTTGAACAGATCAGAAGCACCCTTCAGTTGGCTTCATGCCTTGGTTTCTTTCCCCACAGGATTAACAGCCTGCATAGAAAGACTTTGCTGGATGCAGCACGGTGGAGGTACCAGAGGCTTGGTTAAGAACAGGGATGGATGGGGACAGGGGCAGATTTGTGGGGTGCACTGGTGCACTTGCACCCCCCTTTGATCCACCCAAAGCTTCAAACCAACTGCCTGGCAGCGGCAGTGGCATTTCTAGTCAGGCAGTGCTGAGGGACTCACTTGACTTTACAGCTCATTGTAATCTACCTGGAGACAAACAGGTGATGTTTTATACTCGGTGATGCACCGCTCCATCTGCACCGCCCTTCTCAGACGTCTAGATCCACCCACGGGCGGGCGAAGGGATTGTTCGGAGTGGGAACAGCAATGTGGAGTAGGCTGGCATCTGGACCAGAGACCCTAGGGCCCCGCAGGCTTCAGGTGCCAGGGCAGTCTGTGGTGCTTCTGCGCCTCGTAGCCCTGGGATTGGGGATGAGGCCCGAGCTGCTCCTTCCCTCCCCTCCCAAGGCCCCTTCTTCCCGCCCTTCAGGCAGCAGCCTTGGAAGGGGGTGATTAAGAGTGCAGAGTGCAGAGTGCAGCCCCAGCTCCCCGCTTTCCCCGGGGACTGCGTGGGCTGCCAGCACATCTGGGCCCTTCCAGTGAACCGGACTGGCCTTATCCCTCCCCCCCACGCACACACAGTGCCCCCCAGAGCTCACACACACGCACAGGAGCCCCCAAAGCTGGGCGGGCTCACACACACTGATGCACTCAAGGCTGGGCGTGCTCTTTCACGCACATGCGAGGCTGAGCAGACTCGCACACCCCGAAGCTGGGCATGCTCTCTTTCTCTCTCTCACACACACACCCACCCCCAAGCTAGGTGTGCTGTCTCTGTCTTTCACTTACACTCACTCACACCCCCCCGAAGCTGGGTGTGCTCTCTCGCTCTCTGTCACACACATGCGGCTGGGTGTGCTCTCTCTGTTTCACTCACACATACGCAGTCACACACACACCGGAGGCCGGGCACGTTCTCTCTCCCACACACACTCATTTATACTCCCCCTCCCCCTGTGGCTAGGTGTGCTCTCTCTCCCTCACACTCACTTACACTCACCTCCCCCCAGCCCTCACCTCCCCCCACCCAGGCTGGGTGCTCTCTCTCTCTCTCTCTCACATGAGGTAGGTGTGTTCATTCTCTCTTGCTTTCTCTCTTACACACACATACACATCCCCCCGGCTGGGTGTGCACTCTCTCTCACCCCCCCCCGCCAGGCTTTGGGTGTGCACTCTCCCCCTCTCACGCTCACTCCCCACAAGCTGGGTGTGCACTCTCTCTCTCTCACACACACACACGAGGTAGGTATGTTCATTCTCTCTTGCGCTCTCTCTTACACACACACACACATCCCCCCAGCTGGGTGTGCACTCTCTCTCACCCCCTCCACCGCCAGGCTCTGGGTGTGCACTCTCTCCCTCTCACACTCACTCCCCCCCAAGCTGGGTGTGCACTCTCTCTCTCTCTCTCACACACACACAAGAGGTAGGTGTGTTCATTCTCTCTCGCGCTCTCTCTTACACACACGCTCACTCCCCCCGGCTCGATGTGCACTCTCTCTCACACTTACCCCCCCTGCTGTGGGGGTGCACTCTCTCCCTCTCACACTCACTCCCCCCGGCTGGGTGTGCACTCTCTGTCTCTCACCGCCCCCCCGGCTCTGGGGGCGCGCTCCCCCTGTCACACCCCCCGGCTGTGGGGGCGCGCTCCCCCTGTTACCCCCCCTCGGCTGTGGGGGCGCGCTCCCCTTGTCACCCCCCCTCGGCTGTGGGGGCGCGCTCCCCCTGTCACCCCCCCTCGGCTGTGGGGGCGCGCTCCCCCTGTCACCCCCCCCGGCTGTGGGGGCGCGCTCCCCCTGTCACCCCCCCCGGCTGTGGGGGCGCGCTCCCCTGTCACACCCCCCGGCTGTGGGGGCGCGCTCCCCCTGTCACCCCCCCTCGGCTGTGGGGGCGCGCTCCCCCTGTCACACCCCCCGGCTGTGGGGGCGCGCTCCCCCTGTCACCCCCCCTCGGCTGTGGGGGCGCGCTCCCCCGTCACCCCCGGCGGGGCGGGGCGGGGCGGGGCCGGCCGGCGCGTGCAGCAGGCGCCTCCCCGCGCACGAAAGGCGGCGGCGGCGGCGGGGCCCGCGCTCAGTGCGCCCCGCGCCGCTCCGCTCCGAGGATGCAGCTGAACGGCAGCGCGGCGGGGCAGCGGCATCCCCCGGAGCCGGCGGGCAACGCGTCCAACGCCTCGGCGCCCTTGGCGCAGGGCCCGGACGAGGAGGACCTGGACGTGAACACCGACACGTACTCCAAGGTGATGGTGACCGTCATCTACCTGCTGCTCTTCCTCGTGGGCACCGTGGGCAACTCCATCACCGCCTACACGCTGGCGCGCAAGAAGTCGCTGCAGAACCTGCAGAGCACGGTGCACTACCACCTGGCCAGCCTGGCCCTGTCCGACCTGCTCATCTTCCTGCTCTGCCTGCCCATCGAGCTGTACAACTTCATCTGGGTGCACCACCCCTGGGCCTTCGGCCCCGCCGTCTGCAAGGGCTACTACTTCTTGCGGGACGCCTGCACCTACGCCACGGCCCTCAACATCGCCAGCCTCAGCGTGGAGCGCTACATGGCCATCTGCCACCCCTTCAAAGCCAAGAGCATCATGTCCCGCAGCCGCACCAAGAAGTTCATCAGCTGCATCTGGCTGGCCTCCTTCCTCCTGGCCATCCCCATGATCTTCACCATGGGCGAGATCTACGGCCGTGGCCAGGAGCCGGACACGCTCATCTGCACCACCATCGTGGCCGCCTCCACGCTCAAGACCGTCATCCAGGTGAGGACAGGCAGGGCTGAACCCCCGGCACAACTTGGCTGAGACTTTCCCCGGGGGGAGGCAGGGTGCAATGCGGGGCGGGCAGAGCATCGCTCGCTTGGCTGCTCCCTTTGCTGATTGAGACCCGCATCTGTGCACAGATGCAGGTCCTGCACTGCAGGACTTCTCCCCTCTGTCCGGCTCGGGAGTAACCTGGGATATGACCAGGCCAGGGATCCCGCAGCCCCCGAGGCGCTGTGCAACCTGGGGGAGCCCGCAGGGCAGGTCCTGCCCTGTGCTGGGCACTGTCTAGCTGCAGCCAGGTGCTTAGTTGGCATCAGATGCTGTGAGCGGTACTGCAGAGAGGCTCAGCTGGGATCCTGTAGCTGCGGACGGTCCTGCTTTGAGTTAGTGGTTTCCAACCTTTTTTCCCCATTTGTAAACAGCGATGGCAAGGTCCAACCCAGTGTCCCTCACTTCCGACCTGCCCCTAGACCCCAGCTTCCCAGTACGTGGGGGATGAGGGGGCGCCAAGCCACCCCTTGCAACCTGGAGCTCTGCCAGCCTGCCAGGGAAAAGCCACCATTTCCCACACTTTTCTCCTTCCAGGAAGAATCCCTTCTAAAGTTTGTTGATCAGTTTTTTAAAGTTTGTTTGTGACCCTTTTGTGTATTCTTGGGTTACGACCCATGGGTTGAGAAATGCTGGACTAGATGACCACTGGAGGTCCCTTCCACCCCTCATTTTCTATGATTCACAGCGAGTTGCTGGCATCAATTCCCTGCTGCCCTTTCCCTGTGACTTGACCAAGGTCTGCATAGTCTTGTCTGGAAAATGTTGGGGTATGAAGGAAAGCAAATCGATTTCCCTCCTCCCCGTCTTCAAACTGCACTTGTGTGTCCCTGTCATCAGATTTGCTCTCTGTGGAGCAGCCAGACCCATAATTTCACTAAGTGCTGTGGCTCCTGCAACAGTAGAAGTATTAAGAGCAAACTCCACCTTTGAGGCAAAGAGCTGCTATTTTGGCACAAATGCCTATGGATTGGGCTACATCCAGGGTTGGCATAAATAGCTTAACCTCTTTAACTTCAGAACAGCTGTGCTGATTTACACACATGCTGCTGATCTGATCTACTATGCAGAGTGCAGAGTGGATGGAGGATAACACAGCTCAGTAAGTGCCCTGTTTCCTTTATGCACCTTTCCCTGTGAGTTTACTTTTAGGCAGTTTTCTGACTCTGTTTCAGGATATTTTATTTATTGGCACATCACGCTTCAAAATAAATACGATGAAGTGAACTGGAAGGGAGGGAGGGAGAGAGAGTGAAAAATCAACCTACTTTAGCCCTTTTATTGCTAGGCTTAGATGTGACAGCATTTCAAGGTCTTTGCTTTCAGATGTGATTTTCAGATGGATTACTCTCTACCCAGTTAGAGTGTAAAAGTTTAAAACTGTGTGTGTACCGAAAGCTTTTGACGTGCTTCCTGGGCTCGACTGTTCACAGGGAATTGTGCTCTGCTGAATGGAAGGAAATTGGAATGGTTTCCTCCAAAGACAACTTGGACCCAAATCCTGAAGCATTTTTAGGCACTTCTTTCCCAGTTTCAAAAATACTGCTCAAATCAAGACATGAATGAATAACTGTGGGGAATAAGAAATCATTGCAATGTAGGCACCTAATGCTCCATGAGTGTCTAAATGGGTACCTAAATAGCATCAAGGTGGGCTTTAATATCACAACTCCTTCCAATTAATAGTCCATTTTTTGGTTAGTTTGTGAACATCTGGTGTCCAGTTCAGCCTGGCATACTTACCCAAAGTCTCTCATGTCTGAGAGGCAAGCTTTTCTTATATGAGACTAAAGGGGTGAAGTATAGGTAAACCTTTTTTTTTTTTTTTTTTTTAATTACTATTTATTGCCAGTCTTCTTCCATTTAGGATTAAAATGCCATTTGATAGTAAAAATGTGGGGCTGAGGAGATGGATATAGTTCTTCATACACAGCCCCTGAGATTACAGATTAAACACAATTCTGAGCAACCTTGGTTATCATTGCTCAGTGTATTTCTTATGTAATATTAGTATTGTATGGTTCCCAATCTGGAGTGCAGGGAGGTTAATTTATTGCAGAACGGGTGATATATCATTGTGGGTGCTCGAACTGTCTCAGTGTAGAGAAACCTGTATGTCTCATGTCTTTGTAATTCCTTCCTGCACTGCTTGAAAAAGTAAAAGGGCTTAATCCATCAGGATGGAAACCTGCAGGGGGTTTGGGATTTGTTGACTCATTTATGGAGACTTCTGCTTCAATGTTGATTTGCCCACGTAAGGATTTAGTGTGATGCACCCAGTTCTTCACAACATGAAGCTAATTTCTCCACAGGAAAAGCCAAGGACTGAATAAGAAGAAATATTGAGAGTTGAGTTGGAAGGGCATAGATCAAGTTGACTGGCAAAAATGTGAACAGGTGGCTCTGCATCCTCCCATCATAAGCCATACGTTATCCAGAATGAAGGGAGGGAGCACACACCAGTCTTCAAAGCAAGAGGCTTGCAAATTGAAATTTGTGAGTCCTCAGATTTTGGAATTTGGATTTTGAACACTTCACCTCCGTGTTTCTCACTGTAATTGGGGATAAATGATGATGCACTTGATGAAGCTGGTAAATCATTTCTAATGAATTGTTGATTCAACCTATTTACTTCCTTTTTCCTGTTTGCAAACCATTTGCAAGCAGGCCCTGAGTGCCTTGAATTTGTTCAGTCAGATGTCTCTTGTAAATAGTTCTTGTTTTGCAACTTGCTTTCAGGCAGGGATTGTAAATATTTCATACTCCGAACCGAGCCGGTTCTCCGCTGAATAGCTTTGATTGGGCAGAGTCGCAGGGTAACGCTTCTGTTCCTCGACTGAAAAAGCATGCCTTTTCAAATCTGTTTCCCAAGGTAAATGCCTGGCTTGACTTGTTTAAAATCTCTCTTCTGTAAAGGGAGTGGGACTACATAACCCTTCAGGTCCCTTACAACCATATGAAGCTTGAAGATTATGGGAAACATTTCTGCAAGTAAACTAAATTCTCTGTGCGCTGAAGCAGACACAGCTCCTAATAGAAACTGAACCTCAGCATAGACAGAAAGTCCTAGATGTAGCTACTTTTGTATTAACAGTTCTTAATTAACAAGAATTTAGAAAGTTGTGCTGAAGTTTGTCCAGTTAGTATTTTTACTTTAAGCAGTAAGTAATAATGATCAATGCAGCAAGAGAGTGATGTTTTTTTAATCAGCAGTCAGGCAGGATTTTGAAGCCTAGTGCCTTGAAGGAATAAGTTGTATGGCATCTTTGATGTTTAATCTTAACAGAGCAGTGATGGTTCCCAGTGTTGTCTGTCACCATCTGTGTGGCTGCTAGCAAACCATCATGTATCTTCATTAACCAGACCATCACACTTTTAATTATTTTTCTGACAGTCCAGCATGTCTATTTTGAATTTTGGCCTTGACCTGGAATTTGGTTGCAGACATTAAGTCCATTAGAGCTACATTATTTAGATCTATTTAATACTTTAATTGGCAGGCATCCATTAAGTGAAACGGCAGCCAATCTTACACACAAACTAAGGCGTCTCTCTGAGCTGTTTCCACATGAGTCAATTAATGTTTTGATGCCACTTGAGTTGGAGCAAGTTTTAAAAGCTACTCATTGTGGCGGTGATAGATAAGAATTGTAGGGCAAAACGGGGTGTTTGCTCTGCCCCTTTCCAAGTCAGTACCCAGGATGTTACGACAGTGGCAATATTGTTGTCTGACTCTCAAACAATTTAGGCATAAGCATAAACCAAAGATGCGCATACGTGCCAAATGCCTTCACGGAGCCTGTGATATGTGTGTCCAGGTGTAAGGAGCTGCAACCACAGCATGAAAAAATTAGACGCACAATTGCACAAACATATTTGGACATAGAATGGTGAATCTAATTCAGGGAAAAATTGGGCCCTGTGTTAAACTGTACTGTAAAAGTTTCAAAGCCACTTGGCTTTCAGATTTTATACAAGAAGGTTTGTTATGAAAGGGAAGCTGCCTCTCAGTGCTCTGCATGTACCCAGCGAGCTGGCTAAGAGCTACACACACACAGCCCAGTAGCCCAGCATCTCTTAGCCCATCTTTACATGTATGAGTGTCTCAGAAGAGAGGGGATAGCTCCAATCCATCTCCCCTGCTGTTGCAAAAGGAACACCTCCACTTCAAACTCTCTCTGTGTTTTCCAGCAACAGGAAGATCCGGATGGCTTCCAGATACTTGTGTTTACCAACCAGGCATAAATTTGCAAGACGCTTATAAAAGATGTAACCTGCTGCTGTAGCTATCTCACAAACATGGGACCAGGAGAATCTCCCCATACTGCTCACAGGAGTTAGAGGAATTTGACCCCACTCCTAAAACCTAGGGAGTAAAAACACCCTGAAAAAACAGAAGGTCGGCAGGGCACTGATCAAGTTGACTGGCAAAAATGTAAACCGTATGTGGCCAACCTAAGTGATAAGTTATCCAGAAAGGAAGGGAGGGAGTACACCCCAGGTTTCTGAACAAGAGGCTTATAAATTGGAACTCCTGAGTCCTAGTATTTTGGAATGGGTTTACTCTTTGAACAAAGACATACAAAGGTCCCATGATCATGGCATCAGTAACGGCATTTTGTGCATGTTCAACAGTGAGGACTGGGAGCACAGATAACTCTCTACTACTATTATATTTTGACAAACCAATGAAAAGTAATCGAGAGAGCAGCATGCCAAGCTGCTTTAATGGTCGAATCCTAATTTCAGTTTCTTTTTTTATAGAACATTCCTTAAATCCTCCTGTTGCCAGCATGATATTTCTGGTGCAGTCTGAAAGAATTAGTAGGGTGTAAAGGGCAAATGCAGTATTAAGAGGTTTGAATGATGTGAACCTCTTCTCAGCCTCAGTATTGACTTCAGTTGGCTTTTATTCCTTTAGGGAGGACTATGATTTATTTTGACCAGATAAATAGTATCTGACACATGCCAATGTTTTATTTATTGGCACAGACAGTTTGCACAAGTCCATGTGTTAAAACACACAGCAACAGGCCCCTAGGCTGTTGAAATATGTCCTTTTTCCATTGACTTCAAGGGTCTGGCCTGGCTTGGTCGTATAGGAAGGGAAAGCATAACAGGCCAGGTGGTCGTATACCTGTGTACAGCCTGGTGCAATGGGCAAGGAAGAAGCTGAGGCTCTAAACACTCCTTTGCTCTGAGATGTAGCGTAAGTGATGAGACTCTACTCCTTGGAAAGCCTGTGTGCTTACTAGTTGTACCTTTTTGTTTCTACCTGCAGCTGTTTTGGGATTCCTGAAGGTTTGGGTGAACAGCTACATTAACATAAGTTCTGCTCTTGGACGATCCTTGTCTGAAAGCTGTTTAATTATCTATCTAGCTCCTTTGTTTATGATACTTTACAACATCTGCTGCTTGTTCAGGTGCCTGGTGCACTAAACAACTCCTTGTATGAGACCACTGCTTGCACATCCAAGCCCTCTGTTTTATTTCTTCCTACTCCTCTTCTGACTCTTTCTCGAGAAGCCCTCCATGGAGCTAGAGAAGGAGGAGCAGGTTGAAGGAGGGAAGCTAGGTTGAAGAAGGACCAGGATATAAAGAATATAAGCTGAAAACAGGTGGCTGCTAGAGATATATCACAGAGCCTCTGTCTGTAACCTCAGCTTCTTAGTGTGCTCATTATAATGCAGTAGTCTGCAACCATGCTTTCCAGTTATGTCCTTTATTGCTAAAAGAGTATACACCTCCTGTCGCCTGCTGCCCAGCCCAAGTGCCACCTGCCTCCATCCTCCTCTTTCTCAAGTATATTCAAGATTTAAAAATGCCTCTCTTCTGGGAGTGGTAGAGGAAATCCAGATCCTTCTGCTGTCAGTGGGAGCAGGACAGACCTTTATATCAGCAATTCTCAGCCAGGGTGCTATGGCACTGTTTGGTGCACAAACATGATTCATAAAATATACCCAGAAATTTCAAACAGGAATCCACGGTGTTAAAACCATTCTGGCCTGTTGTGGCCTTTCTGAAGAGAAAAACATGCTCTATTCTTTTTTCCATCATTAAAAAGCCAGTGAAAGCTGAGGCAGACAAAACCATTGTGCTAGAAACGATATTTTTTATTAGACCAACTAAATAGTAGCAACAAAAAATCTTTTTTGCAAGCTTTCAGGTAAAGCTTTCCAGTGAAAGCTGAGAGCTGACATTTTTTTGAGGGGTGCGTTAGGTCTAAAGGGGTGTTTTGGAGTCTTAAACAGGTTGTGAATCATTGTACTTTTTGTCTGTGGTCATGGGCTCGTGCAGGAGTGTGTGCATTCAAAGTTTGGATTTTGGCACATCACCAACTTATGCCCACTGCTTTCAGTCTAGAGGGTGCATTTCGGCAGCCAGGCATGACTGGAGGCAATTCCCAGTATCCCCTTTCTTTCCTTGACAAAGCTGACAGCCAGAAGTTGGTCTTTTAAGACCAAGTATTGTGACTGTATACTATGTGAGGCTCTGTATAGTGGAGCAGCACAAAGCTGTCCTTATAGAGCTCAGGATCCTGGCTATTCTTACCTATTTGTCTGCAAAACCCCATGCATATTTATGACACGATGGAAATAAAAACAAGTAACAGCTGGTGGAAGCTGTCCATAATAGGTAGAAAAAGCACTATTCATTTTCTGTCTTAATCTAAGTGCGGGGGTGGCCAGCCCGTGGCATGCATGCCACAAGTAGTATGGACAGGACAGGACAAGCAACACAGCCGCAGATCAGACTAGAAGTATGGGGAAGGAAGCAGAAAACAGAGCAGCAGATCAGGCAGGGGAAGGCAATTGGAGTGGCTCTCAGGGAGGGTATTGGACTAATTTGGGGTATTGGCATGTATGCTAATTTGGGAAATCCTATGCTAATTGGGGAATTTGGCATGCATGCCAGAAAAGCTTGCCCCTCCCTCCCCTGGTTGATCTAGTGTAACTCAGTAGTTACAAACCAAATTGTCACTAGTGTCCAGGAGATGAATCATACCCAGTACATGGTGAGAGCTATCTGACTTGTGCATGTAGAAAACACAAGACCTGTATTCAAACTATCTGCCTTCCTGGGTGGGCATTTAGTCTCCAGTTCAGTGCAGCACAGAGCCAGTGTCAGTAGTACTTAAGCATGCACTTAACTTAGTCACATATGAATGCTTAATTGCTTTGCTTAACAGGATGGGCTACTAAATCAATGACCTGAAAGATGAGATGTTTGCAGATAATACCAAGCTGGAGTCCTGTGTCCAGTTTTGGGTCCCCCACTACAGAAAGGATATGGACACATTGGAGAGAGTCCAGTGGAGGGCAATGAAAATGGTTTGGGGGCTGGGGCATATGACTTGAGGAGAGGATTAGGGAACTGGGCTGATTTCAGTCTACAGAAGAGAAGACTGAGGGCGGATTTGATAGCAGCCCTCACCTACCCGCAGGGGGTTGCACAGAGGATGGAGCTGGACTGTTCTCAGTGGGGGCAAATGACAACAAGGAGCAATGGGTTCAAGCTGATGCAAGGGAAGTTTAGGTTAGATATGAGGGAAGACTTTCTCACTAGGAGGATAATAAAGCACTGGAACAGTTTACCCAGAGGGGTGGTGGGATCTCCATCCTTGGAGGCTTTGAAGACCTGGCTAGACAAAGCCTTGTCTGGGATGATGTAGTTGGGGCTGCTCCTGCTTGGAGCAGGGGGTTGGACTAGACATGACCTCCTGAGCTCCCTCCCAACCCTCATTTTCTAAGACTCTATGAATGGGAGCCTTGCACCTGTGTAGAGCACTGATGAGGCAAATTGCTCCCATCAATGCAAACAAATTAAGCATTGTGATTGGTTGGCACCTGACATTGGCAGTTTCCCAAGAGATGGGGGCATGGAAGACTGAGGCCCAGTTCAATAAATAAAGCATTTTGTTAAGTAGCAAGAGGCCAGGTTCTCAGTGCTGCCACATCTGCAAAAGCAGCTGAGCCTCATGGCCCCATGCCGTGTTAGCCAAGAATGACTAATCCGAGCCCATTTGTGCGGCAGTCAGTCTTCTAGCTGGATCTAAATTAATTAAGCTTTTGCTTTCATTGCTTTATGTAACCACTTGGCTGGCTGCATTGTGACAGTTCTTACATAATTTTGGGGGTATCGATTTTTAATTAACTTGGTTTCTTCCCCCCTTTTTCCCTGAGATGTCAGCTTTAGGGAATGAAAGGAGATGTTGTGACAGATGAGTTTAGTTCTTAGGTTCTCCTCCTCATGGCAGTTTGTAGGAAGTGGAAAGGATGAAGGTAATATAGTGGTTCCCCTGCACAGTGGGCTATAATCTTCTTCCAGATAATTTAAAATGGCTATTTAATTGTCTCCCCTCCCCCTACTTAAAGGGTTTTACTAGTCTCTGTATAACATCTGCTTGAGTCAAACAGATGGCACTCTCGCTTCCTGACATTTCAAATTGCTTCTATTTTCTCTGCCCTTGGCATGATCTGCTGTGTATCTAAGGGGTTAATGATGCCCAGCACACTGAGATGAAGTTGGGCAGATACGATGCAGTGCTGGGGATGTTTTCTCAAGCTGTGGTGATTGCAGATCTTGGTATCATGGCTGGGAGGAAGAAGCTTTGGGTTTCGTTTCTGTTTAATTGTGCAGAATGCAATATTCACATTTCTGCCCCAGCAATGATGTCCTTTGCCCTGCTTCATCCTAACCGGATCAGATCTCACTTCTACCATTCGTGTGGATAGCACATTCAAAATCTTTCATGTTCTTTTTCTCTCCAAGGAGCTGGCTCTCCACACTTGGCTGGGGTGTCTCTGGTCTCCATTAGGGGTGCACCGATAGAGATTTTCTTGGCTGATACTAATAGCCAGTTATTCACCAGGTATATCAGCTGACACTGATCTAATAACCGATTTACAGGAGCACAGCCAGGCAGTATGGAGAGCAGCACCTTGCAGGTAAGTCTGTGGAGGGGAAGGGGCAGGGGACAGATCCATGTCCCCACAGTGAGGGGGGCTGGGAGGGGGGAGCTACCTAGGCAGGGTGGTAAATGGGACCCAGGGCCAGGGTGGGGAGTGGGACAGAGCTGCAGGCAGCTCATCCAGGGGGTCAGTGTCCCAGTGCTTAAAAATGGCCACGGGGCACTTTAGTTCAAGTGAGCTTGAACTATAGTGAGCTTTAGTTCAAGTGCTGCCGCCACCATTTTTAAGCATGGGGATGCTTTTAGGAACAGAGTCGCCCAACAAGGGTGGAGGCAGGCTGTCCGCTGCAGGCTTGGGGGTCTCTGCCCTGCTGCCTTTTGCCCTGGGAGCCATGTGTCCTCTGCTTGTCTGGTGGTGGGAGGCACAATTCACCGCACTTTAAAAAGGATGTGGCCAGCTTAGAGAGAGTTCAGAGGAGGGCCACTCATTTGGTGAGAGGGCAGTAGGACAGGCCCTGTGAGGAGAGACTGAGGGACCTGAACCTGTTCAGCCTCGGCAAGAGGAGGCTGAGGGGGGTCCTGGTGGCTGCCTACAAACTCATCAGGGGAGATCATCAGCAAATAGGAAGTGCCCTTTTCTCCCCAGCACCACCTGGGGTGATGAGGAACAATGGTAATAAGTTGATGGAGAATGGTTTAGTTAGAGATCAGAAGGCAATACAGGCATACCTCGTTTTATTGCGCTTCGCTTTATTGCGCTTCACAGATATTGCGTTTTTTACAAATTGAAGGTTTCTGGCAACCCTGCATCAAGCAAGTCCATCGGTGCCATTTTTCCAACAGCATTTGCTCACTTCACAATTAAGGTATGTACATTGTTTTTTTTAGACATAATGCTATTGCACACTTAATAGACTACAGTGTCGTGTAAACATAACTTTTATATGCACTGGGAAACCAAAACATTCGTGTGGCTCGATTTATTGTGATATTTGCTTTATTGCGGTGGTCTGGAACCGAACCCTCAATATCTCCGAGGTATGCCTGTATTTTACAGTTAGGGTGGCCAGAATCTGGAACCAACTTCCCAGGGAAGTGGTCCTTGCCCCTACCTTGGGCAAATTCAAAATGAGGTTGGATGATCACCTGTCTGGGGTCTTGTGAACCCAGTGTTCATTCCTGCCTGTGGCAGGGGGTCAGGCTAAATGATCTGTTCACATCCCTCCTGACCCTAGCTACTATGAAACCACCCCCACCACTGGTGGGTGGGCAGGGGGTGTACAGCTGGCGCAGGTTCCCAAGGCAAAGGCAGCAGGGCAGAGAGCCCCAAGCCCACAGTGAGCAGCCCACCTCCTCCCCGCACACAAATCTGATGGGGCATATGCTCCCCATGCCTTCCCCAGGGGGGACATGCAGCAGTGGGAACCATCCCTACCCCCAGCCTGTGCTCCCTGGATGACCCACCTGTGACTCCATCCTGCTCCCTGCCCCAGCCCTGGGGTCCCATTCACTACCCTGGTTGGGCAACACCCCCAACTCCAGCCTCTGCCCCACTCCCTCCCTCACCGTGGGGGCCTTGATCTGCCCCCTCCCTCCCCCAGGCTCCTTCACCTCCACAAACTTACCTGCAAGGCAGTGCTCTCCATGCTGCCCAGCTGTTCTCCTGCACACAGAGTCCAGGGGCTCCAGTCAGAAGGCATATTTATTGCTACATTGTTAGCTACACTGGCCAAAAAAGGTTGATAGCCATTGATGTTAATTTTCCTTTTATTGGTGCCAGTCTGATATGGCACCGATATATTGGTGCACCTCTAGTCTCCGTCCTTGTTTGGGCTTCTTTGCATCTTAGATTCTGTCCTGTCAAAGGCCATGGACAGGCTGGGGTAAGCAGTGGTAGAGAAGGGCAATGCTTTCATTTAAAGTTGTTGCAGAAGTTTCCATACAATTCACTCCCAGTACCCATAGATATGGAGTTTGTCAAGCAGCAGAAATATAGGGAGGTAACTAATTCTGTCTATATGCCTTATTTAGAGATGGGTAGCAAGGGATAAATCCCTGCATTTCTGAGGGTTTTTGGGGTTTTTTCCACTTCCTTAATGAGAGACTCGTATGCCTGATATTATGTGGCCAAAAGTTGTGCTTAAACCCCTGGTAAGTGGTGCTGCTATCTGCCTATGTATGTCATAATAATGAGCAGCTCCTCCTTTTGGGCCTGTTCCAAGCTTGGGGCCTATTTCTTGCCTGAGAAGTGCATAGTTTGCAGTTGCCTTTTCAGAAGCCAGATGGAGGTGGATTTGGTGCTGGATCATCACAATGTCAAACCAAAGTGGATGTTTTAGAAAGGTAAAATCAGTGTTTTAATATGAAAATCATGCAGGGGCGGATGTCTGGAGGCCTGACAGTCCATCACCCTCTGTCTCGCCTTCCACCATTTACACTTCTCTGGAGTGGGAGCAGAACTCTTCTTGCACTGATCTGCATCTCTTTTTTTGTCTACTTTGTGACAGACTAAATGACAACACAAGATGTGAGGCAGAGGAGAATTCACCCTTGATTATGCAGCTGCACATGCATAATTTACACGAGCAAGAGCACGTCACTTATCATTTGTGGATGCAATTTTACACATGGTTTTACGTGACTATATGAAAAAACCCAGCTCCTGCATGAGTTGCTGTGCAGCTTAACCTCATGCTCCCTCTTATTCATGCATCTGGGTTGGGCTCTGTTCTCTTTGGGTTTTGTACACCTTCCAGATGGACATTTAGGGTGGGTCTTCATTGCACAGTTTCATGCTCCTAACAACCCTACAGCAAAATCTTTGACCTGACCTTGGAGATGCTTTAAGCCTAGGACAGTGAACCCAGCAGGGGTGTAGAAGATGGAGTGGACACTCAGCATCAGTCAGGCTGGATTCCCAGCTACTTTGCAGTAAAGGCAAAAATGAGTTGAGCACTGGTCTTCTAGTGCCCTTCCCACAATTGAAGAAAGACAAGACTGGGAAGGAATCTTGGAGCATCTCCGTAGAAAGAGCTATGGGATAAGTCTCAGATGCATGGGTGAGTGCACAAACCATGAGGACCCATGATGAAATCAGGCACAGCTTTTGCTTGACACTTGAGGCAAGTTAACCATGGTGCCAATCATCTGTGCTAAGTACAGTGTGGATATAGCCCCTCGATGGCATGTCTGGCATTTGGCACATGTGCTGCTTTCTCTCTTCCTGAGGGGAGGAAAGAGGGTCTTGCAAAAACCCTGCCTTTTATAATCAAGTGTGACAGTTTGATTTTATGGAGATCTTTCATGGGGAGGAGAACCAGAGGCAAATATACAGCTTCTAACATGTTTCTGTCTGCCAAACTGTTCTGTAATACCAGCCTCTGCCTTTTGCTTCCCGTGGCTGTCGGATCGTCAGCCCGTTTCAAAGCATCAGAGGTGTGAGACTTAAAAGTAGGTAAGAAAATCAGTTGACCATAGGAGTTATTTGGTGACTTACCTGTGGATAGCAGTAGTCGCTGGACTATTTATTGATTCTGAGCACGTGTTCTTTAGACTCCCAGTAACAGAAGAGGAATAACAGAGGCGATAAGAATTAATCTGTTCATATTGTGTTCTCTTTCTTGAAGTGCGCCACAACTCATTGCCTATGAGTTTCTCCCATATCTTCCACACATCAGGTGACTTGCAACCCCTTTTCTAATCTGTACTTTAATGGCACACGTGCATCTGATTACACATGGCTATTGCTGGGAGTGATAAACCTATGTGCACATTGCAAATGTACTGTATCCTGACTTTTTCCTTCCATGGATTGACTGCGTAACGTTTAGCTTGCTTGCGAACCGCTCTTTCTGTACCCCTCTGCATGTGCAAATAGTAAGGTGAGCTATTGTGGATTGCATTGGTCATGGTGGCTGCCTGCAATTTCTTAATACAAAAATCATGCAGGGGCGGATGTCTGGAGGCCTGACTGTCCATCACCCTCTGTCTTACCTTCCACCATTTACACATCTCTCGAGTGGGAGCAGAACTCTTTTTGCACTGATCTGGATCTCTGTTTTTTTTTGTCTACTTTGTGACAGCCTAAATGACAACACAAGATGTGATGCAGAGGAGAATTCACCCTTGATGTGTACTGGGGGTCTGGCTGGGCATGGTGCAGTGCAGGGTAGGAGGTGTTTCGCAGTATGGGGCTTGGGCTGGGTGGCAGTGCAGAGCAGAGGGCGTGCGGTGGCATGAGGCTACGTGTGGATGGCAGTGCAGGTCTGGAGGCACGTGGTGGCAGTGCAGCAGTGGGGGTGACACTGGCCATGTCCATCAGGGTTCAGGGACTCCAAATTGAGGCAGGCTATACCACCCAACCTCCAGATGAAATAGTTCATGGGTCAGATGCAGCCCATGGGCTGTATGTTTGTCACCTGTCATAAAGGATAGAAGCTATATTCGTGTTGGAAGCTACATTCAGACCTCTTTTTGGGAGGAAATTGTTAACTGGCTAGTATGCCTCCACAGCTATACACTTACAAGTGTCTCTTTTAGTGATGCAGGTCTTGCCAATCAAATTGCTGATATTTGTTCAAAAGAATAAAATGCAATTTTAAATGCATGTTTACAGTGTATGGAGCCCTAGAGATGCAAACTGAGTGTGTGCACCAGTTTCTTTATACTGCGCCTGGACTACTCCATTTCCTTCTTCATGAAACTAATTGCTCCTATATGCTGGGCTCTGTGCCGTTCATATTTTGAGCTCTTCTAAACTACGACTGAAATCTGAGACTGTCAAAAACTGTTTTTTCAGCACTCTTTATTCTTTGTCTGATAGACCCCTTCAGCAAGCAGGAAGGCAAAAGCTGTCTCCGGCTGAATAAACTAAACAGTAATCCAAACTGCTTACTCGTGTAGCTTTAACGGGGTATCATGAAAGTCATCATGCTGGTGACAGCCGCTCGTATTCAATCATTAGAACAGTAGGCTCCAAGTATAAAATATACATTTCTGAAGTGAAGTGCTGCCAAAAAAAAAAAGTTTTCAAAAAAACTCATTTTCACAGAGTTTCTTGGTGATCAGTCACTTGGGATCCCAGCTACCACAACACAGCGTGAAATGGGAGGCAGTCCCCATGACCAATGCAATCCACAGTAGCTCACCTTCCATTTTTGCATGTGCATGGAGGGGTACAAAAGGGGTTTGAAAGCTCCATATATAAAAAAATATACATTTTTTAAAGTGAAGTGCTGCCAAGAAGATAGTCTCCATGGCAATACAGAAGACATCCCCCTACTTCTCTCCTACAAAAATTCACTGACCTCTATGTACTCTGTATTAAACCAGTTCCTGTCCACACTGTGCAAGGGCCATCCTAAGGAATTGGAAAATTAGAGATGGCTTCATTAGAGAGAGAGCTGTGGAGCTGCAAATGGTGGGGATTATTACTCTATTTCCTAGCCATCTAAAGTGGAGAGGTTAGGAATGAGGTGGAAGGTCCAGGGAGGCTGAATTGCTCCAAAATAGTCCTCATTAGGTTGCATTATGAGCCCTTTTTCCTTTTCCTGACACTGCTATAATTTCACTGATCTCAGTGTGGCAGACTGTATGCTGTAAGCAGAGCTGGTTGGGATTTTTTTTCCATTGTAGAGGCTGACACAAGTTTTGACATGGAAGACATTTTGAAGTATTTGTCTATTTGGATTCTTTGAAACAATTAGTTCTTGGCAACTAAAGATTTATTAGTGAAATTCAGGGGTATAGGTTGTAACAGTGTTGTTTTTCAAGACATAGACAGACATGGTTTTTTGGGGAAATCTGAGATCTTTTATTAGACCTACTTAAATAGTTGGAAAAAATTCTTCTTTGCAAACTTTCAGGCACAAACACCCTTCGGCAGGCTGAGGAAGCTTTCTCAGCCTGACGAAGGGTGTTTATGCCTGAAAGCTTGCAAAGAAGAATTTTAATCAATGACGACATTTCAGAGCTTGGATTTCATAGACATTAAGGCTGGAAGGGACCTTGTGAGATCATGGGGTCCAGCCCCCTGGCCCAAGGGCAATAAGTCAGCTGGGGTCAGAGGACCTCGGCAAGATGAGCATCCAAGTGCATCTTGAATGTGTCTAGACTAGGTGCTTGCACCACTTCTGGGGGGGCACCTATTCTAGACTCTGCATGCTCAGATGGTAAAGAAGTTCATCCTTATGTCCAGTCTAAAACGGTGTGGAGCCCAGAATTGGATGCAGTACTCCAGCTGCAGCCTCACTACAGATCTGCCCATAATGACTGGAAGAGAGAGGCAGAAAACCCAGATCCCTTGGGCCCCAGTTACAGACCTTTTTTTTTTTTTTTTTTGGTTCACTGGCAATTTTGAAATGTTGGAAAAAAGTCAGATTGAACCTGAAACATTTTGGAAATGTTTGGCAAATGGAAAATTTGGAGGAAAAAAAATGGTTTCGTATCGTGATGGACTTTGTTTCAACAAAACTAAGACGTTTTGTTCCAGTGTGAGTTTTACAGTTCTAATCCTTAAAAAAATAAATGACGAGATTCTTGGAAGGAAAGGCCATTTCCAAAACAAAAATCAAACTGCTTCATTCCAAAAAGGTCAGTGTTAATCCAGCTTCAATTTCTTGGAGTTTTTCTGAAAATGTTTCCAAAAGCAAAAAGCTCCCACGGGTCAGAACGGAGACAAGAACTGACTGCTTTCCTTAATCTTTTTTTTTTTCTAATGGTGTTTTCTGTCAAGTGTTTATAAAAAAAAAAAAATTCACCAGCAGCTCTCGGGTGCAAAGCTAAATGTGCAACCCTTGGACCACATCCGTAGGTGCTGGAAACAGCACTCGGTTGCAACTGGTAGATGTATCCTAAGATATGCCACTTCCATGGCGTTAATCCTGGTTTCCTTTGCTGTAACAACAGGAACAAGTCCTGCTGCTTGAACAATTCCCGTAAGCAAAGCCATTTTCTCTGAAAGCATCACTTCTCTCCTTCTCACCACCCTGAATTTACACCCAGCCTGTGGCTTTGCATTGCCCCAGATATTGAACCTTCAGCAGTAAATCTCCCTCATAAAACCTTCCAGTTGTCTCATTGCCAAGTGAATCTCTTAAGTATATAAGAGAGGAGCGGCCATTCTAGACAGGACTGGGAGTAATCTGATTTCTGCAACATTTTCCCTTCTCCCTGCCAATACCCTCTGGTGTGCTCCTATTCCAATTACTCCTCATGGATAATACAGAATAAATTTAGGGCCACTGCTATTAAAGCCAACATGTCGTCTAGCAGCAGATGATTTTACCTTGCTTTAGAAGATTTGTTCTTCTTCAGAAAGCTCTTTGATTAGAGATTTTGCTTTGAAATGGATGAGATTATGGAACAGCCCTTTAACCTACTGTACCCTGATCAAAAGACTCTGTCGATCTTGGAGGCAGTTTTGGGGGGCCTCTGTGACATGTCTTCTGGATGTGTCTGGGCCCAATTCCTCCTTGCTCTTGCACCTTGGCATCATTTATGCCGCCAAATGATTCTGCAAGGCAGTGCCTTCAAAAGGAATACTTTCCCTGAACTGTGTAACCGGTAAAATTCCCTACCACAAGGTGTAATTGAGGTTCAGAGGACTGGGTATTTCATGCTAACAAGCCTAAAAAAGATAAATGCTTGTATTGACATTAGGAAGGTGCTTCGCCTGTGAACAAGTCACTCCCCAGTTGTCTGCTGTTGGATATATCTGTTAGCAAGGTGCATCGGCATTGAGACCCAGCTGCCCTGCTCTGGCAGCCCAGACATTTTGAGAGATTCTTGCTCTGTTTTGCTAATATTGTGTAACGGCCAAGTATTGCTACCGCAGGCAGTATGTCTAAGCTCATGCCACTTTGCTTCTGGAGCTGCACACTGCAGGCATCATATAACATTGTATTTTTATTTTTTATTTTTCAACTGCACCCCACTTTGAGTAGTGGTGGGATAGCTGTGTTGGTTCAGGGATATGAGAAAAGCAAGATTTGTGAAGCAAAGTAATCTTTAGGCTTCAAGCCCTTCTGCTTGAAAGCTTGTCTCTCCCAAATATATGGCTTGAGCCAGTAAAAGATATCACCCCACCTCACAAATCTTTCTTCTATTTTGTTGTTATCCTTCCAGCCCACACTTATGCCACTTGTCTTTGATCCATCTGCTGCATCCTATTTGTCATGCAGCTTGTGCGCTCTGTGTGGTAGGAGACACTGGCCCAGAATTCAGGGTACACATATAGGACTTAAAAGAGCCTCGTTCAAGTGCCTGTCTTGCCACAGACTTCCTCATGCCCCGAACAAGTTACTTGGCCTCTGGAGCCTCAGTTCCACATCTGTAAAATGGGGATAATACTACCTCCCACGACTGCTGAGTTCGGTGGGGCTAACATCCTATTTATGTGACTGTTATATAAGTTAAAGTTACCACTGGCAAATATCAGGGCTTGGGAGGTGTGTTCCTTCTTTTAGAAGGAGAAATGGTCGGCAACTCAGTGTATTCCTGGGTCCAAGCTTGTTCACAAAGAACATAAAGCCCTGCTTCACTGAGCCTGAAGCGGCCTTAGGGGAGGGCAGACTGGGTGACCCCAAAGTTTTGCAACGAGTTTTTTGGGGAGTGAAGTTGTTCCAAAGAAGTGGCTCTATTTGTGTTTTAACACTTGACTATTTATCTAATTCCCCCCCCAAATATTAAAAAGATCCATGAAAGAACTGTAGGCCATCAACATTAAGCCTCTAAGGGGCCCAAATGATTCTCTTGCCCAGGGCCCCAGCAACCCTAAGGCCACCGCTGCCTGTGCACATTGGGAGTCATGTTGGAGCTCTTCACTTGGAGGTTCAAAAGTTTTCTCTCCACATACCTCTGTCTTTCTGCGCCCTTAGCAACATATTCATGGTTGGTTCTCTTGGTACCCACTCGCTTTTCTTCCTTAACATATACAGCTTGGCGAACAATTCCCTTGACCCAGACGTAGCAAACACGTGGCCCATATAGCGTTTCTCTGGCCAAATAACCCATCTCCAGATCTGGACCACAGCGTGTCTTGATGTGGCTTGGAGCTGCTGCGCCAGCATAGCCAGCACCCAGGGGGTTAATGCTGCCCCTGTCCTTACCAGCTTTCTGGTTTCTGGTGCAAATCTGCAGCAGGGCAGTGACCTTATGAGCCACCACCGCTGAAGTTTGACATTCCTGCCTTAACCCATATGGCATAGCTTTTGATCAGACCTTGAACTTGCAAAATAGCTTCAGCTGTTACCAGCTGTCTCATTCCCCAAAGGGGCTTAGTGTGTCCCTTCCACTTAGCCTGAAAGCAGGATGCGTAGGCCAACAGTATCTATAGACCAGGTTAAAGATGACAAGACCTGCTTCTTTAGCTGTACATGAGCACTTCCCTGCATAACAGCACCTTAGTGTTAACACTGTGCTTAGCAAAGTGGCACCCTGATTCTTGGTTGGGCTTTGCCTGTGATACCATAAAATATCCTTGAACAACGAGGCCTGGAATAGACTGCTTAGGGAAGTTGAGCATCACTGGAGATGTTCAAGGAGAAATTGGGCAGCTGCTAGTCATGGGTGCTCTACGCCTATTTTCTACTATGGGCATCTCCCTTGCTTCTGGGCTTTGCTGGTTGCCGCATGGGGCTGGGAGGAATTTCCTCTCCACCCCACTCCTGCTGCTACACGTGTCAGGGTTTTTAAGCCTTCCTCAAAGTCATTGGGTGTAGGTTGCAGCCAAGGCTGGGGATTTTAACCTGGGTGTGCCAGTGCTCCTGCTGGGACTTACCCCCAGAGGGTCCTGGCTAGGAGGTCTTGCCCCCGCGCTCAGGGGCAGACCAGTTGTCATATTTGGGGTCAGGTAGGGATTATACCCTGTGGTCAGATTGGTACAGACTTGGGGGTTGGGGAGGAGGTTGCTGTGTAGCAGCGGGGCTTGGCCCTCTTCTCGAGCATATATTAAAAATACTTAGAGCAGCAGGACATTGGCTGCTGTGCTTTCCCTGTGGCAGGTTAGGGGCGTTATGTCTTGTGTCAGGGTTGACTGTAATTTTGGTAAGAGGTTAGACAGTGGATTTGTATAGGATGGTTTGGATAGGGATGATCCTGCCTCAGGCACAGGGTTGGTCTAAGACAGGAGCAGGCAATTATTTTGGGCAGAGGGCCGCTTACTGAGTTTTGGCAAGCCATCAAGGGCCTCATGACTGGCAGCCAGAGGCAGATCAGTGTTAATTTTATAAATTTTTTAGGGGCCACATCCAGCCCCTGGGCCATGTTTTGCCCACTCCTGGTCTAAGATAACCTCTGGAGGGCCCTTCCAGGCCTACTTCTCTGCAATAACAGGACAGCAGTTAGTCTATAGGGCATCCTTTCCTTTTTCATCTCCTTGTGACAAAGGACTTAGCAGAATTCACAGGTATCTGACAGGCCACTTTTGCCATGGCCCTGAACTTGCAACCTCTTGGGTGATCAACCATGTGCCTTAACACCAACACCACACCAGCCCCCAGTCTATTCAACTGAATAAGTCATCTTAATCTTTATTAGGAAACTCTGTCCTGCCCCTGCTTAAAACTGTTTTGGTAGATCCCTAAGTGTATTAACATGCTTAGATGGTGCCAACTTGACGCTAACATGATTTCCTTTGCTGTTCTTGATGAGTTTTTGCAATCCCCCTTATAAAAATGCAAGTCACATGGAGTCTGCAGAAAGCGCAGTTTACTGTTGGCATCATTCTATTGATTTTCCCCTGCAAAGACTTAACATTGCACCCTCGTGAAGATGATTTATACATTTTAATTTACTTGTTTCATTCAGAAAAAGAAATTCACTGGGCGGAAAAAAAGTCTTCCCTCTCCCCTCAGTTTCTTTAACTGTTCAGTCTTGGTTCTCTGATATTGTTCTCGCACTGATTTTGTCCGGTGATTAAACAGTCTGAAACTGAATTATCCCCCAAGATGTGGCAGTGATCTTTTGTGATGTGCTTGGAATGTAACAAGGCAATCGGGAAGGAAAGCAAAGCAGAGCTTGGGGACTAGACTTGGGGGTGCAAAGAATGGGTGAAAAGTAATGAAATACTATCGAGTCCACAGGTAACAAAGAATGAAGTGCTGAGCTATTCTCTCGGGTCTTTTGCGCCCATTTAGCAGCACAGGTGTCATAAACCTGCTTTAACCAGACAGCTAACAATTTCCCTCATATACATAGCTGGCACAAAGTCAAAATAGCCTACTCCTTATACTTTGGCATACAGTGAAAGGCAGAGCAGGACGCATGCCTGACTGGGGTACAATGCACACCGACAGTCCGCTGGCAGCATAACATCCTTGAGGCTGCTCTGAGTTACTCTAGGGGGACAAACAGGGTTCTCGGGATCTGGGGATTGGAGAAGGGCTCAAGGACCCACGTCCATCCGTGCTGAGGACCCTGGCCTTTTCACTTTTCCCTCTTTTGCCAAAGCAAAGTTAGGGATATGCCTCAGACTGGCAAAACCTGCAGAAAATTGCATGCAGTGAAGACAGAGAAGGCTTTTCTGTTTGTTTGGTTTTTTTCCTTTCTTCTGGCAGGTTGGTTTTAATCTAAGATAGCAGTCTCTGGAAAAGTCCCCAGATTTTGAGCTGGATTAGCGGGAGTGCGTGCAGTGAGGCAGGCACCACGGCAGGCACAGTGTGTGAATCTCTGCCGAGCGTGCTCCTTCAGTCAGATATTTATGCTCCAGCACTAGGGGAAAAAGCTCTCGTGCCTCTGCGCTGTCCACTGAAGTAACCTACAATATTGCAAGCCTCTGAGCCACAACTTTTCAAAACACCTGACTGAGTGTTTTCCTCTCTCTCTCACATGAGAAATTACCAATCTCTTAGACCTTTTCCTGGCCAGAGATCCACAATAAGCAATGTCCTGTCTCACCCAAGTGACAGATTCAAGGGACTTTTAATGCTAGAACTGGGCGATGGAAACAGAAATCTCATTTCAAGTGAGACTCGGGCCATGCCCCTTACTAGTGGGACAGGACAATTCCCACATTTCAGCAGACGTGGTGCTCTGCATTCATGACTCTGTTGATTTACATCCCCATTAACCCCTTCAGTTTTTCTCCCTTCTGAGCCTCTCCCTGCTCCCCCTAACCCTAATGGGAGCAGTGGGTGAGGTGCTCAGAGCTGAGCCCCTGATTCTTCTACTATAGCTTGATTTATTTATTTTTTCCTCCCCCAAGGCTACTAGCATAACTTCATTTTTTTTCCAGAGGGGGTAAGTGGAAGCACAGGTGTTTTACATGGCTAAAATCTAGTCATGACCCTTTGGTTGTTTTTTGGGGTTTTTTTTCCCCACCAAAACTTCAGTGACTGGAAGAAGGTACTAGAGAGCCAGGGGCAGGCTCCACCTTGTGCCACTTTCTCCCTTCAAGGACTTCTGTTTGCCATAAAAATAGTCTTCCTGTTGCTGGAACTTGTAGCATTTGCATGTTCTTTTATTGCAATAATCAAATGCTTCAGCTTCAATTTGACATGTAATTGCCCAAAGCCATTTATTGCTTCATATACTCAGAGGCCAAGAACACTTTCCATTAGTTCCATACCTAAAACATCCAAAAAAATTCACCTGCAGTTTAATGTGGATTTTTTAAACCAAAGTAGAAAGACTGACTGTTGCTATAAAAATTACACAGTGAGCTGTGAGTGGCAAAAGTCCAGAAATGAACCAACCATTCTGGTTTTTTTTAAAAACACAGACTAAATAAAATGCACATTCCTGTGTTCCTTCCAGCAATGCAGACTGGTCCTCCAAAGAGCTATGAGCATCTCAGAAATCTGGAAACATCCTTATTGGGTCCCGTTAAAGCAGTTAGCTAATTTTGCTTCTACAATCAGTTGTAAGCAGGCACAAGTGAGAGGACCCCCAGCCAGTTGCTTCCCCTGCAAATTGGATAGGCCTTTAAAAGCTGCATAGCCCACTAGTAGTAACTCTTACTTTAGAAGTTATCATTGGGATGTGGGGGGGGAAGTGTGGTCTATAATCCTACATATCCATACTTTGTGTCACATTTAATGTGAGCAACAGTCCCTACCAAAAGGTAGTTTGCAAAGATTAACAATGCTGTTGCATTAGTCCTATGCAGTATGGTTGGCGCGTGCGGTGCTTACAGACAAGTACAGCAATGGGTTCCCTGCCCCAAAGGCCAAGGCCAGTGTTGCAGGGACTTTGGAGGCTCCCCTAGTACAAAGGGCTGCTCTTCATGTCCAGCAGGGCTCATGAGGATCCACACATCACTGCAAAGCTAGCATTACCTCCTCAACATGCCCTGTCCTTCCCTCCCATTCCTCGCCAGACACAGGGCACTTCCTTCTGCAGCTGGGGTTATGTTATGAATGCTAATGCTGCCAGCCAGTGAAGCAAGCTATAGTAGACAGTGATGATTGCTATAAATCCAAGTTAGCCCCAGCATTTCAGAAGCAGAGAAGTGACGTTTGCATCTCTCCCACACCTTGGCAAGCACTTCTCAACGTAGAAAGTGCTGTTGAAATGTTTGAGATACAGCTGTGATGCAGAAAAGCTGGCCAGAAAGCCCCAACACTAATGCTTCTATCCCTACCACCAATGATAAATTTAATGGGAAGCTTAGAAGGTAAACTCTGCTAATCACTGAATATGCCATCCATGCGGGTTATTTATTTTAATTATGCCCATTTCCCTTTTAAAGAAGCGGTCGGGAAGATTAATCTCACCAAGTTTGTAATGTGTGCAGCAGGAGGAACCAGGGGGTAGTCTGCAGAGGGGAAGAGAGAGCAGCGTGCATGTAGCACTCGGCCAGCCCTATGCAGAAGTGCACCAAGGACTTGGAGCTCTCACAGGCTCTGTCATCGAGGACTGAAGGAGCTGGTCTCAAATTTGGGGCAGCTGCAGACTGCTGTTTAAGCACTTTTGGCATTAGGAACTTAGGCACTTTAGGGGTAGGAGGGGGAGGAAATTAAGGCACTGAGCATATGTTACCAATGTTGATGTTTCTTTACCTTTTACCTGTTCCCCCCTTTGGCCCATTGACTTGTCACCCTAACCCTATGATTTTCTGTCTCAAAGTGGGAACTCTCCCTTCCTGCTTGTGCCAGTTTCTGGGCCTGCAGGGTTGGCACGTTATTTTTGTGCCCTGCAATTATTTGGACTTAATTTCACGTGCACATTTAAAGAGTAAACTAATTTGTCAGGTGTAATCCTGTGAGCCCAGCACCTCGTTATAGTTCTCCAGTGCCTGATTAAGGGTGTTTGTGCCTAAAAGCTTGCAATTAAAGACATTTTTTTGCAAAAAATCTAGTTGGTCTAATAAAAGATAATTGCCTCTACTGCACATTCTGATTCCTTCCATCATTTGAAGAAAGTTATACTCAAGGGATTGATTGTCTTGCAGTAGCCCTAGAAGCCACAGCCATAAATTAGGTCCATGTTGTGCTAGATGCGCTATGAACAGGTGCTTCATATCCCAGAGAGCTTATAGTATCTGAAAACCAGCTCTGTGTGTTTCCTAAAATATTCAGCGATGACACACAGCACTGCTGCCTGTCCAGTGATCTCAAAGCATGAAGATGCTTGAGCATCATCTCTGTTGGGAAGCAGGGGCTAAGTAAAGCTAAATAAGTTGGTCTCAGTAGGAGTACTGGCAGAGGCTTGGGCAAAATCCAGGCCTTCTGATCTACATGGATAACTGTCACTTGTTATGTGTGCTGAAGTTAACATGGTAAAATTAGGGACATCTTCAAAAGGTGCTTGATCTGTTGGATACTGCCTGATAACATCCCACTGCAAAGCAGCTTGCCTCTCCTTTGCTAGCTTAAAAGCATGCAGCTAGTTTCAGGTATCTTTTTGCAAAAGAGGCTGTAGCCCTTATGACTTATAGAAGTAGAAAGGAGAGCTGTTTTGATGCTAAGTGATATCATAGAGCATTAGGCAGCTATTATATCCATTTTCCTTTAAATTCTTTGATTTTTTTTTTTTTTTTTTTTTTTTATGGCAGACCTGAACTATTAAGCCTTTCATCTAGCAAGCTCTTGATGCAATGGAGGGCACATGACATTTTCTACCTGGTGTTCCATTACAAGCTTGTTTTCTCCAAAATTAATCAAAGATGCTCCCCTCATAACCAAGCATAAAATATTCAAACAAAGAAATGCCTCTAATAGCAGTTTCACTTAGAATCAGAGCCAGTTCATTACAAAAAAAAATGAACAAACATTAAATAAAAGCAGTAAATAAATAAAGCAGCATGATTTTAAAAGTCCCCATCAAGCCTTAGCTGGCTTTTCCTAAGCCATAATATCAGCTGATCCTTCCAACAACCAGATGAGTAACATGGTGTGAGAGCTCCTGCTCTGTTAAAGGGAGCTGCCTTTCCAGGGTCTTGGTACTTCTTGCCTGTGAATTAACTTTTATTTAAGACTTCATTTCCCAGACTGCCCTCAGGTCCAATCGGGTAGAGGTGCCCTCTTTAAGTTTTGCCTCTCCAGGTGGGCTGGTGCCCTGAATAGAAGGGAGATGGTTTTTTTTTTTTGGAGGTGTTTCTGTGATCTACCAAGTATTGCAGTAGGTTTTGAGGCTATTGTAGCAATGGCTCCTTCAAGCTCTTGTAAGCCCCTTATTTCAGGCTGAGTCTATCACTAGGTTAGCCAGAGAAGAGCTACTTTTCAACAGGCCAAATGAGCATAGTTCAGTTTCTCTATTAGGGACATTAAAGCTGTGAAATAGAAAAATGGCTTGGAAGCCCACAAGGAAAAAGAAGAAAAAGAGATGCTAGAAACCCAAGAGAGCAGGGGCTGTATCTGGATTACTGACTCCCATCTCAGGCTGGGCCTAGCAAGTGAGACTTTTCAGTCTGCGGTCTTTTCTGAGTTTCTCTCTAAAAAAATAAAAATAAAGTTAAGTCTGAAGTCTCTTTCCCTCTCCAGCAAAGATGCATTTTGCAAAGAAATAAAAATCACGAGCAATATTGGCCTAGCAAATTATGCTTTCCTTCCTTACCCATGCACATGGCAGAGGGGCTTCTTGGTTACCCCATCACACTGAAGAGACTGTAGATACAACAGAAAGAAAACTAAGTTTGTACCCAGATTATTTTAAAACAAAAAGGTTGCCCATCCTCCCAGCATACTGAGCAACTTGAGAGTCGTATTAATTGACATTCAAGATAACATCACCTACTGCTTGCCTACCTGCCATGAATTAATTACTGCCTGTGAAGCTATTCTAGTAAATGCCTTTAATATCTGACCCTTACTTAGCAGAGGTCACATCTCATCATTCATGTACTGCAGGCTAGTTTGATGTACTTATGGGTTCTGCTTCCTGGGTTTTTTCTCCCCGCCTGCAGAAATAAAAAACTTCTGTTTCATGATCACTAAAGTACTTAAGTGGGGAAAATGAAAAACACAGTAGTTTTTCAGGAGGGGAAAAAAAGCAACCCAAAAACACTGGTAATTTGTCAGAGAGAAGCAGGTAAATAAGGATTAAGCAGAAGGGCAAATTATACTTTTGTTCTAGGTAATGATGTGAGAAAATTCCATACTTGAAAAACCAAAATGGCTCCTTATTAAAGCAATTATTTACAGGGAGGCTGCAATTGTGACTTTATTCTGCCAGCCAGGTGCACACAGACTGACTTTCTGGTGCCTCCTTCAGACTTTGCTTTCCTGTAACCTGTTCTTCCTCTAAGTTTCATTCAACTTGCTGTAATGATAAGGATTTGTAAGTACGTGAACAGTGTGGACTGACGCCAAGGAGAGGGAGAAATCTTCCAGGGAGGTGACTCTAATTAGCAGCAAAGGAGCAACCCGATAGATTCACTAGAAACTAGGAATTTCAAATGAAGCCGCTTAATAGAAGGATGTATACTGCCCTCTCAAAGGAACTGGAGGAAGCCACATTGGTTGAGAGATTTAAAACTGAGCTGGACAAAGCCCTAAGGAATATTTTCTTGAGAGCAATGCTTACCAGGCGATGGTTTAAATGACCTAGCAGGCTTTTCCAGCCTCTAAATTCTATCTCTTTATTGTTACTACATGTTGCTGGACCCGTCTTGCCAACAGAGTTTTGCTCTGCTGTTTGCTCTGCCTGTGGATTTGCAGTACAAGTGACAAATAGGGTTGCCAACCCTCCCAGGTCGGCCAGGAGTCTACCAGAATCGGCACTGATCTCCCCGTGACTATTGAAAGCAATCCAGGTTGATACTGTGAATGGGTTGAACAATACAATTAATGACGTTACGTCATGTTGGGGGGGAAAAAAAGTCTCCCGGAATAGCTTCAATCAGCTGTCGTGACAAACAGCTGTATCTTTTGCAGTTTAAGTTCCCTTGGTTTTTCAGTATAGGACTGCACTGCAGGAGACCTCTTTCTAAATGCTCCATATGGGCTGTTTCTATGGTCTTGGAGAACAGCTCACTGTATTGATCTGGCTCCTGGCTGTTATGCTGGTTTCAGTATTATGTGTGAAGCTGGTGCCAGAATTGAGACACACATCCCGCTTTATGGTTTCAATAAGGACATTTCCTAGGTTAATAGTATTTTTACAATGCCTTTTCCTCTTCTGTCCCTCGGAGACTGTTCCACAGTCCAGTGCATCTCATTAACAGGTAGTTGTCCCCAAGAACAGCCTAAATTCACCCTCTTTAAATTTCTGCCGACATTGATTTCTCTCTTATTTAGCTATATAGTTGTACTCTATATGTTCCTCACCCCCAATGTAAAGGCCCTGGTCCTTCAATAGGCACAGATATCTACCCAAAAAGCTCATTACAGAATTAGGGCATCATTATCTACTATGAAGATGAATGCAAAGGCTCTCACTGACCTCAGTGGGCTTTGGATGAGAAGACCCCTTGCTCGTGCTTGCTTCAGGACTGTGCAGCCGTTCTGTCTCTTTGCCATTGCTCCTTTTTCTGACGCTGGTACTCTCTTCTGACACTGGTGTCCCATCTCTGAAGATGTAGTAACATTCAAGGCCTTGGAGGTCATCTTCCTAGTGTAGCATGAAACAAGTGATGTAGAGGCTGGGTGCGTTCTGAATGGCTTGCTTTATGGACAAACACTATTAATTTAATGTATTTACAGACATTACACACACTAAAGGTCCTGAACTGAGGCAGTCAGAACTCATGCAAGGAAAGCTCTTCTAGGAGTCTGTCAACACCTAATTCTTGGGGAACCACCCTGTCTCACAAGCTGAGCCCCAAAACAGCTCTCAGAGCAGAGGGCAAGTATTCCAGCTGCTAGCACAGCACCTTGTCTTCCCAGGGCTTGCACACTAGCTTGCTTGTGCAAAAGTTGCTTGCATACTAGCAAGGACTGGGAGACCACGTAAAAATAGGTCACATTTCCACAGAAAGGAATCCTTTTGGAGTTCACTGCTTTCTCTTCTCTGAACTCCCACCCTCTAGTCTCCCCCCCATGCCCCAGAGATGACTGTCTTGTAGTGAGGACACATACAGCGTTTGCCAAGGACACTATTAAGACTTGCATTATTATTAATTTGCATTATAATAGAGTGGATAGGCTTGAATCGTTGGCCCCGCATGCAGACACTACCAGCACAAGCAAACATATTGTGCTTGTCACAAGAAGATGTGACTTAGCCCATGGGGCTGTGTGTCGTTAGGATATTATTATAATAATTAAAATCCATCCTATTGCGGGAAATTTGCCAACAAAATAAGCTCTGCTGTCCTGTTAAGGCAGCTGTGATGCAGAAGTGCAAGTTGGTTAAACAATGTGCCAGTAATTTGTTCTGTTGCATGGTGTGCTCAATGCTTGGGGATGCAGATGGAGAGAAGATTTTGTTTGCCTTTTTGTTGAGTGAACTTCAGCAAAATTAGTATCGACAAACACCAAGCAGTAATGTTTGTTAAATGAATTTCCCTGCAGGGATATTGGTGGGTTTGACCGTGTTTTCACAGAGCACCTTTATGTTCTACAAAAGTTAGCCTAAAATAAGCGATTTCTTTGAAAACTGATTTTTTAATGTATCAAGTCACAAAGAATATATTGCCAGCAGTGCTTGGGAAAGCATAGCAATTATTTGGGGAGCAAGCGAAGAGATGGAGCTGAAAATAGATGTCACTCTGTGCATCCCATAACTGAAAAATCTGTCCACAGTGAAGGCTGTAAAGGGAAAAACGCAGTTTTCAGTTTAATAAAAATGACATTTGGTTGCCATTTAAAACAAGCACTTGCCAGGAATTATGCCGAAGGGATCCCCATTTTTTCCTGAATTTACAACACTGTATACCTGCTCTACCCTCAAGTTATACATGGACATGTTTCCTCTTTGTAAAGGCCACAGGGCCAGCCCTTCATCAAACCATAGCATAAATAAAAAGCCTAGAAGCTGTTCCTTCCAGCTTTCTGGTATCACACAACTCTTTTATTTAAAGTTTTGCATTTAGACTTGTTCAAGGTGAGCAAAACAAGGTGGTCCAGAGCCACCTTATCAATTGCACAGCCAAAGCTCTCTAATAAAATAAACCAGAGATCACATCAGGCTGCCTTTTACTAGTGCTGTTTAGACATACTTGAAATGCTTCGTATCAAAACGAATTAATGATGTGACCTCTTTTTCCCCTTTTGGCTGAAGGAAGAAAGTCACTGAACTTCTCCCCCTTTTTCAAGCAGAGGAGTTGTGGGTTTAGCAAAGATTTGAAATTTTTTTTTGTATTTTTAAACTCAACAAATGGCCTGCCAGGACTCATTTCTGTTGGTAATTGGTCTTCTCCACAAGGCTTGGATACTGATTTATGTCTGGAATGAGCTTCTCCAAAATTTGGGAGTGTTTGGTTGTGTCAGGCTGACTTACTTGCCATGCAGGGGAGTGGGAATGGCGACTGTGCCAAGGACTGTTTGGTATCCCGTTGGGCAGTCGGTCTGTCCTTGCAGCCTGGGAGGTCCAGCAAGGGAGAGCTGAGCTTTGCTGTGCTTCTCATCACTCGAGGAAGGAGCATTGGAGGACTTCATAATTTGTTCCTCTCTGCCTCGCATGCAAGTTGTATGTTTTGCTCAAGTCAACAGGCAACAGATAATAAATCGGGACCGTCAAAACCAGAAACAGGAGACCGTCTCTCTTGTAAGCTAAAGTAGCATCACCCAATACTCTGGCCCCGCGGGCTGGATGAGTGGTGGTATGAGGTCAGTCTGCAAGCTGGGCCCCGCATGGGGTCTGTCTGTGTGATTGATCATGCATGCCTTGATCCGGCCACGTGCTGACCCAATGCTGCATGCCCACATACAGACACATACTGGTCCAATATAGCATTCAGGGCCCCGTTATCCAGCCCACAGCACCCTTCACAGGGCTGGAAACTTAGCAGCAGGGAAACGGCAATGCTGTCCACTGCCAAATTTCCATGTCCTTGGGGAGAGGACATGGCACTGTAGGCTAGATCTGGTCTGTGGGCCAGGGTTGAGCACCCCTGAGCTAAAGGAATGACTGTCTTAGTTGATGATAGCTAAGAGATGGGTCGGTGTCGACCTGCAAAGATGTGGGCAGTAGAGTCCCACAAGGCTCGGTCCTTGGACTGGTGCCATTCACCGTCTTCATCAGTGACTTGGATGAGGGTGTGGAAAGCACTCCGTCCACGTTCGCAGATGATACCAAATGATGGGGTAAAGTTAACACACCAGAGGGTAAAGAACAAATGCAGGTGGATCTGGACAGGCTGGAAAAGTGGGCAGACCAGAATAGGATGCAGTTCAATAAGGACAAGTGCAAGGTGTTGCACCTGGGGAGAAGGACTCAACAGCGCGCTTACAGGCGGGGGGAGGACCTTCTCAGCAGCATGGCAGCAAAAAGGGATCTTGGAGTCGCTGTTAACTGCAAGATGAACATGTGTTGTCAATGTGACGAAGTGATCAGTAAAGCTAACCACACTTTATTATGCATTAGCAGATGCATGACAAACCGGTGCAAGGAGGTGATCCTCCCCCTCTATGCGGCACTGGTCAGGCCACGGTTGGAGTACTGCATCCAGTTTTGGGCACTGCACTTCGAAGGGTGTGGACAAACTCGAGAGGGTCCAGAGGAGGACCATTCATATGGTTAGGGGCCTGCAGATCAGGCCTTACGAGGAGAGATTGAGGGCCCGGATCTCTTCGGCCTCTGCAGGAGAAGGCCGAAAGGTGATTTTGCGGCTGCCTACAAATTCATCAGGGGAGACAGCAAGGAATAGGAGATGCTGTGTTCACCAGGGCAGCCCTTGGAGTAACTAAGAACAACGGCCACAAACTGACGGTCAAGCAGATTTAGGTTGGACATCAGGAAGAACTTCGTTATGGTAAGGGTTGCCAAAATCTGGAATGGGCTTTCAAGGGAATTGGTGTTCTCCCCTACCTTGGGGGCCTTTAAGAGGAGGCTGGACATGTACCTGGATGGGGTCATCTGACCCCAGCGCTCTTTCCTGCCCAGGGCAGGGGGTTGGACTCAGTGACCAACTGAGGTCCCTTCTGACCCAGACATCTATGACAATATGACAACAGTCAGCTTTTATCCACTGAGCAGACTAATCACAGCAGGTACAGCCTGACTATATTAGCTGAGGATTTGGTGTGGTTGAGATTTGTGTCCGATTCTGAGTTCCCCGCAGTCCAGGAACAGGCGTCTCTCCAACGCTCATTAAATCATATTCTTTGCACGTATCCAGCAGGAATTTCACAGATTCAACATTGTGCTGGGATTCAGGTTGTGCCTACGCTTATTTTAAAACGTGCCTAGAAGTCCTATGCTTTTTGACGAGGATATGTAGCCCCGAGCAGAGTCTGGGAGAGGCGAAGTGGGGAACGATTGGTCTCAGCCAAGCTATTTTTGTATTGCTGTAGTGCTGGTTGCTTCAAACATTAGTTATTCCTGCTTTATATCAATGTAAGCAAGAGGAGACACAGTCAAGTCCAAAAGGTTGGGGAGAAAGCAATGATGTTTAACTATTCTGCTAGCGCCTTATCTATTAATGTAATTACACAGGACTTGAAAAATGTTAGACTGCAGTAGAACATCATCCCTTTTCCACAGCCTTCTTATTTCCATTTAATTAAAACATTATTGTTTCATCTATTTTAGTTTGAATTTTAGAGAGAGTCTGAGAGGGAGCTTGAAGTTCTTTAATGCCTTAGTGGACTAGGAAATAGCAGCAGAATAGGAATTTACAGTATCTACTTGTGTAAAGAATAAACATTAATCAAACTGTCAACACAGAGTTGTGATTTCTTTGGCTCTGTGCATCTTCGATGTGGAACTGCAGAATAAGAGGGGGGGAGATTGCTCTAGCTTGCTGGCATTTTAGCCATTCGTTCAGCTCATTTCCACCAGAGAAAGGGTGGAATAACCTTGCTGGTTGCAGCAGTCTTCTACCTGCACTTGACCCGAGTTGAGGACTTGGGGGTGGGGGGAACCCCACGAAATCTAAACAGAAGTGGGTTTTGTGTGTTTTGGCTGTGTTTGTAAAGCACGAAATGGCATCCATTAACCTTTTCTTGCTATCATTCTTTGTGTTGTCATTACCCAATGTCTGTGGCTTCTGCCCAAAGGAAACAAGGGGAACGGAACGGCAAATGTTCATATCAAAAGCAAGAAGCCATAAATGATGCCAAGCATCTGGGAGCCCTGAATCTTGTCTAAATGCAAATTAGAGAGTGAATAAGGTAGGTTGCATGGAGAAACCCCAACTCATTAAAGGGCATGTGAGGCAGAGAGCAGGACAAATTATGCAGTCACCCAGTGCTCCCTTCCTCTGTGCTGGGAAGCAGGGCAAAGCTCAGCTCTCCCTCGCTGGACCTTTTCCCCAAAAGCAGCAGGCTGCAAGGGGACATGCAGACCGATTGCCCTAGGGATGCCAAACAGCCTTGGGCACCGTCGCTGTTCCCACTCCCCTGCATGGCATGTAAGTCTGCCTGACACGGGTTTTGGTTCCCTGATGCATCGGTGCAGAGGAGGATGAGAAATCCCTGGCTACATAAAGTGAGAGGTGCCAAAGAAAGCACAGTGCTGCCACCCTGGAAATGGGTAGCTGGAGTCGGATCATTTTAGATGTCTCCCTGCTGCTCACCCAGGTGTTTCTGTAGCCTTAGAAGCAAGTGTGCTTTTTATAAGGTATTTTTAGCAAGTTTAAGTTTCCAGAAGGTCAAAGAAAAGCAAAGCTTCAGCAGCTGGAGGAACTGTCATTCTACCTCCAGTCTAGCAGGAGTAACACATTGACTTATTTATGAGTGAAGTCGGCTTCTTTCTTTCTTGTCTGTAACATGCTCTCTTTTAACACATGCAGGAACATAACTCATACTGTCAACAAGACCATTTCTTTAATTAGTACTCAAATGTGATTTGGGGGATGGGAATCATCTCTAGACATTTTAATCCTTTGTGCTACTAGCAGAATTTAAAACAATCGCATTGTGTGACCAGATGCACCTCAATTACTTACTCTGACAACACAAGAGAGGAGGACATTTATTTTTAAGAGTATTAAAATCACCGGTGAAGCTATCAGACCCAAGCGAGGATTGACCCTCCACACTGTAGGCTTGCATTGGGGCACCAAAGCCAAGCTTTCTCCTCTTCGGTTGGAAACCAGATTTTAATCCCTGTGCATGCAGAGGATGAAGAATATCCCACCAAAACCTGGCAGTTCACAGTTAATATTCTTTGAGTTTTATCTGAGCTGTGCAAACAGACATTGCTTCAAGGAGTCTGGGTGTGCAGCAAGCATCAAGCAATTTAATAAATCTTGCAAGACAACATCCAAATATTTTGTGCCCAGTAGGAGAAGTTTAATCCATTAGCTAGACACTGTCGGTGTCAAGAATGACTAATCTCAACGCAGTTGATACCTGGAAGATGAAGATATTTGAAGCCCCCTACGGAGAGTATCCATCAAAAATGGCAATGGTTGCTCTGTCAGCTTGAAGGGGAGGTTAAAATCTCTTACTGGGCTTACTGCTTGTTTACATCACTTACAAACATCGCAGGGCTATCGGGAAGAATCAGGAAAAAAAGAAATGCTGTGAATTGATTGTGCCACTCTACAGCTTGTGAAGTGGCAGTTTCCCGTCTGTATTTTCTATTGCTGTCGGGGTTTATCTGAGTCATGCTTTTATGCACGCACCTGCATCGGAGGTGCTTTCAGTGTGTTTGGAGAGAGATGAGGCTATGAAGTTAAGGAAGTATAGTGAATTGGGTGCTGCATAAGAACCTAAAAAGACAGCTAGAAAACCAGTGGGTCAGTCTTTCCCTTAGTATGCTCTCCCTAGTTTGGTATCATTTGCAGCTCCAAGCTCAGAGCCTTCGTGAATGAAAAAGCAGTTCACACCTTGCCTTGACTTGCAGAGTCACGCTAGGAGAGGAGATGAGATCTCTCAGGCTGGCCGAAAACTGTTCGTTTGAATATTCCCCTTGTGATGAACCCTCCGTGAGCCCTCGTATGCGGTGGGGTGCAGGGTGGAGTGGGGGCGGCTATTCCCGACTGCAGGTTCTCCAGAGCGCTCTTGGAATCCAAAGGTTATTCTAGCTTTGAAGGCTTGACGGATTTGGGCTTTTGTTTTCTCTGCTTGGAAAAAAGGAGCCAGCTCTTTTCTGAATCGAGCATCTCTACTCCTCCGTTGGCCAGAGAGTGTCGCGGTTGGAGGATGCAGATCGGTGCCTCGTGGGCTTCCCTGCAACTCTTGCCTGGCATCTGCCGAAGAGGTGGGTGGATTGCTTGTAACTCCTGGTGGGAGAGTAGCCATTAGAGGTCAATGGAGCGCCAAAGAAATACCAATAAATTAATCATCGCTTATGTGCATGCGTACTGCAGCTATGCTGATAACTCTGGTCAGTGTGAGGGCCACTGAGGCTGATAGGAGAGACAGGAAATCTGTTGGAAATTTAGGCTTGCAAGTCAGGGAGGATATTTTTCCTCCACGAAAAGTTAACTGACCACTAACTGGGTCACAGGCAGATTCGAGAGGCTGACTGCATTTGGCCTGGGTCCTCTGAAGTCAGTTTACATGTCCACTGAATCGCCAGTTCACACCAGCTGGCCCCATATACTAAGACAGAGGTTCCCAACCACCAGGCCGCAGCTCGAATGGGTTGGCTGCCAGGTTGTGGCCATCGAGCTCCCTGCCCCGGCTTGGACCCCTGTCTGTCCACCCACATGAGCGGCTTCCACCGCCAGCAGTCATGTGCAGGGTTAAAGCTGGGTGGCGAGGCAGCCGGCTCCACGTGCCCCATCCACTTGCACCGCCACGGCTGCGTCCGGTGAGGTGCTGCCTGCGCAGCAGGCCCCCCCAGCCCTGCCTGCAGCTGGAAGTGGGGGGACGCAGGCGGGTAAATGCCTGGGGCAGAGGGTGGGGAAGAGGCCCCACTGCTTGCTCCTAGGGAAGGCAGCAGAGCCCCTTCTCCCCCGCCACCGCCTGCGCAGCCCCCTTCCCTGCAGGGTCCCCCAGTGCCCCAACCCGATCCACTCCTTGCAATGCCCCCCCCAACATAAAAATTAAATCGAAATATGTAAATTAAATTTAGATATGTAAATTAGGTTGTTTCTATACCCAGTCTGCCAAATTTCTTTGTGTGAGTTTGCCGGTCCGCAGTATAAAAAAGGTTAGGAGCCACTGTGCTAGGAGACCTTCCCAAGTATCACCTCTTGAATCCTCCTGGCATTTCCGAGGGGCAGCTCTATGTTGCTCCCTCCCCATTTTACAGACAAAGAAGCTAGCAAAGAGGTGAAGTGACTTATTGGGAGTCAGTGGCAGGACACAGCATCTCCTTGCTCCTAGAACTGTGCACGCTAAGTAAGACCCTGCTGCTTCAATTCATTAATTGATTAAGTGGTCACAACAGTGTTTTCTTATTCTTTGCAATAGTTTTATTTGGAACCCTTCACTGTGTAATTACTTTTGATAAAAGAGGCCATTTCATATGCTTGGAAAGCCAATGTCAGGAGTGCCACCTGCCAGAAATAATCAGTGCTCTCTCTATTCCTACCCAGATCCTGTAAAGAAAATACATCTTTCCACCTGTCTTTCCACCCTCTTTTATCTTCTTTGCTTCTCTGCAGAGTTGCAGTAACTCTGCAATAAGCCAATACTTAAATGAAGATCTTCCTTGCCGCTTATTGGCAGGAGGATGGGGCAAAGCACCTGCTGTTTGATTAACTCCCTGTATCTCTCATTGTATGGTCCAGTGCACTCATTTTAGACAGAGACTGGATTTCTCAGCTTGAATTATTTTGTGAGTGACAAAGTCTGCAGACCCCAGCAGCAATTTTCTGCCTTTAGTATTTGAACTGATTTCTTTTTAGGTGAGGCTGGACAAGGCCTAGGAGAGGACCATGAAATGGGGCTGCTCAGAGGAATAGAGTCTGTACAACTGACTGTGCAATGGTTCTGGCTCTCCCTTTCCAGATAGCTTATTTGAACAATATTTTATTTCACAGATGGGGTGTTTCATCCCAGCCCAATTCATTCTCCATCAGCATAAGTTTGTTAAAAATGCCAGCTGATTTTCCCAGTGCTAAGGACAGCTGTAGATCAGGAGAGGGTGTGGTTTGGGAGAGCGTGGTTGCTTTGAGAGTGGTAAATGAGAGTGCATGGGAAATTCAGACCCACTGAAGTTGGTGGAAGTTTGTCGTGGACTTCACCAGCACTGCAAATATTGCATGGCTGCCAGTGCCGGTGTTTCAGCAGGGATCCCAGTGATTCCTGGGATCCCAGTGATTCTGATTTTTAAAAAATTCCCAATTTTTGGATTAAAAAAAGTTTCCCACAATCTGCATTTTTCCATGATCAAACTGAAGCACCACCATATCTAGATTCCTAGATATATCTAGATAGCTATAGGTATATATCTATATAGATCTATTTAGTGTTATGGGTTGTTCTTGGTGTTTCTTTGAGCCATTCTGGGAGGGGATTCAAATCTTCCAGGACAATCACAGCTGTTCATTGAAGAAAAGAAATGTCCTCCCTTCTCTCCCTTTCAGGAGGGGCTTGAAGGAAGAGAAGGAGACCTGGGGAAGGGATTGGGGAACGAATGGAGATAAGCTTGCAAAAACGTTGAAATATAATGTGGTTATTTAGACAGCTCAGGCAGTGCATTTGGAAATAGGAGTGAAACAAAAGGAGGAAAGAGGAGGACACAGAAGCTGTCACGAAAGTCTGATGGGAAGTGAAAGCGAAGCCAAGAAGTTTAAATTGGATTGGAGAAGGTGCCGCTGTATCAGCTGCTTATTTTCATGTGCACTAAATTCAGCCAGACTTGATTACACTCCCCGAATAAGTTATAAATTATAAAGTTGGTTTTATAGTGTGTAAGTGGAAGTTTAACAAATTACCAGGAAATGCTGAAATACTGTTGTAACATAACGCTGCCTCTCAAAATATCAGGGAAATCTGCATGGAAACGTGAGTTTCCCTCGTGTTAGTGCTTAGGTCTTAATTTCATTAACTTTCATTAGCCAATGACAACTCCAAAGTTTATGACGGACCAAGCTCCTCAGAGTCCCTCCCAAGGGCAGGTTGTATTTCTTCCTCTTTTGTTTCACTTCAAATGCAATTTCTTTCTTCTAATATCATATTTTTAGTCTTCATTATGGCCAAGATTATGGCCAAGATCAGCTGTCACTATGGATGTACTTCTGGAAACTAGGACTCTGTATTGCATCTCAAGCTGAATGACCTGAAACGAAGGGTCCTAAAATCACTAATCAGACTGGTAAATCTTGGTCTAAATTTTGATTGATATTGAGGTCTATATATATCTACTGTCTTTTAATAGCCGTGAAAGAGGCCTCAGAGCAAGGTGAGGACAGAGCGCTAGCTGCTTGGTAGAGTGTCTCATGGAAGGAAAACCTTTAGACTTGAAAGGGTTGTAAGTACTCGTTCATAAAGTTTTTTGATGTTCAACTGCTACTTCAAACGAAGTACCTTTTGATGATTGAAGTACATTTTGAATTTGGATTTTGGAATATGATGTTTTTATGTGAGGCCCTGCTTCTGTTAGGAAGCAAACCGAAAAAAGTCAGATTACTTTATGTATATGCTAGATTTTAAGGTGATATCAAACCAAACTAAATGGAAGACTAATATTAAAGGCTAGTACAGAGCTGGCTCATCAGCACTATGGCTGGGATTTCAATTAAGAACAAGTTATCACTGAGATCCCTGAGGCTTATATGCAAGAGTTTCTAGTTAAGCCATGCTTTCAAAGTGGCCAGTGGTTTATCAGTACAATTCCTCTAATGAAAAATGCCACTTCTTTCTGTTAAACACTTAGTTGTCATGATTGCTTCTCAGGCTGTCATTCTGCAGGAGTCAGCTGTCATCTCCCTCAATTATACTTCTGTAGATGTTCCTGCTTAATCCTAATTCACTGGCAGAGAAGAGCTTTGTGTTGGGGCAGAGCAGCATCCTTCTCAGCCTTTAGTGCTATCTGTCACAAGAAGCTATCATGCTTTCTCCTGGACCCATGTCTGAAGAGAAGTTGATGCTTGCTGCGGTTATAATACTCCCTTGGTGGCAGTCACAAATAAGCGGGAGCAGCTGTCACTTTGTGCCTTAGAGCCAAAGCCAGTCCCTGAATCTGACCTTTTACTGTCTTAAGAGAAATCCCAAATGTAGAGAGTAGGTGCACGTCATCCAGAAGTGAAGACATCCTTAGAAGACCCCTTCCCTTCTCCTCTCTGGGTAAGGTCATCTACTCACAACTACAGCTCCCATCTCTATGCTGATGGTTCACCTCTCTCTCTGCTCAGAGCTCTCTTCTGCCCAAATTCAGTTCTGGCCTTGTGTCTCTGGCAGCTCCTCCTGGATGCCTAGCCAGCACCTGATGCTTAATATGGCTAAAACAGAGCTCTTCTCCCAAGCCCTTTTTTCAGTATCCTTCCCTAGTTGCTTTGGTCAACATCCTCATCCTGCCTGTCACTGCCGTCCGTAACTTGTTGGCTGCCCATGTGCTATGAGTATCACCTGTCAAGCTGACTTCTATTGTCTCATCCTTTCTTTGTGCTCCTTTATCTGCTGGATTTTAAACTTTTGGGGATGGGGACTACCAATGAGATCATGGACCGTGATTACAGCTCCTAGATGTTATAGTAGTAGAAGTAGTAATGATAAAATGACCAAAAATTAAAGAAGTCTGAGGGCTGAGAATTGAGATACCAACAGAGCTAAGTACCGAAATCCACGGAGCATTGTCCATGAAAATGGTTGGTAAGTCTCTGTAAGCCAATTCATGCTTAGTAAACATTGTTCTTCCCTTCCTGTTTTGGCTAGCAGCATTTCTATGAGAGCTGCGTGAATAGTGGGCATCGTGGTTTGTTGGCCAACCTGAGAAACTGGGGGGGTGGGGGGGGGAGCTTTTTTTCCTTTTTATCATTGAAGCAAAAGTCGACCCAAGACATTTCATTTACAAACCAGAGACTTCAGTTTGATCTGAAATGAAATGGTTGCTTTCTTTATAAGTTTTTTAACCCTTCGATCATGTGTCATATTTATGTCAATTTTGAAATGAAACGCTTCTTTTCAAAATGCCCGGATCATAGGTAACACATAAGGTGGAATTGGGGGGGGGGGGTACGTGCCCCCCCCAAGAGCACTGGTGCCTCCTCTGACAGCAAGCTCTCCGGCTGGTAGGGGGGCATGGAGAGCACTAGTGCCCCCCCAAAATTAGCTATGTTGATGGCACACTCAGCGACCAGTCACTGGGGGACCCCCATTGCCCGGTCACCAGCTGGTTACTGGGGGACCCCCCATCATGCCCCATTGGTGCCCTCCCAGACTCGGGAGCCACCAATCGCCCATGGCCCAGATGCAGCCACTCGAATTGCTGCTCCTTTGACGAACAAACCAGGGACTGAAGCTTGGGTTTCCAAAGCGTGACCTGGCAGCAGCCTGAACTAGAAAGCCAGGCTCTGTAGCAGTGACTTGGAACCAACTCTCAAATTTAAAAGACCTGCATATTATACCATCACCAACCGTGACGGAGATGTAAACAGAATTCAGGATCCAGGTGGCACAAGATTTCTCTTTGTAACTTATTATGTCACGTAGGACCTCTTCATTTTCTAATCTATACTTAGAGCCAGGGATTATTGTCGGCTGTTCTTCCCTTTTAATTCCTGCAGTGGAGTATGTAAACAATTCTGCTTTTACCCCTCGTGACTGTGAGGCAGAGACCAGTTTTCTCCTTTTAAGTTCACTAATTCAGGTTGGTGAAGACTAAAACGAATCTACGTGCATATATTTCATATGCTTGTTTCACCGGATCACGCTACCCAGACCAGGACAGTTTCATTACAATCAGCCTAGCAGGCAAGGGAATCAAGTTCTTCCTTTGCCAACCTGTTTTTACCTACGTGTGTACTAATAAAGTAAAAAGGGTTCAAAATATCAGTTACAAGTTAGCAGTAAATCATTTACAGTCTTTACATCAACGTATCATTTACGAGTTAGCAGTAAACCAGTCAGTGCTCTTTGCAGTTCAAAATGGCAGTCTGTGTCTGCCGTGTTTCTCCAGTGCTGAAGAGAAATTATTCTCACCTCTGCTCACTGTTCGGGTGAGACAGATCCAGGAGGGGTAGATGTTTCACTGGTTTGTCCTTGCAGAACCCCTTGTTTGCAAGGAGTGCAATTCAGATGCGCTCAGGACTCGTAGTAGAGGTGATATCTTTTACTAGACCAAGAAGATTTTTGCAAAAAAAATTCTTTAATTGCAAGCTTATGGGCACAAGCACCCTTCATCAGGCATTGGAGAAAAGATTGTAAAAGTTCTCCTGGGTAGAAATGAAAGTTCATATTTCCTAGGATTTCACAGAGGGGTCAGCAGATGGAAAACTCCTCTGGGCTGGCAGTTCATAGCTCAGTGAAATCAGATGAAATCTTTCCATTGACTTCAGTGGATTTTTTTTGGACAGCCCCCTCTTTTTGTTCTTACATGGGAAGGGAATGTAGCTACCAGCATGACTGCATCCATAGGCATTGGTCATCTCCCTCTTTTCCCTGCACCTTTCCTGATTTACAAATGAGTGGCAAGATAGAGCAGGGCTTCTGAGAACTTTCTGATGGGCTAAAAAGCTATGCCCTGCCTTTGAAAAGTTTCTATGCATTTAGGATTGAGGTTATTACTTGCTTGGTGTGTGTTTTTGCAGACCTGAAATAAAAATGCATTTCTTCACGCAAGAGGAGAAATGTTCTGAATATGAGTTTTGAAAATCATATAGGAAAACTGTTGCAGAGCCCTGGGCAGGCACTGATCGGAGGGATTTGCATGAATTGTACAAGCGTATGACAGGATGGGGGTTATTAGTAGTCACCAACTTGCATTCTTCAGTATGAGACGGAGTACAGTCCTTGCTGTAAATTGTGGACCGGGTGAGTAAAATGGGCATTGCCGCCTGCCCCATTTGATGTGTTGTCAGAGTTAGAAGTGGGAAAGAGCAAAGAAGAAGAGAGATGCTTTCACATGAGATGTAAAAGAAACAGAATTTGAGGAGACATTTGGAGCCTTTATTTGTGAGGCTGGAGCTGGGCAAGAAGAAACAGGAGTGACTGGAGAGAAAACCCATGAGGTCAGGAATAGGCAGGGAGGTTGGTGTGTGTTCTTGCCCCAATTTCTCTAGCTGTAAAATGGGAATAATAACCTTTACGCTCACTCCTCTCATTCATAAAGCTTGCTTCCTGGAAAAGCACACACCAACTGCAGATGCTTCCTCAGCCTGACAAAGGATATTTCTACCCGAAAGCTTGCTAAGAAGAATTTTTCCAACTATTTGAGTTGGTCTATTAAAAAGATCACATTTACCCAAAGAACCTTGCCTGCCCATGCCCTTTGACCAACACAGCTACAACCTACACCCTGGAGAGAGAGGACACTTTGGGAGGTGGCTTGTGATGTGGGGATGCGTGGCTCGTGGCGATCAAGGACTTGCACACTGCCTGCTAACAATGGCCCAGTCAGAAGTTGTGCATTGAATTCCTGTCTCAAGCCCGATGAAGCCATGGCTTCCGAGCCTGTAATTCAATGCAAGAGGAAGGAGTGACTCATTTCTATGCAATTTCCACCACTGTTATCTCACAGACACCCCCACACCTTCTCCACTGCGGTAGATCAGAGGAAAGGGATCATGAGACCACCAGCTGCTCACAAGTCATTGCGGTTCTTCACGCAGTGAAGGCCCTTCTTCCCTCCTCAGTGTGTCGCGTGGTAGTGACAGGCTGACCGAAATCCCATTTCTCTCTCAAACGGTTGCAGCCGCAGCCAAATAACTTATAATGCCACTATTTAAATGTCCATTGGGCTTCTGAATCAACATCATCCTGAAATTAGTAGAGCCAGCTAACATTTCTCACAGCCACTGCAGAGCTATTCAGAAACTCGTGGAAATTAATATTGGACCAGATTCTAACAACGCTTTGTAAAATTGTCCTTTTAAAGGTGCTTTTTAGGTCCTTTTCATTGGCCAATTTAGTGTCTACATTATAAGAATACGGCACTTGGACATTCAGTGATCAAAAGTCAATAAGGCATATTTCATCCTCATTGTGAGTTTTCTTTTTGCTGTTATATGAGACGGTGTTCTTTAATAATTACAGCAAGATGCTATTGGAGTCTGGGCTCCTAAAAATCAATTCAGAGCTAGTTGGAATAGTTCCTTGAGACTGAAATTATCCCCTTCCTCTCCTCAAAAAAAACAGGATATAATTCTTTTGGAAACTTTTGTAAAAAGTCTTTGATCAGTTCTAGTTTACCTGCTTCTCTTTGCCTCAATTTCTCTAGCTGTAAAATGGGAACCTTCACTCTCACTCCTCTCGCTCATAAAGCTTGTGAAACCTTTGGCAATTTTTGTCCAGAAAGTGCTGAAAATATTCCTCCTACTGTCTTCATTCCAGTGCTGCAAACTTTATGCTTCCTCCATGAAAATTGATTCCCGTGTGTAAACACCAAAAGCTAATAAGACTTCTCTACATTTGAAGGATTAAAATTAAACTGCTGCAATTACCGAAGTATTTTCCATTAGGTGGAATGATGTATGAGAACTTGTCAGTTGTGAAAGGCACTCATATGTTTTACTGAATCAAAAAATAATCAAGGAATGGAAAGGGATTGTAGTTTTAGGTGAGAAGACTACCAGCCTGCCTTTGCGGTGTGCTTTCCTCCCACATCTGTAGGAGCAGCTGATTAGCTAAATGGAGTCAAAAACCATCTGAAAGTTGGGAATGAGCACCTTTATAGCAGTTCGGCGTCCATGCAAATCAATTCTCACTATGTTTTCTAAAAGGCCATTTATCCCTCTGGCTCTTCATGTCATTGAATAATAGACGATAGGGATGGAAAGGAGCTTGAGAGGCCATCTAGTCCAGTGGGGACACACATTAGCTCCGAACCCTCTCCAAGTCCCCTTCCCCTTCCCAGTCTTCCCTGTGCTCCCTGCCCATCCTGCTGCTCTGCTTTCTGCTCCCAACCCTATCTGCTGGGGTGTGTTATGCACAGAATCTATTTGTGCCACACGTGCCACAGGTTGACTACCCCCGATCCCAGCTCTCCAATTGTCCCAAGGCAAGATAAACAGTAACTAAACTATTCTTACCGTGGGATCATAGCAGTGAGCATGAAGAGCTGAAGTTAAAGGAAATCGAATGCTGCTTTGTCAAACTATCTTGAACCCTGCGGGCACATCTTCCTGAGACACTAACTGCATAGTAGCCTAATAACACTGCACGGTAGCGTGTCTCCGCACGGACAGTGCTAATACGCCACTGGACAGAATTATTAGCAGAGATCCTGGTTTTCTCTGTTTGCAAACTGCAAAAGGGAACAGGACCATCAAACATGCCTGTTTGTACTCAAATTCACTTTAAAATTGCAATAACTAGCCATGGAGAGATTTCTCCTGCGTTCATTTGCACTGTGCCTACTGTCTCTTGCCTCGCAGGGAAGCTATTCCCTTTTAAGTCTCCAGTATGCGTTGGGGCTTTTCCTGTTTTTACTGCATTCCTTATGTGTGCATCTATCTGTACGAGGCCTAATTGCCAGCTGTTGTGAACAGGCTATGTTCCGCTAATATCCCTCATTTTTTGCTTGTGAGGGAGGTGACATTTCCTGCATTTTGCATTAGACCCAAAGCTCAAATGAATGCAAATGCTCGGTGTGAAATTCTGATCCCTGCAGTTTCCTCTCCCCAAAGGCAGCTTGGATGCTCATCTTGAAATACAGCTCTGAATTGCAAAAGTGTCCCTGATATCAGACCATGTTTGGCCCAAATCACAAGATAAAGTCTCAGCGCCACTGAAGTCGAGGGAAACTTTTCTGTTGACTTAATTGGGTCTGAGATTTCAGGTAGAAATCTGCCTGAATCCCGAGTCCTAAATCTGTGGGATCACTGACTGGGGGCCATTGGAGAGGTACTGCTGATCAGTTGTCTTCTGGGTTGTGATACAAATGACTCCTCTTCTGTCTGCTGAAGTAAATGAAATAATAATGTTTTGGGGATGCAGTGGCATCACACTATCTGTCTCTTGTGTTAGTTTAAAGCACCGCTGGTTCCCAGGAACAGCATTATCTCCTGAGGCTTACAAATCATTCCTCAGTAGTCAGGGCAGGAGCGGCCGCCACAAGTCATTTATTAGCCTCTTTTACAATTGACACATCTTTTATAAGTAAAAATTACAATAGACTTTCTCCCCCCACCACCTTCTTGGCTGGAGGGGGGTTGAAAGGGGGAGAGAGAGAAAATCCAGAGAAATGAATTGCCTTTGAAAGGAATAAGAGAAAATGAAATTTGAGAGAGTCATCAGTCAGGGAAATGAGGAGGAGAATGTTTCATTAGAAAACTAATTTGCACTTTATTGAGACAGATGCATTCAAAGGTTTTTTTGCCTGGCAAACTCCTCTCAGGTTTCTGTGATAGAATTTGAACAGGTTTTTCCCCACGTTCAGCTGCACCGGCTGAATTTGCTCTCCCTTCATGTCCAGTAAAGTGGCCTGAGGTCTTTAAAAACCCTGAAGTAGAACGAAATCGCCTTAAAAGTGTTTTTCCTAGGAAAGCTTTTCGTCACCAAAATGATGCAGATTAGACCAGACACACATGATCATCTGAGCACGCTTACAGAAATACAGTCCTGAATTATTCATGGCAATGATGATGGCTGCTATTTAGTTGCTTGAGATAGTTACCAATTTACCAATTAGATTTAATCAGTGACACATGGGAGAGCAACGTTTAGATTGATACCTTTACACTGTGTGCAAATCTTGGGAGCTCATGAAATGTCAATACATTAATAACCCTGGTGCCTTCCCCAAGTCTCAGGAGCAAATAATCCTTAATTTACTCTTTGTGTGGTGTGTATGGCACTAACCTCCTTTCGTACCCACCACCCCTGCCCGTTTCCTGTGGGATTGTGCCATCACGTGGGATGACTGCACAAAAATCATAAGTCTAGAAGCAATCATTAGAGTATCTGGCCTGACTTCCTGTATACCACAGTCATTAACTTTTCAGTTTCCTTCCTGTCAAGCCCAGTAACTTGTGTTTGACTTGATAGTTTTTAGCCTTGAAATGAAGATGTCCAGAGATGGAAAATCTCTCCCTCCCCTTGGCTACTTGTTCCGATGTTTAATCATTCTCACAGCTAAAAAATGGTGCCTTCTTTCTAATTTAAACGTGTCTGGCTTCACCTGCACTTCCTGGCACCAGTGTATAAACAGCTGAAAACTTTTCTCTCTTCACATAACTCGAGACATCAGCTCAGATGGCCGATAACATGCTGGATTGGCATTTGCTTCCTGTGATGTTGTTAGTTTGACGTGCTCCTGGCTGCTCCAGCTGGGATTAGCCTCACAAACCGCGGCCACCCCCATTACAGGCTCCTCTCCCCCTGGCACGCAGCCCAGGGACCCACAAAAAAGACAACTTTCATCTTCGCTCCAGTCATGCAGCAAATGACACCATCCACACCAGTCGCATCAGGTCTGGGCTGACAGATGTTTTTAAGACACGTTTGTAAATCCTGCATACCTGTGGTTTCCTAATTTCCAACAAGTTGTCGGCCGTATTAGCCAAGATGTGTTTGGCACCCACCAAAACTGTGTAGTGCCGACCAAACCTCTCCTGTTTGTTTGTCTCAGCCCGATGATGAAAAATAGAAATGGGCAATCCACAATATAACCTGCTACTGTGGTTCTCCCATTGGTTGGTATCAGCTGCAGGTTGATTTGCTCCTGTAGTTCACAGTGTGGTAGGCACTGAATTTCCCTCATTTCAACCAGTAATGGACATGCCAAATGCTAAAATTACAACAGCCATCTCCAGTAACTTCCAATTAAAGCAATCCTTTTGCAAACGGGCTTGCAGGAAGGGATCAGAAGGAAGCATTCCCCATCAGATTTTTGGTATGCAAATTGATAAAGAGCAGCAATGAATTTATACAAGTTAGGGGCTGGAAGGGACCTCAGAGGCTATCAGATCCAGCCCCCTTCTCAAGGCAGAAAAGACTGTTGAGTCCAGATGACCCCAGTGAGGCATGTGTCCAGTCATCTTTTGAAGATCCCCAGGGAAAGTGATGGTACCACTGGGGGGCCGGGGGGAGTCTATTCCAGACTCTGGACACCTGAACCATAAAGAAGTTTTTCCTAGGCTAGGTACAGACAATCAAAAATCCTGAGGCTGAATCAATTCAGTCTTTGCAGATTAGTCTAAACTGCACAGATTACATTGAAACACAAGTGAACAGAGATTCACCCTTTTGATTCAGGAAATGCAGCCACATGCCTGCAGTGGCTAAGGCCAGAAGCTGGGGGGCACTAGAGCACGGCTCTCTAGCTGTAAGTTCACTTGCTCTTTCTGCTGCCCCCGAGGTCTCTTGGATTTGCAGCCCACAATTACAGCAGCAGGACTCTGCAGGGTTGCGCATCACTTTTTCCTGTTTTCAGGTGCCTCTGGGATTTGTAGTCCACAGTTGCAGCCAGCAGTAAGTTTGAGCAGGGGGAAGAGGTGTTTAACCCCTCTCCCTGGCTCCAGACCCCAAGTGGGGTTTTCCAGGGGGGCAGTTCCCCCCCATAGACTGGGCTGCATCCCTAGCTGGGCTTATCTACCGCCACCCCTTGTCAGCCAGCTCTCACCACTCCAGCTAGGGAGCAGAGGGGCAGGGCCAGCCCTGCTCTCTGGAGCAGACCGCACAGCCCCAGGGTTGGAAAGCACACTGGGATGCTGGGGGACTCTGATTTAACTTGAACCAGGAAGGGGTCTGGAACAGAAGTTTCATAAACCAGTTTGACCCAAATCAGTTAAGTCTGATTACTACATTCAACCAGATTTATCTTAAACCAGTTTTAGCCATTTTGAAACTGGTTTCTGTGCACTGAGCTTCTATTGTGCTACAGGTTTAAACCCGTTTCAACAAAAACAATAAACAAAAGCCACCTTCTTTTTTCATTTGCATGCCCTGAAGCTAGCTATTAGTTGGAGAAAATAAATTTCAAAGGGGGCGGGGGCGGAAATTAAGAAAATAAATTGTTGAATCTTAACCATGAATATTTATGACAGTATTGGACTTGCAAATCCAAAGTAATTTAAGTGTCAAAAACAGTGTAAAATCTTTCCTTTAGAGATAAGTCAGAGAAAATTAATCTTGATTACAAGTCATAACACTGGGAAATTAGCATCTTTGGTCTTCAGAAAATTCCTCAGAATTATGACACATATGTACTATCTCCCTTTAAGCCAAATTTAAGAGGATGATAATTAATTTCAGTGAAAAAAATAAATGACCTCCCAATATACCAGCAAGATAATTCTCTAGGAAATCCTGGTTGTGTGCTTACACGTTTGATTTTTCCAGGCCCTTTCTTCTCCAGCAAAAATTCTTGACTGTGATATTTCAGATGAAATGGTTCATACCTGGGTCAGAAGCTGATCTATAGGAATCTGTTGTTCTAGAGATAAACTTGCTTAATTTGCACAGCACTGACAGCTACAGATAAGCATGAGTTTCAGTGCTCAGCTCCTGATTATAATATTGCCAAAGGAGATGGAAATTTGGGATCAGAGTGACTGTTTTGATTCAGATTAAAAGTTCATTTGGGAAAAGTAAGCAGTATTTTCTTTGCCAAGGATCCATTTCTGTACCACAGAACTCAATCAAATTTTTTCCATTGCTTTCAATCAAATACAGGTCGTGTCCTATTGATAAGTAGAAGTCTACTTCAACTGCAGAAAAACTAAACAATTTTTGCGGGTTGGTCATGGCATAAGTAGCAAATTCTGTGGATATTTCCCGGATGTGCTCTGGTGGCCCCGCCCCTCAGCACTGATTGGTGGGGACGAGGGATGAAGGGACAGTCACCATCTTGTGCGCTGCTCTTGGTGCTGCCCCGCCAGCTGGCACCTTCCTCCCAACCCCCGGGTGGGCTGTGAAGCTGGGCTGCTGTGGCAGCAAGAGCCACTGGCTCCCACTGGGGAGCCAGCATTTTATTTTTATTAAGCTTTTTTTTAAGTTGATTTTTGTGGACAGTCCTGGGTTGCATGCTTTCCTCTACATCCGTGGAATTGCGAATTGAGTACTGACCCTTACTGATCAGACCAAAGATCCACTTCTCCAGTATCCCATCTAAAATAGTGGCTACTTCCAGATGCTTCGGAGCAAGGCACAAACAATTCACGAGTGTTAGATCAACCAGTTAAAAAAAAAAAAAAGGCAGTTTCTTTCTAACACCAGGCACTAGCCAACTGAATTATGTATTGACGTAAGAAGATTTTCATTTCTTATAAATGTTTGATAATAAAGAAGTTCTCTCTTTTTTTTCCAGTCCTACTAGTCTCTTGATCTCTGTAATTTCTTGTAGTAGTAAGTGCTACATGTAAATTAGGCTTTATATATATCTATATCTATAACGAATGTGGCCAGTATTTTGCAACTCATGTATGCTTTGCCTTGGGTGTTCCTAAATTATGCATTTATACGTCTCTGTGTGTGTATTTTTTATATATATATAGAGAGTTATATGTCTCTGTGTGTGTATTTTTTTTATATATATATATATATATATAAATGCATAATTTAGGAACACCCAAGGCAAAGCATACATGAGTTGCAAAATACTGGCCACATCCATTAACTGACAGTCATAATAATAATTGGTTTTATTCCTCAGCCATGATTCCATGAAATGTGTGTGTATTTTATATATATATGAAAAAATATACACACACAGAGATATCTATATCTATCTATATCTATAAATATATATATCTATAGATATATAACATACACACACATTTCATGGAATCATGGCTGAGGAATAAAACCAATTATTATTATTATGATTGTCAGTTAATGGATGTGGCCAGTATTTTGCAGCTGATGTATACTTTGCCTTGGGTTTTCCTAAATGATCATGCCTCTTCTTCACAGCATAGGATTCCAGTACTGTATTTTCCTTCTCCTGCTATTTTGCCCACCTGCTAAGACTTCAGATCTGTCACTCTGTAAGCTATGTGAGACTCCCTGGGAACTGATCCATTAGGTGCAGTGGGTTTGAACTAGTTAATATTGCCTCATTCTCATCGTGAGAAGCAGAAATAGTCTCCCGTCAGCAGGCTTGGCTGTCTACTCTGTATTCTTCTTAGCACAGGCTAAGTTTTAAGTTTGCTCTGAGACACAAGTGTGTGCATGTACATGTGCACAAACGTACATGCTCATGCACACTCTCTCTCTCACCCTATGGCATTGTTCTAGGTTAGTTAGCAAAGGCTTCTAGTCAGAGGGCTATACTCTTTTCAGGTTGATTTCTGGTGTTTCTTGGTCATTACTTCATTCAGAGGGCAAAGACTCAAAGGAAGAGAGGGCTCCACAACTTGAAGGTATTAATCCCTCCAAGATCTCTCAAGATCCTAGGCTTTCATATGTAATTACAGATGGCCAACAGGGGACATTTAAAAAAAATAAAGAAGCTAGCCTGAGAGTTGTGCACACTTCCATGGCTTATTACCTCTATTGCACATACAGATCCAGTGATTATTTTTTTTCATGAAAATGATACTCGGATACCAATGGCTAAGCCTGTAAGGCAATAGATGCAGCAGCTTTAGATGATACCTGAGCTAGCTTCATTCTCACTTGTTTGGATGCTAACAGCAATGACTGCTATACGAGCTCGCCTGGGACCCTGGATGCTTGCAGTCATGGTAACTGCTCACTCAGATGTCATTGCACAAGCCTTCTCTAAAAAAATAAAATAGCCATAAGTGTCTCAAACAATTGTGCTTTCACTCTTTCCTTTCTGTTGGTGTCAGAACCATTTGTACTTCACTCTCACAGCACGAGAAATAAAATGCAAGACACATTAACATGACAGTGAGTGCTTCTGCCTCCATTGCAGACCTGTTTCCACTTTTCGCCTTAGTTTCAAATCTGGAGTACCCTTTCTCTCACAGTAAAGGTACTTCATTTGCTAGCAGAAAAGGATGAGATGGATAAGTGCACTAATACACAAATAGCTTTTACTGGCTGCCAAATTCATTCAGATTTATGCAAATATAAGTGGGCTTTGAAGTGGGTTTTGAAAGATGAAATGATTTTCTAGGATCAATGGAAAATGCTTTGCAGTAGGATGACTGCGTTATTAAGTTCATAATTATGTTTTGCAGTTCATCCCAAGAAAGATAATACAAAAATACATGTGGAACAAAACTGTCCTAATTATTTGGTGTAATGAGCACATGGTGCAGATGGAGATAGGGGGAGATATTGCACTGGACAAATCGTTATGTGATCACCTCCGGTTACACACAGGGATCCCACTCTGGGCAACGGGGAGGGATTGAGAAGGATGTACAAAACTTCTTGCTCTATAAAAATGTGCAGTGGCTAGGAAGAGCATCGCCAAGGAAGTAGATTGAATGGGGGTTGTGATGCAAAGTGGATGAATTGATTACAGACTAATGAAGGAGCTAGGCAGGGAAAGGCAACCAGCTGGATGCTTTCTCAGCCTGGCAACTAGTAACTTAAAGTCAGGAAAAGGAAGGGTTTATTTATTTGTATCACATTAGTGGCTATGAGCCCCCATCCTGGACCAGCCACCACAGAGCAGAGAGAGGTCACTGCTCGAAAAGGTTTACAATCTAAGTGTGAGACCACAGACAAGAGTGGGACTAGACACACAGAAGTGGGAGCCCAAGGAAACACCAAGTAATGAAGAACCTACTACTGGCAGTGGTAGAAGTTTTTGAGGGCAAATGCTGAAAAATTATATTATATAATGATAAAGGAGTTATATACCTGCTTTAGTAACTTTTGATCACAGAAATACCCCTGAACAAGGGATTTCTGTGTAATCTTCCAGAACGCTGCACCAGCTTTTTTTTTTGCTGGCAACAATCCGGTTGAAATTACATTCTCTCTTCCTAGTATCCAAGATCTCTTCTCCCCACATGCCCAAGCTTTATAAACGTCCCAGTATCTAAAGAACCTGTAGGATATTTCCCAGAGATTTCCTAATCCTGTCAGCTATATTTGTCTCGGAGGTATCACACTGAAGGTGATATTCTGCCATCTGGAATATAGGATGTCACAGTTTGCAAAAGTCATAGACAAACCTTTATCGAAGGGAGAGCCAAGCTGGCAAAACATCTAGACTTGTGCAAAATGATGCAAGTCCCTTTTCCCTTCAGAGGCAAAAGATGCTTTGGACTAACCATCCAGCCAAGTCCCTTACTCGTGTGCAATGAGAGCAACAGGGATATGTGGAAGTGCTGCAGTCTGGAGGACTAGCGTTGACCGTTCTGACCCTACACGGTGTGTGATGGGGACGGGGTTTCTCTGGACGCCGGTCATTTTCCCACGAGATCAGCCCCAGAACCGAGTACAGGAACTGGGATGTGTCCCCATGTCCCTGCAGCTTCATGCTATCAGAAATGTGGGAGACCTGCCCCTCACATCAGCAGGAGAGATGGAGGAATGACATGCCATGTAATGTCTGTGCCCTCACTGACAGAAGTCAGCCAGCAAAGACAGAGTCCCCAGTAATTTCCCTTCCAGCTAGGAGTGATAAAGAATACCATTTTCACAATTCACACTGTCCTGTTGCACGGGAGAAAGTGTAATAGCTGAAGCCCTATAGTTTGCATGCAGTTAAAGAAGGAGTGTCAAGTCCTCTTTCATATTACACCCTGAACTGACCCCTTGCCTTCAATGGCATTTTTAAAAATGTGAATAAGACGAGTAGGATTTGGCCTAAATAAGAGAGGTCTGACTGCACTCTCCTCCTTCAAAGCCATACCATTGCACAGAAAGCTGGTGCAGCGTTCTGGAAGATTACACAGAAATCCCTTGTTCAGGGGTATTTCTGTGATCAAAAGTTACTAAAGCAGGTATATAATATATAACTCCTTTATCATTATATAATATAACATATATCTATATATAGTTATATTATTATTATATAACTCATTATAGTACAGTATATTCATATAGATGCATATGTGTACACACACATGCACATGCGCGCACACACACACGTATATAATGTTCTTCATGATTTGTCCTTGACAAAGCTGTTCCAGGATAATGAAGATAGAGCCAGAATTGACCTTTCTCAAGCTCCCACCTGTCAAACTTCTTCCTGGTAACTCATCCTCCCAGCGAGACGGCTAGCAGTAGCCAGGTCTGTCAAAGAGTCACTGGGAAAGGTCTCAGTTCAGTCCAGTTGTACCAGGACACGGCAAGACAAACCAGTTGAGAACAGCTGGAACTTGCTCAGTAAACTGAGCAAAACTCTGGGCATCAGCTGTCAAGTTCATAGCCCCATCAAGACTGTTTCAGTTTTAATTGCTGCCTTAATCAAAGTTTATTACCATTAACCAAAGACCCTGGTGCTTTTAAAATTCAAACTATTTGTCAACTACTAATTATTTTAAGCAGGCATGGTGCTAATACCAACTGTATTAATAGGACTTTTAATCATAGGCAAACCAATTCAAGTAGCTTCAGAATGCTTGATCCTGGATCCAGATCAACAGATATATCAGCCAGGGCATGCTGCCATTCAGTCTCACCTGTTTCTCATTGTATTGCTTGGCACAGACTTCAGGGGAGTGATTTTTTTAGCATGATCACGGTGCACATGAGATGAGAACTGTTGGTTATCAACAGGCCAATTCCTAACCCCTCTCCACTTTCTTAATTAACTCTCCTCTGGGTCTCTCCCTGCAATTAAATTCCTTTTCAGCACCTTTGGGTCACATTTGGTGCTGAAGAGGCCACACACTAGCTGCAATTATTCTGCCAGTATGGGTGGACTAAAGATAAATGAGAGAAATCCCGGGCTGTAGACCCACAGCCCTTGTCTGAGCAGGTTCTGCACTGATCCTTGCTCCCCTGCACCACAGCCTCTCTGGGAAAACAGCAGGCTTCAGACTTCAGAAGAATGGACTGACTTACACCTCTGGAGGCTATTCTTAGGCTGCCGACACACTCTGTCAGGTTCCTGTTTTATATCTGCTCAGGTTTTCTTTGCATGCATGGGAGTTAGAAATACCGTGTTTAAGGAATCCCGAGGATCCCATCTCATCATGAGACTCCCCGGACCAAGGAATGGGCTCTGGTGCTGTTCGTCCCTTAATCTGGTCCTGAAGTCGACAAGCGAATGAAATCGGTGATGCAATTTATGTCCTTAGGCCGAGGCCATGGTGTTACTATCTGCTCGGTGTAAAGGGTGGCCCATGCCAGTGGCAAATGACTTCCTACCCCCTTGAAACTACTGAACCCATGTAGCTGCCCTTTTCTGCTCCAGAAAGCAGAGGGGACCCAGAGAAATCAACCCCCACTTCAGATTTCACTGCTTCCTAGCCTGACACAGGCCACGGTCAATCTTGCATCCACTCGCCCACATGGTTTTTTGCACACAACCATGACGCTTTTGCTTTGCAACACTGCATACGCTGGCGAAAGTCTTCTTACACTCACAGGGTCCTGTTAAAATATTCTAATGGGTGGGTAGGCAAAATCCCGTCAGCCCCAGGATCTTAAATGACTCAATATTACCAGATGAGTAGAGAGAGAAAAGTTTAGGGATAATTGACTGTCACCGGGGTTTGATCGTTAAGACTTGCTCTGTGAAAAAAAATATTTCGGCGTAATAGAAGCTCATTCATTACAATGAATATGCTCAGCAAGTACCGATGAACTGAGCAGTACCAGGGCAATATTAAAGAAGCAAGGATCCTTACATTATGGCCCAAGGGAACATCTCTTCTGATTTATTTACACAAAGATACTCCATTAAGATGTGCAACTAGTGTGCGGTGTTCTCATTAAGCCTGGCATGGCTGCCCCTTCTCAACCAATCCCAGTTTACAAAGCCCGTGCATTAAAAATGTGAGTCATTTGTACGGAGAGCCACAGTCATGCCTAACAGCACAGGAGGCAGGAGGGTTTTCTTCTCAGTTTTGACAAGGAGATCATTAGCGACCATCAGCAAAGCAGAATCAGCCCGAAGTGCGGGCAGCACGAAAACCAGGCTAATGCTTTTTTTGACAAGCGGGTACTATCTGATGTGCTACCGGTTTTCTCTACATGCAGAGAGAAAAAAAGAGAAAGAAAGAAAAAGGTGCAAAATAGTCTTACAACTCTGTAGGCCGCAGGACCTGGATTTAAGAATAGATTATTTAAATGCCAAGTGCATTAAACATCAGAAGAACATTTGTTAAATTATTTAGAAGACAGGCAACTAGCAAAGTTGGACTAGAAAATTAAATATTTCATGAAGGGTGATGGGCAGCAGCCCCTTGGCAAAATACTGGCAGTTTCTGAAAAGGAAAAGCCAAGTGCATTGGTGAATTATTTAAAGAACAATTCCAGCTTGTCATTTGAAGTTGGAGAAGTATTTCCCCTTCACTAGAAAGTGGCTGTTAAAATATATATATATATATATATGCAGCAGCAAAGACCTGCACGTTCAAATGGAAAACAAGGGGAAATATTTAGGTTTTAGTTCGACCAAAAATAATGTGCTAAAAGTAAGAAAACCATTTCTCAGCAAGACTTAGGAAGGGAAGTCAGAGCTGACAGCAGTATCTAATGGTTTTTGAACTCATTCAAAAACAAAGAAGGGTCCACTTGATTAATAAATTGTCACGTGGCTCAAATAGTATCCCCATTTATGATCAGTAATAAAAAGAATACTGTAACGTGACCTAAATATCTTATCACAGTACACCAACATCATTTATTATTAGTATGAAAATACTTCAGGCCTCAAGGTTGTAACCGTGTGTAGCAATGAAGTTAAATGAGCTCCTGAGACTCAAGCCCAGACATGATATGCTTTTCAGTTCCTTAACCGCTTTGCACATGCCTTTATGTGCAAGAGATATATTGAGGTTGTTCTGCTTGAGTTGTTGTGTCATGTGGACAAGTGATTTCTCTATGAAGCGAGATTTATCAATGGGAAGGTTAGCAGAAAGCTTTCTTCATTGATCCATGATGGATCCTTTCTCTCTGCTTTGGATATGATTAACTACAGCAGCAGGTTTAATTAACTTATCTTGACTGGGTCATTAGTTCTTCTAAGTTGCCATCCTTGCCGTGAGATATTACAGCCTTAAAAATGCTACATGTTGAGTCTGTTTAAATGGTACCCAAATGAACTGGTCCCTCTGCCATTGGTTGAGCTGGGGTACAAAATAAGAAACAGCAACCAGGAAAGCAATGTTGTAGTGCAACAAAACAAATCTTTCTAATAAAAATGCAGTTGAATATCATGTCTCTCCAATCCAGCAAAACAAAACCAGACCCCAAAGCAATAAATGTGCGTGGAACAGACAGGAGGGAAAGAGCTACTGTGCAGAGTATTTGCAAGTTCCCTGTGTTACATTTCAGCTCCTGTGGGCTTAATTTCAGTTCCAATAAAAGAAAGGCTGGGCCCTAAATCCTTGTGGCCCTTAGTGGAGACAGTCGCTTACATATATGTCTGCTGGTAGTGCCAGTAGCATTCAATAATTGGCACCTATATGGGCTCCTCCAAGCACTTTACAAAGCAGGGTCCATGTGCTGCATCCCCAATTTACAGATGGAAATACTAAGGCACAGCAAGCTGAGGTGACTCATTCAAAGGCCAAGTACTACAAGGCAGTAGCGAAGCTGGACAGGAGGGCAGTCCAGTCCACCTAATATTCAGTCCAGTGACCAATTCACTAGGCCCTAGGCGTTGTGGTTTTTTCATAATTCTTTTATCTAAGGGAGCTATGGGGGAACCAGAGGCAGAGCTCCTCCCAGGCGTAAGCAATTGCACAACAGCAAGCATTCAGATAAATGTCTGTGACTCTTCGGCATCCACAGTCCACAGAGAATGGAGACGATTATAGAGTGGATCATGTTTTCTAAGTGGTGACTGCTGTATATTTTAGAGCACATAACCAAGGGGAAATGTTGCATGATGCCGTTGTGAACCATGCAGCAGCAAGTATTCTTATTTAACTTAAATAAAACCTAACTCAAGCATCAGTCAACTAAAAGAGAGGCTAAGATATCGTAATGTAAGCAACCAGGCTGAGTGGATCTACTGTGCATCTTTGAACAGTCTCATAAAAACCCAATTGCTGGAGGTATTTTCAGTGCACCCACCAAATCCTCCATAATGAAGTTCAGAGAGGAGCTTCATTGCGAATGCAGATGATTGTTTTGGATGCCGTTGGAAGCATGTGAATTCAGCTGGAAAAATGTTAATAATCCATCAGTGCCCGAGTCTTTGAAATATTGCTAAATGTTGCACTTATTGCATCCAAATTAAAGTTTGGTTTTGCTTAGCTCTGATGTACTGGCTTTGCTTGGTTACAAAGCGGTGGTAGTGATGGTGTTTGTACCCATGGTATGAGAGAAGCAAGATATAGTTGGCAGCAGCAGGGATCTTGCTATCGGTTGTTATAACTGTATCAAGGGAAACCCACTCCTGTAGGGGTATCACTGTGCCTAGAAAGTGGCTACCAGCACTTGGGCTGGCTGTTTTAAATCTAGGTCAATTATCTCTGCGCCACACTGCAGCCACCACACAACACGATCATACTAAGTCCTGTATATTGTGTCGGTACATGTACCATTTTGTTTTTAAAAAATGGAAAAATGAGGCTGTTGCCAAAATATTCATCCAGGCTCCTCTTCGTTGCCTTGGTTTAAATCAGCAAAGAGTTATTTTATGGGAGGTGATGAGAAGCAGCACGATCATGTGTGGCGTTCCTTTCTCAGCTCTCCAAGACAAAACCGTGAGGCTGTACTTAATGGCGGGGGGAGAGCAACAAGATGTTTTTTTGCTTTGATTTTTTTCACCCTAGGGAGAGAGACATTTATCGCCTGATACTCTTCTCCCTTAATCAGTTTTACACCAGCGCCACTCTGCCGAATTCAACGACTTTAATTACTTACAATTTGTGCTGGTTTATGCAAGAAGAGAATCAGGCCCTTATTGATTTTCTTAGGATGGTTTTGGTGGTAAAATAAGATAAAAGCACGTTGTAAAAGAAGAGCATGTTACTACCCCCCTCCCTGCCTCCTTCAGATGTGTCGTGTGACTCTACCGTACGTCTCCCATGGCCAAGACGTAGCTGTGTGCTAACTTCAAAGGTTACATCTGTAATTCATAGCAGACTCTAGCATTTTGACATCAGATAGCAATACATGTGAACAGTGTTTCATAGCATTGTAACCTTTATTTTAAATGTCTCAAGCTGATATTTAACACTCTGTGGAAAAGGTCTCACATGGATGGAATTAAGTTGCTCCTGAACCTTTTTGATCTATGTTTATGATGGCCACAGCTAAATAGCTGGAGTAGTTATTCTGGACCATGTGGCTTACTAGAGAAATTCAACCCTTCACATCTAGGTTGCAAAACGTGGAACGTCCTTAGGATTATATTTAGTCATACAGTCTGTGGTATGTAGAACATGCTAAGAACCGAAAAGGTTTATACTTGTATCTCAAAGTGCTTTTCAAGGGTATGAAGGCATCACCACCACTTAACAGGTAAGGAACCTGAGACACAAGACAGCTGGATGCTTTACCATTGGACCCACAGTGATTTAGTAGTAGCGTTCTGCCCACAACTGGGGACACGGCACCTGATATTTTAAATTGTTGCCCGGATAATCACTGACACAAATGAGTCTCACCAGCAGGTTCCTATACAATGGCCCTGCTGCCTGGAAAATGCAGGATCATTTTACTTTGGCCATAAAATCCTTTCTTTCTGTATTGTGGGTCATTTTTTCTGCATGGTGCTGCTTTCCAAAGGAGGAGATGATCCAAGCATGCCACACACTGAACCTGCTGTATAGCAGCACCCTTGGTTACAAGACTCAATCAAGATTCAGAAGTCTGCTTCAGACAAGGATCCGCTAGAAATAACGTGAGGCACCCAGACTCCTGAGAGTTAAAACTAGAGGTTTGCCTGAATAAAAAGCCTAAACCCAGGGCCTCTATTAAACTTTCCGAGTCACTCTGCAAACTTTGTGACTTTGGGCCGTCTTTGCTTGTAGGATATAAGGCCCATCCAGCTACTCTATCACAACTCCCCAGTTTGGCACTAAGGAATGACATGTCCCAGATAAGCACAAAATATGTGGTCTGAAAATCTGGAAGATATGCAAAAAATGCAGTTTAATTAGAGGCTCATTCATTTTCTGGAAATAACTACATGCCCTCTGGATTTTTTCATCAGATAAATTCTGTGCACATTGAATATGAATTATTGCAGATTTTTTTTTTTTTTGGCTTTCCAGTGCAATCTGTTCCTCCTTGTACTGAAGCTTGTGAGCCTTTGATGGCCAAAGTATGAAATATTGCAGTGTACTTTGTGTCTCATTAAAGGGTGACATTTATCAGCAGTGATCCAAAAATATAATTCTGGCCAATAAGTGAGATAGCTAGACATGTTATAAAGTGTTTTTAGTCACTTTATCAAGGTTTTCAGCAGTCACATGTTGATCTAGCAGAAAGCAGTCAGGGCTCATGGTAGAGGTGATCTCTTTTCTTAGATGGCTACAACCTGGATACCTGATGTAGAAGAAGGCAATCAGGACTTGTAGCAGAGCTGATATTTTTTATTAGACCAACAAGATTTTTGCAAAAAAAAATGTCTTTAATTGCAAGTGTTCGGACACAAGCACCCTTCATCAAGCATTGGAGAAAAGATTGTAAAAGTTCTCCTGGGCAGAAATGAAAGTTCATATTTCCTAGGATTTCACAGAGAAGTCAATGGATGGAAAACTCTTCTGGGCAGGCAGTTCATAGCTGGTATGGTGCCTCTCACCTCCTGCGAGGATCTGTGATGAACTTTCATTTCTACCCAAGAGAACTTTTACAATCTTTTCTCCGATGCCTGATGAAGGGTGTTTGTGCCCAAAAGCTTACATTTAAAAGTTTATTTTAATGCAAAAATCTTGTCGGCTTAATAAAAGATATCATCTCTACGACAAGTCCTGATTGCCTTTTCCTCTAGACCAATACGGCTACAACCTGGATACCCAATCTAGCAGAATGCACAGGTACTAACAATGCTGTCTCCATTAGCAGGAGGAAAATAAATTACTTCTAATTTCCACTGGGAATTAGGCGAGGCAGAATGTGGGTAGACTATGAAATATCTGATATGTGGCTTAATTGGTTTGCTATCAGTTGTTTGAATTACTGGTAGCTTATTGTATGGTATTCAGATCTTCCAAGAAGCCACTACACCCAGCTGCTCCACTAAGAAACTCCTTGCCTCCCTTCCTCTCCAAGGACTGTTTCCTAAGCTCCTTTCTTAACGTGCAAGAGAATTTTTCTGCTAAGGAATCCTTATCAGCAGAAAAATCAAAAAGTTTCACAGCTATTTTCTCTCTCTCACATCTCGAGATGTTTTTCACCTCAAAGCTGAAGACCTCCTGCAGGGAGGTTTGATGTGAGGAAATGCAGGCGCAGAAAATCAAAGCTTGTCCAGGTGAGTTCCTAGCAGGTCAGTGTCTCCCACGCAGCTCGGCGTGCTCTTTCAATCAATACTTCTCACATTCACAGGGAAAAAAGGAAGACTATCTGCCCGCCGCTTGACTCCAAACACTGCTGGAAAGGGCCCCTTCCTTTGGCTGTTCACATCTTGCCCCTATCTTACTTTCAGCCAGTTTACTTGGCAGACAGCTGTGCTCATCTGGAAGGCTTTGAGCTCTCAAAATGAAGTGTTTGCATCTGCCCTGTGACTGCCCTCTTTCATCGTATGGGGTAGGACAAAATTATTTCTCAAGCTGCACTTGACCTTTGCTGTTTGATCGGCTCGTAACCTCTTTGTGCCTGCCGTGTTAAAGTTATCATAACTTGCGGCTATTCATCTGTCTCGGGCCCTTTTTCCAGCTTGCTGTTTTCAGCGCCCCAAACGTATGACTTCCCCTTGAGACAACTTGCTTTTATGATCGTGGCTCCTGGCAGAGCTGGTCTGTGCAGTGGGAAATTGCAATGTGAAATGATGTGTCGTATCGTACACCATGACCCCGATGTGTGCTGTGTAAGAAGAGAATTTTTTTTTATGGGAGATGTGTTCACAAAAATTCAATCTGAACCAAATGGCATCTTTTAATGGAAAGCTGTTTCCACTAAAATATTCCAATTAACAGTAGTTCTTGGCTTTTCTTACTAGTGTGCCTAGCCTGTCCAGATCCAGAAAACCCCACATGGTTTCGACTGCAACTAAACAGTACCCCTAGATGAACAAAATCTGCACAGAGCCGAAGCTCTGTTCTGAAGACTTTATTTTAAAACGCAGCTGGTTTTACGTGGTGTGCTACCTTTGGGTGCCTTTTCTTGTTTTGTTCTGCTTTGTTTGTTTTAGGGAATTATAAACATTTTTAAAAAGGATCAGTGGGATGGCTCGAGATCTATCTAAAGCTTATAAAGAGATTTTGGAATTATTCCTTTATGGACAACTCAAGTGATTTGGTTGTTGCGTCCTTATCCAGCTTCCAGAAGTAGAAGCTGCCTTATCTCAATTAGATCATGATCTGTTTTTCCCCAGCCACCTCAGTTTCCTGCAACACAATGATGAGTTCCTATTCAGTGAGCTTGACAGCTGATCTTCTACATGCTTTGCTAATACTTCACAAATAGCAACAGGTGCTAAGTATCACGACAGCAAAGAAAAGGGATTGATGCATCTGTGGGAAAAGGTGCCTCATATTTGAGGGACAACCTTTCATCTTCAGCTCCCTCTGTGCAAAAATGAAGTTTATTTCCTACCCATGGGGACTTTTTACCATCTTGTACCATCTAGACTTTTCCCAGAGCCTGACGGAGGGACTTTGATCCTGAAAGCTTGCAGAAAAGGAGCATTTTCTTGCCTTTTTCCAGTTGGTCTAATAAAAGTTATCATTTTGGAACCAAGAGTTCTAGTTTTTTGTATGTATTTGAGACTGTCATTTAAGAAGTTTTGTTGCAGCAGGTTATTATAGGGGAAAAGCCATAGGAGTGAAAAATATGAGCGCTCCACAGTTTATCTGAAGATGTGATTTCTCGCAGGCAGATTCTGATCACGTATGAAAGAACTTAAGATAGTGAATGGCAAAATAAAAGTCCAGCTCATCATCCCTGGGTGTCATTACCCTTTGCCTTGACAGGGTAACTGAGTCAATTATCTTTCCTCCCTTCTGACATCTCTCCTGATTTTGACTAATGCTCAGTAAGGTTTCTTTTTTATTAGCGAGTGCCAGCGTCTGAACATTACTCTTTTATTCTTCCTTACACCAAGGCTTTCTATTTCTTTGGCGCACACACTTCAGAAAGGGAATTCGTGCGCGGTGAGATGAGTGAGATCAATGGCCAGCTATGGTGATGGATAAACTTTCTGTTTAAGAGTTGGTCCCAGCAGTGGCACGGAGCGTGTGCTTGGAGATACGGCATTGCTTGGTTCGTTCTCAGCTTAGGGTGGACAACCATCACAAATTATTTTCTTTCTGATCGCTAAACACTAGGTAGACACACTGCAGGACTCCGGAAAAAGCAAATTTAGATTCTCACTTACTGAGCTGGCTTTTAACTTACAGTTGGGCACATAAAACTCCCCGCTTCTGCTCTGCATCTCAGTACAAAATGAGTTGGAGCGATGCCGACTCTTATGCTCGCTCCCCTTTGAAATCCTAAAAGCTGAGCTCCTAGTTTATGGTAAGATAAGAAAGGGACGCTGCCCGCTGCAGAAAATTAATCCTCCCGAAGTAGTCCTACTTTTGCAGCGTGTTGCTCAGAAACAAACCAGGGGCAAGAAGGAGGTATAATAAGCCTTTTCAAGACTGCTAATTTACAGAATCTGTTTAAGCCTTCCCCAGAGCCACTAAGTTAAGCAGTGTTTCTGTCTTACCTATCACTCTCGCAAATGAACTGGAGCCTGTTATTTCAGCGGTAACCCTGGGAAACTGCATCTGCAGAAGGGTACAGGGGAAGTCTAGGCACAAGCAAAATGCTTCAGCATAAAGCTTAGCGGGGCCAGAGGTGTTCCTGCTGTGAATACAGAAGATCAAAAAACCAAAGCACAATATTATGGGGAGACGGAGGAAGGGGAAAAAAACAAAACAACCCCACGAGAGAGGTGGGGCTCTTGTTTAATCACTCTGGGATTTTTCTAGCCCCTTGTAAGCATCGCTGCACTTGTATAGACTCCACAGAGCCTGGTTGTATTAAAAGTAAGAAAATTCCCATCATGCTGATCTGTTCAGGCTCCTTTTGTTCAGCTAAATTCCTGAAAAACCTGACTCTATTGAGCTGAGGGTGCTGGGCCGATTCATATTTTTACCCAGAAATTTGGTTTAGTTTTTATATACCGGGGGGCCTGGCTTATTTCTTATAAGTATAAGACGCCCCAGCCCCGTGTTCATCCCATCCTCAGGCTCTTACAAACCAGAGTGAAGGTGTTATATGGGTTTGCATTAGAATCCAACAGAACAGTAGGGGTCTGTAAAGAAAATCGGGGTAAAAGGTGCCCCCCAAAGTGAGGCATCAAGGATAGACCCGACGAGTCGTTCTGTATGTGAGCTGTGCTGAGTATGGTGCTAACACACCAGGTATCCACCACTATGTGCCTCTTTACACATCGCTGTAGTTAAGAGGCTGCCCTTTTTTTTGTGAGCAGACTAACCACAGCAGGCATGTGTCCTCTTCCTGAGAATTACTCATGCAGTCTCCTGCACCATTTCCTAAAGAGGTTCCCCCGCAAAAAAAAAAATTTAGAGGAGGAACAATGCAATGGCATCAGTCCCTCACAGGGCTAAAAATGGCTCAGGTCTAAATCCAGAATAAATTAATTTAAATGGTTTTTTTTCTGAATGGAACTCGATGCTTCTGAGAGCAGTATTTGATCCCATGAGGAGAGGGAAGAAATGCTGCTAAATTAGGCCAGGAAGAGCTAAAATCTGTATAATTGGAAGACGGGGTGGAGGCAGGAGAGGTAGATTAGGAGGGAAAGCAGTTGTAATCATCTGATGAAAAAGGCACCTGGACGCGCTGAGAAAATGATTTTAAGTGCATAAAAACGTTTTGACATCGACATTTTTTTTACCTTTGTTTAACCAGGGTAGCGACAAAGCACAGGGCACATCAGTCTCCTGAATTCGATGCGTCATTTATGGTTAATGGACAATGTGCCCTTTTTGGCAGTCAACTTTCCACCTGTGTCCCTATATGCACAAACACAATTACACCTTCTTCTGCAATCCCGTACTGTTGAGGATATAATTATAGCCTCTATGGGTGTGAAGGTGGCAGATGAGGCCAATCCACGATCGATAAACTTTGTTGCAACTCGTTTCCATGTGGGGTGGTGGGCCTGGATTCTCGATTCAGTCCATAACATGCTGTTTCTGCTGCTCCCATGCCTTGGTGTTATAGGTCACTGCCACCCCTCCTCTCGCTAGGCACGGTCACAGATATTAAGGTCTAGATGTGTGGAAGTGTAACATTCCTGGCATGGGAGAAACTGCGCACCAAAGAAGGCTGGAGGGTCGTCTCACAGTGGAGAGAAAGCCTTGTGTCTGCTCCAACTTGTGCCAGGAACCAGTTCAGACGCCAGCTGGTCCCAGTCTCAGAGGAGGCGTAGAGCTAAATCTAGTCTGTCTCCTCAGAGGTGTCTGTCTCGGTACTCATGATGGGCCTTCCTGCTTCCTAGTCTGTAACAAATGTTATCCCCTGGGAGGTACAGAAGTACTATCTCCATTTTACAGATGGGGAGCTGAGGCAGCGGAGTCTGAGACTCAGCTTCACAGAGGCTCCATAGTAACATAGAAAATGATGTGGGAAGGGACCTCAGGAGGTCACATCTAGTCCAAGCCCTTGCTCCAAGCAGAACCAGCCCCAACTACATCATCCAACCAAGGTTTAGTTGAGCCAGGTCTTGAAAACCTCCAGGGATGGAGAATCCACCACCTCTCTGGGTAACTTGCTTCAGTGTTTTGCTATGTTCCCAGTGAGAGAGTTTTCCCTAATACCTAACCTCAACTTCCCTTCCCTTGAAAGACCGCAACTCCTACATAAGTGCCTCACTCCAGTAAGACCTCAATATTTAAGTACACTTTTGGATCTGGGCCTGAGGAACAGCCCAACATACTCTTCCAACACATTGGAGATATTCAAGAGGAGGTTACACAAGCTGTGTTCTCCTACGGGTATGTCCTGTGCTTCTGGGCTTTGCTGGTTGGTGCATGGCCCAGGTGGGAAATTTTTCGCTTCCTGCTGTTACATGTGTCTGGGTTTGTCTGGTGTTGGTTGTAACCATGTTGGCCTAAGGACGCAGGCAGACAAGGTTCTTTGGGTAGAGGTGATATCTTTTATTAGACCAAGTAAATAGCTGGAAAAATTGTTCTTTTCAAGTTTTCAGGCACAAATGCCCTTCTTCAGGTTGTTTTAAGCCATCCTCAGAGGCACTGGCCACAGCCAAGGCTGGGATTTTTGACTGGGGTATGCCAGTGCTTCTGCTGGGACTTATACCTGGAGGGCCCTGGCTAGAGAGTCCTGCCTCTCTACTCTGCCCATATTTAAGGTCAAGATGGACTTTTACCCTGTGGTCAGGCTGCTTTGGACTGTGGTGGAGGGGCATAACCTTCTTCCTGGGATCTTTTAACCATATTTTTAACAAGTTTGCTGCACCAGGACATTGGCTGCTTTAGTCCCCCTGCTTTACCTATGTCAGATTAGGGTGTTATGTCTTGTGTTGCATCAAGGTAGTTTTGCTAAGAGATTAGACACTGGATTTGTATGGGATGGTTTTATCCTTTTATTCTTTGCAGTGGTTGCCCATCAGGAAAGAAGGAGGAGGAGTGTGTCCAGTGGGTACAGAAATAGGAATAGGAGTTAGGCATTCGGGGGTCTTAGCTCTGCCATTAGGCAAATCTGTGAGTTTGGGCAAATCATATTAGCTGCATCACAATTTATTACCATTTCTGAGGTGTATTGTAAGGCTTGAAAAGCAGATCAGTGGGTATCAGACAGTGGAAGTGTATCAGTTTGCACCAAGGACAGTCTGCGCCTTCAGGGTGACAGACCATGATGAGATTTGGGGAGGAATCTAAAAGGTGAAGCATTTTTCATAAAAGAAAACTCTTTCGTCTGAGAGACACAGGAATAATTTGCAGAAAATGTCCATGTGTGCAGAGGGAGAACCATGAGCAGACAGGGCTAATGGGCTATATCTAGGAACTTCCTCCAGAAATTGTTCATAGTTAGATGAACATCTAGCTGGGGTCATTTGACCCCAGTACTCTTTCCTGCCATGGCAGGGGGTCAGACTAGATGATCTGCTCAGGTCCCTTCTGACCCTGCAAACTATGAAACTATAGAGGAATTCTATCATTATTGCCGGCATAAGCTGAAAAATATGTCCTCATGCTATGTGTGGCTAGAGATGGGATCCAGCTGAGTGTTTTGTTACAGTACATTAGACCCAGGAGCAAATGTTCTGTGTTGTTTAGAGGCTTTTGCTCTAACAAAATAAAACTGGAGAACAACCATTATTTCTTCACCAAAAGTGAGCTTACAACCTTCTTACATTTGTGAACCAAAAAATGTCAGTGCTTGTTATAGCATCGTATGTGACATTTAAATGGGCTGCTTTTCAATAATGTTTTTACCAATATCATCAATATAACTTGGGCGTATTGGTAGAGCAGTGATGGTATCCTGCCTGACTCCAGAAGCATGAACATGAGCCATACTCCAGACCTGTGCCAAAGGCTGCCTCCAGCTGACCTAGCTGTAAACGGGTACCTGGTCTTTCAGGTTGGGGAGTTAAAGATAAGCAAATACTAGCCACATCACTCCATTCTGCCATTAAGATCAGACCTAACTATTGCATAAAAGCCATTATGGTCCATATTTCTACCCATTTATCCACTCTTGGCTTCTTTTGCATCCTTTGCCAGATTAAGGAAGGGAAGGAAAGCTGCATCCGAATTAGATGATGACATAAAACAGGTGAAAATAGCATCATATTAAACCATTTTATAATAACTAATCCTCCAGTGGCTTCATTTTGACGGATCTTTTTTAAGAACATTCAGATATGGTAGAGGCCTGACCATTTGGAGAAATGAATTTAGAATGACCTTTGTTACAGAATTGGCTTTCACAGGAGCAAAAATGAGGAGTAAAACTGTTTTAGTGGTTTCAGTGGCATGGTTTAAATATTATAAATGTTTTGAAATGTTAAAACTGCATTCATTCTCTGAGGCAGATGATCTGTGGGATTTCACACAGGACTGATTCCATCCAGGAGTTCTGCAGATATTATACTCACTACTCAGGCACTGCTATTATGGTTTATGATGTTCACAGAACCACTTGGTTAAACAATTTCCCTTCAGTCACTGTAGCTTTTCTATTATTATAGATTTGGCTGAATTAAAATGGACAGGTAGAAAAATTGAGCTTTTTGAACAAAAGACCCAAGAGTGACAGACATTAAACTAGGTAGTTCTCCTAGGCTGACTCCAGGCAGTCAAAAACCCTGAGGCTGAATCAATTGAATCTTCGCAGGTTAGTCTAAACTGCATAGGCTGAACTGATAAGTAAGTGAACAGACATTCACTTTTGATTCAGCAAATGCAGCTACTTGCCTGCGGTGGCCCAGGCCAGAAACTGGGGTGGGGAGGGGGAGCACTACAGCATGCCTCCCTGCTCCACTGGAGCAGACAGCTTGGGCCAAAGCTAGCTGGCCCACCCTTTGAGGGGGAATTGTGAGGGAGGTGCAAAGCATCCTGGGATGCTGCAGGATTGTGAGTTAACTTGAATCTGGAGGGGATATAGAACAGAAATTCAATAAACTGATTTAACCTAAATCAGTTAAGTCTGATACTACATCCATCCAGGTTTATCTTAAACTGGTGTCAGCCATCTGGAAGTGGTTTATGTGCACTAAACTTCTGTTGAGTTACAGATTTGAACCGGTTTCCGATTGCTTATACTGGTTTATGTGTAACTGCCACTCCTAGTTGTGCAGTTTGGCAGCTGATGTAGAGTTAACTATAAATCCTCACTACCTTCAACTATGATTTCTCCAGTCCCTACAAATGTGCAAGAAGATAAAGAATACAAAGACTCTGTAAAGAGATGAAGAATGGAGCAGCAAACATAAGGCACCAGGCAAACCTGTTGAAATCAATGGAAAGATCGCTATTGACTTTGATGAACTTTGAATCAGGCCCATAATAGGCGTGGTGGGTAATATGCAGCAAACTTTCCTGTTGACAGCTACAGAAGAAGGACAAAGCTTTGCTAGTCTGACTTGTAGCGACACATATCTTTGAGCTGAAAGTTTCCATTTTCTAATGATTTGGTTCTGTCAGTCTGTTCAATGCTGATGAGCCAGGGTGGAAGAAGATGATATTGCAGACTGTCGTCCCATTACTAGAGCCTTGCCACATACCAAAATTGCATGCCAAAGATGTAGATGCCTCAAATTTTCATGAGATGGTTATTATTTAAATTCGCTTCCCAATGAGTTTGTGCATTCAGGCTGTGTTGTCTACAAAGACTTCCTGTTTATATTTGATGCTAACTGTGCCTTCTACTTGATTCAATCACTGGTTAATTTGATTCTCCATTTGATTTTATCAAAACCTCAGTAACCAAATAACTTGTATTAAAACAATACAACTTCCACTTGCTAGTCCGATCAATTTTAATTCTTTAGGGCATAAGGTTTATTGGGTAATCTGATCACTGGCTAACAAAGAGCTGTCATTAAATTTGCAAGGAAAGGCTGCTATTCAGAATGAGGTTGGAGAAAAAAACCCCAATGGAAGCTTAGAAAAAAAAAAAGCTGCTATTCAGAAATCATTGATTAAAGAACTACCATGTATGATGAAAGCATTCTGCTTGGTCATGGAAAGAAGAAAGATCAATGGCTTATTTAAATCAAAACATTTCTAGCAATGAGCTTCATTGACATAAGTAAAGGTTCCGTTGTTGGAGAAAGATTGATTGAGCCTCTTGCATCCAATTTTCAGCTCTCTGACTGAATTTATCTAGCTGTTGTTTAAGTTCCCCTCTGTGCAGTAAGCCTTGTTTTCTAAAAGCTGAACAGGTTGCCTAAGTGGATGGAAAAGTTCTCCATCCCATGCTGATTATCCAATACCATATCCAGAGGAGGGCCACTCACATGATTAGGGGGCAGCAGGGCAGGCCCTACAAGGAGATGCTATAGGACCTGAACCTGTTCAGCCTCCACAAGAGGAGGCTGAGGCGGGGTCTGGTGTACACCTATAAACTTGCCAAGGGGAACTAGCAGGGAACGGGAGAGTCCCTGTTCCCCCAAGCACTACTGGGGGTAACAAGGAACAACGGCCATAAGTTGACTGAGTGTAGATTCAAGCTAGATATCAGGAGGCGCTACTTCACTGTCAGGGCGGCTGGGAGCTGGAACCAACTTCCAAGGGAAGTGGTGCTTGCCCCTACCCTGGGGGTCTTCAAAAAGAGGCTAAACAGCCACTTAGCTGGGGTCATTTGACCCCAGCATCCTTTCCTGCCCATGGCAGGGTGTCGGACTAGATGTCTGCTTAGGTCCCTTCCAACCCTACCAACTACGAAACTATGTGAAATAAAATCTCGGGTCAATGATAGTATATATGAATCCTGTCATTTCTACTCCCTACAGGTCAACACTTTCATCTCCTTTGTGTTCCCGATGGTTGTCATTTCGGTGCTGAATACCATCATTGCCAACCAGCTCATCGTCATGTTCAAGCAGTCAACACAGGAAAACCAGGTCTGCACTATTGGAGGCCAGCAGACGATGCTCAGCATGTCCATGGAACCCAGCCGGGTGCAGGCCCTAAAGCACGGAGTGAGAGTCCTACGTACGTACCTATGGCTTCACATATGGGGAGAGTTAGAGAGACAGTTTGGGATGTATTTGGGGGAACAGTTGACACCTGCCATTGAGCTGGTCAAAACTGTCATTCCAAACATTTTGCAATTCAAATTGTTTTCTTTTAAACCAGATCAAACCCCCAAATTTTAAGCATTTATTTTTCATCTTTTGTTATTGTAGAGAGTTGAGGATTACTTAGCTTAGTTCTTTATTTCCCTGGGCACTCTTGCCTCACAGGAAACACCATAAGCATAAATCCTCAAATCAGTGAACAAATATAAACGTGGCCTGCAGTGGGTTAACTTGTAGTCTCAGGCCTTCATCCAGACCCTGAGAAGGTGACTCCAGCTCTCTGCTGCTATCTTAGCATCAAAGTCTCCTCTCGCTCTGAAGTTCATTCCCTGGTGTGCTGCTGCTGCTCCCAGACCCCAAGAAAGTGCCTTAGCCCAGTGTTGTAACCATTCTCCTGGCAACTCCATCTATCTATTCTTCTGTCCCCCCAGCTCCTTTCCCTGGGAGCCTTTTAACTTCCTTTGGGCCAGCCAGTTATTCATGTCAGCTTGGCCCATTTCTTCAGGCAGGCCTACAATTAGCTTTCACCACCCAGAGCTGGGCTGTAGCCCCTGCAAGCCTACAGACTGCTACAGTCTGATGTGTGCAACCTTCTACACGCCTCTGCAAGCCAGCAGCGCGCTACAGTTATCTTTTCATTTCCCTATTTACAATCAAATGAATTGTGTCTCAGGTTTCAAGGGTCCTGCTCATCTTATAGATTTATATTTTCATTTTTGTTTTGCCACTCTGTATATTTTCCAAACTCTCACATTTTGAAAAATTGGAGACTAGCAAAAGGAAATGGAAACTCTCTAATTCCATTGTTCTGTAGCTATTGAAAGTTGGAGACATTTGGAATTGTTACGCAGGGGGTACATCTACACATATGCTTTACTGTGGAGCTGACTAATTAGCTTTGCAGTAAAGTGTCACCGTCTACACGTGCACATGTATTAGGGCACAGTAAATTAATTAACTCAACTGTAGTTTAATACTGTCCAGGACAAATACTATACTACATCACAGTAGTTATGTGCACTGAAACACACGTGTAGATGGTGACTGGGGCATGACGGTGCTCCAGTGTGGGGGCTACCTGCCAGCTAGCTCCGCACTGTAGCACCCTTATGTCCTAGCCAGCCCCTCTGTAGCATGTTAAGCTGGGGAGGAGCAGCCCTAGGCTGGCACCTAGGACCTCCTACCAGCCAGGGCTGCTTTGCCCCAGCTCAGCACACTGCAGTCCCAGGCGCACATGTAAATATTATGCCCAGGAGTAATAAACTCCAGTGCAAACTGCACCAGAGTTTATTGCTATGAGCTAATTGCATGTGTAGATGCACCCAGTAGCATAACAAAAAAGTGAAAAGGGTATTAATTTCTAAATCTGGCTTTCTAGGACTGGCTAGCATGTGTTTTGCTGTATTCAGGGTAAGAAAAAATGAGAAAATGAGCATTCAGGATATTGAAAATGCACAAAAAATGCATGTTGTACATTGCAAAAGGAAACAACTTCAGAGCGTGCTGCAAAATTGGTTTTTGACCAGCTCTAACCAGCACACAAGTGTGCTACTTGGTAGTGGTTAAGTCTCAGCATTATTTGGTAGGAAACAGAGGTTTTACAGTCACAGTATAAGGTCTTAAATTCAAATACAACATTCCTAGGCCCATAACTATTAAAGAGACATGCATATCGTTTAACACGTACTGAATTGCTATCCTAAATAAATAGGCTTTTATGAATGAAGATCTAAATGCTGACAGTTTAATTGGAGAAGATATTGGACACGCTTGTGGGCTCAAAGTGATGTGAAGAAGAGCACTTTGCACTTGAACGCTTGCATAACATCAATCTATTGAAAAATATTACCAAAAAAACCTTTTCCCACCCCCGTATGTTTCCAAGACTTTCACAGCTACAACAGGTTGGATCTGTATTCTGAATCACTCATACACAAGAAATGTATTACTAAATGTGCAAAGTTGTCTCAACTGCATATATAATTATTGCAGTTGTGTATGCAGTCATAATAATTTTGGGCGCAACAAATTATGCATGTAAATGCAATTCACTTTTGACGTGCAAAGACTGTTCAAAAGACCATCTCTTGGTATTTTCTAGTTTAATCTATTTTTCTTATGCACATAAAATTAACAATGCTGTGAACATATTCTCCACTGTAGCAGAGTGAAAAAATCCGGTTTTCAGTTAAAATGTATTGAAAAAGTTATTTCCACATATATTCCAAGCTCTGGTTCAGGGTTCAACTGCACCATTACTTTTGGTAAAAATGGCAAAAAATCAGACTTTTTCTGCAGCAATGTTTCCAGTTGGAGGCCTAGCTTGTACTTTCACAGCACTTTGAAACAAAAATGTTAGGATGTCTGTTTCCATTACCTGCCTAGCAACACATTTTTTCAGTCTTCTACACTTTATGTTCAGTAACATCAGTGGAGTAACTATAGCTACAGGCTCCAAACCTAAAGGGAGCTGGTTACAAGAACAATCATTGTATTCTCAACAGTGACATAATTCTCATTTGTCTGTTGTATATAAACAACGGTCAGTGAATTGAATCTCTTATGTATCTCTGGTTATTACCTTACCAGATTATAACATGTCCTCTCTCCAAAAATCAATGAGCCTGTATAATACTCTAATAACATTACAGAATTCTGCAGCAATTTGTTTCACAAATGTCCAGTCATAAAAAATGCAGCACATGGTGACCAGGGAGCTTGTTAATAGAGCGAGCTGAGCAAAAAAGACCATCTTGAAATGCAAGAAAATCCCAAAAGGCTGGTTTTGAATAGGGCCAATCTAATGAAGGCACTGGGGCCAAGTTAATCCCTGGGTGATTCCCTTCATTTGACAAGAGATATATTTGGCCAAGTTTTTGGGGGTTTTTTTGCTATTGTTCTCTGTCATTTCTACTTTGACTTTCAAACTTGATGGGAATCCTTTAAATCTAGTAATAGTAATATTTAAGTTGTTGGTAACAAATGGGATTGTTTCCTTTGGAAGGGTAGGATTACTTTCTCTCTTGCTTTGTTTTCTGTTAGCTAGCAAAAAAAGTCCCTTCCCCATAACTAAAATTAATTCAGTCACTGTGGTTTTGCTTGGAGAGGTGTGTTTGAGTTCTGTGATTTGGACCAAATCAGTTAGGAAGGAGAATGGTGTGGTGGAAAGAAACTGTGGCCTGCCATCCATTGGAAAGGGTCAGCCCTGACCCATAAGACTAGGGTAGGAGTAACAGCCAGAGCAGACAAGGGCTGTGCTGCATTAGTGCAGCCTTTGAGCACAGACAAAGCTTCTGGGAGGGTCGGCTACAATTCAGAGCTATCCCATGCATGGAAACCACAGAGGACCTGCTCCTTCTCAGCATGAATCAGCAATGATTCAGGGGGCCATGCTAGAAGGCGGGGCAAAATACATGACAAATCTAGGCTACTATCTGAGATCTACCGACCTGCTTCCACTGTTCTTGTACCCATGAAGTGGCAGAAACTCTTAAGCAGCACAACCAAAATATCACAAGAGAAAGTTTCTGTCCCCAGTGAAAATGAGCATGTGTCAGAAATCTCACGAGGAGGTCTTTTTCTTGCAAAATGTTCCAGCCAACATTTTGCAGCTCCTCAAGAGCTGGAAGATTAAAACGTCCTTCCCCCACACATCCAGACACAGCTTTTACAAGCACATCCACCTGTGTTTTCACATGTAATCATGGATTTGCATTTGTACGTGCAGTTTTTGTGATTGTCATCATTGTTCAATGCTTATGACCTATCAGATATCTCATTAAGCATTTACACGGGCCCTTATGATAACTTAATGGATAAATTAGACATAATTGTGGTGTAGATGGACACTGATGCTCAGAGACTTATGAAGTTCACCCATCATTTCTAAAAAGGCTTGGGTATGATCTACACAGATAGACAGAAGTATACCAATACAAATTATTTTGAGGAAGCATTTGTAAATGAAGCTAAGAGCAAAAACTAGCATTTTAATGGCTCAGTTAATACCAGCTGAGGCAGTGCATAACTTTTTTCCAACTACTCAGTTGGTCTAATAAAAGATATCACATCTACTCAAAAACCCTTGCCTGCCTATGTCCTTAGACCAACACGGCTACAACCAAAAACCCAGTAACTTGCCTTATTGGCTTTTTTTTCTGCAGCTCTGTGCTTTGGAGAGAGGTTACCTAAATAAAAGATCCTGAACTTGGTAATGGAGCTGAACCGTGGAAGACTTGATGTCTTAATTTAATGAGACAAGGAAAAGGCAAAAGCATCTGAAAGTACAAACACGGACGAGGAAGCAGAATCAGTTAAAAGAAATAACACCGAGAAGGAGTCTAATAAAATATGCCCTTTTCTGCCTTAAGTGGTGACAGCCGCTGATACACAGGATAGCGTGAAGGTTTCTGACAGCTTGGCAAGCAGCAGCGCGGATCAGTGCTTTCTTCATGGCAAGCTTGTTTGAGGCTGAAATGCTTCGGCTGATGTGATGTTTGTTAGGTCGTGTTTCACATCAGGAGCTGAAATCCTGTCCGTAGTGGAATCAATTTACCTTGGGAAATTTCAGGTCCATTATTCCCAGTTGGCACAACTCAATAGGAGGTAGTTCTGGTGGAGGCTGTAGTGTAGGGCAAGCTGAACTGTAATATAGATAAGACCTTGAATACTACATAGTTTAGTGCTTTAATGCAAGGAAAGGTGGGCTTGTGCGTAAGGAATTAGACAGGGGCTCGGGAGGCATTGAAGAGACCATGTTAATCCCTGGAAGGTACTTACACACCTAAACAGTTTTGAGGATTGGGTCTTTACAAAACAATAGGGCTGGGAGCCCTGTGGGATGCATACATATTTTTTAGCACTTCTGCCTATCTCTGTTAAGCAAGAATCTGCCGTTTCTCATTTGGCCGCAAAGCTTCTCATTCTCCTCTATCCTCTCAGTAATTTCACCTCTTTATCAGGAAGGAGGTAGATCTCTTCATGAATAATAATGGAGAAAACTAAATTTACACCTGTCATCTCCATATCTCGTACAATACTGACTCCCTGATGGATGAGATTAGTCACATACAGGCATGCCTAATAGGCTGGCGTTCCAGGAGAGTTTTTTGCCTAGTAAAGAAAGGGCTTATTTGTTTCCATTTTCTAAGCAAATCTTCACTTTAAAAGCCACTACGGAGGCTCAGAAAAGTTATTGCAAGGTAGAGTTTAGGTACAGATTATGCTGACTTTGAATCTCAGAAATGGGGGCAGAGCGTATCAGTCAGAAACAGCTCTGAGTCAGGGGCGCACAATCCCCGGAAGCACCATATCTCACAGACGTTATATACGGTCCGGCTGTACTACCTAATAGGAAACACCCTTTCCTTGCTGGGGTAGTAGCAAGAAGTTGGGGGGGCCTATGGCCCAATCCATACCCGTAAGGGAGCAAAGGGATTGCGGCTGTGTGTGGATCAAATGTTGCGGCTCAGAAGGGTGTAGGAAAGGTCCCAAGCTTTCTTAGATGGGAGACCTGCTTGAAGAAAATCCCATAAAATAACAAGAGCTACTAGCCATTTGATATCAGCCCCCTCCCTGGACCTCCACCCTGCTCCCTCCACCTCCACCTCTCCTCTGCCCTGCAGAAGAGGACCTTTAAGGTCCTGGTAACCAAACCGAGCTTACCACGTGCTTTGATTTGATTTCCTGCTTTACTGCATGACCAGCTTTCCATCTTCTGCTCCTTGTACTTGTTTTACAAATGAGGTTTTCAGGCTGTCTGAAAAGTAACAAAAATCAACAAGCATATGCCTGATTTGTTCTGGGCCTTGTCATAATCCGGAGCTGTATATCCAGCTTCAGAGAGTCCGTGGAAGGCATGGAGCAAAAAGGATGGGAAAAACCTTTTTTGCACTAGTAAAATCATTGATGCAAAATCAGTGTTTCATGGGAATGAAAGGTCATTTTCATTGTTGTAGGCAGATGACTGCCATTTTGCTGAGGAGTGGAATACATAAAAATTGATTATTTTTTTAAAAGCCTGGATCAAATTTAGTCCATTTACACTCATGAAGGAACAACTTAAAATACCTGTACAAAAACTTCCAAGTGCCTTTGCTACCAATTAGACTGACAGTCACAACTGATGACCACCCAGGAGCAAAAAATAGTCATATACAAAGAATGAAGGATTTTCATTATTCAATAAATCAGAGCAACAAAGAACAACCCCCTGAAGTCCGATTAGCTGAACCTGTCCTGAAACCCTATTAAGTAAATGGCTGCTGTCACCTGCACTGCAGAATCAGTATTCACCATTACATTTTATACCAACAGTAAGGTTTTTTTGACCAACTTAAAAAAAAGGCCAAAGATTGACTGGGATATAAAGATTTAAGAGGGGACCCTTCTAGAGGAGATAGCATTCAGGGCTTGTGGGGAAGTTTGTGGTACTTTTTCTGATGTTTCCCTTCCAGCAAAGTCAGTAAGAAGTCTCTCACCTCTTTGACATTAGTGAATGCTCACTAACAGATTAGGCTTTGCACATGAATGGCAAATAAGGCAGTTTGTCACCTCTCATTAAAACAAGCCCAAATTCACAGGTTTGCTGGCTCATTTGCAGCCTGTTCCTCAGGGTTTGAAGGCTGATTCTGGATGGGGGAGAAGTTCCAGTTCCAAACACAGATGATCTCTTGGCCACAGAGATCAAAAATCACCATGATCTCAGTACTGTTAGACTTTGCATGTGGTTCAAAACCTTGATCTGGACTCTGCAAATGGTCCACAACCCATAATTCCAGATGCAAATTCTCCTTAGCCTTGGGATGTTTGGCATCCAGCTGTGGCAGACACTTCTGAGTTGTTAAAACATCTTGTAGAGCTCAGCATCTGCATTTTCTTTTCTTAGCGCATCCACAGCCAGCGTACCTCCTTATTTGCTATCTGTCTCTTCCCTGCATTCCCGTCGCTGCCTGCCTGGAGAAGGACTTTGGCCCAGATTTTTGAAGGGATTTTAGCTTAAACACCTTTTATAATCTGACCCTTTATCCTCAAGACCAGAGCATTGCCGCTTTTAACCATCAGCTCTGCCCACATTACTAGTAGATTGAGTGACCTTGAAAGAGACTTGCCATAGTTTTGGCTCTGTGTTGTGACATTTCAGTGTAAGGTCATGGCTGTAAACTTCCTCGCCGTGCCCCCGGCACGTGCATTCATTCAACCATCTCAACCTCAGTGGTAAGACACGGCAGCTCTGAATTCAGCCAGCAAAACAGCTAGAGCCATATTGTACCAAGATCCTCCGAATCACTGGCTTGTGAATGAAATCATCATTCCCCATCGCTCGCCATCTTTGCTAGCATGCACAGCTCATCTCCTCTTGGCTCCATTTGTTTTTAGTTGTGTCCAAAACAATTAGGAAAAGCAGTGCCAGGGAATTTATCAGTTGTGCCGATGTGTGAGCCAGACTGGGAAATCAGTGAGTGTGTTGATGTCTGATGCAAGTCCTATTCTGCTGCCAGTGTTCACCAGGTGCAAGAGTCCAAATTCAGAGCGCTCAAAGACTTGGCCTCTTTCCAGTGTTTTGTGAGGACGATTTTGGGGAACTTCTGTGTGTCAGCCCTTCCACTCTAAATCCCCTTGATGAGAGGCCAAGTCCCCCTCCCATCTTCCCTGCCTCTTCTCTGATTATTACAAATTTTCTTTCCGTTTCTCTGTTTATTTTTTATTATGAAATAAGGAAGTAGCTGTACTGCCTCGAAGTTGAACACTATTGGTGTTGATGACCCAAGAAGTGTGAAACTTCTGTGAAGTCAGATTTTCGGGTATTCTAGGAAAGCTGTTGCTTACACAAACCACTTCGCTGTTGGCAAATAATGTATTTACACATCCTTTTCTAACTACCTTCTAAGGCCAGAGTCGCGCATGTGCGTGTGTGTAAGGGTAGAGGTTATAGCCGTGTTAGTCTAAGGACACAGGCAGACAAGGTTCGCTGGGTGAATCTGATATCTGGTATTAGACCAACTTAAATAGTTGGTCTAATAACATTTCCTAGTGTATAGACTTCTACACTTTGCCATTTTGTCATATAAAAACCGTAATGGCAATCTTTTCCAAATATATTCAGGCTTTTTTATGGTAATGGGCCAAGTAGTTCTCATATAAGACCATTCAAGTATATATTATACTTGAATACCATTATAAGTAGTTCTCATATAAGACCGTTCAGCCCCTTTTTAAATAAAAGTATTCATCAGTCTTTAAAAAATATTTCCACTATTTTAAATGTCCTTACATGTAGATCAGCCCTTTTGCAGATTTGGATCACTTCCCAATCCACAGGCATAATTTTGGTGCTTTTGGGTAGATCATGTGCAGTTTGCATATTTTTTATTTGCAATGTAGCATTAGAAGAGCACCCTTGCAATGGGACCTCCTCCTTGGGTTTCTTTCTTCCCCCCTGCTGCCTTGCACACCCGGAGGGAGACACAACCCTCGTGGAAGCCGATGAAAGGTTTGCCACTGATTCCAGCAAAGCCGAGATTTCACTTCAGTGGAAGTTTGAGAACCAATTTTGAGGAGTATAAAACCAGGAAAATTATCTTGTTATTCTGTGAAAATAGAGTTTTTTGTGATTCATCGCAGTAAGTGCCATACTGCAATCAAGGCAGGAACAACGGGGGGAGTGTGGCTCCTTTTAAACAAGCTGACTTCCTTCACATTAGAAAAGGCTTGACAAAGGACACCGTTCTCCCACACTCGGGAAAGAGAGGGGAGCACAAAGGTGACCAAATTATGGAACCTGACCCATTTCTCATTTTGTCCGAAGGGAAGAAATCTCAGCAATGATTTATTTTTGTGTCATTCCTTTCATCGAAGCTGCCTTATGAATTGCATATTCAGTCCTCCCCTCTCCCCCCGCTCCATCTGAAACACAGCTACTGCAGGGATTGCAAGCAGACAGGTAATTCATTGATACGAGGACTAATGCAAAGTCCACCAAAGTCAATGAGAAGCTTTCAATTGACGTAAGTGCTTAGCTCAAGGTCAGGGTACACAACAGCACAGGGAAGGGAAGCATTGCTGATGGAAACCAGGGAGAGCACGTGGTCTCATTTTGCGATGTAATCCCACAGGAAATCCCAGGAACTCATCCCTGCTACCAGGAAAATCAATGGGACTCCTTGGTGAAGGAGCACTGGTCACTTGGGTACCAAGGCCATCTTTAAAAGCCCTCCAGAAAGTTAGCTCATTTCATCTACTTTGAAAAGTGGAAGACTGAGCTGAAATCTGTGGCTCCACACACTTCGGGGACCCAAAATTAAGACTGATGCCACTAGCTGACTCCTCTGGCAGCTCAGAGATCACATCCTTCAGGGTAGCATCTGTCCTCGGCTCCCAATGACTTCTAAGAGAGCGACGAGCAGTCTGTGCCTGCTGCTTCTCTCCACTTCTCCTAGAGCGGTGCCCACGCATTCGTTCGGTTGTGCAAATGTTGCCTGAAACATGTCACAAAACTGTTCTTCAGGAATTATTTTGGTAGTCACCACCTCCCCAAGCCACCGTTGGCACAATCCTATTCACAGTCTTGCATTTCAAATAGCGCGTCAACATTTGTTCTCCTTCAAGATAACAGCATTGGCTAAATAAGCATATAAACCCCAGGGATTTTGAATATACAAACACTGTGTCTCCAGAAATCAGCGCTCCCGTAAATCCCTGACGTAAGCCACCCAGCGTGTGAGCGGTTTGATAGCAGACAGTGCGCGCATTCCTCGAGCTGTGTTGGAGACACAGGGTTGCTGAGGGTTGAGATTTCATTGAGATATGCCTGAGAAATGTGACTCTGGATGCAAACTGCTTCTGCCTTTGCTCAAACATTAAGAGCCAGACTACATTCTCATTTATTTCTGCTCTTCCCCAAAAATACCGAGTGGAAAAAAACTGGTCTGGCCAAAATCAGGAAGAAGAATTGGCTTTGAGTTCCAGCAAAGGCATTAGCAAGAGTAGGGAAGAATAAAACATACAGGGACCAGATCTGTGTCCATCTAAGGCCTCTCTACATTGCTGTAGAGGTACAAAGCGGTAATATAAGGGAATACATTTTAAAGCCACCTGCTTAAAAGTCCCAGGGACTCTTCTTTGCTTATGAGGTGAGGAAGATCTGTGGTTTCAAATGTAAAGCATGACGGTGGCAAGTTGGGGTAGGAAATGGGAGGAAGACCGGGTCAGACTGGTCACGCCATTTGGGGTCAGGAAGGAATTTTACCCCCGGTCAGACTGGCATGGGCTGTGCGAGGTTTTGCCTTCCTCTCTTCCTTGGATTTGTCCAGCACCCTTCAACAACCCTTGCAGTGGCAGGATTTTGGCTTACATGATCTTCCTGCTTTACCTGTGGCAGGCTGGGGTGCTATGTCCTGTAGCTGTGCAGCAGAATTGATTGCGTCATTTTAATAATGGGTTAAGCAAGGATTTGTATGGGGTGGTTTGGCTAGGGATGACCCACCTCTGTAACTTCACTTTCCTGAAAAGCCGGAAACCTGCTTCGCTGCAGTGGGTGAAACAATACCCTGAGCAGCCATCCATAGGGCCGCATCCAAAGCGCCCCGAAGATGGTGAAAGTGAGGAATGATCATAGAGTCGGGGTCCGTCACACCCGCCAGAGAGGACCAGAAAGCAATACTAAAGGAACGCTGATAACGGTGGGGACAGCCACAGCAGAGAAGCCAAATTACCAGCCACAGTGGGCACATCCCTACAAGCGGGAATGTGCATTTCCCCAGGGACAAATAGCAGCGGCACTGCTGCTTGACCCCAGGGAGCCCCCATGCATGAACGCTCTGGCTCACCGCTCATTGCCCCGGGAGGGGTAGGGGAGACTGCGGCCAGCGCTTACCTTGGGTTATGGGAGCCTCTGGGGGCTGCAGCCACGGCGATCCTACGGCAAGGAGCCTGGCCGGCAGCTGGAGTATGGCTCCAAGCAGCCAGGCTCCAATTTTGGGCAGCACACGTGTGCCACCCCACTTTTTTTAGGCATTGAGCTTTTTAACACCCAGATCTCCTGATGTCAACAAAGCTGCAAATTAGCTGTGTGGGGAGCACCTGCTTGTGCAGTACGTGTGGTGTGCATGCACATACCACATGTGCACGCTCATCTGGATGTGCCCAATATGTCTCCATTACCCGTCTTTCTCTCCATCTCCTTATCCATGTGAATGGGCTTGAAATCAGCCCTGAGGTAGAGAAGGGCATTTGCTCATTAAATCAGTCCTCATAGCTCTGCACCTCTTCTGTGCTCTGCTATCGCACTTGCAAGTCTGAAGTGACATTGCATGAATGCCCTCGACTGCTTCATTCTTCTCTGAAAACTTTAGTTAATGGTTGGTGCTTCTTGGCTGAATTATGCCATGACAGAGACCTTCTCTGCCTCCTTGAGAAGAGACCCAAGAGTGAAGGCCCATGGGGCTGACACTCCCCTGAGCCAAAAGTAATTTTCACTATCTATTTCATCTGGCATTGCTGTTATATTCCAGCTCCTTTTCCTACCAAACACATAGCTCAGTGAGACATGAGGAAGGGGAACCAGCTCCCTGGAAGAGAATTGGAGAGGTAACATTTTAGTGGCACTTGAGATGAAAAGTGACATCTTCCTGTGTTTGCCATTGGAAGTCAGAGGGTGGATGGAAGGGACAGGATTGTCACCTTAAATCTTCTTGAGTCTTTGTATAATAAAATTGAAACATAAGGATTAAGGGTGACAAATACAGGTCAGGGCCTCCTAAGCGCAGCTGCACAGAGCCACACAGGATGAAAACACAGTGGAGGATCTTTGCTGATATGCAGCACAGTGCGCTACACAGCTGGGATTTAAAATCACAGCCTAAGTGCCTCCAATATGCTTTGCTATGTATCTAATCGCATTTTAATTGCAGAGTGATTGCATGTAATGTTATGAAATTACCATCGCGCATTAATTGATTATTCGCTTGTGGGAACTGAGCAGCTCTTTTACTTGGATGCATATTTTGCCATATAGGCCCTCCCGCTTCCATAAATCTCAGCACAGAATTGCATGCACACAGAAACTGCTGGTCCTTTCCAGATGTAAGATTTGCATGGTTCAAGAAGTCTCAAGCCAGCACATGGCCAAGCATTAAAACTGCTTTTAAAAGAAACTGAGATGTCCCCGTTGTTAAAACCGATGTTCTGCTCTTCGCGGCTGAAATTCACAGGGGCACGTGTGTGTGATGTCCGCATTGAAGATGATGCACATACACGTGAACATCTGGTGGATGCCAGTTTGAACATTTGCTCCAGGGCCAAATATTCAAAGGCGGATTAAATGGGTGCACCTGCAATATTGTACATGCCAGGCTTTGTAAGGACAGCTCTCAGGGTATGACCCGGATGAGTGAAACTAATGCCAGATGCATTGCTCCATTGGGTGCTGTTGCTACAGAAGCTGCCGTGCTGTGATCACACTAGCCCGTTGGTCTTCTTGGAGCTAAAAACCATGTAGATCACTTCCCAGTCTTTCAGTTTCTGGAGATTGAAAGTGTTTTCCAAGAATAACACCTGGCCTTGAGTCCTCCACTGACATACTGCTGAAATGTTTGCCTCTCTTGCAGTGACTTTCATTACAAAATCCCAGTTCAGCTGACCCTACAGAGAACAGAGTTTACTTCCCCCGTTCATCTCTACAGGATGTGCAATGTGATGCTCCATGATAATCATTCTAATGATCCTCTTTTTTGACCATTTTTCTGTTGATTGCTACAGCCAAACCATCCAAAGAGGCAAATGCCCCAAAGCCCAACCCCACCTGCTCACGGAGCATTACCTACCTACAAAGGCTCTTCTTCCTGAAGGACACTGGTGTCAGTGCACACTAAAAACCAGAAATGGGAGGCTGGCTTCCAATAAATTGAACTGAATGCAGCGACGAATAGCTCTGAGGATATATTGCAGGTTCCTTTTTTCATTTCATATTGAATTCACTAAAAACCATTTGCCAGAGAATTTCCCATCTGCCCCTCTAAAGTGTGCAGAAGCTAGAGACACTAACACAGAGCTAGGGTCACAAACCGAGGCGGGTAGGTAGTAAGTTGACAACTAACAAAGAGAAGTTCTTTGTCACCCCGTGTGTAATTCAAGCGTGATGTGGCAGAAGCTGACACTCTGGCCAGATTCAAAAAGGGATCGGATGCTTTCGTGGAGGAAAGGGGCATCGGTAGCTCTTGAGCGCTGAAATTAGGGATACAGCCTCTGAATCAGAACTTCTTAGTCCTTCAATGCTGGAGGCTGCAAGTGAGAGAGGAAAATGGGAAAAATCCTGGTCAGACCCATTCATTCTTCCTTTCAGCATCCGCTTTCTGCCACTGTGACACAGGAGACTGGGCAAGACGAACCTAGGGTCCGACCCAGTAAATGCCAGTTCTTACGTTCAGGATTCAGGTTAATAGTGGTTCACCTATGGACTATGAGTCTTACTGAGCTCAAGAGGGCAGCCCGTCAGAGAGCCGGTCCTGCACAAATGCTGCTGGCAGGATGGTACTGACTCAAAGGACTGGGAAATATGAGTGATTATGACTAATATGACTAGGGCATTTTCCTATAAAAAAGAAAAGGCAAAGCTGAAGGACATAGCTGTAGCTCTGGAGAAGAAGGGTGGTGCATTTGCACTTTGCTCCTGGAAATGCCTCACCCTTTTTTCTTTCACTCAGCACAGCATGAAACAGAGACAGGGAATTGGTACTTATGTGAATTACTGGCATGTAGATAGATAAATGACTTTTCCAGAATGCCTAAAAAGTCTCCAGGACTCGTGGTAGAGGCAATAGCTTTTATTACACCAGCTAGATTTTTGCTGAAAAATTTCATTAATTGCAAGCTTTCGGGCCCAAACACCCTTCTTTAGGCATAGGAGGAGAAAAGATTGTAGAAGTTCTCCTGGGTAGAAATGAAAGTTCATATTTCCTAAAAGAGTTGAAGGTATGATAAAATCTCCTGTTTGGAACAGTTAATTTTATGTAAAGTCTTCACATCCTCTGGACTTTGGCGAAATGCATACACTCCTCTGGCCTCCCCCGTGAATCTTCTAATTATACTGTAACAGAAAATGAGATGGAGAGCTGGTTGATGGGCTAGTTCTCAGGGCTGGGACCCCTGGCCTGCTTTCCAGTAGCGGGTCAGACAGTCCTTTCTGCACAGCTTTGGGTAAGGTGCTTTGCCTGGTTTTATTCCCCCTCAAAATGCAGATGCAAGTACTTCTCCCTCCCTCTACAGGTGCATTAGGGAGGGTTATTGAAGGCTCTCCCTGGTACGGATAGAGGTGAGGTGGAGCTCTTGGGGTTTGCTTTTATATTCTGCTTCTGAATTCCCCCTCGAGCGCTGCATCCCCAGGAAGAGTCTGCCTGCTGCTGCAGCCCTGCATGAGCCATAAACTACTGTCCTCCGCACACCAGTCCACCGGGGAAGAGGGGAGTGAAGAGCCAGCAGTCGAAAGGGGAATTGAAATAAAGATCTTTCCTGTCTTTCAGGCCCAAATGAACCACATCGTGTCCAACAAGAGCCTAGCCACCCCGCTCAGCAGAGCAGTGTTCAGATGAAGAACTACCGTAACTGTTTCCTTTACCTTTGATTCCCTGTATGGCCTTTATTGTATTATGTTTGGACTGCAGTTTCCTTTATTTCCTGCTGGAATTTGGCCAGAAGCGTGTCATTTCACACCGGGTTTGAAGTATTTATTGTAAGAAAAATAGCTGTCCTTTGTCTGATCATTCTCAAATCCAGACTGACAGGAGCAGGCACCAGCTGAGCTTTCATCATTCACCGTGTATTAATGTCGTGCTGTACTTGTCATTCTTTTCTGTGTCTTGGCTAAAATCCTCCACTTCCTTTTTCCCTCCTCACCTGATTATTATTAATCACATTTAATGTGACAGCCCAGAATGGGGTCCCATTGTGACTAGGTGTTGTCCAGGGGGGCTGGACCCAATGATCTCATGAGGTCCCTTTCAGCCCTAAACTTCTGTACATCTGTGAAATACAAACTAGTAAGTAGTCTCTGCCCTCGAGGACTTACAGTCCAACTAGAAAGTACAGACGCAGACTAGGAGGAATGGGTAGACCACACAAGCAGACTGAGAGGAGCGATGGCAGCAAATGGCAGAGTGAGTAATTATTATTTATGGGCAAGATTATCAGGAATGCCAGCAAGTGGTTCAGTGAAGGAGGACCTTGTCTACCTATATCCTTAAACCAACACGGCTCCAACCTACACCCCGATCAAGGTGTGCATGTGCAATAAACCCCCCATTCGTACTACAGTAACAGCTGGAAGCATCAGCATCCAAAGTGGATTGCTCTGCTCCTCTGAGACAGGTCCCAACTAGGTTACCAGGAGGACTGGCAGTATTTCTAGTTCGACAAAGAAAGTAGCATGTCTGACAACTGAAGTATTGCAAACTCCTGCTGACAAAGGTGCCCTTTGGGGCTAAAACATGAGCACTGATAGAAAACCCTTTGCAGTCCAGTACTATCTTGGGGTTCCAGTTGTGGACCAGCCCCATTTACAGCAGGCACGGTACAAACCCAGAACAACAAGACATTCTCAGTCCTTGCAGCTAAAATCATTATTTGTTGCTCGCAAACACTGGGTAATTCAATGGCTTTATATACTTGACACATGGCTACATGCAGGTATGTGCTGTGGGCTACTCAGGCAATATTATTCCTGTTCCATCTGCCCCTGGATGATGAATCTGCTACATTTACTTCTTTGGTACTCTTTGAGGCTGAGTATCCCTGTTAGCTAAAATACTTGTCCAATTCAGGGCAGACACAGATTTTCCTCGAGCAGAATCTGAACTAGGTAATATAAGGAGCCCTTTGAAGATGCATGATATTCCTGTCTTTATCTACCTCCAACATGTTCCCCCCAGGCTCTCCAGTCTAGAGCCTTTCTGTTATTTCCATTACTCTTGCTTTAGACACAAACAGATGATAACCATGGCATTGTTAATGCTTTGCACAGTGGCAAAATAGGAGCATCCTTATGCTTTTAATAAGTAATACAGCATTAAAGTGCACAAAATGATTTGTTTTCTACTCCCAGAAAAGCACACCACACACGTGGCGCACTGTACAATCAATGGATATCCTTGTATCTTGCAGGTGCTGTTGTAATTGCCTTTGTGGTCTGTTGGCTTCCATATCATATACGGCGCCTCATGTTTTGCTATGTTCCTGCAGATCATTGGACAGAGTGAGTAATTATTATTTATGGGCAAGATTATTGTCATCTTATTCCCACCAGCAGCAGCATTGAAGTCATGAAGGTAGCAGAACAAGGAGCCATGGTCTCAAGTTGCAGCAAGCAAAGTTGAGGTTAGATATTAGAAAAAACTCACTCACCAGGAGGGTAGTAAAACACTGGAACAAGTGACCCGGAGAGGTGGTGGAGTCTTCATCCTTGGAGGTTTTAAAGACCCAGCTAGACAAAGCCTTGATTGGGATGATGTAGTTGGGGCTGGTCTTGCTTGGAGCAGGGGGTTGGACTAGATGTGACCTCCTGGTGTCCCTTCCACCCCTCATTTTCTATGATTTCTAAGATCATTCAAGGGGTACAGCTATATTTTATACCAATAAGGACATCCAAATCCATCTCTTAAGTTTGTCTGGGAAAATGTGAATGTAAGATGTTTTCCAAAATAGATCTTCAGCTTGCTTTTACTTTGTTTTTTTAACAGCCAGGTCTCAAAGATGTGTGTGAGGGAAACATTATTTTGCATTTAAATTCATCACTAGCATCTGATCATCTCCTGCAGTGACAAGTACAAAATTAGCACTTGTTACCAGTAGAATGACTGATTTTCCCCTCTGACAGTCCCTGGTAAATCTGAGGTTGTATTGTTGTTCTTTACCTCCCTTAAGCTGATAGTTGTCTCCCTGACATAGATATAGATCAGTAGCTATGAGATGGAACAGCTCATGTCAACACACAATTAGTTCTACAAAGCTAAATTTTGCTGGTGACAGGAGAGATTACACTGTTGAGAAAATGATGGCATCAGTTATTAAAGCATGAGGTAGCTTGCTTGCTAAGTGTGGCAGTGAAAGAGCCAGAATTAAGGTGTAGGGATCATTGTCCACCGGCAGCGGTCAGGGAGCAGGTATTCAGACAGCTTAGGTGCAGTTATATTTGCAAATGAATGACTAGCTTGTGTGAACACTTCTTGCCATTGCTCACATTAATAGCATAATAGCACATGCAAATGCATCCTGCCGGCTCTCTGCTCTGGCAACTGCCTGACTTTTCTGCATGGCCATGGTAAAAAAAAGATATAACTGAGTATGTATTTTGCATATGCAAATAAGCATCTAAACTTCCTGCAAATATATGTCCAGTATGGAGGAGCGGAAGCTGGCAGATGTGTACAATGAAATACCTGACCTTTATTCAGGTGGGTCTCCTACCATGTTACATTCTCTGTTCTCTGCAAAGTGCTCTGTTTCCTGCAGGAAGCTTTAAAAAAACACCCAAAAACCTTCTACCGTGTTACAATCTAGCTTAGCTAAGAGGCTGATTAAAATTTCATGAGCATCAAGCACAAGTAATCGTAATTTGCAGCAGAGCAGTCCGTTGAATCACATTGTACATCCGGCCGTAGTAAAATCTAGATCTTGCATTTAATCATGGAAATAAACTTCCGGGCATACATGGAGCAAGCTGTTGTTTCTTGTTTGCATTTCTAGAAGAAAAGTGCTTGAAGTAGCTATCAAATATGCAACAACAAGATTTGCTTAGGCAAAAGGGGCAGAGAATTTGATCAGCAGTTAGCAAATATAATTTTTTGAGCTTACTGCATGGCGGCTGCCCCCTGGAAACTGCCCACATGCACGCTCTTGCCCTTTAGGAAATGCACGCTAAAATGTCCAATTTCAAGCTACTGCATAGGTACTGCAGGCGCTATGGATGGCTAGAAGCCAGTGGCTCTCAACCTCCAGCCCTCAGGCCACATTTGACCTGTGAGGCTTTGTCATCTGGCTCGCAGGTCCCCCTTGGGTTCAGAAATTCGCTCTGGCAATTACCATTGCTATTGCTTCCTTGCTGCCAAATTGCCAGACCGGTAGGGAGCCCTGCAAGGCAGATGACATGGCCCCAAATGCTGCATCATGCCAGTACATGGGGTTGGATCAATGCATGGGGTTGCTGCACGGCCGGTTCTGGCTCACAGGGTTAGGCTGGCATGTGGGGTCACTCCGTAAACTGACCCCCATGCACCCACCCATGTTGGATCCAGCCTATGGACTGGCCCCACACCTCTCATACAGCTCATGGGTCTGGAAGGTTGAGCACCACTGTAATAAGCCATAATTATAAACACCTCATTGGCCAGTAAAACTGTGACAAACTTGCATTTTAAAATAATCATTTATGAACCCTTGACTACTTAAGGTATTTATCAAAGGAAACTTAATGTAATGAATGACCCTATCAGGGTATTGATGATTGGAACCAAAATATATCCAAGATATGGGGTGTTTAGATGCCCCAACTTGAGACATGCCCCTTTAAAATGTCTTGGGTTGGGCATCCTCGAATCAGCGCCTCCAAAATCACTTGTGAATGGAGAGGACCAGTGGAGATTTTCCTCTGGGCATGTCAGAACTCCAGTCCATGTCATTAGGGACAAACCACAGCCAGTTATCTGACTGAGCAGAGGACTGACTAGACCAGAGCTATCATATGACTGATTTTCAAGAGCATTTAGATGGGAATTGCTTGGACGGAGACTTACTCCCACAGTTCTTCACATTTTCTCCGTAAGTTGGTAATAAGCTTGCTCTGTCCAGAAGGCATTCATTTCTCCTAGGAAGTGTGTTCTTGGCTGCTTGAAGCTGCAGCCATATCCTAGCCTTTTATTCAGCATCACCAATATGACTTGTGTTTTAGCATGTGAATTTTGTGTCGCCTTGGCTATAAGCCACGGTCCCCTGAAAATTCCAGCTGTTGTCCTCAATCGCCGGTGGAGCTCATCATGAATTAGAAATGCACTCCACCCCAGAGAACAATTGCACAAACAGATATGGTTCTCACTGGCTCGAGAGAAGAGATGGCAATATATATTATGAGGCCCCATTGTGTTTTTATGGGCACTGCAAAGCAGACCCAGCTCCGCTGGTAAAAGCGGAGGCACTATTTGGACTATAGACGGCAACTTGCCAGTGCAGGCTCTTTGATTTCCAGCAGGTCTGTTTTACAAAACAGATGTACAGCTTAAATATATCAAACCTCCTATTTCAGGGCTTAAACCCACTTCTAACTATTTAGGGATGGGGGTGGGAAATTTGTTGGAGGGCGAGTATCCTTCATCTGCCTATTATATCTCTTTTTGTGCAGGAAGGAGGATGCGGCATTGTATCATAGGTCTCATGTAGCAGTTGCCCTGTTCCCAGATAGCGAGACTAACAGTTGAAACAGCTCGTGTTTTCTTCATGCATCCTTTAAATTTCCCCTGTGACACTTAGATTCTCTCTCTGTCCTTGTTCTGTTCCATCAGGTTCCTTTTTAACTTCTACCACTACTTCTACATGCTAACAAACGTCCTCTTCTACGTCAGTTCTGCCATCAACCCCATCCTCTACAACTTGGTGTCAGCAAACTTCCGCCAGATCTTCATCTCCACCCTCACCTTCCTGTGCCTGCCCTGGAGAAAGAAGAAAAAGAGACCCACCTTCACCAGGAAGTCCAATAGCATCTCCAGCAACCACACGTTTTCCAGCCAAGTCACTAGGGAAACGACATATTGAGACCCAAGTGAAGCCAAAGGAAAGGAGAACGTGTTTCAAAACTTGAGAGAGACCCCTGGGACTTTAAAGCATGGTCTCCTAAACCACATAGCACGAATGTGTTTAGCCGAATAATTTTTGTTGGAACAAATAGGCTTTGCTCTGCCAGTCTCGTTGAGGTTATTTTAAAGCATCGGCCTTGGCTCTTGTGGGTAATGTCTATACATTTTGTAACTTCCGTCTGGCATAGGTTCAGATACTGTGTTATCCGGGAAGCCAAAACATGTCTTCAACCTATGAATCCTAAGCTTTGGCAGCTCATTCTGCAGTTCACTCATTTCTCAAAGCAAAGATGCCATGTTAAAGTGTAAGAGCAGGAGATCGTTTCTCTTGGTGGCACTAGGCTGAACGAAGAGACAGCAGTTTTTTTTATAAAAAGGGATTGTTTTGGAGGGTGGGTGTACTCATCTTATTAGGTGCTAAAAGAAAGAGGAATGGAAAACTTTGAATTTGCAGGGAATGTAGCACTCAGGGAGCCAGGCGGTTTTGTAGAGAACTACTTTTGAATTCTGGTTAATTAGACCATTCGGGAGAGACTCCTGTATAAGAATAGATAATGCCTTACATAGAATAGGATGGGCACAGTGTTCAGACAAGGTTTTCTGGGGCTGGAAGCATCTTTTTAAATGTGTGTGTACATAGCCTAGCACGGGGGGCCCCAAGCCCTGTTGAGTCCTTAAAGCACTACAGCAACACAAATAGAAAATATCAGCAAAGTCTTGAATGCCTAAATTGAGGCATACCCAAAAGTTGAAAGCTAATGAGGAGGTCATCATATTTTTGCCTAATAGCCAAATCCCATTAATTGATCTATATTAATTATATTAATTGATTCTATTGGTCAGAATCAGGATGGTTGATGGCTGCTGATGGGTGAGCTTCATAAATGTCGTGGTCCGTTGACTTATTTCTCACTTTTATTCCAGTTTTTCTTCTTCAGCTCTTCAAGTAGATGGCTGATACCCCAGAGGGCAAGCTCAGTGCTTAGGTAACTTGAGACCTTGTAAGAGGCTTGTGCATTTTCCTATGTTGGTGCCCTAATATTCTCTTCTTCTTTAAAGAAAAAGAGGAAATTGCTTGTATTTCCTCTTTTATCTGTTGGCCATCCAGGCTGTAGCTATAAAAGCACAAATCACACAACTGAGCAATTAAAAGAAGCAAGACAAATTAATTTCCAGCTTATTGACTCCAAAAACAGGCTACAAAAGCAATGGGCAGAATTGTAGGGTGCAAAAGAGTCATTCCTGTTCCAGGGGAGGAAGCAGCACACATACGAACCGCTCCATGTAATAAAGCCTCCACTTGAAATAAGAGAGCTTACCACAAAAGTTCTTTCCAGAAGCAAGGAGTAAATGTGTATTGACCCCTGGTTTCATGCACAAAAGAAGCAGACATTATAGGCTGATACATAATGGGGCCCAGATGCAATACCATCTGATAGCTTGGGATTTGCAAATCCAAAAGGACTAGGCAGGCTGAGGTTGTTGAGTAGGCAACCCTAGCATGCAACAAAAGACTTCAGAAATCTTTAGTTCTAAAATGGAGGCCCCAGGTGATTAGCTGAAGAAATGTCTCTACCATCAGAGATCTTCTATACCAGTGACCTATATGCACATGGGCTTGGGCAATTTATGTTGTGACCCCATACACAGATATATATGGTACTGCCCAGGCCACTTGGTCATTCTCACCATTACTTCCCCTGCCTGTAGCAATTATGTCCTGTCTCCTGGACCCAAGTTCATAAAAATCCCATCCAAGAAACCATGTGTCAGGTTTCTGGGGTGTAGCTGTATTGGTCTAGAGGAAAAAGCAATTAAAGAATTTTTTTTTTTTTGCAAAAATCTAGTTGGTCTAATAAAAGATATCACCTGTACTGCAAATCCAAAAAACCCATCATTCTAGTCAACTGAAAATAAGCCTAAGAAATCAATTTTTCATAGTTAGTAAGGTCTGAAGGGACCTGAGCAGATCATTGAGTCCGACCCCCTGTCATGGCAGGAAAGAGTACTGGGGTCAAACGACCCCAGCAAGGTGTTCATCCAGTCTCCTCTCAAAGCCCCCCAGGGTAGGAGCCAGCACCACTTCGCTTGGAAGTTTGTCCCAGATCGTAGCCACCCTGACCATGAAGTCGCGCCTCCTGATGTCTAATCTGAATTTACCCTCTGCCAGCTTGTGACTGCTATTCCTGGTCACTCCTGGCAGTGCCCGGGGGAACAGGGACTCCCCCAGTGCCTGCTGGTCCCCCCGACTAGTTTGTAACAGGCCACTAGATCCCCCCTCAGCCTTCTCTTGTGGAGGCCAAACAGGTTCACGTCCCGTAACCTCTCGTCATAGGGCCTGCCCTGCTGCCCCCGACCATGCGAGTGGCCTCCTCTGGACCCTCTCCATGCTGTCCACATCCCTCCTGAAGTGCGGCGCCCAGAACTGGACACAGTACTCCAGCTGCGGCCTGACCAGTGCCGCATAGAGGGGGGGATCACCTCCCTGGACCTGCTCGAGATGCATCTGTGGATGCAGGACAAGGTGCGGTTGGCCTTCCTGACCGCGTCCCCACACTGCTGGCCCATGTCCATCCTGGCATCAGTGATGACTCCAAGATCCTTTCCGGCCTCTGCACTGACAAGAAGGGAGTTCCCCAGCCTGTAGGTATGGTGCTGGCTCTTCCTCCCCAGGCGCAGCACCTTGCACTTGTCGGTGTTGAATCCCTTCCTGTTCTTGTCTGCCCACCCCTGTAACCTGTCTAGGTCCGGTTGTAGCCTATTGCTCCCATTTAGCGTGCCCACATCCCTCCATATCTTAGTGTCATCAGCAAATGTGAACAGGTGCTTTTTACCCCCTCGTCCAAGTGGCTGATGAAGATGTTGAACAGTGCGGGCCCGAGGACGGAGCCCTGGGGGACCCCACTGCCCACGTCCCTCCAGGTCGAACATGACCCGTCCACCACCGCTCCCTGGGTGCGGCCCTCCCGCCAGTTGGCGACACATCTGACTGTGTGGGTGTCGACACCACAGCCCCCAGTTTCTTAATGAGAACAGGGTGAGAGACGGTGTCAAGGCCTTCCGCAAGTCCAGGAAGACGATGTCCACTGCTCCCCCTGCATCTAAGGATTTGGTGACCTGGTCGTAGAAGGCCGCCAGGTTGGTCTGACAGGACCTGCCGCTAATGAACCCGTGTTGGTTGCCCCTGAGCATAATCTCCCCCCGGCCCCTCATGCACAGGCACCAGAATAATTCTCTCAAAAAGCTTGCCCAGGATCGAGGTAAGACTGACTGGCCTATAGTTTCCTGGGTCCTCCTTCCTCCCCTTTTTGAAGATGGAAACCACGTTGGCCCTTTTCCAGTCCTCTGGCCCCACACCAGAGCACCACGAGTGCTCGTACAGCCGTGCCAGGGGTCCTGCAATGACCGCAGCTAATTCCCTCAGCACTCGGGGGTGGAGATCGTCTGGACCCGCTGATTTGAATACATCCAGTCCCTCCAGACGTTCCCTGACTAGATCCTCCCTGACCCTTGGCCTGGGTGCGCCTCCCCTGGGGTCTAAGAAATCAGGTCCTTTTGTTTTCTCTAGGTTCACTCTTCAGTGAGTGATGCTCTCTCACATTAACGATCGTGATTTGAATGGGCTGTAATAATAAGGCCACAAATTGCCATGTCCTTGTGAAAAAAAATGATTGAATCTCATCATAGCAGAGGGCAGACTGACTGGTATTCTAAGTTAAATTACTTCTTAAATTAGTCCACAGTCACCCTGGAACAGTTATGTTAGGGGTGAGGACAGAAATCAGGTCCTTTTGTTTCAAAAGCACAGGACCCACTGCCTGAAAAGAAGGGGATCTCTTTTGGGGTAGCAGTACAGAGCCAATGGCTTAGGGAGGAGCAGTTCTGCTGACCTGAGTAACCATCTCTGGTGTATACCTACACACATGCATTGTTAAGCAAGCCCATGAAAACTAACAGCCCAAATGACTGTAAATGGGATTCAGCTTTTTCTGCTGGTTGTTTTGCTCCATGCTGAGCTGACCAGTAGGAAGCGTACTAGAAAGCACTGGTCACTTCTGTGTTCGGTGACGTTGCGGTCCCTTCCAGCTTTACTTTTCTATGAATTGTTTCTCTGAGATACTTTTGTCCAGTGACCGACTGCACAGAGCCAAAAACTGTCTTTCCGGGTTTTCAACCTTTTTTCATTTGCGAACCCCTAAAACATTTTGAATGGAGGTGCGGACCCCTTTGAATTGTAAGTGTGGGTGTTTGCATACTTTTGATTGATCATCATCATCTTTCACAGACCCTGTAGACATAGTTTGTGGACTCCCATGGGATCCGCAGACTACGGGGTGAAAACCACAGATCTAATGGATCAAGCCCTAGAGAGAGAGGGCTACACGTGAGAGCTAGGTCTTGTAAGGCATTGGTGGCATGCCCACCATGACAGTGTCAGGTATTGTAGAGGCCATAACATCCAACAATACATAACAGGGTTGGGAGATTTTATACCTAATACAGACCATCTAAGAAATAAAGGGCTCTAACCCGAGAATAGAAATAGTTGTGCACTTATTTTCAATTTGACGCTACCAGGATTGCAAGCTCTGGTCTGTTGTGCTTTCTCTTATTTATTTCTCAGGTTGTCCCTGAAGCAAGACAAAAATTACTTCTGAACCAGCGTCTTTATATTTTATGTACGGCTGGCTCCTGGTTAAGTAGAAAAACAAGCTTTTAAATTTCCCTAGAAAAACAACCCAAATGTTAGAGGGGCCTTGCTTTATATGAAAGTTTCTTTTGTGAATGGTTTATACATAATGAATAGATGTTGTGAGCATGCTTTCACACTTCACTAGCATGCATTAGGAATGGTAATAAGTACAGAAGCAGGAGTTATAGATGGTTATAAGGGAACATAGCAAACCATCTATTGCCTTTGTTGAACTCCTAATAATATTTGATAACTGGCTGACCATTTATTAATAAATAACTGACTGTGTCTTTCTCTTTTATTAACTGCTTAAATCTTCACGTAAAGGTAAGAGGACTGTTTGTGAAAGCTATGCAAATAAATAGGCCACCTAAAATTTAAAGTAACAAATGGAGACAGGGTCAGTTTGTGTGTGTGTGTGTGTGTGTGTGTGTGTGTACACATACACACACCTATCTATCTATCTGGATAGATAGATATGTGCTGTGGGCTACTTGGGCAATATTATTCCTGTTCCATCTGCCCCTGGATGATGAATCTGCTCCATTTACTTCTATGATACTATTTGAGGCTGAATATCCCTGTTAGCTAAAATACTTGTCCAATTCAGGGCAAACAGATTTTCCTTGAGCAGAATCTAGATAGATAGATAAAGTGGATCCTATTTGAAAGGAATGCAGGAATTTTCATTGGACAGTTACTGCTCAGTTTGCTTGGCAATGTTGTTGAATATCTTCCCTTAATCCATTGGAGTTCATAGGGTCTCTATAATCTGCTCTATAACTTTGTATCTTAAAATTGTCTATCCCATTTTTGCAAGAGATGCAATAAAGGATGCTTATCCAGATGTTTACCCAGAAATGAACCTAACAAGCAACATTTTCAGCCTAACTGAGCCTATGACATTTTTCCAGTTGTAAATAATTCTCTGACTGCATGAATAATTTCCATCATTTGTGCCTGCAAGGCAGGGAGCTCAATCTCTGAAGGGCCCAACTCTCACCTGGAAGTCATTCTTGAGAAAATATTATTTGCTCCCACAAAACACAAGCTGACTGTCCCGGACTAGGATGATAACCTTGCTCTCACTTAGTTTTTCCATGTGCCGGTAGGTTCCTTAAAAGGAAATTAATATGTGCAAAAATAATCCAGAAAGTTCAGGAATCTGCACAGAGCATTCAACTTCCAGTGATGTTAACGGGCAAAACAGGCACAGAGAATATCATCAGACATTTAGTTCGGCCTGACCCCCAAGGATAGGTAGAAAGGATGCAGTAGCCAGATATATAAAAAATCATCTACTTTTATGGGTTGGTGGTAGTTTCCCACTGACTCAGAGCTCAGTGGAGACAACTTAAACTGAACCAGTTTGGACAGATCCCTGTGCAATCTTATTAAGATACCCTCCCCCTGCCAGTCCAAAGCTTGCCATCCTGTGTGGTGGTGTTAGAGTTGCCAGGATCATTGTCTTTCAGCAGGACTTCTAGCTCCCTTAAGCATAATTTAAATTTCCCATCCTGCATTAAATCATGCTGGAGAAGTGCAACTTCTTATATATTCCTGGTAAATATTAATCTGGTGAAATGTGTTTGATTACCCACTATTTAATCTGCTGGGGAAATAAAAGCACTGTGTGAGAATCATTGTCCCACTTGATGCTTGTCTTAGTTTTTCCCTCGTGAGATCCAGCGGTAGCACTCACAATAGTTGATTGTGTTCCTGAGAGGTTGATGGGTCCCTTTTGGATCCAGCTCTAAAATAGGGGAAAAGCTAAACTGAAAATGAAACTATTGTGCTCAAGCTTTTGTGGCACATTGAGAGCACCAGGACCATCTGGAATAGTTCAAAATTTTGTGAACTCCTCCAAGCATTTTCTAGTTCCCAAACCTTCATTTCTGGATTTGAAAACAAAGAAAGGCCTGCACTGGGTTTGATATTGCAGCCCAACACCTGAATAGTAGGGATTTAGGGAGGAAGCTCAGCTTGATTTCAGCTGCCAGACTTCTGATGTGTTCAGATCCAGGGTTTTGGCTCTGTTGAAAACTCATGGGAGCGAGGAGATGACTTCAAAGATACCATGACTTGAAACAGGTGCACATGAGTTTTTAGCTAAAAGAAGCCTGTGCTGTATTGCAGAGAGGACTCCAACTGGTGCAAGGAGAAGGTCCAGTTTGCGTGGTACACACACCAGTTTGCTGTTTTATGCGGCTTGTTCCCCCCGCTCCCTGTCTGCCCCTTCTTAACGACTGTCTGCCAACGCAACAAGGGCTGGGTTTGAACCGGACTTTTAAACTGATAATGTTGAAGTGGGTTTGACTTTAGGCAAAAAAAATTCACTTGCCCTTAATGTTTGTGTTTCCTCTAGTGGTTGTGACTTGATTGCTTCTAAATTGCATGCAGGGACAGAGACGGGCGAGCATCTGTGAGCAGCAGACTTAATCTCTGTGACTTTCCTAGGAGCATTCTGCAATGTTCACATCTGCTAGGAGAGTCCCGAGACCCTGCAGATGCAAAACGCTAGCAGATGGATCCGAGAGGCACAGTCTAATGAGACTTGGCCAGGCGACCTCTTGAAATAGAGCTGGAAGGTTTCATTTATCTTCCCGGTACTCTTGTCCGTGCCCACGTGTCACCATTTGCCAGCGCGCAGAATCAGGTTGCCAGTCATTCTGCTATTTAGAAATGTCTCCCCGACAAGACTTTGCTTACCCAAGGTCCAGACCACATCAGTGTTTGAATGCTCCGCTGACTTCGGCTTTTTGTGAAGTGCATGAGATTTTGCTTCCGTGACTTTGCCCTTAAAGACCAGAATGAACAGGGAGGGACGTCCAAGAAGGGTTTCAAGACACGTGTTATAATAACAAGTGCTGATAAATATCAAAGATTTCTCACAATACAAAAGAAAGATGGGTTTTTCTGACGGGCGACTTGTGGTGCGGGTTGAAAGTAAATGTCCTTTAGCCCATGTGTTACCAGGGTGTGCACCCTTCGTGTAGGGAACACCCATTCACACAGATTTTTTGTGTTCGTGAAATAATTTCTTCTGCTACTTTGCTGATTAAAATGCATTGTATGGTCATTCTGTAAAAAAAAAAAAGAAATAAAGTCTGTATCTTTTAGTTTTGTTTCCAGCGTGGAAAGTACAGCTGAACAAATTCTTCTGTTTAAGTTTGGATGGTTTTAGCAGTCAAATAGCAAATCCAGTTTCATGACTATGTCCCAGCTTTGTGCTTCTTCAAGTCAACAGCCTTGCACATGTTGTACCTGTGGTGAAAATAAGACAAGTGCACATTTCTTTTCTATTTAAATACAAAATATTATGTGCTTTATTTCATGTGGCCTGTCGTGTGTCAGGAATAATGAACATCCTGAGTGTGTCAGAGTTGAATTTGTAATAGTTGCTTCAGCAAAAGAAAGGGCGAGGGATATGGAATCCCTCTGCGTAGCCATCTAAGAAGCTCTTTAAATGTAACATGCCATTATTTATAGTGTAATTTATGAGCAAACTGTAATGGAAAGGTTACTTCCTGATATTAACCTTTGTGCTATATGGTATCTTATTCGATTTTTTTTTATTATTATTTGGTCATTTGTTGATCTTAAGAAATAAACAGCCAAATTTAAAGTTGGGTTGATTGTGATTAAGTGGCAGATGCGGCTTAATGACGCCCATTTGCTAGTGTTGATAGGTCGTTCCACTCCATGAAACTCTATTGCCTTGAAATCCAGTGTTGCTAATCCATTGCAGAGGGAGCCATGGCATGTGCAAGAGGCTGAGCTCTCCATTCCCTCGGCTGCTGGTACAGCGTGTTCAGCAGTCAGTCCAAACCTGCAAGCCAGGTGCCATCTGTATCAGAAACCAGGAAAGTAGTCTTACAGCAGTAGGAAATACCAGGCTGTGTCTGATTCAGGGCAAGGTCAGCCATGACTAACCTGAGAAGATGCCAACAGAGACAGAGGAGAGCAACAAAGTGCCTCGTCTTGCCCAGTGCAGAAATGGCACCGAGCAACCCGAGCCAGCGCTCTCCATTTGTGAAAGGCAAAATCTTTGAATGGGTGGTGTACAAGAACAGCAGTGGCAGAGGGAGGCTATTTTTTTAATTAAAGGAAGAGTTTCTGCAAACCTCACATGCAAAAGCACCCCTTTTCTTGTGTGGGTTGTGCAGCTACCATTAGAAAAGAAGTCCCACGACTACAACTTGGTGGTATCCTGCAACCAGAGTATGCCTTTCTGATTCCACCCACATGGTTTTATCCCTCAAAATGTGTTGTTGGTTTTTTTTAAATATGACATTATTGTCATTCTTCATATTACAGCACAACCCCAGCTGACATTGGAGCCCTATGGTGCCAGGTGCTGTACACACCCAGGGGAAGAAACAGTCCATGGCCCAAGGACCTTAATGCTACACAGACAAGAAGAAGGAGGCAGGGAAGGAATAGTTAAGGGTTATTATCCCTCCTCTGCAAAAGGGGAGAAGAGCCAGTGAGCAATCTCCCACAGGCATTTCATGGGAGAGCCAGGGATTGAATCCAGTTTCGCTTTGTCTACAGCTTTAGGATGCATGATACACCTTCACCTTGGCCTGCTTTTTTATGTGAGCAGACTGCTCCCCTTCCACACAATCCCATTGATTATTTTCACTGTTTTTGCACCATTTTTTCTAACACATGCCTATTCAGAGGGGGACTCATGCCTCTTCTTGTCTGCTCAACAAAGCTATGAAACCTAATGCTGAGTGTGCACCTTTCCTCCCCCAGACCCCAGCTTCTCCTTGCTCAAGATGTGATGTTGAGAGCTCAGCTACTTGTGAGACAAATCTGCAAAAGCTTCATTTTTCAGCCAGTCGCCTCTGATGATTGCCTGTCTGGAAAAAATACCCAGTGCTTGGAAGAAGCTAGAAAAATCCTTTAGCATTTGGAATCACTCAAAGGTGGAAAGTCGGCTTCTAAATCAGAGTTAAAATTTACAGCTGCTCAAAACCAGGAGCAGGCATTTCACAGCTGTTCGGTGATTAGGATAGCAAAAAGTCACAGCGGGAATGAGTAAAGAATGAAAGAAATGATTAGTCAAATCCCTGGCACTCAAGCTGCTATGATAGAAAGTTAATTTTTTCTGTGCACTGCCCCAAAATATGGACTCCAGCACCTTTCAAGCATGGAAATCCCACAGCACTGAGTAAAGTTCATCTCTGCCCCACATTGCTCCCCACATCTTATTTAGGTTTGTGCATACGCATGTACAGACTGGGCTTGAGCCCTTTGAAAATGATGCCCTTTGTTAGCTGCACTGATGCTATAAATGCACTTGGGACTACAGAAAGCTAAAATTTCAAGGGTTGAAAAATCACGTTTCTGATGTGCAACCCTCCACCCTCCCAGCAATGCTCTGTAAAAACCACCCAAACAGTATCCCACCTAATCAATGGAAAGAAAAGCAGAAGTAAAAGTCACAGCACTTTTTCGGTTTTGTAGATGGAAGATCAGTACTTCTGTATTAAGCAGTAGTCATGGCTTATTTATAACGTTCACTAAAATGATAGTGTAGAATTAACAATTAAATTATGTAATGATAAAATGGTACGATTTGTGGATATTGGTAAAAGCATACAACAAAATTACACAGTCTGGATTTAAACAAAGTAAAAGCGAACACAATGTATGATAATACAAATAAATGAAGGAATATGAACTACTGGAATAAAAAGTATAAATAGAGAACATATTTGATTTTGGCACTATTCATTGCACAAATGGTACAAATACACCTCTGGACTATAGGACAGGTTTCAAGTGTTAGAGAAGAATCAAATTGTTTGTTCTTCATTAGCCCAATACTTAAAATTTTCTACTAATAGAGAAATCCATTTCCCTCTTGTTTCTTCAAAGAATGAACAAGACCACGAACAGTGATTTACACTATCTATCTCGTTCTTCCTGCAGGAGCATATCCTGTCCAATGGAGGGTCTGACACCCTCTCCCCATGGCAAGTGCAGATCTCATTAGAGTGAATCACCGTCTCGTAATGGCCTCTTATTGTTCGTGGTTATGCACTTCAGACAGATATACCAAAAGACTGCTGTATTAATTTCATAAAAAGGGGAAATTTGAGAAAATCTCACCTGCATAACAGTCTGCATGCTGGTATCTTCAGTTCTTAAACTGGTATTTTGTTTTACAGCTGGGGGAAATATTGGATCAGTAGCTGTTAGCACATTTCCCAGGCCACTTGTCTGGAGGAGGAGAGTATAAATGTTATTTAACTATTCAAATTGGGGTATTGTTGGAAAAGAAGAAGCTTTTTAAAATGCACTTAGGATATCAGATGGGGGTACCAAATACCCCGCTAATTTTAACCAGTAATTTTGGGTTCTTGAGCTAAAAAGTTCACATTAAGCAGCCGGGTTTCAGATCACACGAGTCCTCCCCGCACCATCTCTGTATCAAACCAGAAGGAACAGTGTCAAGCAGGCCATATTTCTCATTTCAATTGCAAAAGTAATTTTCATCATTCACAAGAAAGGACTTTCATCATCTTCTCGAAACAAATGCTGTACTCGAGTATATGGCTCCATAAAACTTGCTAAACAGCAGTCTGAAATTTAATTTATTTGCACTGCTTTTAAATCCTCCTCAACCTTATTGAATTTGTTTGAGCTGTCAAGCAGGTTGGAATAAGTTTACGAGAGTATTTAAGCAATAAGGCCATGACAGGCAGTGTATCTTTGTTGTTATTGCAAGCCTTGGCTGGGCTGCAAAGCGTGAAGTGGAGCATGAAGTGACTTTGGGCACTCGAGTGCAAAACCCCTCTAGAAATGTACTGCCCAGCGTGCAGCTATTCAGCTGAATTATACAGCATCTTCCTTTTGCGCTTGCTCAGTTTGCACCAACCTGCAGGAACTTCATACCAGCCTGTGCCCAGTTGCAAGCCGGAGGTGTGACCGTGTGGGGGAAACATACCCAATCTAGCTTTAATCTGGCAAGGAGACCCTCTGCCCCGGGCTGTCTCGGCAGACCTCACGAGTGCCTACTGATAGAAGGATTTCTTTGTGTTGGCACAACAACACTACCTCCCCATGCAAAATAAGCTGAGCTAACAGTAGCCCTGTTCTGTCTGCACACCTGCATTCACACCAGAGGTTTTGCTGGCCTTGCTGTGTCAGATCAACTCCACAGTCATAAACTCCTAGAAGAAGGTTTCAGGTGGGATATAGGAAAAACTTCTTCCCAGTTCGTTTGACCAGACTCTGGAATAGACTCCCAGCGGGGTGGTGCAGGCGCCTGCCCTGGAGATCTTCCAAAGGCGACTGCATGCACGCCTTGCTGGGGTTATTTGACCCCTGCCGTCTTTCCTGCCTGGAGCAAGGGGGCAGGACCCGGTGCTCTCACAAACTTCCAGCCCTAAATTTCTGTGCATCTGAGATGGGGTGTGCCACTTTTTCACACCCCTCGTCACCATGACTGTGTTGGAAGCTGTGTAACTCAAGAAACAACTGCAATAAAGATGCACTACAAGCTTCAGCACCAGCTATGTACCCCCCCGGCAGGCAGCCGGGGGTGGCCCAGGCCCATACCATTGCTTTTATCACCACAGCTAACTTGATTTTACCTTGTTAAGTCCCTACAAACTTTTGGCCCATTGCTGCTCTACTAGTAAGCAATGGATCCACGTTCTCGCATGCATTCTCTCCATCTCTGGTCTTTGAAGGGGAGACTGATGAGCCAAGCAGCAGACCAAACTCATTAAATCCTGGGCTTATGTGCATTCACAAAAAGGGGGGAGGGGGAGAGAGGCCATCTTCCCATAATTTGAAGTTGGGTTTTTCCATTAGGCACCCAACTCTCGCTCCAAGTCAGCTAGGGATAGCGATTGAAACGAAGCACACAAAGTCAATGAGCTCTGCACGCCTGTCAATGAGCTCTGCATCCCTTTGGTGCATGCAAGTCAATGAGCTCTGCATGCCTGTCTCCCTTTGGTGCCTTGAGAAAATCCCAGCTTGAATGTGTGAATATCGTCAGTTGGATACTCCTGGATATCAAAATAGCCCAAACACTTTTACCTCCTGATACACTAGGACATTTCCATCCCTCCAGTGGGTTGCTTTTACTTGAAAGCACAGGCTGCCTCAGCTGTTTTATATTTGCAATTACATCGGGCTTAATTACACTTGGCTGCTTTTCTATGAAATCTTTGAAGTTGGAAGAAATGGAAAGCAGTGCCCCCGTTTAACCACAAAAACGTAGAATCGTGTTGCAAAGCACAAGCAGCTCACTTTGTCTGCTTTTGTGCCGCAGCTCTGCGCGACAGACCCTTCACTGCACTCGCTGAGCTCGATTAGGCTGGTTGTCAACAGAATCTGCGAAAAACCCGAGGCAGCGATGAATGCGTTGCCTTGAAGAGATGCTTCAAATTGTTCAACGAGCTAAAATTGCTTCCCTGAAAAGAATGGGAAGTGCTGGTTAGACCCTCCCCCCCCCTTTCCATGCCAGCATGAAAATACTTTTTTCTTTTGGGACACAAGGAAAATCCCACTGCTGTTGATTAAAATACACCGTGTAGAGCGGCAACTATTTTATTTTACCTTACCGCGAAATTCTCCGGAGGCACAACAGAAGCTGGACCCAAGAGCTTTTACTGAGTGTCCCTCTCCCCTACCCTTCCTTTGCCCTGTTTGTTTAAATCTCAGGTGCTTTAGAAGCTGTCTGCTCTCCCGTGTTTGCACAATCCCAGCGCAACGAGGCTTTTAGTACCTATGCACTACCTGAATTAATCATAATTAAAAATGAAGGGTCAGCAGTTCCATATCCCAATACTAATTTTCTGTACTATCTAAACTCCCTGTGAAAAGCTCCACTGTCAAATATGCCAAGTGTGAAGAGGTCCTTTAGGCTAGGCAACATATTGCCAGCTGTTTCATGTGCTGAGCATTGAAAGGGCCTGCCTCCGCTCCCTGCCCTATGGGGCTTGTTCAAAGGAAGAGTCCAAAAGTCCGGCAGAAATGTGTAAAAGTGATCTGGGGGAAATCCAGCATGAGCAGGGCGGGTGTTGCCCTGTAGCCACAGCAAGTGGTTGTACTGGGTTTCTGAATGTGACAGGTGGAAAAGCATCCACTAGCTCCTCTGATGTCTGCGTAGGCCCCAAGGACATCCTTGTGCCAGTCCCATATGGAGCTATGCCTAGAGAAGGGAAATCGGTGGCGAAGGGTATGTCTGCTTCTACTGTCACACCTAGTTAGTCCCTTGGGCAGCTCTCTGTCTGGCCCTTCACTTCAATAATATAATCAAGACCAATTAAGTCCTGGTCAAGCTCTGTTTGAGGGGGATTGAATGGTTCCTACCATCTTTAAGGTATTCCTCACGATACTGTGTTAGCAAGGCAGGAACATACTGTTACTTCTCTTGTACAGATGGGGACCCGAGGCACAGATGGCCTAAGTCATTTATTTTACAATCCCCTGTGGAAGAGCAAAGACAGGAAATCTGGGTGTCTATAGGACCCTAGCTTGTAGGCACCCTTCTTTTCCTTTCCGTTCCCTTCATTGTCAGTACCTAGTCAATCATCCGATGAACCACCCCAGGATCCCACTGAAAAGTCACATTGCCAAAACCCACCTGGCATTAACAACTCTAAAGCAACAGGCCGATTGCTACCCAGCAACACCGACAGCCGTGGCCTTCCCAGGGTCCTTGCTGATGAGTGTCCATGTCCCGGGCGCACGCTTCCCTCGCACGGGCTGTAAAGATTGCAGGAAAGGGCTTGACATGGTTATGAACAGGCTGCGCAGGAAGCGGGAGCAGATACGAAAGCTGTTAAGTAGCAGTGACCCCGAGCAACGTCTAGGACAGTGGTCTCCAAAGTGGGGTGTGCGCGAGACGGTCCCAGGGGGCGTGCGAAGAAAATATTAGAACTTGTATTTTTATTTATTTTTTATCTAAAAAAATAAGAAAGAAATTAAGCTTTACTGATATTTAATACACAGATTGACACTGGCGCCCTCACTCAGTCCGTATGCCGGACGGTCACGCGTCACGTACGGCACGGGAGGTGTCCTGAGGGAAGGAGCATTCGTTCGCTTTCAGCGTATTGCAGTTTACGTGTGCCCGGTTAAGTGGATTTACGAATTATATTATCTAGTTTTAACTAAACTAAGCCTCACAAAATGGACAAGTGGCTTAAAAAAATTCCTGCAAAGAAACCACGGATTGAAGATAATACTAATAATGCAAGCACAAGCGAACAACAAGAAAATGGCAGAGCTGGCACTTCTCCTACGCCTAGTGCGAGCTCTTCATCCGCCACGTTACAAGGTAAAAGCAATGACAATTTAGTTTCTATTTTTTCTGTATGTTTTATAATGTACATAATATATTAGTCCGGTAGTACATGGATATAATTTATAAATAAATAAATATACGTATATTGGGAGGTGCGTGCTCAAAACTTTTTTTACTGATAGGGGTGCGCGAATATAAATATACATATATTGGGGGGGGGCATGCTCAAAAATTTTTTACTGATGAGGTGCATGATCAAAAAAGTTTGGAGACCACTGGTCTAGGAGCACGGTACCGTATCCGCGACACTCAGTTTTCAGCGGTCTGCTCTTTCGTTCGTATGATCGGAAGGCCACCGCCACTGCCGCTGGTATTTTTACTGCCTCTTCTGGTACACTGTACTCCTTGCAAAGGTCCACGGGGTAGCAAGAAGTTGTTGTTTTTCTTCTGATGGGACATTCATATGAGTCACTTTGCTTTAGCACCGTTGTGAGAGAGTCTGTAAGCAGATTGCGTGCCTGGGGAGACCCTTTTCTGTGATCATTGTGGAAGAAAGGGTCAAATCTCTTCCAGACCCAAAACCGCCATCTCCCAGTTTGGGCTTTAGCTGGGACCGCCTGTGAGAAGTGAAAGATGCAGGGTAATAAACCTTTCCATAGCATCTCGACGATTTATTCTCTTGGGTAATGAAGGCGCATCCTGTCTGAGTTTCTGATTCAGCCAAGCCCTTAGGACGCATGCTTGCTTTCCAGCCCATGCTGAAGTGCTTTGTTTGAATCCAGGCTCCAAGCAGTGCCCTTTCCTGAAATGGACTCTCCGTATTAATGAATGTAATTACCACTTTCTTGAGCATGTATAGATTAACTACAGACCCAGATGCCCAGCTGATGTAGAGCACTGTGCGTCAGCTGAAAGACCTAATCCACCCTTCTTTAAGTAACTCAGTCTGTTTCTATTTGTTTCTCTTTCAAAGGACTTTTATTTTTTTTAATACCATTTAAAAAAAAAAAACAGGCTGGAAGCACTTCATTATGTTAGCAGCTCCACAGCCACTCTGAAATGCCAGAGGCTGTCATCAGATTAAAACAGAAATCACGTTTCATAGCTCATGCCTGGAACCGACAAAGTCTCCAGTGCTGAATTTGATTGAATACCGGGCACTATCTCTTGCTTATGGTATACATTGCAATGTAAAAGAGGAAGATAGTTTATCAAGGCATGCTTCAGTGCTTTTTGATGTCATGTAGAGAATACAAGGCTCATTGCCATCTCTGAACACACTCGTAATTTTTACTTTGTATCTTAATAAGATTACATGAACTTTAGGGAAAAAACTTTTTTTTATGTTCCTTCATATTCCTATAGGAATATACACAATATGTTCCTATACTGTGGATGTTGCTTAATCTGAGCTGTGGAAAGACCACTGAGGGGCAAGGATAAAATATGCCCAGAATTAGTGTGCTCCTTTTTGTAATAAAAGATTAGAGGATCGCACACCAGATCTATTTCTCTTCGGATAGCACTGGCTGATATTTATTGGCTCCAAAGCAATCTTGTGTTCAATGCTGTATGTGGACAAAAGGCTGGGAGCTTAAGTGAGTGAGAGTCAACTCCCTCCTCTTGGTGTCATCTGGAATAAAGACTCTGCTCCCAAGGGTTTTAAATGTATGAGGAAGGCAGAAAGATGGCAAGCAAGGAAAAGCAAGAAAAAGGATGAGAAGAGTGTGAACTGATTCACTTATATCGCTGTTGTTATTAGGCCCGTGTGTACTTTAAAGGGATTCCTCTGGATGTGACGTCTGAAAAAAATTCTCCCACTATTTCTTTGTCATTTGCCAGATAACTAAAAGCAAAACTTTTTGTGGAAACGGTCAGATTTTGATTAGTTTCTGTAGGAAGACTGCTAGGTTTTGGCCTGGGTCTGGGACCACAAACGTTGTAGGATCTGCTGGGCCAGGCACCCCTACTTGTGACTGACACTGGTATTATTCCCATCAGTTTTGCTTTTGCCAGTCACTGAATACCGTCTTGAGACTGGAGATTTGACCTGGGGGTGGTTTGGGGGTTTTTTGTTTTGGGGGTTTTTTTGCTATTAACAAGTGTAAGCTAAATATCAAATTGACTGACAAATAAGACTATTGCACCCAAGACCTCATCAAAGAATACATCCTGCAAGTTGCTTGTACAGACATCCCCACTAAAGCTAGCAGGGCTCCTTGAAGCTGCCCGTCTCTGGAGCGTCTCTTGTATAGGGCTTATTTTGACTCGTGGGAAGTCCGCCAGCAAATGGAAGTGCTGCCAGGGTGAGCTCCTGTAGCACAACCAGTGCAGGTACTTAAACCACTTCACGTTTCAGGTACATTTGTATTCCTGTTACTAATTAATACATTAGTGTTTTCATTCTCACTGGGAAGCCTCCGATACAAAAGCAGCTGCTGTGGTGATGAAGCCAACATGACAAAGAACACAGACCCTTTTAAAACCTAGCCCACTTCTTTCCATGCACCTCAACTAGGTCTTTGAAAAGAAGACGCCGGTCTCTAATGCAGTGTGACATTCATAAGAGCACTCAGCATTATAAGTATGAATCAAATCCCTGTATTGCAAAGACCATGCCATTAACAGACAATCAAAAGACAAAGCAGTTTGAGAGAAAGAAAAAGAAATTTAGCATTGTCCACCCAGCTGCTCCCATGTTCGGAAGCTCCTGGGACATGTCATGGGTATTAGCTGACAGGCAGAAAACCATAGTCGTAGGCATCGGAAAAAGAAAAGGCTTCTCCAAGCCAAGTGACAGATGTTCACTCCAGGAAAATTTCTACCACTTTGTCCAGCTCTGTGATGCAATGATTTCCTGTGTGATAAAAGGGCAATTTCTCTTTTTTGAAAAATGGTGTGTAGCACAAGGTGAGGTTATGCCTCATCAATTCCCGCTCGATGGCCTTGTATTTTGCTCGGTCAAAATATGTCTGCTTAGACTTTGTGGGTGCGCTTCTGTCCTGCATCAGGAGAGTAATGGGGTAATGAGAGTAATTAGGAAGCCAGTTAAAAGTAATCCCTATTACCACCATTTTATTTTAACGCAGTCTATGGAACAAATTCAGCTGAGAATGGGAAAGTAGAGTAACACTACACCACAACATGCCTGGTTTATTGGTGTGGTTGGCTCACGAGCCAAAAATAAGGAGCATGCTCCATCTCCAGGAGAGCATGCAGCTACAGATTCTGGTTTCTTTGCACTGGGTTGAGTTGAGTTGAGTTGAGTTGAGTTGAGTAAGACAATCCAGGCACGTGCAATCAAAGACCAAATTCCTTCATCAAGGACAACCCTCAAAAGGTATGCATGGTCCGTGCTGGTTCCTGCCACATATATAGGCATGAAACAGCAGCTCAGCTGTGTCCTCCATACTGTGGAAGTCTGCTAATTGTTAGCTTGCTGGTAGGAAAAAAAGCCTCTGCTATGAGCAGTTTGTGCCACAAATTTCTGCCGTTAGTGTCAGTAAAAAACTATTGTTTGATTGTCCTGATTGAAATATAAGCTAGTGCACAAGGAGCTGTCCCGTATTGCTGATTCCCTCCCACTGTGGACAGACTGGAGAGCAGCAGGGGTAGCACATGGTCAGCTCTGTTTGAGGCAGATGAAATAGCATTAATGCAACTTCCCTTTTAATCCCATCAACAATTTGCCAGATTCAGTGAGACCCAGTGGTCATGGGGTTGCTGCCCTGTTGTCCATGAAAGGATGGCTTGCTCCACTAATGAGTCATTAATTTAACTCAGAGATTAACCAAAAAACCCAACCCCAAATCCTCCTCACACTTTAAACTTCTCCTTGATACTTCCAGAAAGTGTGACAGGAAGCTGCAGAAAGAACCGCTTGGTGTTCACATGGTACAACGGGGTGTGACCAGCTCCTTCCAGAGCTCAGTTTGAATCATCCACTGGATTCACTGTTTTGTGTGACTAGAACATGAGAGTAGCCTAGGTCTCTGCATGCATGACCTGCTTGCCCCAGGGAGACAGCAGGGCCTTTGCTAACCCCCTTCCTTCCTGGCAGAATAAGCAACACTAAAGCACCGTCCTTCCCCAAACTGGGCACATCTACACATGCACACTTACTGCACAGTAATTTAGGTTACTGCACAGTAACCAAACATTACTGCATGGTATGGGTGTGTGTCTATACATGCGTGCCTGTACTGCGCTGTAACTATGGTGACTTACACCTATTTGGGCATCAATTTGCTACCTGCTTCATGCAGGTAGCTAATTTACACCTGAGCAGATAATGAGCTTGCTTTACTACCAAGTCAGTCCACACAGTGTTACTGCACTGTAAAGCCCGCACATGTAGACACCCAGCTTAAAAACTGCTTACTGTGCAGTAACTTACTGCACAGTAAATGCACATGTAGACATACCCACTGGGTCTATAAACAGACTTTCTCCCAGTATAATTATGGACATCAAAGCCACATCCACATGAGTGTGGCTGTGCAGTAGGTGGTGCTGCAAACACATCTGCAGCCCCACATACTGCACGTTCAGATGTTCTCCACGCTGCAAGGGAGTGCTGCCCGTGCGTGCGCTAGTCCACTTTTTTTTACCACGGATTTTGGACCCCTGGATATCCAGGGGTCCTAAAAACCCATGGGGAAAAAAAAAGCAGACCAGCACATGCACGGGCAGCACGCTGCTCAAAAGCAGATCTGGGCCACCTGGAGCCATGCTGCAGCTACTGGCCAGGCTCTGCACGGCAGAATCACCACTGCTGCAGCCCCGGAAGGCCCCCAGCACCCCAGATAAGACGGCTGGAGCCAGCACAATGCCGGTTCCAGCCTCCCCTACCCCACCCGAGGTAACTTGCCACGCGCCAAAGCGCATGTGGCATGGGCATTCCCCAGGGACAAGTAGCAGCAGCATAAGGTGTGCCACTGCGGCTTGTCCCCAGGGAACCAAACATCCAGGCTCGTGTGGACACAGCCCAAGAGTGCAATTTTGTTTCATTGATAAACCTAGCAAGAATAATTTTTTTCTAGTATAAAGGAGCCTTATACCAGTACAGTTTAATTCTGCTCCCAAACAGGAATAAGGGATACCACTATAGCCATGTTAAACTCCTGTAAATGCAGCCATACTGGAGGCTTGGCCCACTTTAACTACCATTCAAGCTAAAACAATGATTTTTGCATGTAGCAAAGGAATGAGTATGGGTCAGGGGGGTTAAGTTAGACCTTGTAGGATGAAGGGCCTGTATCTGTGTTCATCAATAGTTCTGCAAGTACTTGTATCCCGGGAGAGTCTTTCTACAACAGCATGCATTTACTTCAGTCATTGTGTGCTGTAGATATTGAAATAAAGGCAATTAAGCTTCAAGTTAAACTCCATTTCATTATTCAGAGGCTTTCCAAGTACTATTAAAAGAGCAAAACCTGACAAATAGTGATTAAAATATGACACTTGACAGCAAAAAAAAAATCCACTTAGTATCAGCACTGTTATTCATTTCTTACTTAACCTCTGCTACCTGGATGCATTGCTTGAGCCAAAATCTTCTGGTTCTGTCCTTATGGGGTATATTGCAGCAGCAGTATAAAATAACTTTGCTAAAGTTGGGTTTTCACTGTGCTGGTTGCTGTCCCAGCACAGAGCAGGCGACAGCTTCTGACCTGAAGAGTTTGTATCCTAAAAACAAGACAAAAGATGGATTAGGCGGGTGGGGGAGGGAACAAACTAGAAAGGTGAAGTAGCATGCCAAAAGTCACACAGCAGCTCAGTGGCAGAGTCAGTACTTCCTTCACGATCTCCTGACTCCCCATCTTGTTTCATATCACCCATCAGAGATACAAACTGCAAATGATCTTAGTCTGCCCTGGCGTCCGAGTCGTACAAAAAGTCTCATAGGTGTTTTAAGCAGCTCCTCAAAAGCAGCATCAGTAGTTTTTGGTTCTCGGGATGACTGATGAGTGCCCTGAAGTGGATGTCAGGATGAACAATCACATCTCTTTCCATCTCAGATCCCATCCAGCTACATATTTTTAAGTCATCCTCCAGCAGCATCCTGGAGATCAGTGCATAGGTGCAATTGCTACTGGATTGTTTTTCGTGCCCATCACTGCACAAGCGTATCCAGTCGCATACAAAAGGTTCATCGGACTCCAAGGGTCACAAGAAAGCCTGGGAGAACCCAGTGCTTAGTGATGATCTTTTTCTGCCTTTAATACATCCTGTCTGGATACTCTTTCTGGAACAGCAGACAGTGGATTTACCAGCATTTCCATGTAATGAAAAGCACATTTCATTGTGCGTCTGCCTTGATTTCACACATTCACAAATCAATCAAACTAACTTCTCCGTAACTGAACTCTCCCTTCCACTCGCTTAAAATAATTTATACCCTGGCACTATTAATTTTTCAAGCAGTATATCTGCAGGGATCAAGGACGCCTCCCTTTTAAACTGGTTCCCCACTTGGCATCATAGTATTTTAGGGCCAGTTTCTTTGATCAATGTGTAAAGGCTATCTTATGAAAGGCAGGTATGTGATTCATTGTGAGTCTTTCCTGTGGTTGGTATACTGCTCCGGCAGCTAGTACCAGAGCAGGAGAGAACTAGGAGTTCAGGGCTGAAATCTAATATTGAATCTGACAGAAAGGTATATCAGATATTTTGTTGGGGCCATAAATAGTAAGGAGAGGCTAAGGCATGTTAACTTTGAATTGGGTTTATTTGAATGTGATTATTTCCTATGGTGTAGCTGAAGCCCATATGACGTTTCTCAGGGAGCTCTTTCTTTGAGCGCTGACAGAGAAAAACAACATATGACCGCAATCAAAATGAACCATGTAGGAAAGAAGGTTGATTAGTGGTTGTCGTGGATTGGGAAAAAAAGCAGAAGGTGCTGCAGGGCAGGACTGGGGAAGCTGCAAGATAGTCCAAGTGGCAGGTGCATGGGGGCTAATGGAGAGCTGTACTCGGCCTTTCTGTTTGTCTTCATGTCGGCTAGAAACCGTCCAGCCTGAAAGAGCATATTTTGCTCATTGTGTGCAGAAAACCTTGACACTGAGGACTAATTTATTCGTCACACTGGCTGTGTCTATACAAGATGCTTTCCTCCGCAGTAGACTAATCTACTGCACAGGAAAGCATCACCATCTACACATGCAGGTACTTATTGTGCAGTAAATTTACTGTGCAGTAAAGCCACCTAGCATTAATTGCATGTATAGTCGTGCCCACTGCTGAGTTCTTCGGTTTGTTTGTTTCTAAAGAAGCCTGTCATTTTAGAACACGAAAAAACCCCCAAAGCCCCAAACCTACTGTATATTTGATTGCCATGAATTCACTCACAGGCTAGAAAGGAAGGAAAGAAATCAACATTCAATTAAATTCAACTTTATCTCCTATCCTTCTGCTGTTATCTAACAGCCATAAATGAAATGGAGTCTAAAACGCAATTCAGCTCTAAGCATTTTTGTCATGCAAATAGTCATTGCTAATAATCCCTGCCTTTTTTTAAGCTATTGTTTATTGCTATGAAGTACACTCTAGAGTTTCAAGGAGTGGCTTTTGAAAGCAGAGCACAACAGACACAAAAATGTGCATGTACCAATTGCACATATAAAATATGGTATTTGCATGCAGAGGCTGAGAAACTACTCACACAAGTACTCGTGGACACATTTTCTGAATGTCACAGAGGAACCAAAGGACCCACAAGTCTAAGGAACCAATGTGAAGGTCTGTGACACAAAGATGTCATTCAAGGGAAAAATGGTGAAGGTGATAATTTTGTTTGAGAAGTACCTTGCAACGGTGGTGCATGCTTGGATTACGGTTTTCTATGCAGACAGGTAGCTATAGGTGCTGCTTATAGAGCTCTCTAGTTTACAGACTGTCTTGCTGTAGTGCTTGAGGTATGATGCAGATAGCATTAAAGATATGTCTTGACTGCATGCCAAAGCAAAGTCAATCCTGGGTGCTGTGCTCACGCTCATTCCTGTCCTTACTCTTCTCCATACTCTAGCTGCAAATAGGCATTCATTTCTAGGTGCTGGGTGCTGTCAAAGGATTATTTGACAACAGAGGAAAAGATTATTTTAGGTATTTAGGTGACCTGAATATTAATCCCCACTTTTCTTTTACCAGACTAGATTTGTTTCAGTAAGGCTGGTTTCATCTGAGTACGTGCTCTCCAGGGAATGCAGACTGCACAGATGATACCTGATCCTCTAATCATGCCTGTCATTATTGCCATGGTTACAGGGCTAGCTGTTCCCTTGATCCCTTTCCAGTATCTCTTGCCTTTACCTGTTTGAGGCACCTGTGCATCATCCCTGGAGGAGTGGTAGCCAGACAGCATCCTTAAAGGTTTGTTTAAACATAACACTGCAAAATTTAAGGGAAAGACTATTAAAGTAAAAAAAGAAAGAAACAGGCTATAAAATATGCCTGTCTTGTTCACCTAAGTGCAACCTAAGGGGCTTATCACTCCCAGACATTTAGGAAGACTCACCTGCATCAGATTCTTCTGCGGCTGCTGTCTCTGTGTCTGCCGATTCCTAATGAACAGGCCTCAGATAGCTCCCGAGAGCAAAGAGCTCACCTTCTTTCAGTATTAACCTGGCAGGCTATCTCAGCACAAAGGTAAGTGATGCCTTTTTTGTGAGTCTCCCATCCAAAAATGAACCATTTCAAACCCGTCTCAGTTTAAGTGACGGTTGGGAGAAGGCCAACGCAGTCCTCGTCTTTTAAGACAATATCACTGCAAGGGAAAGGAAAAGAAGCACTAAGGTATCTGATACGCACAAAAAAAGCTGAAAACTCATTTTTCAAAGTTTTGCATCCATGAACTAGCAAAGCATTGAGCCGTGAGCATACCAGAGTCAATCAGAAGATGCTATATTGTCAAATTTCTCTCTTCCATCCCCATCCACACATATTCAGTCTAGTAATGTGTAAATTATTTATTTTATAAAGAAAATTTCCTCCAAGCAAGGAAATCCGCAATAAAATGAAAAGGTATTTGCACTGAAATATAATCTAACTGGAACTGCACTTACTTCTGTAACACTAAAAAGTCATTGGTATTCAGCTGAAGTGTATTTGTCTTTAATTCAGGCAACTCTTTGCCTCTACTGTTACAAATATGCTTTCACGTCCTCTAGTTTGTATCTGGAAAGTGGTCCCGATGCATCACACCAAGGATTAGCTATGTCGGTGATAAAAAGCTACTTGGTTTGAGGACCAATCCTGAACACACTGAGACACAAAATTCGACTGCCTTGGGAAAATCCAACTGCAAGTAGTCACTGGTTTATACAAGTATTTGCATGATCGATCCCTTAGCTTCAGAAAGCTGCTTTCAGAAAGCTACTTTGCCCGGAGGAAGTACCAATAAAATAATAGTTGTCTTAAATGACCAATAATTATGAAACATGGTTCTGAACCTTGGCCAAGCGTGTTGAATAATGTACGTTTCCTAATCACGGGGGTACCTTGGTAGCATACCAGGGATTGAATCAGGGGGCCTTCCTCAACAAAAAAATGAACTGCTATAGCTGAATACTGTAACAACGCTCGTGATCCACGCATCGTCCCAAGGTGAAATCTGTATCACAGGCAGTTTACACCCATGGAGATGGAAGTCGAGGTAGACGGCTAGAAAGAGACTCAGGAAGGAAAAGCTCAGCATTTAAAATCCCTCAAATTTCAGGTCTGGAGTTTTATGCCACTCATTCTCCAGGATCCATTTTGCATCCCTTTCCTTTAGCAAGTAGCTCACCCTCCATTTTTAAATCTATTATATGGTTGAGACCACTGAGCCAAATGAACGATACAGGCCCTGCCTGCCCCTGTTGTTAGAGGCAATATCTTCTGTGTGCAGTCAACTAACAGGCAAGAAGGATGAGAGGGGGCATTTCTGTGTTTGACTGCTGTGAATATCCTGAACCAGGTACACCTTTTGTAACTCCGGGTCCAGAGACTGAAGTAGAGATTGGTTGCTCAGTTTAGTGTGTCGGGGAGGGTGGGGAAGGTCAGGTCAACCTATGACAAATGCCAAGATAGAGAAAATTGAATTATTCTGCACAATGATGTTACCATGAAGGATAAAGCATTTAAGCAGGTAATTGCGCCTCCTTTATTTCCATTGCTGATTCCGAAGTAATACAATTATTTGGGAAGGCGATGTCTCAGTTCTGATTCGCATCAGGGAGCAGTACTCTGTGTGCCTCATGAACTGTTAATTCAACATGACAGTTTTGACCCGGGAGCACTAATAACGTTGTCATCTCAGTTGTATGTTGGCACAAAGCTGGACTGCTCTCACTAATTCCGGCAATTTTCTGGGACCAGGGAGCTCTCAGGTGAAAATTGTGTACAAAGTCATTTTTTTTTTTTAACTAAGCCGGCAGGCTATTAAAAGCATTTTCCTTCTGAATGAAAAATCATGTGGTTTGGTTTGTTTTTTTTTAATATGGTTTCATTGAATAAGCCTTTTCCATATCAAAGGATCCAGAAACGATTGTGAAAATGGGATGCGTTGCGGAAATTACAGACCCGCCGACCTAAAAAGGGAAGAATCTACTTTCCCTTGACTACTTGCTAAAATCTGAATCCTGCCCAGCTTTGAGATGGATGGGCGCTCTTGCAGAAATCCCAGCGCGCACACGCAGACGTGTGGTGGCACTTTCCCACACGCCTCCCGTGTGCTGCACTTCCACGTTCTGCTTGCTCTAAGGACGAGCGGACAAGAAAAATAAAACAAAGCCTTTGATGGCAGATGCATCCTTCTGCACAGACGAAGTGAGTCTCGGGTGGGTAAGTGAGCGTAATGCCACTGAAACTGCTGGCTTTTTGATCACGCTGCTTTGCACCAATGGTGAATCTGGCCCGTGCCCTTGAAGTGCTCCTTCTCACCTGTGATGCACAGCCGAGCATGTCTGAGTGGAATAACTATCTGCTGGATGCTGACAGTCTTGAGCAATTGCAGTTTACAAGGCGGCAGTCTGCACTTCCCACACAGCCTCTGACACTAGAGATGGGTAGAAAATGATCTAATCAGCCGTTCCACTGCAGCGCAGCGTCTCTTTTGCCACCTTCACTTTACTTTGGGGATAGATTATGAGAGATCTCTGTAACACAAGTACTGCATTCATAAAAACAACAGAGATCTCTGCCGGGTAACAGGAGAGCGACGAAAGGTGTTTAGATGACACACGGGGTTTACTAAGCCCATTTCTCGCCAGTTGTCTGACTATGAATAATAACCAGGCCAGGTGCTGCCCCGAGTAGAGAGGCCTTCCTGACCTGGGGCCTAGCACTTGTGTTTCAATTTAAATGTCTTGTGTTTCAATTTTAAATGTCCAAAATGTCAAGCTGCCCCATCCTTAATTTCATACCGGCATGGATGAGCTAGGTAGCGCACATATGGAGTTATACGTCCCCTAGGAGAGAGGATTCTCCCCCTGCAGCTCATGCAATTCAGCTTGCATCGACTTCAGTAGTCATCTGTGGTTTCAGAGGATCGCGGTCACCCAGACCCAGTCTCATAGCTGGCTCCTTTGGCTCCTCTCACTTTCAGGTAGGTGGGCAAATTTCTTATGTATCCACTTGGCTCTAACCACATGCGTCATTCCCCCTCCTTTCAGCAAAACACTTTATTCATCACCTCAGGGGCACTTAAGCACATGATTCACTTGAAGCAAATGATTGGAGGGACTTACTTAACAGGGATGAATTTACACATGCCCTTTTTGAGTTGAACGAGGCGGCCATGGCCTTGTTGAGCACCTGCGCATCTTCAAGCAGCAAAGACTAGTCACTAGTATTTTAATTCTTCTTCAATTATCGCTGAACCGCTATATTGGCATTACCACTCAGCAGTTTTCTCTATATTGGCATTACCACCCAGTTTTCTCTTTACTTCATCCCACGAGCAAAGCCTGCCTGTCTCTAATATCTGGAAGAGCAGCCAGACGCAGTCTTCTGATCTCTGAATATCCTTCGTTCAGCGGTTTGCAGCTGCTCTCTCACCAACCTCGTGCACAGCCCACAACTATTTCTGCTCATTGCTCCTGTGGTCCGGAAGGTACAAACCAGGCATCTCTCGTGCTTGAATCCTCTCCCAGTTCACCCTGTTTCAGAGGCAAAAGCACTTAAGGACACAGAAAAAAAAGGGGGATCAGAGCTAAGTGCACCACCGCTTTTGTTTCAGAGCCTCAGCTCTGTTAGAAACTCTTATTTACCCTTTTTCTGAGCCTTCTCACTTCCCTTTGTAGCTAGTACTACAGCCCTGTGAATGGATGCTACATGTAAAACAGGTTGCAGTCGTCATAAGTTAATTTGTTGTGACTGCCATTCCCCCATGGGTCCGCAGGAACGCTACTGTACAAAAGTCAATTGGGGGGGTGTGCCAGCCGTTCCCAAGACTGATGGATTATCCTTCCCTGCTTGGGTAGTTCTTACACAAGTGCTGCGTTAGTATTAGCCCAGCGTGGAAGTCAAGTCGCTTCAGCGTGCAGCCTGGAAAACGAAGAATGACATATTTGAAAAGCATTAGAATAAAATGCCTCTCAAACAGAAATCAGACACAAAACATAAATCATACCCCAGGAATGAGAGACGTGGGCTGCCTCTTCTCACGCACTCCTCCACTCCTGCTGACAGCGGGTGCTGAAATAAACTTGCTCAGATGTCAAGTCAGTCGTCAGAGAGAAGCGGGTGGAGAAGGGTGGGGAACGGATTCCTTCTCTCTTCCAACAGCCACTTTCCCCAGTGACATTTCTGATAGGCAGAAGCCAGTTAAAATATCCCTGTTCCTAGGTGTCCAACTGCCTGGGACGACACGTTCCTTCCTTTTCCTCTCCGACGGCAGTCGCTGTCAGCTGTGTGCATTTACTACAGTGAGCTGGGTTTTTGGTTGCAGCCGTGCTGGTCTAAGGACAGAGACGCAGGCGAGGTTCCTTGAGCAGACGCGATCTCTTTTATTAAACCAACTGAGTAGCTGGGGGAAAGTTCTTAGCAAGCTTTTGGGTGCAATCACCCTTTTTCGGGCATAAGGAGTCTGCTGTTCAAGACTCAAAGGAAACAGCAGAGACTCCCTATACCTGAAGAAGGGTGACTGTGCCTGAAAACTTGCTAAGAACTTTTTCCCAACTGCTTAGTTGGTTTAATAAAAGAGATTGCATCTGCTTAAAGCATCTCCCCGGCTTTACTACAGCGAATAATTTCAATTTGCTGGGGTCCTTTGCCCTCAGCTGACTTCCTGCCCTGGGCCAGGGGCTGGACTCAATGATCTTTGAGGTCCCTTCCAGTCCAGCCCTAACGTCTATGAAAACATTTGCCTGAAAGCTTTCTTGGGCTAAGCTAATCAAGCTCTGAAACATGTCAGGAAGAGATGGGCTGTCTCAATTCAGTACTTACTGGAGGATGCACCAAAGAAAAAGACAAGTATAAGAAGCCAGCAGATCATGTTGTGGAAGCCTCCACTTACACTAGAAGCTAACAGGGATTGAAATGAAAATTTCTGTGCCAGAAGTTGAGAGCCTGCCAGCAAAGTGTCCGTCTGCTGTGCGCACACACAAAAAAAAAGCTTTGCCAGAAGTTGAGAGAACTGGCCCCTTTGCACTGCAGGGTGAAGTGTGAGTTTTAAGCAGCTGGGCATCCCTCGCAGTGAGCAGCAGTCTGGCACGGGCCTGCCTTTTGTATGAGTTAGGACATCTGTTGTGTGAGCAAAATGCACAGGCATCCAGAAAAGCAATCTGGGCAGGAAAGCACCATGTCACTCTGCATACACCACAGCGGTGGGAAACCTGCCTCCACCTTGCAAGAGGGGGAGCAACCGCCACCCTGGTGAGTGGGGGGCATCAGTAGCTGGCAGGATGGAGGCCTTCCTGAGAAAAGACGTGCGCACCCCCAAAAAATCAAGCCTCTCATCTCTTTAAGGAAAAGTATGAGACCTGAACACCGTGAGTAAGGAAAGACGTGCACACCCCCCAAAAAATCAAGCCTCTCATCTCTTTAAGGAAAAGTATGAGACCTGAACCTTATACAGTGAGGTTCTGTATAAATGATTGTATTGTATCATCCAGGTGTTGCCAGGACTTGTCTTGGGGGTGACGCTAATCCTCAGCAAGAAGAGCTGTGCACGTGGCCCAGCAGACAACAGTCCCGTGCCTAGACCATAAGGCTGAGAGCCGAGGGACATTTCTAAAATTTTGGGGCTTAGGGGCTCTTGCCCTGGCTCTACCAAGGAACCTCCATTGAGAGCTGGGCAAACTACTGGCCCTCCTGAGGGTGAAGCAGATGGTACTTCACCCGACAGGGGTGATGGCTGCAGTTCATTCCTGCCAGGCTGCAACAAAAGCGTGCGCACAAAGACTGTTAACTGCAGCCGTGTGGATTATATCAGGAATGCCAAAAAATATGCCATTGCCACTGTTTCCAGTCTTAGCGAATATTGCTCCTCCACAGCTCTGCCGCGAGTGTGAGGGAATCCCATAAGGCCATCGGTAACCCAAACCTCCTGGTCAACAAGGACATCACCACCGGATAGGCTCAAATCTACAAAATCCTTCTGGAAATACACCGAGAAGCTGTATGATGATAACACGAGCCTCGCAGAGCAGCGGAGGGCAGCCTGGGCAAACGCCAGCGTGCCGCAGAAATACATGGTCAGCGACCCTACAGCCCCCCGGCCAGGATTTGACCAACCGAGAAAGATTTGGTCCTCCCTGAACCGCATCCAGACTTTGTGGAAAACGGGGACACCCTCTCCATTAATGAAGAATCGGAGAGTCCGGGTTGCGCTGGTGGGGCAGCTTTGCAGATGGTTCCTTCACCATATTGTGAACAATTGGCCAATTAGCTCATTTAATGGCAATCTAAACTCAATCCATGCAGCTGCCCGTGAAGCAGTCGAAAGGTTATCACATTTAGAGATTAATCTGTGAATGTTGTAATCTTAAAATGTCATCTGAAAGAAGAGGAAGATTGCTGCCGCCGTGGCAGTCCAGCACCCTCGCGTGGAAGGGCTGCTACAGCAGCGACTGCAAGGAAAAAAGTCGCTTGGGTTATCTTAACGAACCGTTCCTGCAGAAATACCACTCTCACCCCAGGGAAAGAGCATGGATTCAAGCACAGGTTTTCCCTCCTCTCATGTTGATGGCAGTTTAGTTTTGCTTGCCTCTTGGGACCTCCAGCCGCAAGCTTAGATCTCAGGCAATCCAGGCTCTCACCGACAAGGATTATGAAAACATTTGCAGAAGTTTTTTTTTCCCCGCCCACAGTGAAATCCACTGAGCTTTCCCTGCAGCAGTACCTGAGCCTCCTCGGACATGGTGGCGAAGAGACTCGATACCCATTAGCTTGGCAAACCGTGTCTCGTACCTAGAATCCTGCCCCCCCGGGACAGCATAAAGCTCATGACTACGGCTCACGCTGATCTCCGTTCATTGTGTTGTACAGTTGGTGTTTCCAGCCTGTTGGCAAGTCCTTTCCCCAAAAAAGAGCTGTTGAATGAGACAGACGGCCTTATTCATCAGGGTCTCTGAGTCCATACTCATTCATTTTTATCCCATTTTCCTCTTTGGAAAGCTTTCTGATTAACCTGGAATGCAACAAGATTGATCTCCCTCTTCTGCACTATGTGATGTATTAACCCCGAACCTCCTTGCCGAGAACAAGGAATTTCTAAAGGCTCCGAAGTCAGGAGTTAATATTCTCTCTGTTGTCACGCATGCGATCTTATGGAAGGAGAATAGCCGAGGAGGTTATCACTGACATGCCAGGCTTCATGAAACAACATGAGAGCCTTTATGAGCAATGAAGGGGAGCTAAAGGTAATAAAAAGGAAGTGCACCACAAAGCGTCTCATTATAGGGAATGTGCTGTGCAAACAGAAGATGAGATGAGATGAGATGTGCAAGTGTCCTTGTTGCTCCATTATTCCTGAAGGCAGCCCATGAAGCAGCAGATCATGAAACCTTGTCTGACCCTTTCCTAGGGACTTGCCTCCAATCAGCCAAGGAAAAAATGGGCTCACCTGGCAAAGCTTGAAACATTAGTCAATTTGTAGACAGGGACTGCCCGTGATCAGAAAGTGCACTTGGCTTTCTCAGGCAACGTTGCCTCTGATTCTCATTCCTAGCATGGGCGGCTAGAATAAACACACTGAAAGGTCAGTAGACAGAGCATGGGTGTTGAAGAAAAACATTAAAGATGGGGTGGAAGAACGACAAGTTTCATGTGCAGTTCCTTGGCATGCATGGTTACCAAGCTTGAATATGCACATCAGGCCCCTGGAGGGTCAAGCACTCCAATCAGTTCATCACACAGGGACAAAAATGTGCATGCAATTTTTGTTAGGAACGTGCTGCAATCACAAAAAGAAAATGAGGACTCGACCCTTGACCTGATCGTGTGACCATTTCCTGTACGTATTTAGTGGTCAGGCTAAAACAGACAGTGCTGTCATCCGTGAGTGGTATAGCTGTCCCTTAACGCGACTCTTTAGATGTATGAACAATTCGGTACCAAAGCCTCTTCCATTCCTTGCCAATCCCATCTCTCCCCAATCCCATCCCAATTCATGCACTTATTATTGTAGTTTCCCCTACAAAAATGAAATTCTTGATCGAAAACTATTTTTTCCCTATAGATTATTGCTGCCCATTTCAAAGATTCCTCCTAGTCACCGGTGTATAAAGATTTCCAGTTTCACTTGAATACGAGAAGTGATTAAGGAATCCACCGTATGACTTTCAATTCATCGACCGTGTACAGACAAAACTAAAAAATGGAAAGAACAGATTAGTTGCATCAGGGTGAAGAAAAAAGAAATGATCTTTAAAGCAGCTGGATGTAAAATAATCAGAAGTGCATGTTATAAAAGTGGGCGCGTGCATTGCAAATACCATTGCCCATGCACAACTTGGCTTTCACAGGCATATGACAATATGTATATGTATGCACTAAAAAAGATCTAAATGCATCGGTGAGCATGAGCGTATGGATTTTTGAGGGCTTCTGAGCCTAAAGTTTCAGTGTTTATCTCAAGGTTATACAGTATAGATTTACAGTATATAAATATGTGTGTATATATATGTGTGTGTGTGCGTGTATATATACACACACACACATATAAATAACAATGTACTGTATATATTCGCATATACTGTATACTATATTTATACAGTATATATTCGCATATACTGTATAAATATATACAGTATATTAATGAGTAATATATAAAACAAGCTAATAACAATTACATGCTTAACTCAAGATCGATTAGAAATAGTCTTTCCCCCTGAAGTTAAGGCTCTGATTCTGACCTCAGTTGCGCCTGATTTTCAAATGTGACCAGAGAGATAAAACGTGATTATATCTTAGTCTCCCAGATATTGCTCTAACTCCTGTTGGGCATTTGTTGGTAATTTTTGCTGTTCAAGATCTGCAGGATGGAGCTGGACATACGTATATATGTACATATATATGTAAGTATTTACTGTTTATTAAATATATGTATGTATGTATGTCTGTATGTATGTCTATCTCTTTTTCAAGATCTGCAGGGTGGAGCTGGACATACATATATATGTAAATGTATACCGTTTATTAAATATATGTATGTCTGTATGTCTGTATGTCTATCTTATTAATCCTATGCAAAAGTAAGAGCACATGCAACATAAAGCCATACAGGTACAGTTACACTTGATGGATGGGGCTGATGTGAAATGAAGTGCATGGGCAATCCCAGACATGTTCTACTGCCATGTCCCATATAAGATGACAGGAGTGGTATCCCCTGTAGGAGGGGAAATAGCTAGAATGCCCTGTCCTGAAGTCACAGTAAAACCTGTCAACAGTAGCTGATTCATCTGCCATGGCTATGCCTCATTACTGTGTCTCAGCACCTGGGTGCCACATACTTAAAACCAGCAACACACTAGCTACTAATATAATGGGCAAATGCTGCTTACTGGGCCTCACGGATTTCCTGTTGCAGCTATCCAAAGCAACACAACACAACATGCATTACTATGGTGATAGCTTTTCAAGTAGTCGGCAACACGCAGTCCGTGTGCACGGACAGCACGAAGGAGGCACCTGCACGTTTTCACGATCCTTGCACAAAGAATTCCTCAACTGGCTTTGAAGCACGTCACCTCGTAATGGCCCGGCCCTGTCCCTTCTCGTTAGAACTGAATTACACAGAAGGGAGTGATCACCTCTGGGAGTGATCATCCTCAGCCGTGAGGGATGGTGGGAAACAGCTTTAATGATTTTTGTTACACAAATGCCAGAACTCTGACTTCGGTACAAGGCAAAGGCAGCTCTTGTGTTCCTGTTCCAGCTGAAACAGCTGCTCTCTGTGTCTTTGTTGGTCCAGTGCAGAGAAGCAAGCCAAAGTAGTAGTACCTTGAATTACATCAAGCCTCTGTTTTCTTTTTCGATCAGAATTAAGGCTTCAGGGCTAAGATCTGTTCTTTGTCTGATTTTATTTCATGTCCTAGATCTAATTGAGAGCATCTTTTATAAGTCCTGTTCAACCTCTCCATCTTACCCCAGATGCACAGACAAGAAACACATTATTCTTTCCCCTGCCACCCAAACTAATAATTTTCACTTTGTTTTTAAGGGATGCTGGCATCAGGTTGCAAAAACACCAAGTGAACTCTACCACCCAACCAAACGTGGAGCTGCATTTTATCTTAATTCAATTAGCTGTCCCAGAAAAAATCCAAACTATTTCCTTATGTCAGGGTAAGGAAAAAAAACCCTATTTCCTTCTGTCTACTGAGTCTGCTGAGGCAGAGGCTCTGATCATAAAACCCAAACTCACTTTGCCTTGTTTTTCTTTGTATTTTTCCAAGAGTGTCTCATTGGGTTTCTTCTCAGGCTCTGTGCCTTTCTCTCTGCCTGCATTCGAGCTGATTTTTTTATTGTTTTCTCTCTTTGATGCTTTCTTCCCAACCCCGCAACCTCCTTTCAGCAGGTCCCATAATGAAGGGGGACTGAATGCGAACACTGGAGCGATTCTGTACCATATGATGAGGCTCCTTGAGGCGTTTCAAGCATACCAATCCTCGTGAGGCAGTCTCCTGGTAATTATGTCACTTGGCATGCCATCATTCAAGCCAGAGATGTAATATTCTAGCAAACACTGAGTCAAATGGGGGCTCAAGGTGTTGCAGGGGTGTGAGTAAAACTAGCGCGAATCTTATCCCACTACCAGCCCTCTTCCATATGAGCTATCTCCAAAGTCCATTGGATTCCCATGGCATGCCCTTTCTGAATCATGGCAGGCCCAGTTCGCATTAAACCAGGCATTTGCATGTGGCAGGACAGAGAACTCAGTTGCTGCTCAGTGGAAAGGTTTCAGTTCAGCCGTGCTTGCAGGTGTGTTTTATTCCATCCAGCCGCATCGAAAAGGTTCTCATCTTATATTCCTCCCTGTCTGTGGCTTTGTCCCAGGATGATAAATTATTGCTCTCAGCTATACCTCCATGGATGCTCTCTGAGTGTCTCTGTGGCTGTTATCGTTTCCTTATTCTCTTTCAGGAGCTTCTGTGCATCTTCTGTCAGGATGCATTGATTTGGAGATATCAAAACTCACCTATTAAAGGGACAGGGAAGGAAGGCAAGCCATTTCATCCCAGGTGTTTTGCTTCCAAGGGCTGAAAAGGAACAGGGATGTGGCATGAACTATCTAGGGACCTCCAGGAATATCCAGTTAGTGATCCATGCTGGATTGAAACCTGGTTTCTATCCTGCCCTTGACAGAATTGGAGGATTTTTCATGACCTGGTGGGTTGTCCAATATGCCGTAATGTATCTGTTCTTGATTGATTTGGCAGTCCTTCATCTCTTCCATGAGATAATTCTGACACCATCTTCCTCAGCCTTCTCCGCAAGACTGCCCTATACCATGCCTATGCTACCCAGACTCAGTGCATGATTGTTTTAGGATTTCCACACATTTACTTTCACATTTCTCCAAACAGTGGACACTGGATTAGACTCCCAGACCCAAACTTACAGCAGGTACCTAAACCAGATTCTCACAGGGGCCTCACCTCAGTTTGTATAAACAGTCCTATTGCTTACCTGCATAGAGAGGGTTTTTTTGCACACACAGTTGCTCACTCAAATAATGGCAAATATATGCACAGAGCCCACTAATGCTTGATTCCTTTAGGACTGGGGGTGCTCACAGGAGCAGTGCACCACAAGCTCCAGGTGCAAAGTTATGTAGACACAAAGAAAGTCCCCAGTTTTAAAACTGAGTCCAAAAAGTGAAATGTTTGCCAGGTAAATAGCATCGACTCCAACTGCCTCTTCCCTCTTGACGTCCCAGTTAGTTTTTGTTACGTACTGTCAGTAATGCTGCTGCACTACAACCTCTCTGAGTTATAAACTACTCATTTTAAGCATGTGCTGTGGTGTCTAACACTTACTCCCCTGCATCGAGAATCTTTGAAGTCATTAATCCTCTAATGGGCATCCGGTCAGGCCCAGAATAGCAAAATGTCCTGTCTAGTAAATCCAGCCTAATTCACAGTGGCTTGTTCCACTAAGAATATCCTGCATTTGGCTTATGTGGTCACTTATTATTAATTATTTCTACAATGCCTGCCAGTCCAGCAGCTGTAATTACATGTGTGACAACCACACAAACGCACGGCCAAAAGAGGTAATTGGTCCTGCAGAATAATAGATGCATTCTGCTCTGTTTTGTGCGGGTCTTCAGATTTGATTAGGGAGACCCAGGCTGGCTTGCGGTGGCCAGATTGTGTTAGCAAAATGCATTACCCTTTAAAATCCCTATCATTGATCAGGTTTGTCTTCCTGCGTGCTCGCCTTTCTCAGCTCCCGCGCACGTCTTCAGCAAGAATGGCTGGACCTGCGAGCTCCCTGCCATGTACTTGGTTCACTTGGCATGAATACAGTAGGGAAACCTAAGGTGGGGGGGAAATTTAGCATTTGGCTATAAACAAACATGTAGCATCTGACTACACAAAGCCATTTGACATTTGGTAATGGAAGTGGAGGGAATAAACTGTGCTGATTGACACTGCGGGGTTGTGTTCCTGCGATCAAGCGTGCTGATATTGGAGCCCAGGTTTGTTCTCTTGCTTCTGTCCATCTTTTCTTCCCTTCCCAATTTTCCTCCCCTCCTCACTCATTGAGTATAGCATACTATGCTCTCTAGGTTGGGCACATCCCAAGGCCAAGGACTGCTGCAGGGGGGAGAAGGCAAATCTAAGGCAGTACAGGGGCAAAAAAGCAAACTGCCTCTGTTGTTACCGCCCCTGCGTATCTCCAAAGCCTGCTCTCTCCTCCACCTGCTTCATGCCAGATCCTCAGGTTTTTCTGGCGAATAATTTCTTTTTAACCCTACCCACAACTGTCCTGGTCTTGCTCTGCTGGGTAGCTTCTTTCTGTCGGGGTATGGGTTGTAGCTGCGTCGGTCGAAGGACATAGGCAGACAAGGTTCTTCTTTCTATCGGGGCATTTCTGGTGCTGATGTTGGCCTGGTTCCTAGGAGATAAGTGTCTTTATCACAAACCCGATACCGCTGGAGGCAGTCACAGGAGACAGGCCGAGGGGCAAATGGGCTACAGAGACTGAACTCTTCTGTCCTTGCAGGGCAAGAGAATAAGAGCAAGGAAAAACATGAGAGAAGCTAAAGACAGCCACCAGCTGTCAGGCAGAGGGTGGACTGCCACATGTTTGATGGCTAGTTTTACAGCAGTGCCTGGAAAATGCACCGTGTGTGTTATAATGCACAGCCTGCAGCAGCCCCTGCCCCAAGAAGCTTAAGCTGTGAAGCAGACAAGACGCACACAGTGGCAGGGAGAGCAGAGCTCAGGAGAAGCAATTGGCCCAGAGTCGCACCTCAGAGCCAGGACTCCCCTCCTTCCAGCACCCAAACCAATGCCCAATTCAGGAGACCACACTGCCTCTTGCTTCTGTTTTTACGTTTTTCCAGCTGCTGTTGCAGTGGCAAGAGGCAGCACACCCCTGGCATGGAGAAAAAAGAAATCAAGGGAGGCTTTGTCTGTGCAAAACCAAAAGGTAGCTAATGGGATACGGGTCTCGCCTTCCTCAGGTTGCAGCAAACTCAGATCACAGCTTTCATCTTGGGCACAGCTTTCATATCAAATGACTTTTCTTTCCCCATTGTCTCAATCCAGGCTTTTTTACCAGCTGTCAGCATAACTTGTATTGAAGTTTTACAAAGAGGCTTCTATTGTTTAGGCAGTGTCATTGTCTCTGGAAGGGGAATGATTGTCAGTTCTGCTGTGGGCTGGCATTTTGTCTGGATTTAGAAATGAAGGACTAGTCTAAATTAAGAGTCTCCTGCAGAATGAAAGGGTGGCAGCAGCCAGCTGAAATTTGCCTCTCTGCAAAAAAAAGAACCTGATAAAGAAGTCTGTGGCTGGCTGGGCTGTTGCTGGTGAGTCTGAGTCTCATGCCAGTGCCGAATACACTGAAGTCGAGTGAGTTACGCTGCTCTGAACCTGATGGTTGAGAGAGAGGAACAGGGCACCCTACTGATGCCCCAAAAATAGTTTCATAGTTTCTAGGGTCAGAAGGGACCTGAACAGATCGTCAATCTGACCCTGATCATCAAGTCCGACCCCTTTCCAATAGCAAGTGGAACGGTCTGCTTGAGTTGCTCGGATGGCCTATGGTCTTTTCCCTGGGGAAAAAGGGAAAGGATAAGGATGGAGATTTGCGAACTGAGCAAATTTGAATCATCCAAAGGTGATATTAATAAAAATGCTAGGTGAAGCAAAGAGGCATTCATATCAAAGAGCCGTCCCTTGATGGGAGCCCAGTGAACATTCGTGTGCAACCTATTAGAGAAAGACTAACAGATCTTGGGGAAAATGAATATTTTGACTCCACTACATCAGAAAAGTTACTAATGCAGATGAGCTGCTCTGGTTGCTTTGTCACTCTTCCCATCTGGTACCAATGGAAGGCAATTCCAGATGCTAATATTTATCATGGAAATCTGCTTGGTGCAGCGCCGTAACTGCATGGTCCATTCTTGCTGGGCTTTGCAGAGTAACCCTTTTGCACACATCTGAACTGAGGCATTCATACCCACCCACACGCTCTATCTGATACTGCCTTCTAGTATGGCATGTGTACAAGGGAAAGAAGTCTTGCAGCAGAGTGAAACGCTGTTTTTGCTTTCAGGATAAAAAGAAAGGCATTCATGCATCCGGGAAGCTCAGCCATGGCTGTCCCTGAGCAGCAGAAAGGCTTGTCATCTTGCTAAATTAATGCATAGACATTCCTTGAGCCTTATCAGGCATTTAACTGAAAGACAAACACTTGGAAGATATTATCTTGCTTGTGATGGGTAAATGAGATCCCTTGAACTAGTCTTCAGATATTTTGTTCGGTGAGGTTTTTCTTTCTTTCTAAACTGATGCCTTTCTGTCTTGTTACCAGCTTAGAAAGTGTTAGAGGCACCTGGGGGGAAGAGATGTACGTGTCTGGGAAGTTAAGAGTGGGACAGATGACAGCACCCTTTTCAATTAGTTAGTCCCCGAAAACTCATCTGCTGGTCAGAACCAAAAGAGATGCTCATTTGGAGGAAAGCCGGCTTTCCAGCAACTATTTCTGACCTGCTCCCACTACCAAAGAGATCGTTCCAGGCTCCACAAAGGGAAGGAAATAGCTTGTGCAGCAGAAATCCAGAGGGCCGCGTGCCATTTGGGCACCTTCTCCACGAGCATGAATCACGTGACTGATGCGATGCATGCCAAAGGACTGATTACAGATGGGATTTGGGAGACGACGCTGAATGGCAGATTATTGTGCTTGCTGGATTGCCTGCATTTCCCAGCTGTTTCTTTCTACCATCTGTGCCCTGGAGGACAACCATTCTGCTTCTCTGCAGCCATCTGGGTAGTCCTGTGCCGAGACCCTCTCCTGAGGCCGCCACACGTAGGCTAGCTTTTTAGGAGATCCAGTCAGGCTTATAAATGTGCTGTTTTCAATCACCCGAAGCATTGTAAAGCACTCGGAGAGGTTTTTCCCTCTCGGCTTCACAAGGATTTAGATGTGTGTGTGCAGTCACCAAGACCCTATCTCAGCAAAGCAGTCGAACACATGAAGCGGATGAGCCCTCTCGACCACCCGGGGATTAGATCCTGTAGGTGGAAAAGACGCCCTTCAAACACCTGAAGGCCGGGCTGTAATGCATCCTGCTCAAGCAGAGATGTGTTGTATGGCAGGAAAACCCCCTCAGTAGTCAGTCGCTCTGTTTCGTGGACACCAACTAGCCAACCTGCCATCTGGGCTTTGGATCAGGCCTTCTGTAGGCCTGGCCTCTGCGCTGGTGCTAGAATCGGGCCCCGGGGAGGCTAAAGCAAAATAGCAGCTGCAGCAGTGTGATTTGCTGGGTGTAGAAAGAGTTGGTTGCCCAGCCCACAGACTCCAGCTGCCGTTATTTCCAGCTAAAAGCAAGCTTAGCCATGGTACTGCCTACTTTTCAATGCAATGGAAAACTTCAAATCATTCAAACACAATCAACCAGGCCTTTCATTGCTATTTTTTCTTCCAAACCGAGATGCACAGCATGTATTTTAAAGCTACAAGGGGGTGATAGAAACCCTCTCATCTCACTTCCTCCTGAAAAAACCAGAGCAGTGGTAGTTTGGAAATTCAGTGTAAAGGGGCCTTCGTAGGACAGGGTGAATATAAGACATGCTCATTCGTCAGTCCTCTTGTCTCATTCCTCTTCCAGTTTAGTACCATCTGTAATGATGGGCTTTGGCAACAGGCAACCTCGTCAGCTAGGAATTAGATCAAGCACCAATAACAATAACCACATTTTGCAGTTGTCACAAAGCAGCGCCTGCGATCACTGGCAAATGAGGCTGGTTCCAATTAGCCCCCAAATGATGCAAGACGCTTCATGTGCCAGCACCGATCCTAGAACCAAAAACCACCTTGGGGAATCAGCTGCCAGTCCCAACTCACCGGGATTGTGGGCGACCAAGAGCGAACGGCGTTTTGTGAAAGGGTTGCACAAAGGAAGTGAAGGCAAGACCAGGAATCTGGTCTCTCCTGTTCTAAACAAGATATGGGTTGTCTGCGGACTGAAAGCTGTTTTGCAGCACTCGTTTTTCCAAAGATGGTCTTCCCACTGTCTACACTTTAGTCCATGGCGGCCCAATGGAGTATGATAATGTAAGAGGGGCATCATCTATAAGAGCCCCAAAGCCAAGGCAGTCCCAGTCAATATGACCAGCATGGGAACAGGCCTGTACACGTAAAATCTGCTGTTTCCTTGTGGGCAAGAGAAAAATCCCTGTTGTGCTTGTTGTATCCCTTTGTGACATCTCTTAAATCATCACATTAGATGTGTGAGCTGCGGAATGAAAGCAGGTCACGGTACAACTGCAAGTGGCTTTAATGAAGCTTTCTGCAGGATCCATTTGTGACTGAAGACATTTTGCACTAGGGTTGTTTTTTTTTCAGTTTTCACACCTTTAATTTAATATATTGAGGAGGCATGAAGGGGTTTATGGATGAAGGGAGGGGCCTGCCAGGATCTTCCATTTTCCTCTGTCTCCCTTTTTCTAGCCCAGAGGCTGCCATTACCTTAAGTCAAGGCTGCCTAATTTCCTCTGAAGGGGAGAGATAAGATGACTGCAGGAGCACATCTGGGAGGCACTGGAGTAACCAAATTATTTGAGCATGGCCCCTTCCCTTGACAGGCTGTCTCCTTGGGGGGAGAGGAGGATTGTGACCGCCCCAAGCTCAGCACCCACACAGCCACTCCAGCAGACCCATGTTAGGGGCGTGTGCCTCTAGTCATCTGCACAGCCAGAATATGGCCCCTTTCCATGGTTCAGCTGAGAATATGGGCTTTTTAATGAACTCTGTAAGCACACTATAATGCATCCCAGTCTAAAATATGGAGTTGGGTCGTGGTGCCGCCTACATCTCAGCATATTAGATTAAGCTGAACTGCAGGAGAGCGTGTTATACAACATCACAGCATATTAACTTGAATTTGTACTTAGTATATTTACATCATATGATAATGGATTGCTGTCAGCAAAGGCTGTTGGAAGAAGGAAGCCTATTAATAGAGACTTAATGAAAACAGAGAGGGGGGATAATTAGATTTACTGGTACTGGGGCTCAAGTTGTGCCTTCCACATGCTGAGCATGGCAGGAAAGGGATTTCAGAATAAAAGAAAGGGAATTATTGCTGAGAATTTGAGCAATTCTTCTCACTGCTTTGGACTAGGAAGCATCAAGTTTCTTCAGTTATAAACCACTGCAGGTATGTATTCATGCAAGTGTTTTGGCAATAGTCTCATTTAGAGGCTGTGACCTAGTAAAAAATGAGTTTATTTTACTGCAGGGAAGAGCATGCCACCCTTTTTGGACAAGGGGCTAATGCTCCAGCCAAGATGCTTCTCCAGTGACTTCCAGCTTCCTCTCCAGACCAAGGATTAGCCCACTCCGGTTTAGCCACCACTGGAGATCAGGCATCGATGGGCCACGTAGAATAGAAAGCCAAGATAGGGTTAAGTGTTGTACCACAGCTTCACAAACTGGTCGTCACAGCTTTGAAAATAAGAGAGTAAGGATTTTATAATAGCCACATTGTGAGATGCTGAGTGAACGATTAGCAATTCATGTGTTATCATAAGCATAGCTTTCACACATACGTAGTAGCCTTGGTCATCCCTACAGAGGATGAAGGGAGCATGCGCAGTGTTGTTGACATCCCACCAGGCAGGCATACATCCAGCACATAGGCAGGAAAGCTACCCTTGTGACTGAGACACAAAGCCAGGAATGAAAGGCTGGTTTTCAGCCCTGGCCCTGCAAGAGAAGCTCAGCGTGACATTTAGCAAACAGTTTATTCTCTCTGCGCCTCCATCCCCCATCTGTAAAAACTGAGGATAATTATATTTCTGGGTTGGGAAGATCAATACATTAACCTGTTCAAGGCAATTAAATAACTACTGCAGTCATGGAGGCCCTGGAAGAACTCAGACGGATGGGTGGTGCCTTTCCCTCCCGTGTAAAGGGCCACAAAGGTAACACATCTCGTATAAATGAATGTGACATTCCCATGATAAGTTGCAGGCCTGTGGAATAAATGGATTTGTCGTGTAGTTGTGACCACATCTCTTGCCCTCTACCCACGAATCTGTTTATTTTGGACCTTTGGACTAGCTTTGACCTGCCAGCTTTTGCCAAGTGATTTTCAGTTTGGATTGGAAATGTTTATGAACCGGCCTTGTGAGACCCACGCAGCGTGCTCTGATTTGTTCTTACTTGGATTTCAGAGCGTGCTGGGGGAGGAGGACTCTCCTATATTTTCTTTCAGTCCATCTAAGCTATTGGTTTATGCCTGGAAACATTCATGTGACAATGCTACAGATAGCAACAACCAATTTTATTTTCAATTTAATGGAATAAGTTCCCATATGTTATCAATAGAGGCAAAAAAATTAACAGCTCCAGAAAGAAATGGCATCCAAACAGAATTCAAATGGATTCAGCTAGAATAACACATCACAAAAATTTAACCTGTTCTGTCTCCCTTACCAGACGTTTGCAGCAATGACAGTGAATAGTACCCACGGCAATGCTGCCAGCATTGACGGCATCCTTAATTAATCAAAGCAAGACAAAAACAAAAGCAGGGGCTCTCTGCATTAAATATTTTCCTTGCACACTGTAGTCTTAGGCACACTGCTTTGTATTTAGGAACATTAAAACATAAGTACTGCCATTTACTAAGTCAGACCATAGGTCCATCTTGCCCAGTCTCCTGTGTCACGCGGTGGCGGAGAGTGATTGCCGAAAGGGATTTTAATTAGAAACACAAGGAGGTCACTCAATCCTTAAAGAGACTATTTGTGATCTTAATTATTACTGCTCATCTGTTTTTTAGCAAGCAGCACTCTGGGGATTGTAAGAAATGCTGCTTAGGACCAGTATGCCTGGATCCACTGGAATATGACACAGTGGTGGTTCACACAGGGAGCAGAGGATATATAGGATGGGGCAAAACTCCAGATCCAAAGACCCTAAGTTTAGGAAAGTTTGGATTTAAGAGTGCAAGAATTGCCCGACAGGAACAAAACAAGGGTCCAGATAGCAGATGTCCTGTTCCCAGCTCTGGCAAGCAGATGCTTTAGAGGAAGACTAACCAGAGGAAACAGGACATGTGTAGAGTGACCCAGGCCCTGTCGCGCTCTCTCCGTCCTCAGCCGTAGGGTGGATCTGTAACTGTTGTGTTTAACAGCCCGAATAGGCTGGTTCTCCACAGATTTGTCTAATGCTTTCTAAACTCAATTCCACTTTTGCCTTCCATCTCGGATACTTTTGTCAGCAATCGACTCAAACGTAGTCCTCTCCCAATATTTATTCTCATCCTTTGTCCCCGATCGTTTTACTGTGATTGTCTTGTCTCTCTCCCTCCGTGCACTGAATGCTGGAGGAGTTGGGTTGCCGGAGGCTCAATGAATTTCGAGACAACAATGCGCAGAGTCATTGCTGTCCGTGTTGAGACAATGCTCCATTACCTGCGGCTCCCCGATAGACCGGTCCATTAGTAAACACAATTTTGCAGCATGTCATCCTCAAGAAATTAGGAGTTCATCAGGCTGTCTGATAACACTGTATTCTCCAGGAGTTGCCAGAACAAGTGCAACCTCATCTTCCAGTTGACTGGGCAGTCCTCTTTTCCTCTCACATCAACAGATCTCAACTGCGGCACATTTCCAGGTTTCTCAGAAGACAAGTCAAGGAATTGTGCTGTCTGAGCGGCCGCAGTCCAAATAAATTCATCACCTCATGCATGCAGGCACAGCTCCGAGGGGCACTGGCTGCATTACTTCTGAGCCAACGAGATGTCAACCTGGTGGCAAATTGGTCATTCTAAAAGCCCAGTGATTCTATGAAATTTGGAGACAAGTCCATCATATAGGCACACACACACATGCCCATCTAAATATGGATGCATAATATATGTGAGTGTATGTATCTGCTAATGCATAAACAATGCTGGGAGATAAGGAGGTGATTTTTCTGCAAGACAAATGGCACAAAGAAAGTGAATATGCTTTCAAAGGATCTTCTCTTGGTTCATCACATGCTTTGCAAACCTCTCAAACCTGTGAGGCAGGCTTCCCAAAAACGTGAGTGTGGCTTAGCATTCAGATTTTTTTCCCCCACATACCTGTAATAAACTGACGGTCATCTATTTTCCGGTGTCTGGGGTAACCCAGACACGGGTCTTGTTTTTAATCCGTTCTGCACAAAGAGGACTAAAAACTTATACTGAATCTTTACCTCCTGAGCAAACTCCTGGTGACTCCTGTGAGGCCAGCACTTTACCCTGACTTTTTGGAAGAGCTGAGATTCTCAGAAAAGCACTGAAGTTCAGGAGCTGTGGCTTAAAGACAAGTACCAAATATCACGAGACCCATGATGAAAAGGTGAATAACAGCAGTACTACATGTCTGATATATAAATAACAAGAGCGACAGATGGATCATTTGGGGAAAGCTAAGAGCTCCTCCCAGATATGCGATGGACATCTCCAGGTCAGGAAGAAGGAGGGGGGGGATAAATTCTGCTCCAAATAATAAGATCCGCCTGAAGCTAGCCTCTGACCCAGCGTGCCGGCCTGTTCATTGCTCGCTTGGACCAGGTGAGGAGGAAGTGGGTGGTGGGAGTCTTGGTCTCTAGGAGAGCAGCTGAGTCAGTGGGAGGAAGACGGAGAAACGTTTCACGCTGTGGTCGACTACTAGCAACACGCTGCCTGCTGGGAGGAAGCACGGGAGGATTCGTGCGCAGAAATGTGCCTTGGCAGAATTTGCTGTGCCTGTCTTGAGCCCTTCCTTCGTGCCCCGAAGGCTGGGAGACCTTCAGAGACTAGATCGTTTTGTGCACCGTACTGGTGTTTTCCTCTTCCTATTTCTGTGCTGCATTGAAAGGTGCTAGGGCTGCCCTCAGTTAATCCAAAGGCAATTACGGATCTTGTCCGAGCCCACGCCGAACCCTGTTTCCTCCTTAAAGGATGTAGCAATGAAGCATCGTCGCGCAGTAGGAACAGCTATAACGAATGAACAGACTGCCCCGAGGTATGTGGCAAGTCCGAACTGACGTATGAGGGGCTCAAATGAGAAATGCAGGGTTTGGCTTGCAGGTCGTGTGTGGTAGACGCAGTCATTCTGGAGAAGCAGGCTGAGTATGTCTCTTAGAGGAAACCGTGCGGGAAACTGTACCTTTAAAAGGCTCTCCCAACAGTCACTTCAGTGCGAGCAGGGGTGGGCACATCTTGGGCACACAGCTCGCTGGGGTGACAGCCTGCGGCTTTCCGAGGAAGAAAGTTGCCTGCTGATGTGTGTTTCTTTTCCATTCTCTTCAGGAGGGGACTCAGTGACCTCCTTGCAAATAAATCCGCCACCACCCAACAGTATGCCAGACCCACATCCTCCGTTTATCACGTTCAAAGGAAACAAGCCTGAAAAGTTCTGAATATTGGCTACCGCTTCAGCCAAAGGGACAATGTATAAATTGGTGCCTACAGTACGTTATTATAACAACTAGCTGTTTGTTCCCTGCTGTACACTATGGAAATGGAGCAAAACACGACGATAAAGTCAGAATATAATGGCACAGAGTGGTGTTATCTCTGTGGGGTTCCTTGCTTCAGGGAGTTCGTGAAAGTTTGGAAAAACCCAGTGGATAATTATTGTGCCAACCAGTAAAGATGAGTAAACTGTCCTGACACGGGCACTGCCGAAATCTTTGTGATAAACTGCAGTACCCAGGTGAAAGTTGGATAATATATATCCTCTTGGTTACGAGACGAAGACTTCACCTCAACCCCTTGACATGCAGCCCTGCCGTGCACGCCGAGGGCATGCATGGTCCCATGCACCATGCCCGCTGGAATCGTCCACGGCCATTTCTGAGGAGACTGTAACTCTCCTGCCCTTGCTGCTTAAAAAGCCTCTTCACTATACAAAGAACCGCACTTACCCCTTGAACAAATGTCAAATAAAGATAAACATTTTAGTTAAATCCACTTTGACAGCATTTCCGTGGCAAGTTTCCAGGCAATCGAACGCAAAGCACCGGGCTAGGTTCCAGCTTCATTTAAACCGTTGCTAGTCCAGAACAATTTAACTGGCTCCTGCAGAATTACTCAGGAATACGATCCAGGCTAGAGTCGACCCGTCATACACCAAGTGACAAAGAAAACTAAGTTCTTTAACACCTCACTGATACTTCAGCAGACAGGCTGATCAAGGAGGCAGGCAAAAATATCTCACTTGGATCAGCCCTGTGTTACTATTTTTAATTCTTTGTATTGTGGTAATACCCCAACTCTACGCAGGAGCCCTTTGTGCCAGGTACTTTACAACCATCGAGCAAGAGATGGTGCCTGCTCAAAAGAATTTAAAGAGATAGGACTGAGGAGAGAGGAAGGTCATTATACCCATTTCATAGAGAATTGAGGCAGAGAAAGATTAAGAGACTTGCCTGACTTCACATAGTAAATTGGTAGCAGAGATATGATGTCAATCCAGATCTTCTGAGTCCCCGTCTGGTGCCTTACCCGCAGCACCTGAACAGCTCCACTGTAGCTGTAAATAGATGTCACGTGTCCCCAGAGAAAGCCTTTTGTCCCAGGATCCTACAGATGGACGGTTGTCCTGCTTCAAGTCCCTCTGAAGTATGTGGGATAAGAAGTGCTAATGCTTTTCCCCCTGGAACATGGCTGTGGCAGTAGGGTTATTGCTGGTCTTCCCAAGGACCAGCTAGCCAGGCTGCGTACTCTTGCTCAGCACTTCTCAACCCATGGGTTGTGACCCAAAAGTGGGTTGCAAGAATGTATGAAAGGGTCATGAGCAATCACAGAAAAATCATAGATGTTCTCCTTTAAAGGAGAAAAGCCTGGGAAACTGTGGGTTCCCCTCACAGGCTGCCAGAGTTCCAGCCTGCAAGGGGCCGGGGGGAGCGGGAGGAAGGCAATCGGGCAGGGGGTGCCACATGCTTGCACCCACGCCCACATGCACATGGCAGCCACACAGCGTAGAGAACAGCTCCTGCAGCTCCCCGCAGGTAAGTCTATGGAGCTGGGGGGGGGCACATGCCCCACCAGATTTGTGCACCCATAGTGGGCATGGGGCTGCAGCCTGGCTGGACCAGCAGAGGCAGGAGCCACCTCTGTGGCCCAGTGGACAGGACCTGGAGTGGGGCATCGTGGCTTGTTGCTGCTGCCGCCAGCAACCCCAGCCACACCGCCAGCAACGTGAGGAGTAACAGATGTGGGAGAAGGGGCTGTGCTGGCCTCACCTCTTCCCACCACCATTGCTCCCCTCTGGCCATGGTTTATCCAGAAGGGGTGGTGGGGTGAGAAGCATTGCAAGTGGCCTGAGGGAAGTGCCGGTTACCAGGCCATGGTGGTGGGGTACTGCTGCAGCCTGGCACACAAGTGGCTGGCGGCAGGAGTAGGTGAGAGCAGCGTGCTCTCCACCCCCAGTCCGTTACTCCTCCCACTGCTGGTGGCACTGCTGGTGCAGGGCAGTGGCAGCAGTAGCAGTGAGTCTCGACACCCCGCTCCAGGTCCCATCCATTGAGGCATGGAGGTGGCTCCTGCCTGTGCCAGTCCGGTCAGGCTGCAGCCCCGTGCCAATGCAGATGTATCCCTCACCCCACATTTCCAACCCCTGCTCCACACACTGGGGAACTGGGGCCTGGGGCCATGGGTCAGCAGGTCAGGAGTGAGGGGCACCAGCAAGGCTAGGTGAACTGGAGGCTGGAGGCTGGGACTGAGGACACCAGCAGGGCCCAGGGGGCTGTGAGTCAGGCGTGAGGAGCACCAGCAATCTGCATTGTGCAAATTGCACAGTGATGAATGTCACTTGGGGGTAACGGAGGGCCACCGGTTGCTATTGCTGTTAATGCTTTCCTGTTGATGTTGATTTCTGTCTTTAAAATTAAGACTGTGGAGCTGCTTTAAGTTCCAGTGTGTAATACGTATTCGGGGGCCAAAATACTTGTGTGTTTTCTACTTAAACTATTTAATGGGCCAGGCCTGGCCATGAATGTTTACCAATGGGTCCTGGTACAGAAAACATTGAGAACCCCTGCTCTTGCTTACCACCTAATGACAGAGGAGCAGGTTGGAGGGGGACAATCAGCTGCTTCCAATGAAATGTCTATTTATGGCCTATGATGGCACAAGTTCGATAACTGCTCTCGTTGACTTCATCATTTACTGTCCAGTCCTGTTACCCTTAACCGCTACTTTCCTGTGCAAGCAGAGCTGCTTAAATCAACAAGACTCACAGAAAGTAATGCTAATTCACCTGAGTGAGGTGGCAGGATCTGGCCCGTAGAGGGATGGAAAGAAAAATGGAAAAACAGGCTCTCCAGGGAGAGTAAAGTGTCTGTCAAACACACTCCAAAGCACCACCTAAGTGGGTTATGGAATATGTAATCAGATGGCATTATCCCAACCCGAATTCATTTCCTAATACATCATGTTAATGAACCTCAGTGCTGTTGTTGAACCTAGAGAATCAGTGTGCATTATTTTGAGTGAATGCATTAGCCACTGCCAGTTCCTTAATTAGTTTTTTTTAAAGAACACCTATAAATGGAAAGGTTTATGGAATAATGAGCGATAATGGACCCTCATTTTATTTAGTGCTCCCTTCTAATTGGTGGGAAATTAAAAGAATGTTAAAAGGAAACAGTTTCTTCTCATTGGAGCTGTAAATGCTGAACGGTGCCAGCAAAGGAGAAACTTGTCAAATGATATGAAGCCACCAGGTCTGTGCAAACTCTTCTTCGCTGGTGCTTCCGTTTGAATACAATGCCTCTTCCAACAAAGGACTGTGTTTTCCAGACTGCTCTGGGAACGCGGCAACCACACTGCGATCCACTTGACTGATGCACTAGTTCCCTTCGAAAAGCAGCTCTGCATCTCCGCTCCTTCACATAGCAAGGACAAAGGAAGGAAGGAAATTCTGAGAACTGAAAATCATGAAGACCTTGGTGAACGAAAGACTGTTTGTGAAGAGATGAAGACAGGGTGCTGGTGAGAGCCTTGATCTGAAATAAGCCATTGGTGGGAGGAAAAGATGATTGACGTAGGCAGAAAGAAAGGTTCAAAGGGGTACCGTGCTGGCATTGGCAGTGAAAAATCAATTTAGCTCTATAAAGCAATTGCTTTGCCAATTGTCATGGCATTTATTTTTAAAATAGGACTAAAGGGCACCAGTCAAGAGCAGAGCAGCGCTCCTATTGAATTCTTCTCTCTAAGATTTTGTTGTCTAATATGGGGCCCAGCTGTGTTCGTTCCAGCCTGGGTCCATCCTGAGAGGGTCCGGGTTAGTTGTCCACCCTGACCTTTCCCCTCGCCCATTCCTGGGTCTCTGCAGAGATTTCTCAGGAGGCGGCAGGCACTATAGCAGAGCTGATGAGGGAGGACCAAATGGGTGCAGAGGGGTTGGTGCAGAGGATAGGAACAAACCTTGTTCCCACCAAGAGCTACATGAAGATTTACCTGGAGAATCAAATCGTACAGCTCTAGCACTGTTATCTTTTCCCTGGTCCCCATCTATGCTAAGCAGGCTCTATATAAGCCTGGTCCCAGGACAGAAATACAGCCAGGGACACTCTACTAGGGTGACTCCAGCAGCAGGATCTGCTGTGCCAGGCGTAATGTAGCTGCATGGCTGGCCTTATACGTAATTTTCTGCTAGAAAACAGGCTAAAACCAACAGCTGGATGCTGAACCCAGATGAATCCAACCCAGAAATATGCCAGAGCTATTTAACAATGAAGATCACGGACCACCGGTGGGTTCCCTCTGTCTTGGTGTCTTCAGACCACGGATAGGCAACTAAATTAAACTCTGGCACCCTGGGATGGAGTCCAGTGATTTGTGTGTGGACAAAGCCATCTGTCTCAATGGCAAAGATCAAGTGTTATAATGGCATTTATAATGGTCTTCAGGCCTTTCACTCTATGAATCCATGAAGTCTGACTATGACGGTACAGCTCCTCACTAGCCAGGGGCAAGCTTAATATCACAGCTGAGCCCAAAGCCTTTTTCTTCAGCCCTGACCAAGAGCCTCAGCTGTTGTCTGCGAGTTCCCATTCAGTGATATATGTATATTTTTAAATTTTCTTTTAGACAGTGAAAAATTACAGCAGTGCATTTTTGGTGCGTGTACAACGCCCATCCCCGGGAATAAAAGAAGCCTACCGACACTTCGTTTGACAGAACTATGAGCTAACATTGTTTCTGAGGTGCCACATGTCCCTACTGGATGACCTCGGGGCGCTTCACCCTTTCCAAGCTCTTTCTATCCCCTCGGGGGAAACGCAGCAACCGTTCCGATGTCCTGATGGATCAGATGCCTTTTCGTGACGGCGGATGACAACTTCCTCGAGACGGTTAGTCGTCATTCTGCTAAAAAATGCCGAACCAAAACAGCTGGGCTGGAATGACGAGCAAGAGCCCAAAACACTATAGTATAATGCTGCCATTTCTATTTGAATTGCAAGTGTGGGAACTATATTCAGAGGTAATGCTTTTGAAGTGCTCTATTGAGGAGCATTAAGCAAATGAGATTATTGTTTTGTCCTCGATCGAGTTCTGTTAAGTAAAAGATGCTTGAAAGTGTCGTCCTTTCTGGATAGTCTGTGGGGGGGGAAAAGGAAGAATGTGGCTCCTGGAGCATATCACACATCAGGACAGCTGTCAATTTAATATTGGCAAAAAGCCCGCTTCCCCTTCGTGTTCAAATACAGCCCATCCAAGAAAAATGAATCCATCTGTCTGTGTGCTGGCTTGGGCCAGCAGTCACGCCGCTGTCTGAGCTCCCCCAGTTGTCAGCAGTACAGAGCTGGTGTTACACCAGTGAGCAGTTTTGAAGGCATCCATCAGCAGGCACCAGCTTGCTAAATTATTCTTGCCTGGTAGCTTGCTGGAACAGTAATAAGAAACCACTGTTTGGGAATTGGAGTAAACGACTAGCAAAAACGTGAATAAGGGTGGCAGTTAATAAGATGGCAGCCGATTAGCAAAAACGGTCATAAGATAGCCGTCTGCACCTGCCTCGATGGCATATTTCATGGATGCATTTTCTTGTTTGAAGTCACTGCTCCATCCTTTATGTTAAAAGCACGATCCTGCCTGGCACCAAGCAGCTCCTGGATCTGCCGACTATATAAAAAGTCCTATGTGTAAAATGGAAGTGTTCATTACCTCCAAGCATTGTCCAGTATTTTGCAAAGCTGGGCCTAAGATGGAAATACATTTAGTTTCACATGCATTTGTCAGAATCAAGCGGAGCCCAGCTGCACACTTTGCTCTATTAGCAAATTGCCTATATGAGAATTCATCTTCTTTAAAAAAAAAAAAGAAAGAAAGAAAGAAAAAGAAAAAAAGGCAATCGTACTCTAAACTTGCTTGGTAATGACAAAATGATGGTTGGAAGGATTTGCACGGGCACATCGTTTTATTTATGCTTTACAAATGCTTGTTATAAATAGTCCGGCCTTAAAAAAACTTGGCTGCTTTCTTTGGGGATGCTATCCCATGCTTGCAGTAGTTCTTTAGTGTCTGCTGGGATAAGAAACAATTCCAAATGTTGAAATAATTTCATTTGCTTAACCGCAGTAGCCATTGTCTCATAGGAAAAGGGCTTGGTTTGAAGATGGAGTCTTCTGGTGGAGTTTGAATACTTGCTCTTCACTTTTTGCTTGGTTTGAACAGAAATCAGACAGAAAAACAACAATATCTGCTGCCTTAATCTGAAACCCTAGGCTGAGCCATGTGCTAACTTATACCCTGGCCTATGTGACCACAGTAAAGCAGAAGGCAGAAAGCAGTGCAGATTTTAGGCCTTTCTGCAAAAAGGAGGCACAAAATGTCTTACTTTGCTCTTAAGTGATCCCAGATTCAGGATTGGGGTTATGAAATGCTCAAATAATGCAATCATAAGTAACAGCAGGGGGTAACTGTCTCATCAAGCTTCTAGAGAAACAGAAAGACTGTGGCTGAATTATATGTGCCAGCTATTTAAAATATGATTTCAGCAGAAGAAAATAAAATGTGGAAGGGGGAAGGAGATCAGATATTGAAATGAAATTGCTAGTGAAAAGTCAAGGCCTGATCCTAGGCTTTGTCCTACCCTAGACAGAGCAAAGCATCTGGACAAATAACTTCCTCTCTGCAAAAACAGAATAATCCAGAGATGTCCAGTGCCAGAATAAATCCTAGGGCCAGTCCAGGGTCCCCCCTGCCTGTAAGTGAGAGGAAAGTCAGACCCAATGTGTATTGGAAAGAGCAGCCACTAGCATCAGCAGCTGCTGCAAAAATATACTGGAAGGCTTAAGGAAGGATCCTCAGTGGTTCTTTAAATCATAATTAAAAACAGCTTAGCCACACTGCAATGCTCCCTTGTACGATCAAGAGACTTTCTCCTCCTCCCAGTTATATCAGCTCTTCACTGGGTAATTACGGTGACTGGTGGAGTTATTCCCTGGTTGTACTAGTGAACGACCATCGCACTTGGTCTGCTTTTCCTGGTTTCATACCATGCTACAAAGGAATGAAACAGAGGCTGGAAAACTATTCACAGTGGGCTAGATTTTTGATTGGCACGTTGGATTGACCTAAGTGGTTCCAGTGGAAACTTTTAACTAATATCCATAAATGTAAGAAGCTTGGTATCTATCAAGGGACACTGGACTTAACGAGTGGGTTAGGAAGACGATCAAAAAGTAAACCTAGGTACTGGATAACACGGCCTGATGTTCAAAGCTTTCCAAAACACTTCCTTCGGTAAAGCACGCTCTGGAAAAAGAAAGTAGCACTGGGAAGATAACAGCTTTTCAAAAGAGAACTGGTTCCCTGTATTGACATGGCAACGGTGTGTGAAGAGCACCAAGATTTCCTTCTAACAGCATGTGACAAGGCTAATCAAAATAAACAGCTAAAAAAATTAAGGATGTGCTGGCAGTGGGAAGAGCAGATGGTTATTTAATATAATTGCATCGTTCAGTGTTCTGCATGGAAATACAGTCCTTGTCACAAAACACAGTTGTTAATAGGACAAGAAAAGAGGGAAACATCATTAGGGTGTTTTACAGAGTTAGAAAGAGCATCAGGATGAAAAAAGGGAATTATAAGCACTCAAGAAAATCCACCAGCAATATTAGTAACAGCATGGCAGAGGCAGCAACCGCATAGATGCACGAGGGACAGCTGGAAGAAACCCTGGCGTGACAACATAAAGTTATCTACCACAAGTGCAGGGAACAGACACAGAGTCAAAAAAAGAGCCTCTCTGTCTCCCCAGAATAGGAACTGTTTGGGTTTTTGGTTTTTTTTAACTTTTGTTTGTACGGTGGTTTCAAACCCCCAAAGCAGCAAGAGCAAGTCAGTATTACAGCTAAGCTGACAGAGGCATGTGGAAAATGCATATCTCATAGGGTTTGCCTTCACGGCAGTGCAAGCTCACAATGTTGTGTTCCTAACCCAGCTCCCATCTGCATGCAAAAATCTCCTGATTGAGTTACATGATGCTTGAAGCTCTCACAAGTTAGGTCATGGTGGGAGAACTCAAGTGCTGCTGGTGCAACAGGGATGCAGAAAAGGTATGACAGCTCACTAACCACCAATACCAGTCACATTACTTGTCTAATGCAGTCATCTCCATGTGATACTATTCAAACCACTATAGATTGCTTGCGAGTCGTTTGTACTATGCTCATGCTTGGATTTATCTATGCTGCACAATATACCCAAACTCAAGATAACTTCCAAAACCCAGCTCGGGTATCGGAAGCAGTCTAGCACGGTGCTCCACAAGGGTTAATTCACCTTGCTTCTCAGGTGGCTTCTGCAGCTGATACTGAGCTCTGTGATACCATGGTGAGACCACTTCTAGTACCCAAGATAACCCTTGAAAAGCTTTGGGTACTTCTATACTGCACTTCAGTACACCCTGACTGGTTTCATTTGAGTGGAATAAGTCAGGTGTTAACTTGAATGGTTATAGTGAAGATAGCTCATTGGCTCTGTCTGCATTTAGAGCCAACAAGGGTAGGGAGCAGCTAATCAATCTAAATTATAGAAGCTGAATTATCTAAAAGAGCAAGAGGCTTCACCTTGCTCTGCATGAAGGGAAGCATCTGCCCAATGCAGAGAGAAAGTGCAATGGGTGTGTTAGTAGACAGACTATATATGTGTAAGCCAAATCCAGCTGCTCTGTGGCTACACCTCTTGATCTCTCACTTCAGGAACAACAGCATAAACTCAGAGCGCTACCTAGTAGTCAGAGGGGCTGCTGCACATGTTTGCACCGGTGATTCATTTTGCAGATCCATTTTACCCTCATAAACCAGGAGGCTGGGATGAGCCTAGTGGAACATATCAAAATATACCTGGCAATAAAAAAAGCCTTAAGGAATTTTCACTCCAGCAAATTAAAGTGCATGAACGAAAATGCAGCTCTGTGCTTGAACCTAACCTCTTGACAACCACGTAGGCAGCTGGGAGTGAGCTGGAGGGGGCGGAGGGCTCAAGCACCCAACAGAATTAGCTCATATTATGAACTCACAGCTGCAATATTTTTGTACGTGGGATACACTGACAGAGACGTCGAGTGGCACCAGTTCTAAACAAAGCTGGGGGTGCAGCGTTATACAACGATAATGTTATTTTGAGGCCATAGGCTATCATTTTCTGTCTTGGAAGCCTGATTCTCAAAAGGGCTGAAATGAAGAGCCGCACCTCTGCAAGACCCGTCCCTGGTGCCCATGGGTGCGTGCGTCTCCCGTGCAGAGTTAACACAGGTGATCAGTCCCCAGGGTGAACATGCGGCTTGGCCTCACTCAAGTGTGAACAGGCACGCTGCACTAATATAGCCAGGTCACTGCATCCTCTCTGGCGCTGCGCTCCTCTCTGTGCCGGTCCCAGAGAAGTGTGGGAGAACATGTCTGTCCTTCTAAGCACTTGGGGGAGACTGGGAAAGCCCCTCTCAGATGTTTCTGAAAGCTTGCCCAACACCTTTTCCCAACCATACGGCGGATCCAGTAAAATATCTTCGTGCAAGGAGACTTGTAAACATATAAACAGCATTAACTACACATGGCAGAATGAGTAGAGATGGACCCAAACCTGCACTCCCGATCTGAATTTTAAGAGCTTTTGCCTCCCTACGTCAAAGCTGCCAGCTGCCTGCCAAGTGTCAGATCTGTCTGGCTCCCATACAAAAGCAAGTTTCTGTTCTGGAAGAAGATCCACCTCTGTACCCCCTGCCTTATCCTGAGCCCCAAACTGCCTTGCTATCTTCCTGAAAAGGAGAGGAGCTAAGATTTCTATCCTTTTTCAGAAGCTCCCTGGTTTAGTCTGGATAGCAACTCCCCTCCCACTTGGAGGGATTTCCCTATCTCATACTATACGCTCCATCCCCTAAATCCAGCATGCTGAGGATAATCACAGCCGCTATTGCTCATAATAGTGAGCTCACTTGCTTCATCAGCAAGCACCTATTCTGGACACTTTTAAGAAGCATTTGGATGCTTATCTTGCTGGGATCCTATGACCCCAGCTGACTTCCTGCCCCTTGGGCAGGGGGCTGGACCCGATGACCTTACGAGGTCCCTTCCAGCCCGAACGTCTATGAAAGCAGATAGTCTTTGCACCAGTGGTCTGTGTGCACGAGGGCATCTGTCCAGGAGGGGTTGGTGATGTAACGATGCCAGCCAAACAAAGACAGAGTGCCACAAACATACCCGGCATGAAATAACCATTCCCTCCTCCCTTCTGATCTCACAGTGCTTTTGCTGGGAGTCTTCCTTGAAAGCTGAACAATGATCTTCTAAAAAACTAGGGGAAAAGAAACTTGATTTTTAGAGAGGGGCGTTTGGAAAGAAAGCTTTTAGTACACAGACAGACTCAGAGCAGCCTGCTTCTGCCCTGGGCTGTTAAGTGTTTTTAATGCACCTGGCACCCAACAAGTGCACAGCCATTTTAGAAAAGCGACATTTCTGTCTCTTTTGGGCAGGGGAGGCCGAGGGCTGCATTTCACAGGTACCTCGGGTGGCAGCGACAGCGGTGTCGATGATGCGCCGTACGTCTCGTACGAGGCAGACGGGTTTCCATGGCGCTCACACCACACATCATCTGCTGCGTTGCCGACCGTGCTGTGTGGCACCCACTCCAATCTGGCGTATGAAAATAGTGTCAGGCTGCAGGGACTCCATGCCAAGGGCCTGCATGGGCTGAAACTATACAGATGGAGCCACAGCTTTCTCCCTGACATCTTAGCATTCATTTCTTAATTGCATCTCTTAGGAACGAGGCCCATAACCCATCTCATCCAGTATCCTGTCTGGGACAAGAGGCCTGGACCAGATGTTTCAAAGAAAATGAGAAAAAACCTTATAGCAGATGATTAGGAAATAGCTTGCCTGCAGCAGTAGTTTATTCCTGATTCTGGACGTTGAGTTGTTGGTTCATGATCTGAGAGTCCAAATCCCTTTTATTTCTGGGGTTTTGATCCAGAATTCTGCCACTGTTTCCATTAGCCAAGGGTTGGCTTGGACGGCAATTATTTCTGTCATCCTGCAGCAGGTTGCTAGAAATTCAACAGCGTGCTTGCTTCTGCTCTCTCCCCCCCTCTGGCACCTCAGTCCTCACAACATCTGGACACAGCTCACAGCCTGCCCCAAATCAACCGCTTTTTTGAAAGCTTACCGGTTGGTGCTAAACCCTCAGAAAAGCCCAAGTCACTGGCTTGTTGACTGGTGAGCATCATCAAAACTGGTGCTCTTCTGTGTCCCGGGACAGGGAAACTAAAAGCATTTCCTCCAGTACCTCCCCCACCCCCAAAATATCAATCTGGTAAAAAAATTACAAATCCCTGATCTGTGCTTATCATGACTGTATCAGAGAAGATCACAGACTGCCCACGAGCAGAAGTTCTGGCGATGGTTTTTTTCTGGTGGGATTAATGGTCCAGGGTTCTGGCGTCCCAGTACAAAAATACCCCTTCTGCATGGCTGCCTAAGTAAATCAATGACCCTAAATGTATTCAGAGTATTCACTTGCCCTAAAAAACCTTTATCTTATCTTAATATTTCCTACTGCCACTTACAATTACTGTACCCGGATACTTTTCTTGTAAAATTGATTGCAACAGCCAAATCCCGGGTGGACTTTGTGGGAACTCGGTCACTTCTCCCTTTTTCAAGTAAAAACTGCTTCAGGAACGGCTTCTGGGTTTAATCTTTTAGATTAAATAGAATCGTTACATTTCAGTGATTCTTGAATGTCTTCCTGTTTGGGTTGGAAAGGGTTTCTTGCACAGTAAGAAAGGTTAGGCTTGGTGAAAAAAGGTAGAAAAGGGTTTTGCAGCACTTCTTAGAGTGGATCAGATCCTGCACCCAAACTCCTAATCGCTGAAAGAGCATCTTGCTAGATTGTTTTAGTCTGATTGTTTTAGTTTTGCAAATATATTCTACATCAGTAGTCTAATGAAGCTAAAGATTGCAGCCTTCTTTGGCGTTGAGGCCCTTGAAATTAAGTCATGAAAGCTTCATTATAGAATCATTGTGTTAGTTTTCATTAGGACCCCAGGATCTGAAAAATGGACACCCGGTGAGCCTGGGTATTCTGTTTCCACGGTTTCCTGCGTGTAGCAGCATTTAAATATGTTTATTTGCAAATTAACTGGCGGCATAATAAAATCCTGGTCTGCATGTCCTAGACAAGGATTCAAGCACCCATGTGAATACAAACTGGAATGTAACCTTGCACTGACTACAGAGGCAGTCAGGAGTTTGGCTGCTGTTTGAACCTTGGTCATATCTGGAAACTTATCTGCACTTTAGGGCAAAGGGTGAAGTAGGGGAGTGTTGCTCCAGAGGCAAAAGTCAGTATTGTGTTACCAGGGGATGGTTTTCTCCGTAACTGGGAAAGAGAAAGCTCTGATCAAAGGTTACCCAATTAGCACCCGCTAAAGCTTTCCCACTAAGCACAAGTCATGTAGCAGGAGGCAGCAGCATGTCCATTTATTCATTTCCTTTCTTGGGAGACTCTCACAGTGTACACTTAGTGAAGGGTTTCCCCTCTTGCTCTTTTAAGAGTGTGTGATTTTCACCAATTTGGCAGGAGGGGACTGTGGGGACTGTGCCTGAGCAAATTAACCCGAACAGGATTTAATTTACAAAACCTGTGATTTGTGCCACATAGACATGAGCCCAGCAGTCTGGTGGGTAATCATTAGGCACCACCTCTACTAGGCAAGTCAAATAGTTGTTTTCTTTCAATTGAAAAGCTCTGCTAATCCAGTCTTTCCTGAAAGCCTTCATTGTTTATAGATTCAGGGCTCACGGTAGATGAGATTTATAGATTGAAACCCACCTTCTGGGAGCTGAGGATGACGCACTCTTACCCTATTTTCCTGGGGTTCCTCTTGCTGGCTGGCAAGGGCCAGACATTCACCAACAGTCTCCTGTGCACTGGCTAGATTGGCTGTGATGCTTCCCGCCAAGTATCACAACCCACACCCCATGAGAAGAGCCGCTCAGATATCCCACTGGATGCCTCTTGCATCTTGGTCCTGTGACTTATGCTCAGGTATCCCACTGGATGCCTCTTGCATCTCAGTCCTGCAATTTATGCTCATATATCCCACTGGATGCCTCTTGCATCTCGGTTCTGCAACTTATAAGCATAAAGCTTATAAGCTTATATATCCCACTTGATGCCTCTTGCATCTCAGTCCTGCAACTTATGAGATGTTGTTTCCCGACTGCTCACAAACATGTGCAGATGAAGCACACCGCCTGACACCGATTGAAACCCCCAGCTCTGCCAAAGCCCCTCTGGAAGGGCCTTGCCCAAAGGACTAGGGAAAAATTCCCACGGATCTTAGCCAGCTTTGACTCTACTAAGCTTGGCCTTCTTCCAAAGGTGTGATGCCCTAGCACCCCTGCTAATGAAATTCTATATGGACTGCTAGGTTATCTTCCACTCTTCCGAAATGATTGTCATTCCTGTTAGCTAAATGCATCTCCTTAATAGGCAAATATTGCCATCTCCAGCTACCTTCGAGTACAATCGGAATGGGAAGGCAAAAAAAGATAAAAGTCAATAGAAAATATAAACAAGTGACTATAATTGCCCATAAAGCCTGATGAGAGGTACTCAGCTTCCTAATTAAGTTGATAATGAACTATATTTGAGTTTGATGGCTTCTCTGGGTTTCCTGCCAAAAGAAGTCATTTCTTTTTATGTCAGCTCTACAACTGTTGCTGCTCTTGGAGCCAGCTTGCCAGATCTGAGAGTTACCTCTTTCTCCCCATTCGTATCTCTCATCCCCTGAATAGGAAGAAATCCCTTCCTTTCCCTTTCCCCCTTCCCACTCTTGCAACCCGCAGCATGTACACACTCGTCACAGAGCTGCTGCCATTGCTTCTGTCTAGTTCCTTTCATTTAAGATGACATTGGGTGGGAGAAACAGGTTCCTAGCTGCTTTATTAGGAGATTTACACTTTGGCACAAATGGAGCTCGCCTGGAAGATCCATTTGTCAACTGAGCCCAGTCTTAAGAAGTTGGAAATCCTTGATGTTGCAGTCAAAGGAGACAAACTGATTTCTACCGGCTCAGGATCTGGCACATGGATTTTCTGCACTGTGTTAATATAAAAATTGTGCTGCTGGGATGATGCTTCACAGGATAAATAAGCAGCTGTAGGCTGTGAATGGGGTGAGAGCTCCAGTATCACTACTACAGGTTTGGGGCATGCTTGGAAAACCAGAGGTCTGGTTACAACATCATTTGATACCATGTCTGAGGGGCGTGGGGAGCCAGAGCATCACAGAAAGGTACAATGTTTAGATAACAGTGGAGGTATGTGACATGGCAGGAAAAATATAGCAGGATTATAGCAAGGTTTTGTTGCCAGTGGCATGCTATGAGATTTGTCTGTGAAGCTGAATCTAGACAAAGCATTTCTATTAAGTCTCGTTTTTCTGAAGCACCTTCTGTGTACACCCCATTCTGCTGACTGCCTGGGAAAATTAAAATAGTTTGAGTTTGGTTGTAGCCCCCAGGGTGATCCACCCGATTCAAGTTCATTCCAGTCTGTCATCCACCATCCAGAGAAAGAGAACCTGCAAAACCACTTTCTAGAAAGGCTTTAGAGACCATAGAGGCAGAGAGAGAGCAGGTATAACACAAGAGTGTAGGTAAGAGCAGGGAGACATGGGTTCACGTCCCACCTGAGACACTGGTTTGCTGTAAAAATAGAAATAAAACTTCTGCCTGTGTAAAATGGAAATAATAAAACTTGCCCCATGGGGAGGCTAAATATTTGTAAAGAATTTCAAGCTCCTCCTATATGTGTCAGCTCTACCAATTATTTGTTATTATGGCTGTTTAAAGTCCAGAAACTTCATAGGGAGAGCAAGTTCTCTGCAAGGCAGATGGGAAAGAAACTGGACTAGCAGCTACAGGAGAGGCAGCAGTGAGGCTTTCTGGCTGCAGGTCTCATTGCAGTGTCTGCTCATCCTGTAGCTTGAGTGCATAAAAGCCATGCTGACGGATCAGTCAGAAATCATTCAGGATCCAGATGCATTCCTTGCTCCTCCATGAAGATATTTCTTCAACAAAAGGCTCTTCCAAACGGTGTAGGAATTAAACACCGTGGGTTTGGCTGCCATTTCTAGAAATGCCTCACCCAAAGCCGATCGGGACTTGTAGCAGACATGATATCTTTTATTAGACCAACAAGATTTTTGCAAAAAAGTCTTTAATTGCAAACTTTCAGGCACAAACCACCCAAATCGCTTCTCGGCCTCTTGAAGGCTCAGATCGAGGGAAAACATTTTTTACCACCCAAAGCCATTCATCCAGGGGGAAAAAATTGCAGTTAGAGCTACCAATGAACTGTCACCATGCCGTCCGTCCTTCTAGGCAGTGCTATCCTGCCATGGCATTTCTTGTAGGAATAACACGGCCGCTGTCTGCCATGCACCAGATCTGTTCTGGATGTTTTGGCCAATAAAGGAAGGTGCGTCTCACAGCTCTCAAAAGGCACCTCCAAAATGTCCCAGATTTCGGACTGCAATTAGCATGCAGGGCACATCCCAAGAATGGCTGTTAAGCTGTTCCTATGGCAGGTGTGACTGAGACAGGATGGAAGTCCTGCTGGCATCTAAGCAATGGCACCATCCAGTTCTCGTTATGCGAATGCTGGGGCAACAGAGCGCTAAAAAGCTGCTTTCCACGTACAAAGGCAATTAAAGGTAGTACCCATTAAATGCTCCAAAACCAAATATTTTCCACTTATGGTTTGCAAACCATCATGACCTCTCCTAATGGATCTCACTAGGCGTTGATGACACAGGCTAGATGTGGGTGGGACAAGTCAAGTGTGTACATGGTGCGGGTAGCAAGAGTGGGAAGGGGGAAAGGAAGGGATTTCTTCCTATTCAGGGGATGAGAGAGACAAATAAGGAGAAAAAGAGGCAACTCACAGATCTGGCAAGCTGGCTCCAAGAGCAGCAACAGTTGTAGAGCTGACATTAAAAAAAAAAAAAAAGACTTCTTTTGGCAGGAGACCCACAGAAGCCAAACTCAAATATAGGAACTTAATTAGGAAGCTGAGTACCTCTCATCAGTCTTTATGGGCAATTATAGTCACTCATTTATATTTTCTATTGACTTTTATCTGTTTTTGCCTTCCCGTTCCAACTGGACTCCAAGGTAGGTGGAAGTGGCAATATTTGCCTATTAAGGAGATGCATTTAGCTAACGGGAATGACAATCATTCTGGAGGAGTGGAAGATACCTCTGCCCTCTGGGATTCGAGTGGGCAGACGCTGTTCCCCAGGTATGCAGTGCTCTTCCTGCTGAATCACAGTTGTCACACGCTGCATGTAGTCAGACATTTTGCTGTATTACAGCAACAACCAGAAAAGTCACAGTTAACACCATCATTACAGCCTCTGTATCAAGATGGTCCTTAACACATTGGCCCTCTGAACAGATTGACATTTACTATCATCATCAGAAATCCCTCATGGTTAAGGGTGATTGTCTTCCATGATTGCCTTATCTGTGGCTGACGAGTGCAATCCAGGATCAACAAGTTTCCTTGCAACTCAGGCACTTTCTGTGCAAGGTGAGTGGCTCTGGATCCTTGATTCAGTCCACGACGCTCTGTTTCTGCCACTCTCGCGTCTTCATCTCCCAGTGTCGTGGTGAGGTTTCAAAGTATTGATATCCTTTCAACAGACTCTTCCTCCATTGGGGTGGTCTCCCATGAGTTAATGTCCATGTTGCAGATTGTCAAGCTGTCCTTGAGGATGTCCCTGAAGCGCTTTCTCTGCCCTCCTCTTGAGCATACACCTTGACTGAGCTGAGGGAATAAAACTTGCTTCGTGAGTTTAGAGTCAGACATCTGGATGATGTGGCCAGCCCAGCTACGTTGTATGCCCATGAAGTTGTATGCTATTTTACTTTCAACTGGTGCTCATCCCAGCAAAAAAACATACGATGCCTTTGGATACTCATCGAGCACCAGTTGTATGCATTTTGGAAAAGCTTTATAATATAACTACCCAAAGATTGCAGTTCCCACCTGATATGGAGTGTTGGTAATTTGGGTTGAACTCCTGGTTTCATTGAAGTTAATGGGAATCTTTGGGAATGGAAAGTAATGCCATTGTCCAGCCTTGGGATACCACCTGACCCTTGCACAAAAAGAACAGTAAGCATTGCCTGTGATGGTTTGCATACAGCAATTTCCAAGCATGAAGGTTAAAGGGAGAGAAGAAATAACAAGGAAAGACTGGCAAGGGAAACTGCATGAAGGGTGAGAGCAGAAATACCGATTAAGAAGAAAAAAATTATTATCTGACCCCAGCAGTCTTTCCTGCCTAGAGCTGGGGGCTGGACCCGCTGATCTCCCGAGGTCCCTTCCAGCCCTGCACTCCTGTGAACTGAACTGTAACTGCTCCATCTGAATTCAGCTGAAAGGACCAGATTCTCCCATCTTCACTCACATCAAGCTCCTTTCTGCAGGAACTGAGTCATCCGCACGTAGTAATGCTCTGTTCGGCATGATATGGTCCCCATTTTACCTTTGCTTGCAGACTAAGCATCAAAAATTCAGCCGTGACACATGCAGAGAAAAAGAGGATCTAGGCTCTAAAATCCCATTTGATAGGTGGGACAGAGCGAGAGGGAATGTGTGTGTCGAGGCTGAACTGAAGCGCACAAAAGGCTAACGGTGTTGCGAAGAAGATGCGCGTTTCCATTTCTTGCTATTGGCAGAGTTTAAGCAGCAGCAAAAGGACGGCTGCTTCTTGCAAACAATATCAGTTTGAGATTTGATGCTTGATCTCACTTGTTTAAATGATAACCTTTCATTAGCCAGCTAGAGAAGAAGAAAAAAAAAAACATTTAAAAATAGTTGCTGTCAGCAGAAGATACAAATTCAGCAGCATATTGGAAAAAAAAAAAAAATCAAGGAATAAGATGCAGTAAGTCATAACGACAGGCTTTATCTTCTGCTGCTCTCTCGTTAATGATAGCCATAAAAAGTTTAAAAATCATATTCCCCTACAAAGTAATCAGTGACTTTATGCAATGTAAATAGTAACTGTTATTGAGTGTTGACAATTGAAATGCGTAGCTAATTTAGGGTTTGGCAACGGGAGTTGTTCCCATTAGCACTTATCAAGCACCGTTCACGGTTGTTAACATCACAGCCTCAAGGAGATTTGATATTAAAACCTTTTTTTGGATCTGGTTGTCTTAAGCTCATAACTAGCAGAGAACTGACAACCTTTTAACCAGTCACATGGCCTGTATACAGTTTAAAAATCTCATTTCCGGATACACGGAGCTTGCATTTCTCTTGGGCTGAAATCAGCAGAGGTACGCTGTGTCAAACCGGTACAAGCATGGGATTTTCATTGCACCTTTTCTGTGCATAGGGGAGCTGTGAAAACATTCACAGGTGGATCAGGATTTGTTTTTCAAATTACCTCAAAGAACAGGGCTGTCTAGGCTGGAGGCCCAGTTTATGCCTACCTCTATTTATAAAAAAAATACAAATACATTTTAAATACATTTAAAAGAAAATGATTGCTTTTTACCTGCTGAAAATCTGAAAGGGGGATTGTGTACTGCTATGAATTCAGGACTCGATTCTGTTCTTAGTTGCACCAGAACGTTGAATGCAAATGATTTTTCTTTTCCATTTGTCAGGCTAGAAACTTTCTGAACAGCCATCATAATTCTACTAAAGTTACCAGTAATTGATTTCCACCAGGCTCCGAACAGTGTGAGTTAAGAATTATACTCGCAGTCTCTTGCCTAGAGTATTTGTCCCTGTTATTTAAACAGCCAAGTGAAAAAGACAGTCTACCCAGTGCTCAATTAAGTTTGCAATGCTTTCTTGCTAGAAAAAAATATTTATAACTGGCCTTCATTATAACAAACTTGCTGTGTCCTTTATAATGTAGTGAAAGAAATACTTGAGCACTGAAAAAAATGAATATACTGGGCACATAATATAACAATCAAGATATTCAAATCAGCCAGTGTCAGAGTTAGGATTTATAAATCCTGATTTGAAATGTAGGTATGAAAGTCGTAAGCAAACACGCCTGTCACTAATGAAGGTGATTACAGTGGCTCTGCTCTGAATGAGCCCATCTTGATCAGGATGAAAACAAATGGAAAATGTTCAGAATTGATTTGAGCAAATCAGGACACAACCCCATTACAGGGCAGACGCCAATGCAAAACCTAAAGGGGAATGGAGGCAATAAAAAAAATAAAATGAAAAATGAATGCGGATTATTTTCATTAACAGCCCAGCCAATTTTCTCTTTTTCTTTTCTTTTTTTTTTTTTTTTTTTTTTTTACAATTCACAAAAAAATCATATAAAAAGTCTGAAGGGACAGAAGAAGCAGATAAAAAAAAAATCCCTCTGTTCCTGGGTTCCATTTCTCAATCTAACTCGAGACATTAAGGAAAATGTACTCAGTACCCCAGTGTCCCACAGCATGGAGTGACACCTTGGTATTTGTATTGTGTATTCCTGCATGCGGGTATGCCAAGAGCCCCTCACACCCTATATCTGAAACAATGTCATAAGAAAAGAGGAAAGGGTCTCTCTTGTACTACATCCTGAGATAATAATCACGAAACCTCCCACAAAAAAAACAAAAAAAAAAACCAAAAAAAAAAACCACTCAATTTTTTTAAAAGAAAACTTGAGTGATTTGTTTTAAAGAAAAGATCAATTTCCTTTTACATTTTTTAAGATGGCAAATTGATTTTGTTTATTGCCAGGATTAAACCATTCAACTGGAAAACTGTGGCTAATTATATTTACCATCACCCACATGGGGGAAGAAAAAAAAAAAAAGACTACAGTTAATGTCTTCCAGGTATGAGAAATAAAAAAAACCTTAAAAATAAAGCAACTCAATAACAGTGTTTCATGATATAAATATTTATCATTGCAGGAGCCACTCAGAATTCTGGTGTGCAACTTTAATAAGCCCTATAATATTCCACTGAGTCTAATATTTCCAACTGTTAAAGCAAAAAAGAAATTTTTTTATTATTATTATTTGACTAGGAGTACATCATACATTATTAAAAAGCCAGCTGCGTGGGGGTTCTGAATAAGCTTTCAACTGCTGCTGAAGGTAACTGAAGAGGGAAGACATTTGAAAACCAGTGATTGTTGCAAACTAATTCATATCTCTAGGCTATGGGCAACCCTCAGCCCTGATTCGATATGTGCTGGAGTCACAAGAAAATCTCCATCGACTTGAATGAGCACAGGATCCCACCCCTACTAACGCAGTGAGAGAAGAGAGAAAGAAATACAACTCCGGGACTGTTGTAATATATGGTGACAATGCTCTGTGATTAGATTTGGCAGCCTGAGGTGGGGCTGTCATTGGTGTATTGATTTTTCCCCCCCCTCTGGAGAGTCTGCTTGCAAGGAATTAAGGGTGGCAGGGTGGGGAATAAGACTAGTTTTGTAATGACTTCTATAGCCCCAGCTGCCTGGGCAGTTGGGAAGAGGGAAGTGCTCTGCTGAAGACTGTAGTTTCAATTTTTTCTTGTGCTGGACAGTGTAAAGGTGCAGTTGCTTCGGTGCCACCTCCACAAAGAGCTTTGAAGGCAGGAGGCATGCGAGCAGGCTGCTTTCATGTCCCAGTGGTTCTGGGCTGGCCGTGGCTGCTGGCTAGTCTAACTTGTGCTGATAGACTCGTGGGGCACAGCGGTGGTAAGATGCTACCGAGTCTCAAATACAGCCATGAGTCTGGCTCTCTGAATCTTTATTCTTTTGATCAATCCGCAGAGAAATATGTCCTGGGCTTTTAAAAAGGAAACCTCTGACCATACTCAAAAAATCCAGGGGATACTTGTTTTGAAGTTACTATGACATTATCTATTATGAAAGAGGCTGGGGCTTCCTTCCATTTAGAAAATTACTTAAATGTTATCCTTTACATCTGAAATGGTGGCAAAGAGCCCCCGAAACCAGCATGAGCAACTGAGGTGATTGAGACATCTTATACGGAAGGAAAAGCTCTGTATCTTCCTAAGTAGCATTGTCAGAGTCACGGCTTGCTGCAAAAAGCAGAGATGGGTATTAAGTGGCATTGTGGCTAACATGATTATGCAAAAGAGAAGATAGTAATAATAACCCTGTCTTGCCATCACTTACAAAGGCATCTGCATTCTTGCAATTTTATATCATTTTCATGGGATTTCAGGCACACCATGTCGCCCTGCTGTGTGAATCATGTGAACCTTAGATTAGTTGCAGCAAGGAAAGTTTAGGTTAGATATTAGGAAAAACCTCTCTCACTAGGAGGACAGTAAAGCACTGGAACAGGCTACCCAGAGAGGTGGTGGAGTCTCCATCCTTGGAGGTTTTTAAGACCTGTCTAGACAAACCCTTGGCTGGGATGATCTAGTTGAGGATGGTCCTGCTTTGACCAGGAGGTTGAACTAGATGACCTTCTCAACCCTCATGTTCTATGATTCTATAATATACCCAGAAGGCATGGGAAGTAGAGCTCATACGTATTATGCAAAGACAATGAGGATTTCCAGAAAACACAGGGGGAAGAAACCGACTGAACCAAAAATAATTAAAAAAAGATTGCAAATAAAAACAAAAAACAAAAAAACCCCCCAAGCCTAGTCAGAAGACTGCATGTGTAAATCACAGCCAGCTGTGAGGACTTGCACACTGCCATTGGAATAGTAATGTGCACATAAAATTACTTATAGGCCTGTGTTAGGGTAACACTATGTGGATTTTCAGGAAGCGTTGAATTTGCAGCTGAATACAAGGCTTTTACCTGGCAGAATGATAGTTAAGCCAGCCATTTGCTTATGCTAAGTAACCATCTTAATTGTGTTAACCATTTTTGTGGAAAAAGCAGCAATTAAGCCTTTGTGCTGTGAACTAGCTACAGCGAGGAACGAGATAGGATACAGGGGCCCAAAAAGAGTGGGGATGGTACAACCTGAGACAGAAAAACAGACTGGAATGTGAAAACAACGTGTAATTGGTAACAGAATCTGAGACGAACACATGCAGAAAGGTGATGGGTGAAGAAGCCTCCAAGTTTTGGTCAAAGTCCACCCACTGATCAAAGAACAAAAGTCAAGGTCTTAGACATGCGCTCATAGCAAAAAGACACGTAAATGAGTAAAATGCATAGACAAGTCCATGTTAATGAAGCAAACAGTAAACCAAGGCAGAGCTTGAGATGGGAGAAGAAATGGGTGGGACATAGGAGGGGCGAGGGTAGAATGAATGATAATGAGCATAAATGGGGAAAAAACCTATCGTTCGTTGCTGCTCCCTGTGTTCATAGGCTGGGTGCCTGTGAGGGAGCTCACCCAAAGCTGTCTCCATTCTGAATAAAGCAGTTGTGAGCAATGTGTGCTGGTGTTTGCTCCCCGCTTGCTCTGGCTAATGAGTACCAGGATCCATGAGCAATTGGATCGTCATCTCCCTAGTCGTTGGGCGCTGCATGGAGTTGGGGTGCAACAGCCTGATCCCACATAAACATATTCTTGTGCTGATCTGGCTCAGAACAGAGGCCAATGTCGTGTGGAGTAAGAGATACTAAGCAGGGGAGATGTCCTGATATTTTTTAGCTGGGCACTGCTATTAGCAGGGAAGAGGAGTGCATTGGCCTACATCCCTCTGTCCACATCTTGCCCGGCTGTACATTCACTGTTGTAACAGCATAATTAGGCAGTGCTTCTAGCAGGAGGCAATGCAGGAGGTGGTAATTAAAATCCTCAATGTGCAGCAAAGAAACACTGATCCAATGATCAGGTTTATGCAATTATGTCCTTAACGAACATAATCTATATCATTTGCCAGGCTTCTCCTGTAATTGCAGTTTTGACTATTAACACCATTACATTTTTAAACTATTCATATCATCTATATAAAGTGTGCAATATCACTGTGTTACAGTACCAAGGCTGTGCAGCCTGCTGTTGCAGAAAACGGGACGACAAAAATTTAGAGTCGTTCCTAATAAAAGGTGGTTGTCTGTGCTTGTATGATGATACCGAAGCAATTAAAGCTCCTGTGCTTTCTATGCCTGCGTCTGTGAATATGCCGATTCCTCTTTACCAGGCTGCCAAAAAAGCTGGTTGTTTTTCCATATGCAAATTTTAACATGGATAAGGAATTATTTTGAATAAATGTTCCTCTGAAGGCCAAACTGAACAAAAGGTTTATGCAAAAGAGAGCCTGTGAGGTCCTGGACGCCAGTGTGGTGTTGATCTCTCTCAAAAGGAGTCTGGTTCTGCCCTTCACATTTTTAATGGACATTTGTAAGCATCAAAAAGCTGTTATTGGCCTAATTGTAGGATTGTAAGAGCATAAGAAAATGGGACTGCAAGGGACCTCATGAGATCATCTAGTCCAGTCTCCTGCTCAAGGCGGGATCATCCCTAACTAAACCATCCCAGCTGTTTAAGCTGCTCTTGAAAACTTCCAAGATAGAGACCCCAGTTTCTCTAGGCAGCCTGTTTCAGTGCTTGACCATGCTCATAGTCTGAAAAATCTTCCCAGTCTCCAACCTAAATTTCCCCTGCTGCAGCCTGAAGCTATCGTTTCTAGTCCTGTCCCCTACGGCCCCACGGAAAAGCCCCTCTCCACTCTCTGCTCATAATAAGACTGGAAGATCAGAGCTTCAAAAGTGAGATGTGAGAACATCACCCCTGCTGACCCTGTAACTCGGGTAAAAAGGCTGGAGTGGTGCAAATCAGTCTTGTGGGATAATTATCTCCACACAGGCACTAGAAGAAATAAGATGCCCCCCAAAGAGGCTTCATGAGCATCAAGGTATCGCAGAAGATGGGGCTGGAGAAGATAGAGACATAGGAGAAGCAGCACTGCAAAACACAATGCTGTGAAGTTTCCAAGGTATGCTACAAGCCATATGGCAGTGGAGGAAGGTTCCCCTGGCAGTGCATATTGTAAACTGGAGTATTTTAAGCCTAGAAGCAGCCCAGGTAGGAGGGTGGCTTCAAGCTCATTGAGGTTTAGGGCTTTGTGAATGTCTGCACTGATCAGAAAGGGCTGCTGGGCTGGGCAATTGGGAAGACTGGATCTCTGAAATGCACCCTATCAAGATACCTGTCTGACATCAAAGTAATATTTGAAGCCAAAAAATGTCAGTCGTGACGTTTCTTCCTCCAGCCTCTTTGTTTTTTCTCCATCGGTTCCACCTGAACTCCTGAAATAAGAGCTGACATTTGATCAGCCTATGAATAGAAATGGTTCTCTGTCGTAAAGATGATCCATGGGTTTTATTCTTAACAATATGGAGACGAGTCAGGGAAGGCTATTGCTATTTGTAGCACCTCTTTTTCCATGGTATTTTGGAAGTAGCAATTGGCCTTGAGAAGCATGCTGAGAAAGAGAAGTATAAAAGCTTAAAACAACACATAACATTTACTGCACTGCCTGGTACCAGCCTAAAAGCTATCATCAGAAAGAAGTGGCTTGACCTGGAATGACAGATGCATTACTGTTGAGTTTTCTCTAGTCGTTTTTAAAGAAGACAGAACTTCACGTCTGGCTAATCAAAGGCTTTTCTCATGAGATAAAGACTCCATTTGCTGGTTATACTGCCAGCGCTGGAAGAGGGAAAAAAGGAGCAAAATGGGTCCTTTACCAAGCACCTTGCAAAAATCCCCTGAAAGAGTACTTCATGGGTATCACAAATGAAAGCTGGGCATTAATCTTATTTTGACAATACTGGACACACAAATTAGTAAATATGCCAGTTATCTTTAATAATTGCTATTGTGTGTGGCACCATTTGGCAGGGACCTAATGAAAAGATCCATATCCCCAAAAGCTCAAAAGCTAAATAGACAAGTACACTGCAAGGTGTTGAACTCCTGGTGTCCCCTGACTCCCCTGGGAACTGAAGGCACCTAATAGCACTTCTTCTTGCTGGAGAAAGCCTAAGAAAAGGATGTTGGGGTACAACAAGGAGTAGTCTGAGCTGACAATTAAGTTGGCACTTAGCTTTTTAGTGTCATCTTCTTTGCATGGGACTGTTGTTTTTTAGTCTTTATTTAGTCTTGTGCTGAAGATTTTTGCTCATTTTTTTCAGCGAGGAGTGCTAACGTGGGTTAGAGAGTTTTTGGTGTAAGTGGGAATAAATAAAGGAAATGGTTCACAAGGCCTGTTCTTGAATTGCCCTAGGTAACAAACGTCCTACTCAGCTTCTGATACAAGCATTGAATAAAAATCAGAAAAACAAAAATGCAGAATAATAGAATTAGAGCAAATGAAAACATCTACTGAGACAATCCAAAAAATGAGTGCTGTGAACAAGAGAAAAGGAGGGCCAGAAGTCAACAGACCTAACTTTATTTCAGAAATTAGGCTTAACTTGGGCACAAAATACTGAGAAAATGGATTTTTCTGTTTGGGGTCCCCAATCTGAGACTGGTGCAAGAAGGATGGATGGACTCAAAGGAGTGATCCCAACATCTCCTGTAGCCCCAGGGATTCGCCAGGACACCAGTTGGCCTCCTTCTCCTAGCCAGACAGGGCAAGAGAGATGACCCAGTTGACACTGTTATTTCCAGTGGGAGTTAGTGGTAGAATGTGAAGTTTGGGGTCATGTTATCAGCAGGGATCCCAGTTTTCTCTGATTAAAAAAAAAAAATCCCCAATTTTTGGATTGAAAGAAGTAACCCAAAAGCCACATTTTTCTGTGATTAAAATGAAACACCACTACACACACACACACTAGTGGTATTTAATTTTAAGGGAAAATGTGGATTTTGGTTGCTTTTTTTTAATTTAAAATTGGGGATTTTTTTTCTATCAGAGAAAACTAGAATCCCTGGTTATCAGCCACAGTCTCCTGTGCTATTTCTCTTCCCTTTCATATTCCTTGTCTATTAAAGACAGCTGACTTAGTCAGCCAAGACTGTTGTGGGCCATCACTAGAGAGGCAGCTAGAAACACTGGTGCAGACACCAAAATGCTGATAGGAGTTCACCATATCTCAGAATGGCTGATAGGATGGCATGATGCTCGGTCTGTATTTATTCTCGTAGGAAGCTGAAAGTGGGAGTCATAAATCGGATACAGAAGCCACATCTTCTGTCTTTGCTCCTTTTCCCTCCCTTGCTATGTTTGTCTTGCTTCATCTTCAAGAAAACGGGCTTGGACTCTAACTACAAGAGTAGCAACAGCTCATCTCAAGTAGCTGTTTGCCGTTCCCCAAAAAGGACAGTTAATAACATCTTCAGTACCGGTGACAAGACAGTCAAAAAAAGGGAGTGAGGAGCTCCCTAGGAAAAGTTTCTTTCGGCTAAAAGGGAAAGGGGATAACATGTCTGGTTAAAACAAAAGCTTGCCTTTGGACTTAAATTCTGTACACCTAACATCTCCACTTGGCCTCCTGTCTTTTGTATTTGATTTTTGGTTTTGTTGCCCCTTCACTTGGTTTAAGTGGCTTGCTTCCTGCTATAAAAGACAAATATTCAGGAGGATGTTCTGGCTTGGGAGTGATCTTCTTTCCAAATTCTTTTAAGGAAAAGAGATGGATATTTACTGTAGTGCACAGGTTCTCAAACTATGGTCTGTGAGCTCCATTCAGGTAGTCTGCAAAAAGGTTGAGTCTGCAAAAAGGTTGAGGAACAATTGAGAATACCTATACTTAGCCCTGCACTTCATTTATTTTTATTAGTTTATTAAGTCGTCCACGAAGAACCTCGGCAATTTTCAAGTGGTCCACGAAAAAAAAAGTTTGAGAACCACTGCCCTAGTGTAATTATAATCACAAGAGAGGGAGCTCAGTGCAGCCATCTCATGTCATCACCCTCAGGATATTTTTTTCAAAGTTCTGACTATTTCTCACCCATCTAATTAAGGATGTAAAACTGTCAGAGGTGGGAAAATTCACAGGGTCATTGTTGGCATGATTTTAAAATCCCAATTCATTTTGCATTTGTTCTCAGTGATCAGTCAACATTCAGTAAGTCATGCATTAGACGCCATCTCCAAAATACAGCTCCCTGCTGCATGTAATTTTAAAATACACATAAACTTTTCAGCAAAAGTACAACTGTTTTGAATGGGCCAACAGCACGTTTAGCACTGCAGGGCTGTGAAATAAATAGAAAAAGGAAGGGACTCCAGGTCAAATCCTAGCTCCATTCAAGATTTTCTTCACTCACACAAAATAATGACAGCAAATATTTTCTGAAGCACCAAGAAATTATTTGCTAAACCTGGTCTACTTTAGGATTGATTTAGGATGCCTTTAGGAATCTTGTAGTGAATGGATTGAAAATGGCATAGGGCAAAACTCGCAATATTTAGAACCCCTGCGGAAGTCATTCTGGACTAAAGCTGGTAGACTTGAGCCCTGGGAGGGGTACCTATACCTACTATATAGGCATAGTATTTGTACTGTATCTGCAGAGGTTCGAACCAGCATGGGTCTGTTCTGCTCCAAGTAATGGGTGCTGGATTTCCAGCGATCACGTGCCATTTTTCACTCCCTGGGTGTCACAGAGCTCAGCTCAGTGGGTAAGGCCACGCAGGCTAGTGCCTGGGTAGGAGCAGTGTTAATGTGGGGCAGATGAGGGTTGAAGCCAGAAGAGAGGCAGCATAGTCAGGCTAGCAAAGCTACTCGCCTCCGATCTCCGCAGCTTCTCCCTGGGGTGGGGAAGACACGTGGAGGGCAATATCCCTGCATCTTTCCCACCTACCCCCACAATTAAGCAAAACACTGCACGTTCAGAAACGAGCTGCTCACTTCCTTCAAGAAGTCAGGCCTTAAATACTCACGACACTTCTACCTTGAAAATGTCCTTGGGACACTAAGTTCAGATAAGACCTTGCTTTAAATAAAAGCCGGCAGGACAACATGTTCCAATTTATTTGAAACTATTGTCCCTAAGCAGCAATCCAAGACTTAATAATCCAAGAATGTGCCAAAAGATATTACATCCTCCTACCATCATAAATAAGAAATGGAAAGATTGATAAGAAGCTTCCTTTATTTACTAGCAGCTTTGCCTTATTTATGAGTATACCTTCCTATATCAGGAATTATTTGTGATCAGGCTCCTGGTCAACTGAAAATGTTTCTCTTTGTCGATTTTTTTTTTTCTCCTACAAGAAAGTAGGTTTGTCCTAAACGTGCCTGGCATGATTTTGTCACTGTATTTCTATGCAAAAGGAAGCTCCAAAAGAAACTAAAGAATCAGTGCTGTGGCCAAATAGCTTAAATTCAGAGCAAGTGCACATAGGGACATTAACACAAAACCAGCATACATGAGAAAAGAATCAAGTCACACATATTAAGTACTTTCAGCATCAACCCTGTAAAGATAATGTATCCGAGTAGGCTCATCAAACTCTGAAATCACTCGGGCATGTAAAGCTACTGCTGTACGTGCATTTGCATGGTTAGGGCTGTCATTTATTCATAGACATTACAGTTGCAATTCAGCTCACGTGTAATTCTACCACCGCTTAATATAGACTAATCTGGAACTGACTTTTTGTCCATCTTGAACATCTATTCCATTCAATCGTTTCTACTTTAAAATAGATATACTTTAAAGATACATGAAGGAGGTGGGATATATTACCCTTTCATCACTACAGTCAATCCAAACACATGACTCTCTAATGTATACCAGTGTGAGACTGTTGATGTCAGTGAGGGGTGATTTATACTGGGCTGGACAGGAACAAAATCAGGCCCCAAATTTCCCAAAATAAAGAAAGGGAAAAGTGATGGAAATTACTGCACTAAAGTGTATGTTTTCAATTCAAGAGGAGACTTCTGGTAGAGATTTGCTTCGAAATTCTCCCTGGGGGAATTTTGAAAATCTCCCTCTATGTTTTTCTGTTGATCAGCATCTAAAGCTGCGATTAAAATTTTCAGTCTTCCAGGTACACTATCTTTTAATGTGTCGCATCACTACTTGATTGACTTGTTTATTTGAGCTCAGATGATAATCAATGCCTTTGACACCTGTTATTCAAAAGCTTGTAACATATTATTGTGTTTGTATTCCCTGATTTGCACAGATGAGATACTTTTGGTTTCAATTACTTTTACTTCTTTAGTTATTCACTAAAGTAAATAAAAGCAAATAGTAGCTTAGGTTTGTTACGGGATTTTTTAAATTCAGAGGTATTGATTCTTCTAGTCAACTGAAATGAACTGAGTCCCTGAAAATGAAAACATTATTAAGAGAAGCAAACTCATGTCTTCCTCATATTTGTCATGAGTTGACAATGCCTTTGTCTTTTGATCTATTTATTTTTTTCTACAATAAATATAGCATTTTTATCCCTGGTTCATCACTATTAAACTGCTGTGAATATCAGCTTAAAAAACCTGTGCTCTATTCACCACTACCAAGCACATTAGAACAGAAAGTAATGATTTGCAACAATTTTCAACACTTACAGCACATTTACCCAGGAGCCAGTAGCTATTGGAGTCGATCATTACAATGCTGTAAGAGAACATAATGCAGAGTGGTTAAGGCATCTTGCTCCAGTGCACAAGTTTTAGTTGTCTCAAACTTATGTAAATGATCACGGTCAAACTGACCCAGATGCAAATAGATGCCTGGCCAGGGAGAATCAATGGCAGCTAATCATGGTGCTAAATCCAACACTCCCTTACGTTGGGGACAAAAAATAGCATGCCTTAGCCTCGCCCTAGGGACCGCTGGGCTTTGACTGTTCTTCTGTCACATACCACGGTTGTATCAGCACCAAACAACTATTATACATCTTTCATTACTATTATTCAGTTGTCAAAGACAGCATTGCTGGTATTTATTTTATTGACTCCAGACTAAAAAGAGAGCACTACGTACTTTGAATTATCCCTGTGCTGTGCTCCAGCTACTTTATTTTCCTCATTAATGGCCCAATTATACCCATTTGCTACTTGTTACCGATTATTTTCATTTAACACATGCAAATTGATGTGGCAAAGCTCTGCTCCCGTACCCTCAGACACAACCGATTGGTGTTCGGGGCTGATGACATTTCCTTTGGGAATTGGTCTACCTGCCATGTGGCTACATCAGAGCATTGCTGAAAGGTCAGCGTAACAGAGAACACAAGATGGGGTTCCCTCTGCCGTCATCAGGACTTATCTCATGTAGGGTGGTGTGTTCTCTGCTGGTGACAGCAAGCCTAGAAATACGTAGCTCTGGTTTGACTGCCCCAGGTCAAGCACAGGGGCAGAGACTGGAGTTAAAATAGAAGGATATGAAAAGAAAAAAGCCTACAATGTGACAGAAGTGTTCCTCGTGGCCACTCAGAATTGGAGCCCAACCTCTACTTGTTGGGTCCTTAGCAGCCTGGATGCATCAAAGATGCACACATGGTTTCTACTTCACCCAGGTCCAACCTGTCCTTGGGAAGGACAACGTGATGTATCTGTGACAGGTAGATCATCTTCTCTCTGAATGAGTCTACCAAGGTCTTTGCATTACAAACTAAAATGACCTTGACCGTGTTAGTATCATTATTGGTATCGTTACCACAACTTCTGGTAGCAACAGCAGGACTGGCTCTATTGCTTCTGGCTGTTTGACTGATGCTTCATTGCTAGGCAAAGCTGCAAGTAATCCTCATCATTTCTAGGTCTGGACCCTGACATGGCACTCTAATAAATGAGAGGTAGACCTGAACAGCACCCATGGGGAAAGTTAATTAGTAGTCATGCAGAAGTGTGCACACCCTCTTAACTACACCTAACATCATTGGAAACTACCCTGACCTGCACACAGACATCAAACACTTACTCTTCCCTAAGTGAGATGCATGAACTTTTTAAAAGCAGCCCCCCATATTATAATGGGAGGTTGAGTGTGAAGCACTGGTTATCATCATCCTACAGTCACCTACTTTAGTTTTAGAGATTGGGGTTTTCTTTTCTTTTAAGATGGATAAAATAGGTAATGTCCGGGAGGCATCCGCTCCAGATTCCCAACCAGGACTATGGAACAGCCAAAGTGACCTGGAGGGAAACCTATTACCAGTCTTATGTTGAACCTGGTGGTATTTTCAGTACGGGCTCTTCAGACCTTCATGCACTGCTGATGTCCATAAAAAAAGTCAACATCAGTAAAGCTCACTACTAGCAAGGCTGAGGGCTTTGATTTCAGATGCTCCCAGCAATTAGTGAACAAACAGGGAATTATTTCTATCAACCTTTAAATGGATCATGCTAGGTCTTCTGCTCACTCTTCATTACCATGCTTGGAGGGGTTTATTGCACTGCAGACATGGAGATAACCCCATCCATACTCTGTAATGGAAATTAATTTTTAATTCCTCCCAAACAGTAGTAGCAGTGAGTCCTCATGTGGGTGTGCTTTGAGCCAGCTATGCACACAGTTTAAAACTCTCTTCCTAAGGTTTGCTGTCTGACACTGTATACTCCCTCATCTCTTTCTTGCCGAGAAAGAGAGCAGTGCAGATCACAAGGGAAAAGTTCACTTCAAAAACACATGTCTCAGCAAACTGAATTTACCTTTTGATTGCTGGCTGCTCCCTTGTGCTCTGGAAGCCTTTTTTTCAGTCCTACAGTGAGATTAAAAGCCAGGCTGCGGTGTTGCATTTTTGCTTCAGTGGGAAGATGTACTGGCCGGACTAGTAGTTAACTTCTGGCTCAGTTGTCTAGGCTGAAATCACGCAATGGGCCTGTGAGCTGAAGACCCAGCCAGGAACTTGGTGGATAGCCAGGAAGCCAATCCAGACACAGGGCAAAGGAGATTCAGTATCTTTTCAGCCCTTGCTGAAGGAAAACCTCCCCAGTGGTTTATTGGTGTTATTCCCCTGAGGATAAAGCTCTGAGGTGGGAATTATCCCTGGGTGCACCTACATGAGACATTTACTCTGCAGAGCTGCCTGCCCTATTAGGCTGATGGAAAGTAATTAACTCCAGTAGATACAAGTAATACCTTGCGGCGGCATTCAATGCACAGCAATGAATCTGTAGACACTGGCAGGGCTGCCTGCCAGCTAGTCCTGCACTGGAGAGCCCTCGTGCCCCAGCCTTTTTTTCTTATTAGTGGAGAAAAACATTATGTGGACATGCAAGTCCCCCAGAGCTGTGATGCCAGTGCAGCTGGCACCTGCAAAACCTACATTGCCCCTTAACAGGTTCCATGGTGAGATAACCAGGATTTTGGCAATCTGTTGTAATTCCCAATTAAAATTCAATATCATTTAATTGGTTCATTCTTAGTCAGACTCATCTGTGGTTCATTCAGACTATTCTTGTCTCAGCCAGTGCCCTACTGAGTGACCTTGAGGTAGCGTCACTGTACAGACCCCAATTTCACTCTCAGTAAAATGACAATAATGGTGCTGATATTATCAAATGCTATGAGACCTTACATCGTATAAGAGCTGGATATAATAATATTTATTAGAAGATGGGTAAAGAAAATAACAGGTTTCAAGCTTTCAACGTTTGTTTTCAGAAATGCTAGAATGCTTCCAGATGTTTGCTGCTCGAATGGAAGCTGATGTTGTTATCAAGCCAAAAGATCCACATTTGAAAGTATAGTGATAAAACCTGAAGAATCGGAAGAGGCTCCTGTTTTCAGCCACCTCCAAGTTTTGCATGCAGAAAACAGCCTCTTTCTTGAAAGCAGTTGGACATTTATTTGAGTCAAGTGAGTAATCCCAAAGCAATCCCGAATGGAAAATTCATGGCGTACATCAGTTTGCAGGACTGCAGAGAAAAGTTGCACATATTTGTATCTGAAAAACCTCTCTGTGTCCATGCTAATTAGGTACCTTTCTACTCATTTTGCTACTAAGAGGAAACACTTGTGGTATAGCAGCCTAGTTTTGGCACCAGCAACTTCTGAGTACTAATCTGCACTCTGACACTGGCTCTTGTTCATTGTATAGAGCAATTTGTTCAGCACTTCTGTTTCTCCATCTTATCATGTGTAAAATGGAGTTTTACAAGTTTGTTGTGAGGCTTATCTTGCGTGTAAAATGCCTTAAAAATGCCAAGAGTTGTACAAGACAGGTTAAGAGCCACGTTTTTAGTTCAAAGAATGCATGTGACACGACAGAGCTTTCAGTAGCATTAATGCACCACATAGAAAATGCTACGGTATTCAGAATTAAGCTTTTATTCTGCTAAAGGTACTAACACATGGTGTTCAAAAACTGACAGAAATAGTTGCAGCCATATTGCTTATGCCAGCAAGCTGATGCTTCTGAAGATGTTGCCAAATGCTGGGCATACTTCTCAGTTCTTCCAAATGAGAAAACTTACGAAATGTCAGACGATATCTCCAGAGGGGCCTAACCAGATCCTGCAAAATGCCGAGTACTCTCGGCTTCTATTGAAGTCAACTGGAATATTTTCTTATTGATTGAGCCCTACCTAGAAAAAAAATTGTGCAAGAACAAAATGTTGCTTGTCCTACAGTGCCAATGCTTGTTTATATACATAAGCAAGATTCAAGACAGTATCCTGGAAGAAGGAGAGAAAAACCTGTCAATAGAAAAAAACACCTTATTGAGATAGATATATATCTAGATATATATAAATTCTAAGCATAAATTAAGCACAGTGTTATTCAAGCCTCATAACTGCATCTTGGAGGCTTTGAAAGAACACAGAAAATGTAAATATGAACTCAAGGAAACATAATTACTTGTCAAAGAAATAGAGCTAATACTTTGAACACCTATCCACTGAGATCCGCTCATACTCTCAGATTGATGTTCTTCTAAATAAAAAGATACCTTTCACATGCTATTGTGCTTCTAGAGGTAGCCACATATTTTTTTCAAGTATACACGGCTTTGTGTTTCAAAAGTTATTTTTTTAATCATCGGAATTTAATGACAAAAAAATTGCTATCTAGACTGACACAATTTTGCCTGCTTGATAATAGTTTTTAAGCAGAAGAACAATCTGACACATTAGAATGCTGACTTGTATCTTAACAAGAGAAGTTTTTCACAGGTAGTTAAAAAAAGATAGCCAATTTTACCTGGAAAAGAATACTGTGCAATAATTCTGCTATTCTGTAATTTATTTGCCGTTTCTTTCTTCATTTTTTTTTTTTTTACTGTTTGGAACATTTGCCTGAAAACAGGACTTCTGTTGTTCAGAAACGCGTTGGTTGCTGCTGTTCAAGTCACCACAGGAATTCATACCTGTCTTTTTGTGAGGCCACGATACAATCAGGTATCAGCAAAGATCACATCAATAGATTAAACAAACACAGGAAGACAGGCCCCTTCCATTTTAAAATATTCCCGAGCCCAGACTGAAATGGGAATTAGGATCCAGGGATTCGGATCCCAAGCCCCCTCTCTATACATTCAAAAGGTTTAGATTTGAACATCTAAGCTCTCTCTAATGTTTATCTAATACAATTAATGTGGTTTACGTATATGCGTCCTCAGAGTAACAAGGGCCGTTCCAGTTCTTGGTGAGCCAGGACAACGTGAACGCTCAGAGAAAATGGATGAACAGTCCGTTTTGGAAAAGTTCTAACAATAAACTCGAGTTTTTCCTTCCCAGTTTTTATTACTAGAATCATTTGCATGTAAAGAGGGTCTTTGTGAGGTTCTGTTTCTGTGGAGATAGAATCCTTTTGATTGTGACATCACAGTTATTCATCGAGGAAATTATTTTATTGTCACAATGAGGATTAAGGTTTCAAGAAAGGAGTGAACAGGAGGGACTACCTGATCAGCCACACAACAGAGGTCCCCCTTCATACCTGTATGCCTAATACAACAAAAGAAGGGGAAATAACACAGAAGCAATGATATGCTATATTAACACTTCTTTTCTGAACACAATGTTTCAGCTAACAACCATCTCAGGAGGAATCAGTGAGCCACATTTTTATAATTCTCACTATCCTTCATTTTCAGAGTTGCTTGGAAAATATTCAAAATGTATCAACAGCGGTTGCAGTGCTGCAGTTTTATTTGGGACAGTTATGTTTATAAGTTTTTTAATATATATTCCATATCTGGCAACAGCCTTCCAGGTGTTCTTTTGCATTTCACTTATCACTTTGTATCAGAAAAAATCAGAGTGCTTTGTAAACATTAATTAATACCATATGGAAGTGATCCAGTGGGCATGGCCTATAGCTCGCATTGTAACAAATATTGGTCACATGCACCAACTGTTTAAGTGCTTAGCATCTTTTTTCCCCCATTGCCTCCTTTGGAACATAGTTGTACTCTGATTAACTACATAGAACTAGGTGAAAGGAAAGCAGGTGTCAAAAAGCTGCTATTAGAAGCCTTAAAAATGATGGGAACTACTTGTTTTATGGATGCTATGCCTTGGCATTTTCAAGGCGACTAAGAGCACCCATGATGCTGACTATTAGGAATCTTGAAAATGAAGCTGGTTTGTCTAGCAGACACCTGCTCTTTGTCTTACAAAATGAAGCTAGTAAATTTTGGGTAGGTGACCACCCGTCCCTAATTGGGTGGGACAGTCCCGACAAGGGAAAATTAAGTCTCGGTCCTGGCCTGCATGACTCTGGGACAGCATTTTTCCTGGATTCCCAGTATTGTGCAGGGATCCAGGTTTTCTGTGCACCATGGAAAAACATGTGAAATGGCAGGTTTCCCCTTACAGGCTGGCAGAGCTCCAGGGAACGGGATGCAGGGGGCACCATGCGCATGTGAACACGTGCATGTGTCCAGGAATACAGCCCCAGGCAGCAGTGGAGAGCATCTCTCCCAAATGCCTGAAGGTAAGTCTATGGGGAGGGGGGCAGATTGAGGCCCCCACAGTGAGAGGGAGTGGGGCAGGTTTGGCAGCTGGGGCTGGGGGTGCTGCCCAGCCAGGGCAATACATGGAGCCCGGGGCAGGAATGTGAGGCTGCAGAGCCCGGCCGCGGAGCGGAGCAGGATGGAGCCACGGGCGGCTCATCCAGAAGGTGGAGAGGGGGGAAGCTCCCTGCTGCTGCATGCACTCCCCGGAAGGGAGGCATAAGGGGGGGGCCTGTGCTTCCCTAGATTTGTACGTGGGGTGGGGAAGGATGTAGGGCTCTCCTGCCCCCAACAGCCCTGCACCAGCCGCACCGCCTGCTCACCTGGCAGCAGTGGTGCAAAGTTGTGTCCCTCGCTGCGGCTGGGCACGCAGGGGGCACCTTGCCATGGTGGCCCAGCTGGTGCAGGCTCCTGGGGATGGACAGCAGAGCGAGGAGCCCAGAGCCCACAGTGGACAGCCCACATCCCCCCCACAGGCTCTGCAGCTGGCCCTTGTTCTACCTTGCTGCTGGCCGTTGGCTGCTCCTGGGAACAAAGCTCCTATTTCACAGCCCTGCAGATGGCATTTAATACATTCTGGTAAAGCAGTCCCAGCTTTTCCTTCCATCTCAAACAGAATAACCCAGCTCTGAGCCCCGGCCTACCAGTGGAGCGTCTAGTTTAACGGGAAAACCAGGTGTTGCTTTCTACAGGAGGATGCTGGCTGCTGTTCCCCTTTGCAGATGCAACAAAAATGGTCTGGGGGTTGCGGCACATGATTTATGAGGACAGGCTGAGGGAACTGGGCTGATACAGTCTGCAGAAGACAAGACTGAGGGGGATTGAATAGCAGCCTTCACCTCCCTGCAGGGGGTTGCAGAGAGGATGGAGCTGGGCTGTTCTCAGTGGTGGCAGATGACCGAACAAGCAGCAATGGGCTCAAGTTGCAGCAAGGGAAGTTGAGGTTGCATAGTAGGAAGAAATTTCTCACAAGGAGGATAGTAAAACACTAGAACAGGTTGCCCAGAAAGGTGGTGGACTCTCCATCCTTGGAGGTTTTTAAGACCTGGCTAGACAAAGCCTTGGCTGGGATGATGCAGCTGGGGCTGGTCCTTCTTTGAGCAGGGGGACAGACTAGATGTGACCTCCTGAGGTCCCTTCCTACCCTCATTTTCTGTGATTTCTAAGTCTAGATTGGCTCCCACAGTGGGGTTAATGTGCCTCCCAACCACCAAGCCAACACTGAATCCACTCCAGGTTTCCAGAAGAGCAGCCTGCCCGCAACATGCCACGCGAACATGCCCGCGTGCTTGCATATTCAGGTGGTCCTCAGACTTACGACACAATTGGTTCCTAAAAACCGCATGTCAAGTTGAAATGTTGTAACTCAGAACTGATGTTCCCATACGAGCAATGTTATAAATGGAAGATTGGTTCCTGAACCCAGGCCCGATACCCTGTTTTCACCAGAATAACCCAGAATTTTGTGCTCAACCAATTATAGATGAGTAATATAGCTACATGAATGTATTTATATTATAAATAGCAATCGTATGGATTTGGAAGGACTTCTTTGCTGGACCTTTTGAAGGGTTCTTGGCTGGACCTTTTGAAGGGCTCTTGTTACGAGTCTTCTCAGGAGTCTTGTCCACAGCTTTGCTGAGACTCCCGCCTGCTTTCTTAAAGAAAGCATCCCAGGAAGTTGGCACAGTTGTGCTCCGGGGAGACTGGCAATGCCACAAACTCCTTCACCGGCGTGGCGCTGGGTCCGGCGTTGTCAAGTCAAACCCAGCGTCCAAAAGCGTCCACGTACAAACGACAGAAGTGCCGTTTGTTGCAAGTCAAAACTGATATCAAGGGGTCCATTTACAAACGTTGTAAGTGCTGTTCATCACAAGTCAAGACTGACGTCACGGTGTCCTTTTTTGAACATCCTAAGCGCCATTCGTCGCAAGTCGAGACTGACATTAAGGTGTCTGTTTATGAACATTGTAAGTGCTGTTCATTGCAAGTCCCAACTGCCATCAGGGTGTCTGTTTTTGAACATCCTAAGTGCCATTCATCGCCAGTCAACGTCACGGTGTCTGGTTTTGAACGTCAGGAGTGCCGTTCGTCGCAAGTTGAGACTGATGTTGTCTATTTCTGAACATAGTAAGTGCCGTTCATTGCAAATCAGAACTGATGTCAAGGTGTCCGCTGTCACACGGCTTCAGTGCCGTTCGTCGCGAGTCCTGGCTGACGTCAAGGTGTCCATGTACAAGTGGCCGAAGTGCCACTCCTCGCAAGTCGAGACTGACGTCAAGGTGTCTGTTTACGAACGGCGTAAGCGCCGTTCGTCGCCGGCCAAAGCTGCCATCGCGGCGCCCGTGTCCGAGCGTCCCCCGCACCGTCGCTGTGTGCGGCGTGTCCCCGCGCGGGGCGTTGGTCAGTGCGAAGCCCCCCGGCGCTCGCGCGTGCTCGCGGCTCGTCAGCCGTTGGCGGCAGGCCCGGGCCGCGGCCTGTGCCGGGCGGGCGCCAGGGGGCGCCGGGGCCTGTCGTGGCGGGCCGGGCCGGGCCGGGCCGGGCGCCATGGGGGAGGCGGAGGGCGGCTCGGCGGAGAAGCCGGCGCCGGCGGCGGCGGGGGGAGCGGGGCCGGAGCCCGGCGCGGCGGCCGAGGAGGCGGCGGTGGTGTGGAGCCCCGAGGTGGAGGTCTGCCTCTTCCATGCCATGCTGGGCCACAAGCCCGTGGGTGAGCGCAGGCCGCAGCGGAGCCTCGGGCTCGCGTAGCGGCGCCGGCCGGGGAAGGCGCGCGGCGGGCGGGCGGGGCGGTGGGTACGGTCAGGATGAACCCACTGCTCAGCAGCAGCGGGGGCAGTCTCAACCGGGTGCTGGGACGCTTGGGGGTGTTCGGTGCCAAAATACAATTCACAAAAACCCCCCACCACATTATAAATCAAAATCCCAGCATGGCGATTCTCAGCCAGGGTGTTGCAGCCCCTGGGGTGCCTTGAGATCCTCTCATGGGTACCAAGCAATGCTAGCATAGTGAGGGGTGCCAGCATGATTCACCCAGGAGAAACCCAGAGATTATAAATAGGAACCCATCGTGTTTAAAACTGTTCTGACCCATTGTGGTCTTTCTGAGCCCTTTGCACCAGAAAACTTGCTCTGGTATTTTGCTGAAGTTAAATCATGAATGAAAATTAAGAGCTGTCGTTTTCCAAAGGGAAAACCTCTAACGAGGTGTCTATCGTGGGGTACCTTGAGTCTAAAAAAGGTTTTATTATATATTTTAAAAAAACAAACCCCAAAACCAAGAGCTGGCATTTTCTGAGTGGCATCACGAGTTTAAAAAGTTTGAGAACCACTGCTTTAGATCAAGAGACAGGAGTGGTGCTGTCTTGGGTATTGGGCGTTTGTTGTGTAGGAGTTGATAGCAATAAGCAAGAAGACCCAGAAACTTATTTATTTGATTACGTACCTTTGGATAACCTACAGTCTTTCCAAACTCTACTGGTTTGCACTTTGCACAAGCTCTGCAGTCGAGGAAAGCCCATTAACACGACCTGGCATTTTATGGTTAGCCCAGCGTAGTTCAGTATGAATTATGCCGTGATGTGATCACTACATGTAAACCTAGTGGATATCACTGGTGGCTCAGACTTCTTCCTTCCTTCAGGTGTGAACCGCCACTTCCACATGATTTGTATCCGAGACAAATTCAGTCAAAATATCGGACGTCAGATTTCATCCAAAGTGATTTGGGACCATCTAAGCACCATGTATGACATGCAAGCACTTGTAAGTATTGAAGCTTGGTGTAGGGGGATTACTGATTTTTCTTCTGTAGGCTTCACTAGCTTTCTTACAAGTGTCTTAGTCAAAAGGCTTGAATCTTCTGTCGCAGCGGAAATTGGGACTAAATCCACTGGAGTTTTCCCTGTGTGAAACATTACAGGAGGAGAGAACCCAGCCCGTTATTCTTGGCATCACATCTTCATGGAGTTCTCTGGAAAATTTTTGGCCGTTACAACCCGACCTTGCAAGTCATAGGTTCATACTTAACATTAGCCCTGTTAGTAAGTCTATGCACCTGCACAGAGTTAGTATGCAGGACCCAGGGCATTATTGTCATACGGGCATCTTGATGTCTACTATTACAAGACTCCTGACCTCCCACTTATGAATGATTTAAACTTCTCCTGCATATGAAATGACTTGTGTGTGTTAGAAGACTTCCAGACTGATTTTAACAAAATCCTTTACAGATTTTTTTTTTTCTTTTTAAGCATGAATCTGAGATTCTCCCTTTCCCTAATTCTGAGAAAAACTTCATCCTGCCTGAGGAAATTATTCAAGAGGTGAAAGAAGGTGAGGTTTGATACCCGTGTTTATTAGTTTCAAAACAGGAACCAACCTGAAGCCAAATCACTGTGTTGTGATGTTAAGGAGCATGGTATATATCCATAAGTGAAATATAGATAGGCTCTTTGATACCTTGATTTGGTACCAGCAGATTCTGTTTAGAGACTTTGGGTATGAAGTAGGTCTTTCACTTACTTCAGTGGGACCTGGATGCAGAGATGAGAGAGGAATTTGGCCCTTTGGAAATAAATCCAGGGAATCAAAAATGTATTTGGGCTTGTTTTGCACTTCTTGGCTATAAATACAAGGCCTGCTTGTCAGCTTTTGCCAGGACAGAATCTTCCTCATTAATACTTTGATTATAGGTTTATTATTGTTGTGCTTGAAAAAAGGCTACTACAACATAGCAGATGAAAATCCATTGTACACACGTAGTAAAATCCTTACTGGGTAAGAATTATTAGGCAACTGAACAGCAGTACAGTTACTTTTTAAGCACTTAGGGCTCCTGTACACATGTAGGGAGGCTGCTCCGACATGCTGTAATTACAGCGCGTTAATCGAGTATGCTGGAGCATGGTTATTACCACGTTTCAGCAGACTTCAGTGTGGCACCACGTGGATCAGTGTCTCCACACTGAAAAATGGTAGCGGGGTCCTTTAAACTAAAGCTTGTTTGATGAGCTTTAGTTCAAAATGCCCCATTGCCTTTTTTCAGTGCAGGGACACTGATGCATGTAACACTCTTGAGTGCTCTAAGAGCTGCTCTAATTAAAGTCTCCCCCCCGTCCTCCCCTGCCTCCCAAAGCATGTTTATAAGCACCCTAAAAGACATTTGCTCTTTGCCTGTGTGCCTTACAAAACACCTGTGGTAGCTGGGTATTTGGTATAATTATTCCATTTTTATTGTTAGGTTTTTATATTTTATTTGTGTGTCATTTTTAAGAGTGCTATTACTTTCTGTTATATTTTTCATGCACCTTTTCTCATAGCTGTCTTACAAATAACTTGAAAGAAAATTTTAGAATTTGATCTTTAATGTGCTTAGAGCATTCAAGCAATACAGTTGCATTTATATGCAATTCTAAAATCTGCTCTCTTAATGTGTTTTCCCATGAAGTTGACTGCCTCATCATTCCAAAACTTATTTCTACTTGCAGCAACTCTCAGTATACTCTTTACCGACATGACAGAAATCTTTGTTTAAAAGGAATACAGCCAAAATTTGGGTATCTGACAACGATCTGGATTTTTAAACTACATCAGAATGTTTCTTAACTACTAGCTACAATATACGTTTGGCTAAAAGGTTATATTTGAAGTTCGGCATAATTAACTAGTCCAAGCCATTGCAATGTATTTTGTTTGCTTACCATCTCACTTCTGTTTGTATTAAAAAATAACTACACCAGAAACAGATAGGATAACATCTACCTTACTAATTGGTGCCATACTTCTACATTGTGTGTTGCTGTCAGCAATGATGGACATCTAATTGTTCTTTTCATCAAACTTTTTTGGGTGATGGGTGATTTATCTGCTTTGAGTTACAGTTGACACTCACAGTGACTAGTTCTGTACTGTACATTTGTTGCTGGAAAGTTGTGTTGGTTCAGGAAAAGGTAAAATATACTTTTATCTATCAGTCAGTCATGAATTGTTTAATAAATTCTTTTACAGGAAAAGTAATGATTGAAGAAGAAGTGAAGGAAGAAATAAAAGAAGAGCTAGAACCTCATGCAGGTCCAGATGAAGGTACATTTATACTTTTTGGACTTCATAGCCATGTTTATTAGGGCTGTGTGAAGCTTCAGTTGCTGATTTGATTTGGCGGCGGCTCGGCCAGTTTTGGCGGTCAAATCTCCAAATCTAAATTGAATCAGGAGACCCTTTAACCTCTCCAAATCGATTCAGACATAGAGACAGCTTTAAATGTTTTTTCTACATACCTCAAGGTACCAGGCAGCTCGTGAATGCTGAGATGGTGGGGCGGATGGAGCCATCCCACAGCAGCGCAGGGGGATCCTCAGCGTGCTTGGCAGCACTTCTGGTCCACTTCCAGGTCTGCCGGGGAGTGCGCTGCCCCCACCCCCGCACTCCCTTGACTTGGCGACTGGTACCTCCTGGGTCTGGGGGCAGCACCTGGGGTCCTCTCATGGCCAATTGCTGAGCTGCAGGGGTGGCCCCCTGCATGCTCGGCAGTGGACCAGAAGTGCTTCCGGTCCACTTCTGGGTCTGCTGCTGAGCACGTGGGGGGCCCCCCCATTCTCCTGTGGGATGCTCCATCCACCCCACCATTGCAGCATTCATGAGCTGGTACCTTGAGGTATGTAGAAAAACCTTTTAAAGCTGTGTTTATGGCCGAATCACCAATTCTCCGAATCAGCATTGACTCTTCAGATTTGGCCAAATCAAATCGGGACAGTGATCCAAATCAATGAATCAAATCACTGTCCCCGGAATCGGGCCAAACTCGAATCGAATACGGCCTGCTTCACACGCCCCTAATGTTTATCTAGAAGACAGCAGAAAGTTGTGAGGGCATTATTTCAAGTGATAGTCCAAAAATCTGATCTACTTTGAAATTGGTATGATGTGATGTGGACTCTCTAAGAGTATAAATCCATTGTTAAGAATTAATTTTTTTTTTTCAAATGTACAGAAACCATTGTCCTGGAAAGGGACACATTTAAATTCCATTTTATGGTCTTGCAGTTGCATTGAACAACGTGCATGTTCTAAATTATGTTGGTCTCTAAACAGCTAATTTAAACTACAGGAACAAATGGGAGAGAATAAATGGTCATAGCTGACTGTGAGTGGCAAAACTGCATCATTGTAGAAACCTGGTCTCAAGATGACAAAGGCATTGATTACTATAACAAGGTTCACATTCAAAACAGTCTTCTGGTTAGGTGCTTATGGTAATTTCTGCTAAATCAGGGCTGTCTAACATCTGGGTAACCAGGAGCTGCGTGAGGCATGGCCCACAGTCCCAGGGACCACACACGGCAGGAGCTATAGATTTGGAGGCCACTTGCCATGCATGTCCTTTCTTCCATCCCCTTCACCCACCTTCAGTGCAAGAAGCCCATCACCTTCCTTTGTCTCACGCAGCTTGAGCAGCCCAGCTCTCTCCCCAATGCATGGGCATCTTGCCCCCCTGCTGCACATGCAGCTTAGGCAGTTTTCCCCCTGAAGGAAGCAGAAGCTGGAGGAGGAAGGGGGAGTTGGAAAAACCCAGCTGCTACGAGAGCAACAGCGGCAAAGGGCAGAGGTGGTTGGGGCTGCATGCGTTCTGTGGGGCACCAGCTGGACAGCCCTCTGCTAAACGATTTTTAACAGCAAGCACAGGCTCATAATATTATCACCGTAGATTGTGAACTGGAGACAAAGGGCAGATCCCATGCCCTTATCGGAAGGAATCCTTTTAATACCAGATCATTCTGTTTGTAACAGTTGCCCCTATGTGAGGCTTTGAAGAAACTGCCCTTTGCTCCTAATTCAGTTGTGCAGCTTGTATGTTGAAGCAGGGAGATTCCATTCTTACCTCTGAAAGTGCTCAGCTCACTCTGAGACTTGATTTTTCAACACTTGCGATAGGATAAGGTCAAATGAAATCAGTGAGAATATTGTTATTTATTCTGTTGGGAGCAAGATCCTGCCCGTTGTTACTGGTCATGAACTTAACCAGTTAATATCAGAAAATCCTGATGTTCTTAAAAGAACTTCCTTCTGTAAAAATGGGGATGATAATTTTGTATTCACAAAGCTGTGAGGATTAGCTAGTTTGACAAATGTTCCATAGTACAAGAAATTACATACGATTTTTTTTTATATGAACCTGATCTGGTATCATTGCTTTGATCCTTTTTCAGTTTATGGACCTTCAGGAAACTTGGGGAAAGCAACTGAAAAACCAGGCAGCAAAGAGAAAGACAAGACCTCATCAGATTCTGGGTCTAAAGAAGGAGCTGATAAGAGGAAACGTAACAGAGTCACTGAAAAGGTCTTAAATGCAAATAGCAATCCCTCCAGTCCAAGTGCTGCTAAAAGGCGCAGAACATGAGGAAGTCGTGAAAGACTTTGTTTAAGTGTAGTCTTTAACTACAGAATCTGGGTAGGGAAGATTAGACTGGAATAGCACAGAAGGAAAGCCATCATAAAGACTTGTTCATTTGAGAAAAGTATGTCTGAGTCCGGTATTCAAAGCATCTGCACGTTGGCGTTACGTGTGGAAATGGACGTGCCCATCTCCTCTTTTAATTATTTACTTGGTCAGCATTGCATAGCTAAATGATGGCTATGTCCTCAACACACTGAAGGAGAAAGCTGGCAGCTTTTCAAATGTGTGTGCTTAACAAGTTGAGTGGTAGCATTTTAAAATACCAGTAACACACACACCATGTCGTACTTCCTAAAAGGAACTTTTGGGAAGACAAGCCACAGTTCATGATGAGTTTAGGTTATTTGCAAAGTTTAGATTCGTTTCATGTCTTCTGTTTGCTGCTTTCTTTGAGTACTTGAATCTCTTTGTGGGTGATGGTTCTAGACCATTTTAGTTACAGCAAACACGTTTTTATTGGATGTCTGACTTTGTTGGTCCAGTAAAACTGAGTTAGTATATTAAATACAGATTGCTGTATTAAGAAGAAGTAAAACCCCTTTTTGATGGAGGCTTGATGGTGTAACTTATTAGCACATACTGTAAAAACCATCAGTGTTTGTTTCCGGACTGAATTTTTCATAAGTGGCCTAAACTAAAATATCTCGTAGTGCCATGTGATATAAATGGGTTCACTTGGGAATGCAGGAACCTTGAGCTATTGTTCCGCCCACTTGTATTGTAATAATATATATAACAGTTGTTTTTGTATTTCACAGATTGCAATTTTTTAAAACTTTTATTAGGGGGTTGTTAAATTGAACTAGGATTGCAAAACGTTAATCTTTTGCAGTTACTGTACTTACTTGAAGTTGTCTTGGTTTAAGCTCTTAAAGATTTATGATACTTTTCAATTTAATGTTTTGAAAATTGCAGGATTTTGCAGGTTATGCTAGTGAAAAAAGCAGGTGGTAGTGTTGGTGAATTGTATCTCTGGCTATTAATCTTACTGTTTAATTAAAAAAAATTACAGTGCTTCTTTGTCTGGCAGCATTTCTGTCAAGTTGAGGAATTAGAGATCTAATAGCCTGTGTTTTACTGCATATGCCTGGCCAAATTTTTCACTGTTGACTCATTAATTTCTTTTGGTTTACATCAAGAATAAATTTGGCTCGTTGTGTGTAATTAGATGCTTGCTGCATAAGCGAGCAAGAAAACAGGCTCAAGGCTTGGTGTTTTTGGAGGTATTTAGCTGCCTACATACTTAAGAAAAATCTCACAAGGCCCTTGCTCATTTGCATCATTAAAAGCCTAAAATACTTTTGAACATCCAGCTCTTAGTAGCTGGATTTGGACCTGACAAATTGCCCAGTGATGATTTATGGCATTTATGGCTTCTGCAGCACTCGCATGAACACTGCCGAGAAGTACATCCTATCCCCCTGCTTCCACTCAATATGCACTAGTCCCAGAAAGAGGGCAGTGAACCTGCCCGGAGGGTGGCCCCTGCCATAGACAGATCTCAAGAGCCAGGCCCTTAAATGACACGCCAGGTGAAATCCTGCTGCTACTGAACTACGGAAGCTTTGCCAGTCACTTCAGTAGAGCCAGGATTTCACCTGTTCCGATTAATATAGTTATCAAGTGACATGTTTGTCCTTCTTTTCACATCCTTCTGCTCTTTTTTTTTAAAGCTGTTCTCTTCTATTAAAATTAATAATAATCTAGTCTGACATTATGATATGTCTGATGTTGTGTTGGGTGCTAGGACAGGCTACATTCCCCAGTATTCTGGTACCAGAAATTTGTCTATAATTGGCCAGTCAAAGCCAGCTCTCTGCCAACCCATCCCATTTAGTTTATTGAACTTCATAATGACAAGGGATCTGTAAAAAGCACGTGAGTTCATTTAGAGGGAAAATGAGAAACAGCCCATTAACCTGTTGCAACCCATGGATGTGAGGAGTTGTAGGACAAGATGTGTGCTGTTAAACCTTACACTGTTCAGACTATGTAGATTCATGACTGTTTGTTGGCATAATTTCCATTCTTCCCACTTTCACATGACCCCTGAATTTTGGCTAACTGAGTTTAATGGGAGTCTACGCTGGTGCCATGCTCCTTCCGGGGGGAGTGAAGATTGTAGTAAGAAAAGCAAATAAAAAGTGTGTGTGTATCTGCACGCACATTTTAGACTAACCTATATTTTAACCTGTCCTAAGGATATAGAGCAAAGTGTAAGTTTCACTGTGCATGTTCTGTGCATGAGCAGATTGGTAAGTATAGCTTAAAAACAAGAGTATAAGGGAGTCTGATTTACACCTCTTTCATGTCACACCTTTTTATTTTGGTGGTGGTGTGTGTGAGGAATGAGGTTGTCAACTGATGTCATAGGATTGGTTGTAAGCAAGCAAAGTGCTTCCTGCCTGACACTGTACTTGCTCTTCATGGATGTGATATACATTCCCTGGGATTCAGTAACCACCAATCAGATCACCACAGTTCAATTCCAATTTAGCATTTCAAAATATATATATGTCTCCTTTTTGTCATATTCCATAGCCCTACCTAAAGCTCTGCTGCTTTTTGCTCAGCTGATTGAGGAAGGAAGTGCTGGATGGACCTGCCACTCAGCAGATGCAGTGTTGTGAGACCAGAAGTCTTGTGAAGTTTAATGCTTATTGGAAGGTTTGGTAATGCAAACACTGAGACCAACTTGGAAGCCTCCTATGCAGAAGGAAAACCAAACAAGGCTCTGGCAAGGCTGTCAGTACTCTTGATTCTCGCCCTTTCTTGTACAATACAGTACAAATACAGAATCGGGGCAGTCTGAAGTTCAAACGCAGGTGTATTGTATACACAGTGAAAAAGGGAATTAAAAAATAGTTCTGACATTTTCAGTGGGGAAAAATGCTTCGCTGCTTTTGACTATTTGCTGGCTTATTGCTATAATGAATATCCCTTTAGAACAACTCTACTATAATGTTCATGTGGCTATAGCAAGTCATGAGGTCTGTTTTTAAGCCCTTCACTTCTGATACTCTGCTCCCACATTTTGCTCACATACAAAAGGCCAGAATGAGTGCTGATGCAGAACCATGGTAGAGCCCTCCAGATGCAAAGGTGGACATTGGTAACACAAGGAGCAGCACTTTCCTCTCCGTCAGAAAAAGAACAGAGATCAAATTGCAGCTCTTGACATCCCCTTCTTAATAAGCGCTCTCAGAGTATTTTCCTTCAGAAAACATTGAGACAGCACTCCCCCAGCCTCCAGGTCAATCCATTTGGAGTTCAGGGGCCAGATCTGTGCCTTCACCGCAAGAACTGCCCTCCAAAAAATTAAAGAGGTATTGTTTGGCGGTACTTTTGGAAGACACTGCCAGCTCCAAACATCACCGCACACCCATGCAACCTCCCAGGGCCGTCTGTGGTCTGCAGCATCTCCTCCTGGCTCACTCCAGGTAGCAAAGCAGATCCTTCAGGGCAACCTGCAATGCTTTTCCAAGTCATGACCCTTCAAAACACAGACCCCCTCGCAAGCAAGCAGCACGATTCCAGACTTGGGTTGTCAACTCCGTTTGAATCTATTCTGGGTTTCCAGAACGCCAGCGTGCCCCCCACACAATGCAAACGCGCCCGCGCGCTTCGTCTACCAGCTATGGATTACGGTGCACAGCCTTTCCGCCAGGAAGGCAAATAAATGAACCTGACTATTACATTTAAAAAACCCTCTGCATAAACCGGATTCGACGTCTAATATTTATTTTAATGGAGCCCCTATTCAGGTTTGTACAGACGATTTTATTTTAAAGAAAGATGGAAGGGCTGATCCTTTATCTCCCGGGTGACTCCCGGCAGTCTCCTGGGGATTTATATCCAACCCCTGGAGGCTGCGGGTCTGGCAACCCGCTTCCAGACGCCGCTTGCCCCAGCGGGGGAGATGCCCCCCTACTCCCAGACGAGAGGCTCCCGGAAGCCGGCGGCCCCCTCCCCCGCCCGGTCTCGCGGCCGGATGGAACGCGCACACGATGCCGGCGTTCTACCGGCGCGGCTCAGCCAATGGGCGGCCGGGCGGCAGGAAGAGGGGGCGGGGCCGGCAGCGCCTCGCCCACGTGGCGGCTGCCGCGGCCGCTCCTTTCACTTTCCGTTTCCCAGCCCGGCTCGCCCATGGCGGCTTGGGTCGGCATGAGGCCGCCGGAGGACGCCGAGGGGGAGGACGGGCAGCCCTGGCAGTACGACTCCAGCTGGGAGGACGAGGGGGAGGGCGGGCAGGAAGGGCTGGCGGAGGAAAAGGAGGACGGCGATGAAGAGAAGCCGATGCCGGTGTGTTCGCGAGGCTGTTCCCAGGCCGGCGGCTGGCTGGTGAGAGCGGGGGGGGTCCTCGGTGTCCGTCTCCGCTCCTCCATGCGTCCATGCAGCTCCCCCCGCAATGCCTCGCATGCCTGCCCCCCCCGCCGGGTTGCCCCGCTTGCACCAGCCTGTCAGAGGTCCTGCGACCCCCCCGCTCGTGCTGCATAACTCGCCTCCGCCCCGGAGAGCAGCAGCAGCATCCGCGGCTCTGGAAGGAAGCCCGGCATCAACCGCGGGTCCCTTTTGGAGCAGGTCCAGCTCTTCCCACCTTCCTGTCCTGGGGACCCGCTCGGCTGAAAGCATCTCCGCGGTCCTTTTGCTCCTACGAGTGTTTCATTTTTTAATTTTCTTGCGCTAACGATGACCTGTGTTTTCAAACGCTGCGTGGAAGAGTCTGGCAGTGGCACTAGGCATCGACGTTGCAGGGGGTGCAAGCACCTGCCCTGGAAGTCCTGAGGAGAAGACTAGACAGGCACCTTGCCTGGCCCCGTCTCCTTTCCTGCCCGGTGCCTGAGGATCTGCTGAGGTCCCTTCCAGCTTTACAGTCTGTGAATCTCTTTGAGCCGGGGGGGGGGGGGAGGGGTTGTGACTTATTTTTCAATGAAAAATATTGAAATATCTGTAGCTGTTCCTCCCAAGTTTTCATTACGCTGCCACATGCTGCTGCTTAGCTGCTTTTCTTACTCCTAAGCCAGGATATTTTTGTTATGCCCAGGCCTGGCCTTTTGCCTCCATGTCCTGGCGTTTTTGACATAATCATTCACAGGCTTTGAAACACTTCTGATACCTTCAGTGCTCCAGTCTGTACTTCTTTATGTCAGTATTTGTAGTCTTTTGTTGGTGGCCCTGCTCTTCCCATTGTCAGTTGTTTGCCCTTAAGCCATCTGTCTTCTTTCTTTTAAGAAACAATTTAAAACTTGCTAGGATTTTCTACAAGGCTTCTTCTGGGAGGGGAATTATATAGGTCAGCTGTAAAACTGAAAGCCCTGCCTCTTAATGGTATATTGCGCAGCAGATCTCTGTTTAATGAGTGGTTATGGTGCAGCAAAATGTGATCATTTAAAGCTGCTGTCTTCAGTAATGGATAAAGACCTTATTTAGTCTCCTCAAGTATCTGACTTCAGCAGCAAATGTCAGTATTTTCCTGATACTGCTTGACAGATCTTTCATTCTGGATTTTGCCATTCAGTTTTAATAGGAAAGCAGAATCCTTCACTGTTGGGTAGTGGGGTTTTTTTCTTCCCTTTTTATTTTCTTCTTTCATCTGACCACTCCCACCTAGGGGAAAGGAAACTAATGTTAGAGTTAAGTTTCCTTTTGATATGACATCACACATTTTCTGATGTCTAAGGAAGTAGATCCTTTGGAAGCTCTTTGTAAATGAGCCTTTTGATGGAGCACAAACAAATCAAGTGTTGTAGTATTTTCTTTCAAGGGTAGAGACTTTGGCACCGTTTGCAAACAGATCGGAGGCTTCAGCGTGATCGATGAGGCGCAGCGCCCACACGGAGATCTGCCACCGTCAGTGAAGCTCCGTTCATGCAGATCCATCGGCAGAATCTCATCCCAGATCAAGAGCTTTGCTGAAAAACCTGCCGTGACTCATCCAACGTGCAAAACCTTTACCTTTGGTTGTTTAGCACCAAAGGGTTGCCATTCAGTCAAATGTGGCCTCAAAAATGAGGTTTTATTTTGAAGAGAGATTTTTTTTTTGAAGATCTTTGAAAGATTTCACAGATTTTAAACCCCGTGGGAATGTTTTGATCATTTCTGTTCCTGCCAAAGCAATTTTTGGAACGAGCCAATTGCTCTCCTGGCTCATGTTGATGCACAGGACCAGAGAGTGACATAGATTACAAGCTGATTCTCTTTTTCTCTCTTGTTCTCCACTGAGAAGATGACCTGTTGCCAACATCTGAGCATAAGAAAGGACAGTCTGCCTTCACTGAGTGGGTTTTTTAGGCCCTTTTTTTTAAAAAAAAAAAAAAGGATGTGCACAAGGTCTTGAATCCACACTTGTCACCAGAAATATCAATGCCTTTTAAACACATTAACTCTTCTTTCATAAATGTATTGTCATCTCCTTCCAGCTGAGGTCTGCAGTTATCTTTGAGGGGCTTGGAAGGACTCTTAGACCAACAGAGAATGTTATTTTCTTGCTGTAAACTTAATACATGCATCTGCAACTCGGTAACAGCGCCGATCTTTATATAAAACCGGCTTTCCCCTGCCTCTGTTAAACTAATTTAGCTTCATTTCTCTTCAGTCTAGATTGTGTTCTTTTCTCATGAAGCAGTTTGAGTTTTCTGGGGATCTTGGTCTTTCCAATGCACAGGTAGAGCTTTCTTTTTATTTTAAATCTGCATTTTCGAACAATTGGCTGAAACTAAATCTCAAATTGTATCTGTTGTTAAGTGGAGATGACTGTGGATATGTCTCTTCAGATTGCTTGTGTTTTAACGCCCTTAAATATATGCCTTTTCCATTAAATATCTGCATTCCTTCCCCCCTCCGACTCCACCCCGATCTGATATTTTAGATTTAGTCTCGTTCTGTAAAAAACACTTGCTTCGCTTCCCACAGAGTAGCAGACCTTGTGTTCTGTACCAGGGCTTCCTTCTAATAACAGAAATGATTTATTTTGCATTCTCCAGCCTGCAAGTAATTTTGGTCGGGATTAACGCTTTGTTTGCTCGGGTTTCTGCTCCTAACATGCTGTGGGCCCTTTGTCTGTCTGTGAGTCTTGCTGCTGCCTGCACATTGTGTCATCTCTCTTTTGGGGCCGGCTACCGGTTCTCAGCCAGACGTTGCTTGTATCGATAATGCCTTTCATCCTCTGACCCTGTTCTCTGATTTTTCTCTTGCTCTTCGCACCAGGGTGCAGGGCTTACCTTGGTGGTGATATTGCAACGGGGTGGATGGATGCACAAGACAAGAGATACGTGTTGGCGCATGGTGTGGACAGAAATAGATTTTGTTCCTGGCGTCTGTGGTCTTGGGCTGGGAGGAGATCCTCAAACTTCTTAGGACAGTCTATTCGGCGTGAAATGTGTGTTGCCTACTACTTACCCAGCATGCTTTGTCTGATCCTCTTCTCCTAGGGCTCTTCCTCTTGGATCCAGCTGCTTTTCAGTACATTTTGCTGCACTTCTGCTCCTTGACTTGGTCTGGCTTCTGCATACTTTGTACGTGTCTCCAATCCCCATTTGCCTTTTGCTTTGACACTAGTCTGGAATTGGAGTGCATCTTCTGTTACTGTGTGACCGGCTGTTTTGTTGGAGGCCAGTGCCCTCGTGGATGCTAGAAGGCCCAGTACAAACAAGATGCTTGGCTGGGACTCCTAGTTTATCTGGCATCAAGGGCAAAATTCCTAGTAGGATTGGGATTTAACACCTGGAGTTCAAAGACCATATAACCAAGAACATGCATAGGATTCATAAAGCTAAATTACGGTCCCCACTTACAGCTCAAGCAAAGAACAGTACTTACCTCCCTAGATGACAGCACATTTTGAAAAGGAGGCTCTTATAAATATGCAGTGTCACTGATACGCCAAAGTCAGATTTTGCACTTTTACAGGCTGTTTGATTTGTCTGGTCATGGGCAAGCCCCACAGTCTGTGTCATCTCATGTCAAATGGCAATAACACTCATCTGCTTTGGGGATTTAGCAGGTACCAAAGGAAGTTCCAGTTCTGTCTGGTTAGCCCCTTTACTTTATTGGGGGAGTGTGTGGGAAGGGTTTACGACACGGGTGGGCAAAATGCAGCCCGCGGGCTGGATGCAGCCCACCAGGCCATTCTATCCGGCCCGCGGGGCCCCTAAAAAATTTAGAAAATTAATATTTATCTGCCCCTGGCTGCCTTTCATGCGGCCCTAGACAGCTTGCCAAAAATCAGTAAGCAGCCCTCCACTGAAATAATTGCCTGCCCTTGGTTTATAGCAAGAAGGGCTTTTGTTTTGGGGTGGGTGTTGGTTTTTTGTGGGGGGAGGAGGTCCTCTGTTGTTTTATCTATGGTTTTGATCCTTGGGGGAGTTTTCCTAAAGATGCCTTACATCGGCATGCACAATACATGAAAGACTGATGTTCAGTATTTGTATTACTTAAAAAAATAATAATTGGGACTGGAGTGACAAAATGCTTGGCTGTGAGCTACTTGGTACAAAGTCTAGCTCTACCCTAGTAATGCAATAGGGAAAGTGATCTTTTTCCCCCATTGATTCGGTGTGTCAGGGTTTTCCCTTCAGACAGAAGATGGAAAGTAGTTGTATGCAGCAACAGTGTGTGTGTGTGTCTGAGTGTATGTGTCTGTCTATCTTTTATCTGACTCTGCAGTGCTCATTTTCCAGGATGTGGAGTCCTCTGTCCCTGATCCACAAAGTACTTGTCTAATCCAGACTCCACTGGTACCGGTGCGGTTCTGCAGTACAGTCTGCTTTGGGCCAGGAAGGCTTTTGGTGCACGAGAAGCCCTCAGTGAGACCCCTCGGGTCCTTATTGATGATGCACGTTGACGGACTGAGACCACAACACTTGGCACCTGACCAGATTGCACCTATTTGCAGTTCTCTGCCATCCAGGCTGAAATAAAAAATCCAGTGTCCTACCTCCTACTTCCATATGGTGCAGAGAGGAGGGAACGCAGCTTTTCTTTTCTGTTCTTTTTCCCAGCGATTCTGTCTAAATATTCTTAAATTGATAAACGTGTCTCAGATCTCTGGGGCCTGGTTCTTGCACCTGTTTATGCGCCACTGTCATTTTAATCGACTTGTCTTAGATCCTATCACCATCATGGAGAGAAGAATTGGGTATCAACTTGTCTGTGGATTATTTTAGCAATGATTAAAAGGACAAAGTAATTTCCTAATGAGTAGAATGCATTGCTCCAGTGATTTGAATTATTAAAACATTGCCACCTGTTAATTAGTAGCAATCTGTATACTATTTTTTTTTAACTACTGTTGAAGTTTGGCTTCAATAGCACTGTTCTTAAGTTTCTCATTAAAGTACCTTTTTTATTTTTAGGAGCAAAGAAGAACAAATGTACCATACCTGAGTCAGAGAGGTTTTGAGGTAGGGTTCAAACAAAGCTTTGCTTGATTGAAAAGACAATGATGGTCATTATGGGAAGAAAGTGAAACAAAAAACAGCTGTTGACCCCTCACTGCCTTACCTTCCTTTGCACAAGAAGCCGCAGTTGCGTCTCTTCCGCAGCAGAAGGTTGCTCTAAGCTGTGGAAGAGTCTGGGTCAGCAGAGCCCAAAGGCAGAGACAATCCTGCTAAGACACCTATTGAAAGGCATATGGGAACATGCCCTATTAAACGTGTGTAAAGAAGGCAAATGATGTCTTGCCACACTGTATGGGGGTTTCCTTAACCCCCCATACAGGTGGGGAAAAACATTTCTTAAGAAACCCCAGACCTCTATTCCTAGCCTAGACAAGGCCTCGGATATATGCCTTGTTCTGTTCATCCTTTCACGTCCCCACATCCAGTGGTGATATTTGTAGGGTCTGGCCTTTCTCTCCTAAAGCTGGATAGGAACAGCTCAGTCCCTGGCATAAGTTGGGTTCGAATGAGCTTCTGTAGTCTGGTCCTGATTAATAAGACTAGGAAAGAGGGTGAGTTGCATTGCTACATAGGAGGACGTGTAGGCATCTTGGCCCACAGGAGTGCAGTGGAACAGCTAAAGTAGGATGGGAGTGCGCCCTGGGGAGGTAGGATTTCAGACCGGTGTGGAGGATTATGATGGGGTGGGAGGGGGATGTTTGCAGGCACTGAGGTTGAGCCAAGAGCTTTGTCACATTAGGCTGCAGGGGATTTACAGCAGCGGTTCCCAATACGTGGTACACATACCACCAGTGATGCATGTGAACAGATTTAGGATAATGACTTTATATGACAATAAATTTGCCCGGGGTACTTAAGGTTTGTTTGTTTGATAGGTTTAAATTGGTGGTGCGCAGTCTGCCGAGAGTTTGGGAACCGCTGATTTACAGCGTCGTTGACAGCCAGCTCACCTAGAGGAAATGGGGAAGAACAGTTTTGTTCGAGTTTGTTTTTTCCTTCTGATGAGAGGCTTTTCCTCCAGATTTTTGATTTGTCTTTTTTTTTTTTTCTTTTTCCTTCAGTTCTCAGCTGGACGTAACTGGAGAGCAGCGAAGGACTTGCAGAGATACAGGCACCATTACCCGGTACAGCCTGGGAACTTATGAATTTTCTTTCTTTTTCCTTCATGAGACCTGGGGAGCAATTTGTGAGACTGTGGTGTGGTGTTTGATTTACCTGAAGCTGGTAGAAAGGAAAACTTCACTTTTAAGTAATTCACTTATTTCACTCCGGTCAATGAGGTGCACCCGTTGCCCCTGCCAGCTCAGAAAAAAACACTGAATACCAATATACTGGTATTCTTAGACTTTGGTAGGGAGATAAAAGGATCCAAGGGAATATTTTTTTATGTACATGTGGCGTTTAATTCTTGCTAACGCTTCTCTTGCCTGCAGGGTTTAGAAGAATCGGAAGCAGATGAGGAAGAGGAAGAGATGTGGAATCTGAGTTTTTACAAAAACGAAATTAACTTTAAGCCTCGTGGTATGTATCTCACCTGGGCTTCCCTTGGACCATGCAGTTAATATGTGGGAGCTCACAATGAGTTGGCAGAGGGAAAATAATACATATGTCAGTTCCCAGCGCTGTGCTTGGTGTACCCAAGCAATATCCTGTGACCTCCTTCAGTGGTTGCAATAGTTTCATGTGATCAGGGTTGTCTGTTCAGAATACAGAATGTAAGCAATTGCTTAGTTGTTTTTTATCTTTTGTTTCTATTGCATGTCTCAGAGAAACCATGCGTCCCTTAATAGTCTATTTGTTAAGATCAAAGCAGGGCAAACCAAGCTGATTTCCTTCATTCTCACAAATAACCTAGTAAGATGTGGTTCAGCTAAACCTACTTGAAGATGCTTGCACCAGTGGTTGGAAATCCATAGTCAAAGAGTAGTTCTCAGTAGGTTGCTGTAACTGCAAGGATGGCCTTTCTCAGGGGTCTGCCCTGGGCCCAGTATTATTAATGACTTAGTAAGCCTACCTTCTCTTCCATTATCAAAGTTTTCAGATCTGATACCAGGATTCGAGGGCTTGCAATTACTTTGGAGAATGGGATTTCCTTTTGAAATAGTCTTGGAAAAATCAATAAGTACGATATCATTTAGGAAAGACAAGTGCAGAGTGTTGCCTTTTCTTATCAAATGCAAAACAGTTCTGTGGAAAACTATCTTGGGAGATGCAATGGGCCACAGACTGAAGATGTGTCAACAATGTCCTGCTGTCGCCAAAAAAAGACAGATGCTGTACTGGAGGATAGCATGGACCTACCAATTACATCACTATCAGAGGCTGCAGCTACCAGCTGTTACTATGCAACTGCTACATCTGCATGTTATTATAACAATACAACTGCAGCAAACCTGATGAGCCTTTAGGGTCTTCTTCCTTCAGGATCAAAGTTAGGGTGACTGGGCTAGGTTGTACCTCTACAGTATCATCCAGCGGTAACAGTTACAGCATAGCAGGTCACGTGCACACCCAAGCAGCAGCAGCCCCCCACCCTCTTAAAAGATACTAAAATGTGCATCTGTCCATGCCGAGCTGCATAAACAGGAGCATTTGGGTGTCAGACAGGTCAAGTCTATCAACGCTGCCTTACCAGAGTCTAGTTTGGGGTGCCACACTTCAAGAAAGATGTGAATTAACGGGAGAATTCAGAGAAGGGCAAATAATAGTAACTTAAAAACTGAGCAGAGGTCTAGAAAAAATGATCTCTGAGGAAAGATAGAAAGAACTGACATTATTGCAGCTAGTCAGTTAACTCTAAACGTTCTCATTTGATGCATTTTCTTCTGTCACCCCAGGTGTATCTATTGACACCCTCCTTAAAGATTGGTGCCATGATTATGAGATGCTGGAAGAAAACCATTCCTACATACAATGGTAAAGTTGCTACACGAGGAAATGACTATTTAGGGATCTTCTTCAGATGTGTATCAAATATGTTTGCTTCCGCCGGCGTTGTCGTCGTGGAACAGTGTCGGCCTGCCTCCCAATTCATTCTGAATGGTTAAATTGATTTTTAGTCCATTATGCTCCCATGAGATTGAGAAGGCTTTGTGTATCCTGAAGTTAAACATTTCCTGTACAGTTGTATGCAGACTTCTATGCCTGGCTGCCGTACCTTTGACACGGACACTGTGGTGATAGATCAGTTGAATATCCAGATGGATAAAAAAGACTGCTCAGAGTACACGTGGGTGCAGTGATTTCTTGCAGTGTAATAGTATGTTATGGATTAAGTTCCCTGCGTAGTTATACAAAGTTATGTCCTATTTAAGAGGATGTTTGGCCTCTGTAGTGCTCGGGCTGTTGATGCACCTCACAGTGGAAACCTGTTGTTATGGAGCACAGACTCTTGGGTTGCATTTCATATCCTCTTTAGTCTGATCTGCCAATCTTCTTCCCCTCCCAGGTTGTTTCCGCTGCGTGAACGTGGGATGAATTGGCAGGCAAAGCCCCTCACGTGTAAAGAAATCCAGGTGCAACTTTTTATTTCAGACCTTTTAAACTTGGCAGGTATTGAGGGTTCTCCTAGGTAAAGTTCTTCCCTAATGGTAAGGTTGCTCCATTGCTTTCCCCACGTGCCCTCAGCATATAATGAAACCAGAGCTGTCTCCAGTGGCTGTTTAAATGCAGCTTTTGACTCTTCAATTCCTCTTCCAATGCCTTACACAGTAGATCATGTGCTTGGCAACATGGCTAATGAGCATCCCCAATAGGTGTCTTAAATATTATGCACTTATGTGTATGACATATCACTGAGAAGTGCCTTAACAAACTAATGCAGGTGGTTTCCAACCCTTTTTAGGCTGCCTTAAGTGCAAACTCCATCTCTTGTACTTTTCAGGCCTTTAAGAATTCAGAGGAAGTTATGCAAAGATTCATAAAAGCGTATGAACTCATGCTGGGGTTTTATGGAATAACTTTGGCAAATCGAGAAACTGGGGAAGTCAAAAGAGCAGAAAACTGGGAGGAGAGATTTCGCAACTTGGACAGGTAAGACCCAATTTGCATTAAGTGGCTCTTTCCTATGCTTACTGTTACAACAGGAGGAAAGATCACACAGAGCCGAGGAAATTGGTTGGCTATTCAGGTATGGAGGTTTCCTCTGCTACCAGAGCAGCATGGTCTGACTTAGGGGTGGGAGCCAGTTACCCAAGAGCATGGACCTTCCTTTCCTAGCCCGCCCATTGACTCGGCAGGCTGTTGAGCATTTTGTTCCTTTGCATTGTTTGGAAGCCCCAGCTGAGATTGCCATGTTTATATGCCACTGCTTTGGCAATACTTGCCAAAGGTGATATCCATCTTCATCTCCCTGTGCCTGCAATATAAGCATAAACACTCACAGAGCTCCTGCAGGGTTTGCCAGGAATGAATGTTTTCAACTGGGGTTTCAGAAACCATTGGAACAATTTTTACACACAACTCAGTTCTTCTATACTGAGGGGACTTTCTGTTTTCTAACCATTGCTGAGAAGCGTATTCAGTGTTAATTTTAAAATTAAAAACATCAAAGGAAAGATCAAAAAGGCACTGATCTCTAGGTACAGTGAGAAACTTGGGGTCAGAACTAGAAATTCCAATGATTTTATGTGGGGGGGATATTAATATGTATATAACAAGAATGCTTACTAACACTTCTTAGTGTGTTTAAAAGGCTCAATTAATACTTGTGAAGTGCTTTAACATCCTTTGTTGAGCACATGCTGTCTAAAGTAGGCTTGTTCGAGGTCAGGAAGCCTCAATTTAATCATTGTCTTCTACAAAAAGTGCGTTCTTGTTGTTTGATACTCTTTATTCATTTAACTTCTTGAAACGTTGCACTTTTAGAGAAAAGTAAGGGCTTGTCAGTGTGTATACAAACTTGCAGAGAGACAACAGGGCTAATGGTTGGGTAATCTGGTCTGTTATCTCTCATCTTCATATACTGCTGTTAACAAGGATGTTACCTCTGGAGACCAGAAACTCCCTGTGCCTGAAGAAGGGCGTTTGTGCCTGAATGCTTGCAAAGAACAGTTTTTCCAACTATTTAGTTAGTCTAATAAAAGATATCACATCTGCCCAAAGAACCTGGTCTGCCTAGGATCTCTGGAGACACAAATCCACAGTTTGAGAACTGAAGCATCACAGAGATGCTCAGTGGGATCTACTAGACTGGACACTGAGTCCCACTGGGTAGAGTGGTTTCCTTTAATCTTCACTAATCTATAGAGGAGCCTTTAAGAACTCCGTAAGATTGGGCCCCTAATATAGTCCACGTCTTGTTGTGACCTATTTATAAAACTTCTAAAAAGGTTACATGAATATATTGTCTCAAATAGTATATCATTAGAAGTTATAATCCCTATTCCATGATTATATCTTTGAGCTTTAACTTATCTTAAATTAAAACTATCTTTATATGTTTTTTTTAAAAAGCATCTTTAAAAAAAATTTAAATGATTACATTTAGAAAATCTGATTTGAAATAAAATGCAATTTTTTTAAAACTTTTTTTATCCACCCTGGGCTCATTGTGAGTGGCGTTATTGAGATATGAGGGTATAATGTCTTTTCTAATAAATGATCTCATGAAGTGAGAATCACTCCTAGTCCTGAGGAAGGTGCAGCCCTCTTTTGGAGCTGGGATGCTGTTTAATGGGGCATTTGAAGCACAGATAGGAGAACATGGTTGAAGCCCAGAGTCGATGGGTAGATACTGCAGCAATAGGCTGGCATATACTTGATCTTCCCCTCAAGATGCTGTTAAAGACCCATCCAACATTAATAATGTTAACCATGCCTGGGTTTTTTGTAAGCCTAGGCTATGTTAGTTTTTCCCTAACGATTTGATTTTCCTGCCTGTCTCCATTCTTGTTTATTCTTTCCCAGGTTTAGCCACAATAACTTGCGGATAACACGCATCCTGAAGTGTCTAGGTGAGATGGGGTATGAACACTATCAAGTATGTCTGGTTAAGTTTTTCCTAACAGAAACCCTTGTTAATGAGACGCTCCCCAACGTTAAGAGAAGCGCCTTGGACTATTTCCTCTTCACCATCCGAAACAAGCAAAAGAGAAGAGAACTGATCCATTATGCATGGCGGCACTTTAAACCTCAGAGTCGGTTTGTTTGGGGACCACATCAGAAGCTCCTGAAGTACAGATGTAGGCCATCAAAGTCTCAGTGCTGCCAAAAGACTGAAGAAGAGCAGGAGCCCGTCAGAGGAAAGAAGAGAGAGGCAGGAGGAAAGGATGAAAGCAAACTAAATGGAGAAGAGAGAGCTGGAGATGCTGCAGACTTGCAGACCAGAAAGGTGACTGAGGACCACGAATCGGAGAAGTTAAGTGAACATGATCACACTACAGACAAAGGAGACGCTGAAGAAGAGACGCAAGCCTTGCTGCCCCAGTTAGAAGAGAGAGATCCAGGTACTGAGGCTCTTGGCTTGGGGGATAAAGCAGAGAATGACTATCTAAAGGAAAGCAAGAAAAGAAAGCTGGATAAAAACAGCAAGTGCACGGGTCTATTGAAAAGTCCCACCGACATTGAGAAGATTTCTCATAACCTAGGAGAATGTGTTCTCAATCAAGAGAACACGGAGCCACTACCAGCTTTGCCGAAGTGCGATGCCCCAGTGATGACTGAAGAAGACAGTGTGGGTACGGACAGCTTAATGGAGCCTGAATCATCTGATGCGGCCGTAAAGAGGAGGAAAGTGGATGAGACGACACCAGAAAATGAGGCTTTAAACACAGCCATAAATCTGAATGCAGAGGCCTCTCCCTGCAGTGCCCAGGTAACCAGTCCAGATGCTGTAAGCCAAGGGGCTGAGGAAGAAGAAGCGAGTGAGGAGAAGCAAGCTGTGGAAGAAAGCAGCGTGCAAACTCTGTGTAGCGCTGAGTTGCCTGGCTCTGAGGTTGGCCTGCCTTCGCCAGGAGAGGATGACTCGATGCCAAGCAGAGAAAGTGCTAAAATAGAGAGTGACGATAGCCAGCCTAACAAGACTCTACCGGGAACCAAAAGCCAGGCAGACGGTCTCGGGCTGGAAGAAGCAGCAAAGGATGTGAATATAAAAAGGGAAGACAAAGCCTCAGGTGGGGTCCACGGCCAAGCGACTCCCCTTGAGGAGCGCACGGGACATCTCGCCAACGCTGGGAATATAACACAGGAAACAGATGGCTCTGGGGATTCAGCAGAACCTAGTGACCTGAAGATGTGATGGAGCAACCCAAATATTGCAAGGGCACTAGGGCAAGTGGAGGAAGAGCCAATGGCATCCTAAACACCAGGAGCAAGGTGGGTGACTCGTGCACCAAAGACCAATGGAAGAACACATCTTTAAAAGTCTAGAACAAACCCAGCCCCCCTGCCCCCTCACTCTTTTTTAACTACTATAATGACTTAGCTGAGAACTACCCACTGGTTATCCTCACCAGGAAAAATCTGCTTCCCAGGGAGAGCCTCTCACCACCCGCTGACCACCCGATGTTCCAGACAGGCTTCAAGAAGGGGGACGTCTGCTCTTTGCTGCTTTCCCAATATGTTCTTTATTTTTTAAAGATGCAAACAAAAAGTGTTTCCTCTTCTAATCAGTAGGTCAGAAGTCACGGATTAGTGAATTAAAATGGTTGGGATACAGACACTTCTGGCATAAGCCACTTTGCTGGATATGCTTTATACCAAGCAACTTCTCTTTGCCATATTGGAAGTGGTCACGCCAGGGCGGAGTTCGTTTGTTGGTCCCCTGGAAGAGCCTGATGCAAGGCCCTGGTCGTCTTGGCAAGGCTCTGTGCAGCTGCTGGTAAAGATGTGCAGTGGTCTCAAGCGTCCTACTTAAAGCCTGGCACAGGACTCTGTTCTGCTCGTGTTTGCACATGAAATGGGGCGTGAGTGATGAGCTTAATGTGTGTATGAAAGAACAAATAATTTACCAATGGGCCGGCAAGTTTTTTGCAGGGAATAAAACACTGCTAATTAAATTGCAACCAGCAGCCAGTGTTCAACCTCAAGCAGCGGGCTGTTTTTTCCAGCATAAGTGCAAGGGCATCACGTATTTGCATTTGTGTAGGTCCTGGCAAAACTCACTCAGACCGGAGATATGAGTGAGAGCTATATCAGGGTTTACTTGATATATAGACATAGAAAGATATATCTATATAGAGACAGATCTCTATAGATATTATATATCAAGCAGCCTTAAAAGGAAGGGGGATGGGGAATATATATATATTTCTTTCCCCCTCCTCTCCCCTCCCCACCACTTCCTTTTAGGAAGTATCCAGCTGCTTTTCTTTCAGAGACCTGAGACTCACAGATGCTGTTTTTTCCTCTTAGTTGTAAGCCCCTCTGTCCCCATGTTAAAATACAGAAACTGATATTTTTGCCATCCTTTTTTCACAGCCTTGCTAATAAATCAAACTGGTTTCTCAGGTACATTTTTCTACCGGCTTTAGTCCCTCCTCTGTCCCTAGGGCAGACTTTCAGCTTTGATAACATTGATTTCAATCCCTTTTTGGTAGGTCTACCTATAGTGGATGCTGGTAAGGACCGTAACACTTGCTTATCAGCTAGGAAACAGAACAATTGTCCCCTCTCCCACCCCTTCCAGGTGGTGAAAAGTTTCTATTCTCATTTCTTGCCACCTGTTGCTTGCATTTACACTAATATCGCCTACCATTAATCATCTGTGCCCTGTTTAGAATCAGCTAGTTCAAAAGAGTAATGTACAATTTAGCATTTTCTCTTGCACAAAGCATTAAGTTATTTTTGGTAGGGGATCTGTCATACAGAGCAGAGAAGAAAAATTCCTGCAACTGAAAAGACTGGACTTTGATGTTCATTTAAATGGTTTTAGTGTTTATGGTTTTGCTTTTGTGGGGGGGGGGGTTGTTTTTTATTAATGCCGTATAGTTTCTGTTGAGCACCGCTGCTGCTTGGCTCAGTCATCCAGTTGGCACGAAGACGGAGTTGCACAATGTGGCGATCTGTGCTACTGCTCTTAAGAAGCTTTATCTTGTCGGGAATTTGAGCTGTGATTTGTCTTCTCAACCTGTGGGGTCTGAGCCAGCATGACGCTTAAACACGTGTGTAATTTTAAGCACGTGAGTAGACTTCATTGCAATCAATGGACCTCCTCGGAGCTTTTAAGTGCCATGTTGGATAAAGGTCTTAATGAATACATTTTCAAAATGTGCTTTTCTCTAGTAAGGGGGAAAAAAAAAAGATGTTAATGATCCAAAAAGAATAAAATTAGTTGTAAATACGGAGGGAATTTAGTGAAAACACTTTTGTAAAGAGCAAAGGCTTTTTATCATTGCTTTTTGTACATATTTGTAGTTGTGGTTTTTTTATTTGAAGGATGAAATTTTCCCTTATGAATACTTGGCACACTTCACGTATCCAGTATGGCAATGTGTTTTAAAGGTGATCTCAGTGGAAGCTGTGATCCGGAGCAAAAATAATCGTCTGTTATGTTCAGGTTTAGGATTTCAACTGTCAAGTCTTTGAATGGGTTTGCAAAGGATATTTTTAGTGTTAATAGCTGTTCAGTGGACTTGATTGTTGTGTTTAACAGTGCATATTAAAGTATGACTTTGCAAACCAATTTCCAGTTTCATTTGTTGATGTTTTAAAGGATGCCTCCTGAAAGGCACTCGTTTGCAAGAACATTTTGAAGAAAGACAAGCTTTTCCACTTAATGTCCCCTTTGGTGGGAGGCATCCAGGTGCTTTGTTCTTTCTGCTAATCTGCTGCCTTCTAAAATTACTTCTGGCTTCTAAACCCAGTGTTTTCCTAGCTTTCCTGCTCACCTGTGTGCACACACCCTACCTCTTCTCATCCTTCTCCGTTTCTACTTGCCTACAACATGTATTGGTGGCCTTCTCCAGGATAGTAACTGTGCTCAGATAATAGTATTCCTTGTTCAACGACTGTGCCCCAGACGAGAAGCTAACAAATAGCACCTATTCCAGCCTTCTGGAAGTGCGTTTGAATTGTTGGCGAAAGGGGTTTCCAAACCTCCAATCCATAGCAGTCGATAAAACGAGTAGCACCGTCATCTAACCCTCTGTTCATCTGAACCTACGTTTCAGCAATGTTGGTGTCTTTGGACTTTTGGCAGGGCTACACAAACGTGGGTCAGTCCTCACTAGTCTTGTTCTTTAAGTCCTGCTAGAAGGAAATATAACTAGTTTTTTGCCCAGTAGAAAACAAAACAAGGGAATTCATCCTTTCTAACGGAGCTTGAAATTTAACATTTTGTTTGTTCTGATTGCAGTGAGGATAGGGATCGCCTGGTCCAAGTTCTCCATTGTGCCGTGGCAAATTCCTGTTACAAAACAGGCACGCATGTATTATGGAGGTAATTTTCTATCCAGACTGCTGGCTGAGACAATGGGGAATTTTCTCTCCTGCTATATTAGGAAGGGAGAGAAGATTGCCTTCCATCTCAAGAACTGGACAGGGATTTGGCGGGATCGGGATGAAATTCCTGGACTGCCACTAGCTCTTTTGAGGATGCTGCTGTTCCCTGTGCCTCCAGCATGGGGATGTGCATTGCCTCTAGTACAGGAGGGCTGTGAAAAGTGATCTAGTAAGATTACTGGGATCTAGTAAGTTATGTCCTTGTTACAAGAACTAGCTGGAAAGGTGCTGCCGCTTGTGCCTGAGGGGCTTATCCGTATCTGGGTTACAATCACTTCTCCAGCTACTGCAAGACAGGGCACAGCATACCTTGCGCGCACAGCTCCCCCCCCCGCCAAAACGGTATTTCCATTGCAAAGTCAAGCACTTGAAAGTTAAGAAATGCTAGCATTTGTGGCACAGATGAACTGAAATTGGCTCCATTTTCATATGTATTAAAATGGTCTTTAATTGCATAATCTCACACTAGTTTTTGACAGAGAAACCTCCCACAGCATTTTCTTTTAACAGGAGGGTGTGTGTGATTTCTTTTCGCTTTTTTTTTTTTATTATTAATGAAGAAAATTGAGGGGTGGGGAATAAACTTTCTCCAAAAATAAAATCCCAAAATAAAATGATAAATCCAATATGTTCTACAGTCATTGCCAAGCTGGGTGCTTTGTAAGCCAGTGCAGGTCTCTGCCGCGCTGAGTGAAAGGAGTCGCTGCTAGGAGCTGCGGTAGTGAATCATCCGGCAAGGAAGAGGAGGCTTGCTAATGCAATGTGTTTGACATACTCTGAGCCTCAAGTATTTTGGGTTCTGTCCCCGGTTTGGAAGAAGCATGCGTCTGGTGTGGCCACAGGCCCTTCTGCTTCTGCACTGTCCACGCGCACACCTGGTCCTCAGCCCATCCTGGCTCCGGCCCGCTCCCTTTCTCTGCCGCCGCAGTCCAGTACCTTGTTCTTCCCACTCTATGTGGAGCCAACTGGGCTTCCCATCCCCATCCCCATCCCCCAGGCTTGGATAAACCCAGTCATGTGCCCGAGAGTGCAAGTATCCTAAATCCCTGAATATCTCTGAAGTAAGGGAGCGACCCAAGGGAAGGATCTCTACTGCTGTACCTGTCAACGGAGGTAGCACAGGTGGGCTGCCAGGGTGGTGGCAAGGAGGGAGTTGGCCTGGGGGGCAGCAGGTGCAGTTGTGTGAAAGGGCTCCAGGGCACAGTGCGCAAGGGGGAAGGAACTGGGTCCAAGGCTAAGACTTGCTCTGGGTGTGCGTCGGGGGGCAAAACCTGGCTGAAAAGTGTTGGATGTTGTTGGGAAGATGAAGGTGAAGGTCAGCGGATAAGTCGGCAGCATGTCGGTGCAGGTGAAACCCCATCTACCCATCGGGACCCAGCTGGAAGCTTCCGCTGCCGGTTTAAGCCATGACATACCCCTGTGTGAAATGGAGGGGTTCCTCTTTTGCTCCTGTTTTAAATATTTCCTAACGTCCCCACTGTGGAGGTGCAGTAGTATCTGTTCCCAATGTGTGCCTGGTAGCGGGCTGGGCTGCCCACGCCTGTGCTAAGATAGACAGCAGCTTCCACTTCTGGTGCTGATCTGGTGCTTTATGGTAACGTGCGGTGAATGCTGCTTTCCATGCGGGCAGCCCTTCTCCTGGCACGCTCGGGCACGTGCATCCTGCAATGCTCTGCTTCCCCCGTACAGCCTGCAGAGTGGGAAGAGCTGGGATCTGACAGCAGCACTGAGCGCGCCTTTCTCCAGTCTTGCACAGGCGCTAGCAGTGCTCAGAGGCAAATGTGCACCGTGTGGATTTGCTCCACGATCACAAGAACATATTGTCTGTGCCTCCAGCTCCCTCACCTCGCAGCGTGGGGGCATGGCAGAGCGCTTGGAGCTGCCCAGCAAAGAGGCCTCATCACCTCAAGATCATACTATGAACTACACTGGGCTGTTGCAGCTCGGCACCTCCCCGAATTGTGCATCTTGCTCCAAACACATGCCGGGACGGCTGGAGGGACTGCTCCTGTTGCTTTTGGGTCCCTGCTAGAGTTATGGCTTGACAAGACAAGGAAGCACATTTTTGGTTTCTGTTTTTCTTTCCAGACATCCCTTCTTGGGATGAGAAGCATAGATCTGCCATTCCCTGCCCCTCCTAATACCGGGCACCTCGCCTGGCCGCACCAGGTAGAGAGAGAAACGTCAGGCCAGCTTCCTGTCTGCCCCCTTCTCTCTCTTGGATTAACAGAGCAAATGTCTGCATGAGGAAGCTACTGCTACGTGGTGCATTTGCTTTTTCCGCTTTGCAAGTCTGTTCTGGCAGAACTTTGCACCTCTCCTTCTCCTGCCCCACCAGCTCCCTTGCCTGTGCTTTCTTCCAGCGATGTGTGGTAGACACCGCAGATGGGCCAGCAAGGTGGGAAGTCTTGTCCATCCTGCACTGGGACGATCCTTTCCGTGTCAATGGAAAAAAGAGAAATAGGCAACGATGCAGTTGCATCAAAATGAGCTGCACCGCTCCCCTGGTCTCAACACTTTTCTCTTCCTCGTGGATATTCCCAGCAGTCCTCCTCTTTGGATGAAAATCATCTTCCTTAGCAATACAGGAGAACATATAGGACCATTGTTCATATGCTACTGTCAGGGAGGGCCTAAGAGCTGTCGTCTCCACGTCATGCTCCTGTTGCGAACATATGTCAAAGGCAGGTCTGGATTTTTCTTTTTACTTTTTAAGGGTTTTCCTTGGTCTTTGCTGTGGTGGCTCTCCTTTCAGTACCAGATGTAGCACGTCTCCACACAACCAACCAGATGCTCTTTTGAGGCTCCAAGTAAAAATAAAGATGCTAGATACGTATTCACAGCTAAGAAAGCACTGAGGGAAGTAAGGACCTTTGCTATCGCCCCTTTGCAGGGGCCCATGCATTTTTCTCAGGAAATAAAAGAGCCTCCGGTGTTGAGTAAATCTTCATTTCTGCTGCCCTTCACTTCTCCAGCCGCAGCAGTGGATTGCAAACAGCTTGCATCTGGTCCCGACAAGCCCAAATGGATGTCTGCGTATCCCGAGAAGAGGGATCTTCATTTTATCTCCTTAGGTGTTTGCCACATGGGCTGGGGCAAGTCCAGCCCTCCCCTGGTTCAAAGGGTTTCCTCCCCCTTAGCTCCTGGCAGGAGGCTGTGTGCCTCCTTTCATGACTGCCTGCCACTCTGCAGTTTGGCCCTTCTCCTTTCCCCACCTCCTCCTCCTGCAGCCTGGTTTCCCTGCCTCTCTCCTTCCCTCTGAGCTCAGCCCCTCTCGCCTGCCTGTGTTCCCGAGCTCTGCCCCCTCCAGCTGGAGACTCGGGTTTATCTGGAGGCGGAGGGGACTCATTTGGGAGCTGAGATCCAGGAGGTGAAGGAAGGAGCCGCTGAAACCAAGAGAAGAGAAAGGGTTTAGGAGCTACGAAGGGACAGAGCCTGGAGACCATGGCTGGATTCTCAGCTCTGGGGCTGCTCTTTCTTTTTCAGCTATTAGCCACAGCCTCAGCTCAGGTAAGAATTTTCTTTTACATCCAATGGCCAAAACCACCAGCCACTGCAATGAGCATTGCATCAAGAAGCAAGACTATTACAGAGCTGCAGGGTGAAGCGCACTGCACGTCCTATGGCACATCTTATTAAAGTTTGTGTCTAAAGCTAAAGACAAGATACTGCTTGGGCATTTCTGTCTGTAGGTGCCTCTCAGCAGGAGAAAAAGTGTTTGCATTCACATTGGCAGGCATTGAATACATGCTCCAGGAAACAGACCCTGGTACTTTTTAAATGTCGCTACAGAAGCCATCCTCCTAGTTGTATCCCTGCAAAGAAAACCTCCCAGACAAAAGACGGTGTTGACCTAAGGAAAGCAGTTTTGTTTTACTTTACAGTATCATCTTGCTCACTAAACTAAAAATCTCTTGTCATCTCGCTCTTCACCTTATTCAGAGATTTTTTTCCCCCCTCTTTCCCTTAGTTGGTCTATTTTTAAAGCATCTTTAGGAAAAGCACATTAGATCCTTATTTGAAACTATGTGCATTCATAGCAAGCGCCCTGATCGTGGCATTAATTCTCTAATGTGTCATTAATTCTCTAATGGGTTTTTGCACTGCTTTCATGAAGGAATTTTTGCAGCCTGGCTCAGGAATTCGGAGCCGACCCTCATCTGCTGGGAGCAGAACTGGCTCCACAATGAAACCTTTGTTCCCTGAAGCTGGATGGCAGGTTACTCTCGGGAGTCATTTCCACAGAGCAGGCGTTTGTAGAGACCCTCTTCCCCCAACCCCTGCTCCAAAAAGCCAAACTTCTGTCTGGCTTAGAGAAGAAACTACCCAACAGTGGTTTGTTTAGCTCTGCTTTTCTGCACGCTGTCCCTGCAAGCTCTCTCTCCACCTGGTCCCCCATAGAAAGCATGCCCATGTGTACGCATGCTATTCTAGCGCAGGGAGGCATGCCTTTTTCTTGTGTCTCCAGTGCAAGCTGGGTTTGGGACTTAGGAAGCCAGACCCTAGGAAACCGAGTTCCCCGAGGGACCCTGCCTGTTTCCAAACTGACATGGGGACAAGAGCAAATAAAACTGCCGTAAGTTTTCAGTTCAGTAGACTTGCTCCTATCCAGGAGATGGGCTGGGTGTCCCATATCTGCAGAAGATGTGCTCAGATTTTTAACGTGTGGGGCTTGAAAAATCCTTGCCTCTATCCCGAGCTCTTACTTTCCCACTGTGATCTCTGACCCGCTCTGCTGGGCTCTTCTAATGCAAAATCTCTCTCTTTTCCCCCGACTCTCCCAGAGAGCAGGACCACGAGGCCCTCCTGGACCGAAAGGACTCCCTGGACCACCTGGCAAGGACGGCATCGATGTGAGTGTTGTACGGCAGGGGGCATCCACATCTGGGGGAGGGGAGCAGAGGTGGAGCAAGGGGAGGACTCATTTTCACGGAGGAGTTCTTCTGCTTCTCCAGCCTTCCAGAGAGAAGCTCCAGCCGAAAAACAGCCCATCTGCCATATGCAAAAGGCAAAGGTGCGCTATCCTGCAGGAGACTCAGGTGCTGAGTACCTGGAGATAGCTTCCAGTATCATGCAGGTCCAAGCCCTCAGTGCCATCTAAGATTTCCTGGTGCATACAACAAGGAGGATTGCTGAACTTTCCAAACCTCTTTTAGCTCCTCTCTGGCACCTGGGTGGGACGTAGTTTGAAGGCTGGAGGACAGCGGTGGGTCTAGTGCAGCGTGTGGTGCGCTGGACGGTGTTGTTGCATCCGTAGCATGTTGTGTATTTTGTTTCAAATATTGCAGACCCCCCTGGGTCTCTAAGACACTGGGTCTCTGGAAAACTGAATTCTATATGCAGGACTACATTGCGTCCTACCGATGTTACGGCTCAGACTTCGGTAAAGTTACTCCAGGTTTACGTCGGTGTGATGGAAATCAGGATCTGGCCCATCAGTTCCTATGGAAATGTGTGTTTCTTTAGTCATAGGAAAAAACACAGGAAAGTCTATGGACTGTATTTTGGGGGTAAAATTCCTTATTATTAACCTTTCCCCATGGCTGCTGGGGCAGAAGCTCAGCTGCCGTTGGCTGTAGTGCACAAGGAAACCTTGTCCTACTGCTGTTAGTTGATGTTTCCACTGAGATGAAACACTTTGGCTATTTCTGGCCACTGGATAAAGACAAATATTGTTGCTTTTCATCCTACTGCAGTGGATCAAACTGTTTCAAGAAAACTGGATATTTCAGATACTGTCAGGCAGATTACAGTAATCGTTCATGCTGTTTGTGCCTAACTCCGTGATCTACTCAGCCCTTTAGGCAGACTTGCAAAATTCTGCTTCTCCCAGGGAGCTAATTTGGTTTCGGATGAAAAGGCCGAAAAGCTATACTTGTTCTCCTCAAGGTAAAGGGTGAACAAGGAGGTTTTGTGTCTACGACTGTATATGTGTATACGCATTTTGCAAGACTGAACTTAAATAAAACCCTCTCTGTTCTGCGGCCCGTCCCCTACCCATGTTCCTAGATGAGAGGAAATCATTTTATTCAATAAGTTTATTCTACTTTTGCAACAGGGAATGGTTTAGAGGAAGAAGATCAGGAATTCCTATCTGCCTTTGGGGAATATAAAAGTAAGGGGATGCAATTTAAATTGATAGAGGGCAAAGGAAATACTTGCATGACACCCAGTTTAACCTGTGAAACTCATTGCCACAAGGTATTGTGGATAAGAGGTATTCAGGGAAGGATTGGCTTTATCTAAGGAAAACAGCCAGAGTGATTAAAGGAAGACGACAAATTCTGGGAGGCGTCGAGACCTCCATGCTTCAATAAATTGTAGCTAGTTTCAGGCACTTCTCCCCACTTGTCCTATATGAGCTTTTATGAGATTTCTTCAACTTTCCTCAGCAGCAATTACTTCTTCCAGCGGCAGGATTGAGAGCCAAGTGAGGGACTGGTATGATCCAGGGGGGCAATGCCTATGTCACAATTGCTAGGGGATTTATTGAACAAATTCCCACTGACATAGGTATTGGCGTTGAACTGTGTTTTAATAATCCAAAGGTCATAATGCAGCCAAACTGCTGCAACTGATGTGCAAGGAGCTGTTTAGATAGATGTATAGGGTGTTATGTCAGTTTTTCTCACCCAGAAAGAAAAAGGAAAGAAAAGATGTTTTTTTTCCCATTCCACGCACATGGTGTTTGCTTCCAGAAACCGAGCCCCATGCCTTCAGAGGATGTGCTCTTCTGGGGGCGTCTGTTCTTGAGTCCTAGCCTTTTCCACCTAGCAGGCATCCAAGTGGTACTTTCTTAGGATTGCACATAGATGCCTAATTTCACCTCGCTAGAGTCCCAGAAAAAACATTGACACAAAAAGGTGGGTGGATGGGTCTGTAGTGTTTATTGTGACTCAGCCTTCAGGCTAAGGTGAAGGCATATCGGAAAAGAAGACACACCAGGGCTCTCCCAGGGACTCGAGCAGCATGGAATAGGATTGATCTGAAGCACTGAGATAACTAAGTGCCACTTTATTCTACTTACAAGGTATCAGAGTCTGGCCTGAACACCAGTAGCTCTAGCCTGAATCAAGTCTGAGAACCCAAACCCTGTAGTCCTGCTCCAGGGCTGGCGTGCGTAAAGTTTGAGAGCATTTACCATGTGAAGAATGCAGGATGTATCTCGTATGCTTCATTTAGCTGCATATGAGCTAAATGAAGCATGCAAATGAAGGATGTAGCAAGACCAAGAAGAAAACTGTTCTTTCCTAGAGTCCTAGATGGGAGACGCTCCTCTGTCCCTCAGCATCCAATTTTGCTAGCACCTCTTATCGTGATGAGTCCCCCGGATTTGCCTTGAGCCTCCTGTGGTTGGCGTGCAGTGCAGTGGCATGGCCTTCTGGGGAAAGAGCTGCCTTTTTCCTGCCGCCGCGCTCCTAGAAGTTATTTGTGGTGTGTGCCGCCCCACATTGCTGTGCCTTTTTACAGCCCTGAAAACCGAGGGTCCTGTTGAAGATGTGCCAGAGGTGCCTTAAAGGCAGAGTAGCAGTGTGAACACCGCAAAGAACAAGATTGCTATTTGACTCTATACCAGTGAGATTTCAGAAAACACGCACGATCAAAACCATTCATGATCATTTTAAAATATTGCATTTTCTTTGTGGATTTGCATTATGACCTTTGGATTATTAATATTGCATTTTCGTTTGGTTTTGGTTTTTCCCTTCCTATTATTTTCCAAAATCATCCCAGCCAGGTTCTGTTTAGAGGGGGCAGTTAAAGAAACAGCAAAATCTCAGAACAGCCTCTGGCTGGATGCATGTTGCAAAAATGTACAGCAGCTACCTTCATGTGGGCCCTACACCGTGAGCAGTACATAATACACAACTGAATTATTCAAGCCAACTCTGCCCAAGCCTCAGATGAACCCAACGCCAGATGTGCCATTGCCGAGAGCTCCTTGTTTCACTTTTGCCTTTCAGGAGGTGCTATACCTTTCAATCCCATTGAAGTCTCCTATAATTATACCTTTTAAAATACTGCATGTTCCATGCTTTGTAACAAGGTAATTGCTCAGCTCCCTAGAATAGATGGGGTGTGCTGTGAATTAAACCAGCTATCTAAGAGTTTCTTTGCATTAGTTCCAGGCGTGTAATGTTAAAGAAACTATTGTCAGTTTTCTAAAAGCAGATTTTTCCCCCTTTTGCTGAGTCCTCAATACAGACTTGCTGAGAATAAGTAAACTGGCTTCCCTCTCACATAACACTGGAGACAATTATGCCTTTGATGATGGCAGTTGCTTCTGATTCACTACCGATGCTAATGGTGATCTGCTAGTAGAGGGGTAAAATAAAATACCGGGCTCCAATTCTGACTAGACTTTGGTACCACAAACCCCGGCACCCTGGCAAAGTCCTTGGTTCAGTTGAGGCCCAGGACAGATCCTGAGCGGCTTTCTCTAAGCTTGTAGCCTTACTGCCAGGTCTGGGTATCACTGATGCCTGTGAGGAAGGGGCAATGTCTGGGGGCAAGAAGCTAAACCTACTTATTGCCATTCATAATTGCAATTCCAAACCAGCCATCTCAACAGAACCGCTCCCTTCATTTTTGTTAGCAAAGAGCTTTCCCAGCTTGGAAAACGATGTCTATTTATGGCAGGTTTGTGGGCAAAGCACTGCAGTGGGATTGCTTCAGCAAGCATGAGCACAAAGATGCCCTCTGTTTGCTGCCTGTCCAGTCTGCGCCTGCTCCCCATCACTGCAAGATGCAAATCCCTGTGCCCTCACTGGAGGCAGTCAGACCAAGGGTGGGGCTGTGGAGGTTGCATGGGCTTTCCAGTTGCTAATTCAGGAACTATAGAGCGGTTATACAGACTTCCACGTTAGCTTGTGTCTTCACAGCTCCCTACTGTGAGGCCCACAGCAGAGAGGGCCACTGCTGAGCCCACTTGGACAATCTCTCCCTTCACATCTTCCTCCTGCTAAGATACTTTGCACCTCGGGCCTCCCTAGCAAATATAATTAACAAAAGATTAGTATTAAATTACACTTCTTTCTAGCATCCTAGCTCTGTTTCCCTTCCCAGATATCCTGTTGCCCTTGGAAGTTTCTTTGCCTAGAGTTCAGTTGTTACGTTGTCAGCCAAGAGCACTCTCAAATTAATTGCTTGAATAGTTGTTAAAATCTGAAGGAGGACGGCACGTGGCTTCACTCTTCGGCATTGAGAGATGGTCTTGCGGGTAAATCCTTGAAGTGATGTTTGCAGTTTCTTGCAGGTGGGCATCACTGGGTTTTGAGGCACAGGGGGAAAATGATTAATATTCCTCTGTCTTCAATATTCTGCTCACATAAGAGAAACTCTCCGGGTCGTGTTATGCTCCAAGAAGCTAATGCCTCCCTTTTCTGCCCTTTGTGCTGGGTGCCCTGTGCCAGAGGGGATGTGACTGGAGGTGCCTCCAGCTTTAGACCCGAAGCCATGGCAGCAGGGTCATAGGAGGAGAAAACTTGCCAGGTCCATTGTGGCCATTGTGTCCCAGGTGCCAGCGGAGGGTTTAGATTGACAGTGTGGTCGAGGGTAGAAAGATAAGAAAGATTTATTGACTTAAGAAAAACACAACTACGCGTAGTAACAGGTAAATGGTATAATCTGTGCTATTCGTGTGTCACCAAGTGTCACCTCAACTACGTGGCTAACCATCTTGAGCATCGTAGTATTCTGCACTGCCCTAGTGGCAACCGCTAAATGGTATTTCAACCGTTGTTCATGCTATGCAAGTTAAATTTATAGATCCCTCCCCATCTCCTGATGTAGCGCATGTGGCTTTGGCATCTCAGTTGTAGCTATCATGGTGCTTCAGCAAGCAAGGGGTGGAGTGTGGCAGCTGAAAAGTGTGTCTGTGTGATAAAAGTGCTTGCTGAAGGCTCTATGAAGATTAGACCAAGTGTTTTTCTGTATTGGTTTAGATATTAAGCTATAAGTTGTTGCTAAAAGCCTAATTATAGTTTAAGATGTAGTGAGGCCTTGTATAAAGTAAGGCCTAGTAAATTTAGCAAAGCCTAGAAGTAGTAAGGCCCTATGGCACAGTTAAAATTACCTTATCAAAGGAATGCAAGGCTTGTACTGCTATTGGTCAGTCTATGGACAGCTGAAGAAAAAGGAAACTATGTGGTCGTACGTTATCAATGTCCTTCAGAAGCTATAAATTAGCTGAAATATTTGGAAACCATTCAGAAGGAAGATGCAGCTCTGTGAAAAGGATTAGTTAGCTGTTGCCTGGATTAGTGGGCTTGTGGACCTCGAGGAGCCCAAGAACTGCGTTCCAGGGTCCTTCCCGGCACCCCTCAGACAGCGTTGTCCGGGGACGCCTGACCTCGCTGAACTTTGTGGAAAAAGAAGCTTGCTGTGTATCAGGCATCAGAGGGACTGCCGATAAGTTGCCGACGCGAATTGCTTTTGTCTGTCATCGTTTGTCTTGTTACTACATGTAGTTGTGTTTTTCTTAAGTCAATAAATCTTTCTTACCTTTCTACTCCCGACCACACTCTCAATCTAAACCCTCTGCAGGCGGCTGGGACACACTGGTGTGGCCTCTCCCAGGGCCCAGCTCAGACAGATCTGAGGCAACTTGAATGTGCTTGAATAACCCAGTTATATGCTTGCTTTCATTATTTAATAAGAAAATGATCCTTCCAAAGCACTCAAACCATTAGACCGCGCTTTGCCCTTCTAGTTGTTCTGTAACAGAAGATGATCACATCTTTCAGGAAATGAAGATAAAGCACAAATTACACGTGTTCCTTCCTCCTGCTTTGCCTTGGGCCAAATATGTGCAGCATCCCAGTGGCTGGGAGCAGGCAGGAATAACTGCAGTGGAAGTGGCTCCTTTGTTTGCAAGGGCTTAGCTCTAGTCAACCAGTTGAGAGTGTATTTTACTGCCTTTGTGCCCATTATTTGAATGTTCTGAGTTGAAACCAGCCTGCTGGAGATGTGCCCCAATAGGGTGCAAAGGTGAGATGGAAAGCCCTATCTAGAAACTCATTAAGCATTGGCTCTGGCCGTGATTTTTGCAACTGAACGGGATGGAAATCAGGTTTCTGTCCATCTTCCCTTGAAAATTGAATCCTAACGCTAGAGCCTTTGAATGCTTCTTCACACATGTAACCTGATCAATGGTTTATTGTCTCAAGTCCCCTGGGGAGTGTCACAAGCCCTCGGGCTGTGCCTGAGCATTTCACTTTGCATTTAGCTAAGTCAGCAGAGAAATATGCACAAGCTTGAGCACAAGCCAGACAGCTTCTTCTCTGCTCCCTCTGCAAAAAATCTTTGGGGCTGGGATCACCCGCGCTCCTGGACCAGCCTTCAGAATCAATGGATGTACCTGGAGAAGCCAGTACATAGCATGTGGGTTTTGCTAAATCTGCTAGTGCAAGCATGGCAGATTTTGAAGGGCTCTGATCCCTTCAACAGTGTGATGGGGTCAGCAGTTTTAGTGCATCATAAGCACCTGGATGTCCCTTTAATGGGCACTTCAGTCCAAATGATGGCAATCCTCAGCACAAGGATGGAGAGGGATTTGAGCCTGCTTGCTGCCTATGCAAGTGGTGGCTGCAAAGATACAGGGATGGAGAGAGATCTCAGTGCTAATATTGATGTCTTTTCTCATTCCCCCAGGGAGAAGCTGGCCCACCTGGTTTGCCTGGTCCAACAGTAAGTATTTACCCAGCATCAACTATCTTATTTTCTCTTGTAAATCTACCACAAGGAAATAGTGCTTGTGAATCACTCATTTTCCAGCAATAAGAGTCATCAGCAGCACTTTCTCCCTCTCGGTCTGTAGGAGACCTCCTACACGTTTAGCGAGCAGGCTAAGGGGGAACGACAGCTTGTCGTCAGCACCGAACCTGAGAAGAAACGTTCTCGGAGCTAGGAGAGCAGATGGTCTGAGACGAAGGCCGAGGAGAACAGAGTTAAAATCACAGCATACATCTATTCTCCTCCAAGACCCAATTTTTACGATGCTTTGTATGCCTGAATTGCAATTGTTGCTATGTACATTCTCGGTTCTGGCCACTTGGCCGTGGTTTGAACTATTTGGCGTGTGCACAGAGGCAGGTTTTGCACGGGCGTAGCAGGAGCATGCCACCTCGGTGTGTGCTTTTAGTTCCCCCTAGAAGTGTGGACTGCACCGCCAGTGTAGACGCAAGCTGACCATTTGGATGACAGTGAAAAATACATGGAGAACATAGAGTCAAGCAACCTCAGTGCTGAAAGGAGATACTTCAAAGTACTTCTCCAGGGTTGTCCAAACCCAGCTGGATTAAAGACCTCCACAGTGGCCAAAATCTGCCCTGTATAATACACCTGGCACCAAGTGCCTTCCAGGGCTATCCGTTCCTGGCACCCACCAGGATCCATTTCACCGGGAGATGCTCCAAAGCAGGAGTAAGCAGGTTCACGGGGAGATGCTCCGAAGTTTATGAGCGTGTATGAGATTTGCATGTGGATGAATTATGAAATCTAATTTATTTAGAAGAAATTCTCCTGTGTCACAGGGCATGACATTAACATTTTAAGAAAGGATCTTATCACTGTCTTGCTTACATCAGGACGTGTGTTGGTAATTATATTAACAGTCATTGTCTATTATCTGGTTTAGGGACCTAAAGGTGCACCAGGGAAGCCTGGAAAGCGTGGAGATGCTGGGTTACCTGGCCTTCCTGGAGTGGATGTGAGTATTTCAGCTTATTCTCCTGGATTCTTCGAACACTTTATGTTGGCATGGGCATTTTTCCAAGGCAGCTTGTCAACTTGCACTAAATCTACTGGAGCAGCAAATGTGCGTACTGAACTGAATCAGAGTCTTGTACGCCAGGAGAAATCTGAAGAGACAACTGGACTGTCAGCAAATCTGAATTATTGTTGGGGTTTGCAACGTGTTATTTCATGCAGCATTATGTCAAGACCTACAGCATTGCTGGTGCACCGTAGGACCGAGCTGTCTGTGACCTGTTTTGATCACAAGACCAGCACTTCATCTTCATGGGAACTTTGTCCAGAGAGCCATTGCTTCTCGTTATAGTTTCAGACGATTTGAGACAGGTAAAACACTTGCATCGTCAGGTGTTTTTTTTGTGCTAGCAACTGAGTCTGCCTTTGCTTGCGTTCTTTGTACCCAGCTAAAGCATCAAACATAAGGGACAAATTGACAAGAATTCGGGTTTCCTTCAGGCTCTGTTACCAGTTGATCCAGATTCTCAAGGTTCAGACTAAGCATATTCAGTCCTTTAAGGATTTTGTTGGATGTCTTTGACTTTCCAGGACAGAAAAAAACAAGTTACTAAAATCTCTGACAGGAGTGTTGTTTAATCAAGTGAAGAAAGAGTTGCATATTTTCTGAATTAGAAATGAGGAAACAAAACATTAAACTATTCAGGCTTGGTCAGCAAGCTAATTCCTTTCAGAATGCAGGAATTTAGCCCAAATTCATATTTTTGAATCCCTCTGTTTTCCATGGTTTAGTGTGTGCACACTCCTGGCTTTCAGGACAAATGAAGCCAGGCTGTTGTAACCATGCTACCAAAAACAAGGCACTTATATCTAGTAGCATAGGTGTAATAACAGACTGAACAGTCATCCGTGGATGCACTGCAATGCAGCATTATTCCTTACCATCCTTCTACTCATTGTGCATTGTCTCTGCCTTTTAACTATTGTGTATTTACCATCCTTGTGAGAACAGACTACGTTCATGCAGAGATCTGCAGCTTCCAGAGTCACTGCCTAGTTGCTGCCTGCCAGCAAACATCTAAGCAGGTGACGTCCAGCTCTACATCTGTTGACCCAGGCTCTGTAACACTGTACTGCTCCGGCAGGGTACAGCCCTGGAAGTGAAACCAGCTTGAAAGAGGCTGTGTCTGCTTTCATCGCCCTGCTAAAAGAAATTCTAGCCAAGCAAAAGTAAACTGTCTGACCTGTGCAGGGTTTCAGTGTTTGGGCTGCAAACACAGCAAAGACATTCTCAAATGCAAGCTTATTTATCTAAAAAGTGTTATAAGAGTCTTTTTATTACTATATATATAGTAAAGATTCCTATAAAACTCTCTCTCTCTCTCTCTACACACACCCACACACACACACACACCCACACCCACAGGTGATACAGACAGATACATAAGAAGTAGAATGAAGAAGATGGCCTGGGGTTTTATTTATATATATATATAGAGAGAGAGAGAGAGAGAGAGAGAGAGAGAGAGAAAGAGAGAAAGTAAAGATTCTTATAAAACGAGATATATGTGTGTGTGTGTGTGTGTGTGTGTGTGTATAGTAAAGACTCTTATAAAACTCTCTATATATGTATATATATAGTTTTATAAGAATCTTTACTCTGTGTGTGTGTGTATATATATATAAAAACCCAGGCCATCTTCTTCACTTTACCTCTTCTGTATCTGTCTGTTGTCTGCCACCCTTTCTGGGACTGTCTGGATAGGTCCTTATGAAGACCCTTGGAAATCTATAGCCACCTATTACTCACTTTCCTTCTTGTCTGTTGTGATCCTCTTCCATGTTCTTAAGTTCTGGTTCTTGAAACGTCAGAGGATCTAATACCATCACCAGGTCACTTCTTCAGTCAAAGCACACTTCCATTCCCTACCCTGGAGACGATCTGTGAGACTGATCTGGGATTTCTCCCATCTCCACTGCTTAGTGGTGATTTCTTTCCTCCCTCCAAGACATTGAACTGGTCCCCATAATCGATTGTTACTGTCCCTAAAACACCTTCCTTTTCTTTTGTCGTATCTACAGCTACTCTCTGTAAAGAGTTTCAGACAGAAGAGTCTCACATCTTCACATTTTATGTCATTTGAGTCCACGAGACAGCACTCTACTGGCTGAGTGACCTATAAAAATATTGTACTACATTATTATTGCTTTGTTTTAATATACCAGGATCCTAGGAAAAGGATGGTAATTGTTGCTTGACCTGATGCTGCAAAGGTTTACAGACTTGAGTAAATATATGCGTGTGAGCAGTTCCACCGAAATTATAGCTAAGATCTTCAACGGGAGAAGTCTTTGCAGAATGAGACCTTACAAGGCAACCTTTCCAAATTAAACTGAGCCTCAGGATTGAGTGAGAGAGGCTGGAAATGTATGGGCTGCAGGCAACAAATAGATGACAACTGATTTTTTTTTCCTTAACATTCTTTTAATATTTTCACAATGTATGTTTAAACGTCCCGCTCCAAGTCACAGGCAAAACAATCAGTACAGTAACTATTTTAAAATGACTAATTGGCTGAATCTTTTTAACAGCCATATGGACTTTGGTCATTTACTTAAGTGATAAATTAGACAAAACACTTTATTTTTTAAGAACTGGTTGTTATACAATTATAAAATTTAGGGGAAAACCCCTACGGGTAACAAGTGTTCAAAACTGGGTATAACAGGTGCATTTTCTGACAGTCGTATACATCCACCGTGCGGGTGAACCTGTATTTGCATGTGCAAACCAGATACGTGCATGGGTTCAGTGGGTAGTGAGGAAGTACACGGACTTACACGGGCACCTGTTGAATCTTGCGTTGCCCTACATGTAAGCTCTACTGAGCTAGTCACTGTCATGGTGTGTTTAATTAATATGCCACATGAGTAGAAAAACTTCACACACTTCCAGTTCCTTCTCCGACATCTGATTTAGGGCAAAGTGACCTGGATTTCCTAGGGTTTGGCTGCCTATGCCTAACCCCATAAAGCTCCTTTGTAAACAGGCTGGGGTGGGTTCTCAACGTGCTTTGCTTCCTTGTCTCATCCCTTCTTTTTATTCCTTCCCAGGGTTTAACAGGAGCTGATGGCCCACCTGGCTCAAATGGGCCCCCAGGAGACAGAGTAAGTACAAGGAACTGTGAATCCTTCATCTGTTTAAACTAAAATGCTTCAGGTGCCATCCAACAGGGATTTCTAGTCTTTGTGTAGTCAGGCAATGTGCTGGTGTGGATGTGATGCATGTGGGTGCCCCTATAAGCCCCTTGGATTCTTAAAACTAATGTCTAGTCTTTTCTCCCAAATTGGTTCCTTCCAAGCCATGCACAGGGTCAGGGGGCCATATTGTAGGTACATACCTTGCTGTCTTTTTGCTGGGGTTTTGAATTGCCCCAGGGAACAATTCTGGGGTTACTCTTGGACACCATGGGTAGTGGAAATACCATTAGCAGCTCAGATCTTATGATGTTCTGCATGTATAAACAGCTTTTTGAAGCAGACAAGGAAGCCTGTATGAGATATAATCTCAATTAGCAATCAGCTCAGGTTTATCCAAGTGCAGCTATTTTAGGCCTTATTTGTGGTCTGAATGCACAGCTTGGTTGCATTTTTTTTTTTTTTGACTGCTGCTATATATAAACTGTTGAGACTGATGCTTTTCACTAGTTCTTGGGTGCTGGAGGTGAGTGACATCATTAGTGACATGGGTATGGTACCAAAGCCCGTACAGTGAAGAGCAATTCCTGCCAGAGCCGACCATGCAGTTCCATGGGAGACACCTCCGTCCTAGGTGGTCCTGTGTGGGGGAGCTCTCAAGCAAACTGAGTCAGGGATGGCAACTTTGTCTGACTGCAGGCTGGCATGACTCACTCGGTGTTATAGGTGGGCAGGTGACTGCTAGGAAGGGAAAGGATGCTTAAAAGGAAGAGGCTGGTTCAGCAGGTTGATGTCACTTGTGGAGCAAACCCATGCCCCTGGCTGCTCTTGCAGGGATCCCGTCTGTGCTCCATTCTCCACTGGAGAGCCCATCACTCACACGACACACAAGAGAAGGCTTCGAGACTCCTGTATACTGAGAGAGGAAATCCTGAGCCTGGGATGTTGTCATGCACTCACTTGCCTTGTTGCCCTTTTTGGACCTGAGCCCACAGCCAAAGGTCAAGGCTTATTTCTGTTACAAGGAGAAAGTGGTGCAGGCTGGGTCGTTTTCAAAGAATATACAAAGTCAGTCCTGCTCTCATGAGTGCAGTGGGAATCAAACCACAGGAGACGGCATCTCAATTGTGCAAATGAGGTTTAAGATCTGTTATCTTATTAGCCCATGGTGGTGTGAGCACACCAGCATCTGATCAGCATGTGCCAACAGGGTAACAGCTTGCCATTTATGTGAGCAGGATCTTCCCTTTCAGACATTTAGCGGGAGCACGGAAGCATCCGATTAGCGTGCACGGTTGTCCGATCTGTGCACTCAGCTTGGGTTTGCATCTAGCTTGATAATCAGTTCCTACAACACGGTGTGGAAACTTGGGGGCTGTTGCCCATTACAGGAGAGTGTTGGGGTCAGCAATCCAGCTACACAAATCCTTTTAATCAGTGCAGTAAAAGCAGAGGAAAAGCAATGCATCACTTGAAAACAGAGCTACCCCGTGCAGCATTTCTACCAGTCCTGATATAGGAAAGCATTTCAGCCTCATTGCACTCCATGAGCTATAAGCATATGTTTGACCACAGTGCGACTCAGGCTTGTTCTTCCAGTTAAATGCCCTCCTGAATAGGGATGGCTTCCTGAACTAGAGAGCACCAAAGACTCTCCTGACTGTCCTTCTAAACAGGTGGCTTGGTGCGTGGCAGGACATAGGATCACAGAAACTGAGGGTAGGAAGGGACCTCTGAAGGTCATCTAGTCCAGCCTCCCTGTTCAAAGCAGAACTAGATCATCCCAGTCAAATTACACTCACGAGAGATTTTCAGTTTCTGTTGTATACAACTAATAAAAGTCTGCTCTCCCACTTGTGCTGCCACTGTCAGTACAACTGGGAAATGCTCGGTCTGGCCAATGTCATCGTCCATTAAGTCTGGCACTCCAGGACTCTGCTTGCTGTAGAGGCGCTCTCAGACACAACGCCCACCGACGTTGCTGGTAGGTCTGTGCAGCATCAGGTCCGGTTAGTTTTTAAACAGAAAGGCAGTTCTTTTTGGAAATAAGATCATCGGACTGTTGCCTTATTTCTGACTTCTGATGATCAAAAGATTTTAAAAACTGCTGGCTGAAGTTTAGTGTTTTCGAGCAGAAGTGATGCAGAACGCACCTGCAAACCAGTGGAGCTCTGAGAAATCGTCTCGGCTCTGCAACTTGCTACCGCGCGTAATCATTCCTAATGTGTGTCTGAATTCAGAATTCAAGGATTTTCCATGCCCTTATAGATTCAGAAATCATATTGCCTCAAAATGAAAAATTCTAGCAAGATAGTTTTTCTAATGATAGGAGAAAATATTGTTGCTGGAGAGAGTGAAGTCAAAAACGCCGTATTACAATACTGATGTAAACCACTGCCTCTCCACTGACCTTAATGGAGTGATTTCAGCTTGCCCAGGGCCCAGTGTAAAAGTAGGAGGAATTCACAGATTCACAGAAGTTTAGGGCTAGAAGGGATCGCATAATGTTCATTATTACCTACTGAGGCCCAGACCTTCAGAGGTATTCAGACACTTCGCTCCAATTCAAATGAAAGTTAGGGTTAGGCACTGAAACAACATAGAAAACGAGGGCCAAAAGAGTCTACGCCTGAGCCCAGCAAAGCCAATGGAAGTTGTGGAATTGATTTCAATGGGAATGAGGTCTGGGTTTCAGTCAATGGATGTCAGGAAAGTGCTGGGAAAAGAGCCTCACTTGTCCTGTAGTCATCAGTACAAGCTTAGCGGGCTGGAGACAAAAGATAAAAGCAATGGAGGGCAACCAGGACGCTAAGTAGGAGGAAAATGACTGAGCTGAGATTTGCACCAGAGCTGATCTTTATTGGATTACAGTCTGGTCCTAGCAAGACTCTTCCTAATGAGGAGCGTGGGTCCTCGGGATCTGTCTGTTTGCTTAGCCTTCCTCTGTGAACTTAATGAGGAAAACCGCTCGTAATCGGGGCTGGAATGCCGAGAGCAGGGCCGGGGCCGGGGACCTGCTGGGGATCACTGCACAGGCATGCACGGCCGCGCCGCTGGGACACTTCCGTGTCTGTCTGCCTGCCCTATTCCTGTGCTGCTTGTGTTGGGTACGTTTTGGACTCAGGAAATGACGCCCCCTCCCCTCCCCCCATGAAAGAAAGTAATTGTGAAATGCCCTTTTGGAGATAATAACTCCCTGGCTAAGACCTTGGAGGCTAAATTATAGCCTCTTGCGAGAAGACTGTTTGGCTTCCTTTCACATCCTTCTGACAGCCAGTACAACGTCCTGCTTGCCATCAGACAACCTCAAGGTAAATAGATTACTCTAACTTTTACCTGAGTCTAATTTGCACAAAACGAGCTTCTCCAACCAGGAGATCTTACAATATTTTCAGCTGCCCTGTGAAATACAAATTTTCATTTCCACCTAGGAGAAATTTCCCAATCTTTGCCTTCTCCTATGCCTGAAGAAGGGTGAGCATGCAGGAAAGCTTGCAAATAAAGAATTGGGGTTTTTTGCAACTACCCAGTTGGTCTAAGAAAAGATATCAGCTCTGCCATGAGTGCTGATTCCTTCTGACAGCAAAGGCACTCCCCTGTCTCAGGAAGGCTCTGCCGAGCCATGGTATTCCAGCACTTCTGCTCCTTCTTGCAGCCTCTCCTGGGATGTGCAAAAGGAAAGTCATCAGAGCGATCCTCACCCTGACTGCCATGTTCAGAGGATCCTGGAGGAATAAGGTGTCCTACTCCCATGACTTTTGATGGGAATTGAGGGCTTAATATTCTTCAAAAGTCCCAGGCATGGGGCCTGGTTCAGTTTGAGCTTCAGGCTGCAGATTGTGCGACTTCTTTTATCAGACCTGGTTTTCCCCAATGCAGTATTAATGAGGAACACATCCTATATCTCTTGGATAAGCGGTCTACAAACAAGCAACAGAGCAATGGGAGAAGACAATGGGTAGGTAGGAGATAATGGGTATCTTTGGCTGGGTAAGGCAGGTTAATGCTTGAGATGCCTCCAGCCTGTCTTCTGCGTTTGCTTGTTCCCCCATTGGCTCGAAATGGCACCCATAAAAGAGACAGCAATTGCAGCGTGACAAACTGGCACAAGTCAAAATGGGATTCAGTTAGAGCAGAAATTGTAGGGAGAACTGTTCGACTAGGAGCCCGCGGGCCACTGATACCTGCTGGTGTAGAGGGAGCCCAGCTGGCGTGATTTCAGTGAGGCTGTGTGCCACAGACCAGCTGCAGTTTCTGGGCCTGCACATGTGCACAATTGCACGCGCAAAGTAGCACCACCTTTTTGTGTGTGCCGTCATGGTAAATGCATAGGTTTTTCATGCAAGTGTTTTGTGAGCCTTCGGCAACATAGACCTGGGAGGCAGACCAAGACGCCACTCCTGTGTCACTCCTTAAGTGGATGGTGACGATGCTGCTGACTGAGCAACATTAGTTTAAAATGCCCCGTAAATGAAAGCATCGCTCGTTGTGTCTGAGCCTTTCGTCTTCTCATTTGCCATTCTAAATTCTGCCTTCGCCCTGGAATCACATCAGCCAAGAACAATAGAAATTCAAAACAAAGAGTTATGCACAATGAATGCTTGAGAGCAGTGTGGTTATATCTCAAATACTGAATGTCAATACAGCTTATGAACATTCACTGCGAGGTCTGTGGGGGTAGCAGCAGACAAACATTATCATTTATACCAAATAAGAGTGGCACTTCTCCCCTTCTTTTCCTTTGTGTTGGTAAGATGAATAACTAAATCACTATGCTGCTGGCATTGTCTGGCTGGATTTTCTTTACCCTGCAATAGCTAATGCTCTTTGGTTATGAGTAATCTCGAAACTCTGGGAGCACAAGTCAGCTAAGCTCAAGCAGAAGCTCTTGGAAGTACAATGTAGTCATACGTCACCCTTAGTATGACTGGGGGGGACACATTTCTATGATTCCTTCCCCCCTACCTACTCCCAAATGCTCCAGAGAGGGTATTTATGGGGCTGAAGATCTGGGCTTCTTACGACATGGCAGTAGCCACACTGTGAGAAGGCCAGATGCTGAATTATTTTGACCCTGGAGTGGTTTCCTGATGAAAACAATGTCGGTGAGAATTGAAAACACGAATAAAAATCCTTAGCACTTTTGCCCAAATATTGGGGGACAACTCCTATTTAGGCACCTAATTCTTACTGGTTATAATAGGAGTTAGGCACCTAAATATTGGAGATACTGGGCCTTACTACAATAGCAACAAGTGTTCCTTCCATTTTAAATGACAACTGAGTCTTGGAGCAAACTTGTGTGACCCCAGTCCCTTCCGCCGAGGTGCAGCACTTGGCGGGTGGCAGGGAAGAGCGCTCACTTACTCTGGTGTCAATCTTGGAACGGCAATGAATTTCCTAGGTAGAGATTCAGGCCAACAGTGCACAGTGTCTGTGGTTCCTGTGTACTCATCAGCTCCCTGTGTTGCACACACGGGTGTGTACCCGAAAGCTTGCAAAGAACTATTTTTTCCAACTATTTAGTTGGTCTAATAAAAGAGATCACATTTACCCAAAGAACCTGGTCTACAAAATGCATGCACACACGTGCGTGCGCCTGTCTGGGTAAGCTGGTCAGTCATCGGAGATCTGGAGAAATGGTGAAATTCTTCACCTTGCACTGGGAGTTACTCACATCTCTAGGGCAGGTGCTGGCTCTTCTCTCTGGCTGAGGCATTTTGAGCTGCACTTTGTGCTCTCTGGGCTAGCTGTGCATTGCCCTCATTCCCTAGAGTAATTTAGCACAGCCATTAAAAGGGGCTGACACAGCAGCTGGGAATGGCTGGCATGGAAGCAAGGCCCTTCTCCCCCCCATGTACTCTTCTGACCCTGGCTGCAAAAGAGGAAGCCTGGGACCCATGTTGCTGGGTCCTTGCTATGGGAAGACGTGAGCTGATCCAAACCCGCCCAAATCATGGGAGCATCAGGACCACCGAGGTATTTCCAGTGCTTGTTTTTTTAGATTCCCCCTTCCTATGTGATGACAACACACTATTTATTGGCATGGCCTGTGGGGGGGTCTTTGCTTTTCTATGCAGTAGGGTAGACCACATGAGCCTCTTCCTTGGATTGCTATTTAATAATTGACTTCCTGTCCTTGCAGTGGCAGGCCATTGGCACTGCCCTCATCCCTTTGCTCCTCCTGTAGCAGGTTAGAGTGTATTTGATGGGTTGCAGAGCTGTAGGTTGTAGCCGTGTTGGTTTAAGGACATAGGCAGACAAGGTTTCATTTCATCCAGGAAGAGCACACACCAACTGCTGAAACTTCCCTAGGCTGATGAAAGGTTTTTGAACCTGAAAGCTTGCTTAAAAATTGTTTTCCAACTATTTAAGTTGGTCTAATAAAAGATAACAATTTCAGCCAAAGAACCTTGTCTGTCTTTGAGCTGGGGCCTTGTGCTGGTAGTTGCACAAGCCGGTTGTTCATGCCATTTTAGGAGCAGGTTAGACAAACACTTGTCTAGGATGGGTTGGATAGGGAAGGTCCTGCCTTGAGCCGTGGGGCTGGACTAGATGACCTCCTGAGGTCCCTTCCAGCCCTGCTTCTCTACGATTCTGTGATTTGCCTTACATTACTATCGTCCTATACAATAGTGAGTTACAGTATTTCAGACTGCTGGGCAGCTGGTGGAGGACTGGCAAATTATAAACTCTCTTTCATGAATCATCATAGTCTTACTAATTGCTCCTGACCATTAGCAGGGATGGGATAGTTCGTTTGCATCCTCTGTGAGCTACTTTCTTGCAACTGGCAGCCAAGCTTACATTTTTCTGCTATGTCCCTCTGATTCGGGTCCCAGCTCTCCTCTCCCCTCCCCTTCCATGGAGGATGATCTCTAGTTTCTGTAGCGCCGTAGCCTTGCATAACAGGGACAGCTGCGGCACTCAAGCAGGTCATAACTTAGCCCTTTAGAAACTGAATTTACATGGCGGTTTCCCATGAAGCCTGTTAGGAGGTCCACTGGGACCATGCAGAAACATCTTGGGACTCTTTTTTCCTTGGAGCACGCCATCCTATTGCTGGGTGAAACTGTTCATTGTAACAGCTGTTGACTAGAGGATCTTGATGGAGATTGGTTTTGATTTGACATTGGGCAAATAACTGACCCTGCAGCTTCAGTTCAATATTATTTCACTAAGGCTGTAGCTGGCAGTTATTGTGGTGTGCCAAAGATTTTAGTGTGATTAGGAAAAAACTGAGATTTGCTCCTAGGATAGTCCTGTGAGCAGGATCAGTCTGTTAAAAGCTCCTATTGTAGTTCAGACAGTATCATCCAGATAGAAGGCTCCCAGGTTAATATCTCCTACTGACAACCATGAAGTTTTAAGCAAATACTCTTTTATACTAAATATCGTGTCAGCGTGCAATCAATCCTGTAAGCTCTCCATGGTTTGGAGGACAGTGATCCCGTGAACAGTTACCGCTACAGTTCTTGTTGACTCCTACGGTTCACAGCATTTCGAAATTGGCTTCTAAATGATAGCGCCCAATAGTCATCAGGATATTTTTTGTGTGTGTTCATGCATTGCATTTTCCGAATTTGCTCAATTGTGCACTTCCTCACCCACTTGTCTACAGGGTAAAGTTTGGTTTAGTGCTGCCTGTGCTTGCAGGCTTGCTCTGTAGCATCCTAGGGCGGTGCAGTTTGTGTTTGTAGGCCACTATAGTTATGTTCTGCTTAGAAACATTTATTCCACATACCTCCTAAGTGTACCTGTTGGTTGGTTTGTTTGGATAAAGAGTTTCTGGCATTCAAAACCTGCCAACATGAGATTGCGTGTCTAGTTTGTACATGCAGGGCCAGAACCTATTCCACCAGCTAAGCATGCAAGTGGTATTCGGTTGTCCAAGGTGATTCTCCTCCACCTTGTTCAAGTCCCTGGAAAACTCTCGACATCCTTTTATAACACACCTTCATCTTAGGCTGAAGACTAAAGCACAAAAAGCAGTGCAGGCCAATCCCCTTTTGCACTAATAGTTTTTCAGGGGAAAGGATCACAAATAGGCCCTGGGATGCCTAATAGATTTAAATCGGATCTGGCCTGTGGTTACCATGGTTATATGCACAATGAGCTTCGCTGCCCAGGTAAATAGCCACTCCTAGGGATTTTTGCACACAGTTACCCAGTTTGATGGCATTGTGGACATAAGATCACAAGCCAGTTTGCATCTTTGGTTTTGCAAATCTGGGCTTGCACTAGTGAAGACTCCAGAGTTACTCGCGAATTTATAGCATCTCATCATAGAGATGTCAGCTTTTTGCCCAGGTTGAGAAAGTGAGGATGACATGCCATTACGGTCCCTCAGGGTTGTATTAATATGGCTGGCTATGTCCTGAGATGTATCCTACTGCAAGCTAATGTTTTATTTATAAAGGTTGCTGCATTGCTTTTATAGATAAGCCTCTAATCCCCGGACTGTTGTAGAGAAGGTGACTGGAGAACCGTGGTATTATCAGCCACCACCATGGATCCTCGCTTGAATAATGGGGAAAATGTTTGACAACACCAGTGCAAATAAACCTTTCCTATAACTGCACATACCAACAAGATGGAGCGATTAAATTGTAGGGGGCCAGCCATACTGTGCCTGGTTCTCTTGTCCCATATCGGTACAGAGTCCATGTCAGTAATATGCACCATTCAGGGAACATGGTTTTATTTGTGCATTTCTCCATTTCAATTCATTTTCAGAGCTGTTACCTATAATTAATTATACTGTCTGTTTGCCAGCGTTGGCACCTTTTGGAATACAACAAAGGGATTCAAAAGACCCATCTGTCTGTCTTGTTATCTTTAATTAAGAGGAAACTTAATAATTTTGACAGTGATTTAATTTTAGAACCCAATTTAATATCACAGACACGCTCACCAAGCTGTAATCCAGGCTTAGGAGTTTGAAAGCAAAAGCTAGAGGGAAATAACGCCGGAAGGGTTGGGGGATTTTTCAAGGGAAGTCATGAAAATGCACAAGTCACAAATATTAAATGTCTTTGCTGGCAGAAAAATAACATTCAGTTCAACTGTGTCTCAGTCCTGAAAGCAACTTTAAAATCTATCATCAGGTCTCCAGCATGAAGTCTTGAAGGGATGGGAGAGTTCAAATGAACGAGGTTAACTATACAGATGCTACATGTTCACAGACTAATCCATAGCTGCTAGGAGGTGTGGATTCTCATATTTAATCTTACTTAGGAGAGTCTTATATTTCAGTCTTGGTTCATTGTATTTTCCAAGCAAACAGAGGGGGGAAAAAAACCAAACTTTGAACATCCAGCTCTGTGATCTGGGAAACATTCCTGAGTCAACGAAGTGATCAGAAATGTCAAAGTGTGAATAAAGTTTTTTGCTTATGGGTGTGACCTCAGTCTGCTTTTTCCATGTGTATGGGGTTTCTTTGAGCTTCCCCAAAGGCAAGTAACCTCCAAGAACTGCAGAGCTCTAGAGGGACTGAAGAAGTGGACTAGGAAGAGACCTTGTTTGACTCTTGATGCGACCTACCTGCTCACTCACTCTGATGTTTTAACCCCACAGGGCGCTTTGGGACCTGCAGGGCCCCCTGGATCGGCTGTGAGTAACTCTTAGCATTTGGACATTTCTTATCTAGCATGGATAAGCAATATGCACGAAGAATGCTGCACAGTAACATAGCAGCAAGGCTCCTTTCTAATGGTAAATGGAGAGTTGGGAGCAGGGGAGTGTTCAAGGTAGCTTTGATTTATGCTGTTCAGGTTTTGGTTTGGCACAATGATCTTCTACTTGCGTAGCCAGTTTCCAAATGCATAGCCACATTGTCACAGGAAAGTATGAGCCCGACTTAAACCAAAAAAAAATGTGGATTATTAGAGGTGGCTATAAACATTATAATGACCAGTGGGAATCCTTCTGTTGCTTTCCTGGTGCTGGAAAGCAACCCAGACAGCTCTCAAGACTGGCTCATCAGGTATTTCATGGAGTAAGATAATGTCATTTCCAAAGAGGCAAAAGGAGATGTCAGTAGGTTCAGCCCGCTAAGTCCTCTAAAGTTCATGGAAACTTTGTTCTCAACCCTGTACGGACGTGTTAGATTGCTGTGTTAAATGGGAGGTCACATTTAACTTCTGCTATCTGGATCAGCGGGAATGAGGGGAAATGCTCATTATCCATGTCATAGTCAACAAAATAACTGCCACAGGTTTGGTGCTGAGCTTAATGGGCGTCTAAGGAGAATCTCCCAACAGAACTGTTGCAGTTAAGAAACCTTTTCTCCTTAAATGAAGAAATAATGAGTAGTGTTTTTCAAGGTATTGATTAGGCAGTGTCTTAGCCAGGTGAACAAGCAAGCCAGGTAGAAATAGCGTGCATCTTTCTTGACTCCTTTACTCTTCGCAGGCTTCAGTTCTTATAATCAAGTGTCACAATGTCGATGCAGGTAGGTGAGATTCAGAATAGGCAAGAGCACAGCTTATGTCATGCACGTGTAACATCTCGTTGAGTCTAATACTTCATGCAGATTCACCATCACCTGAGACTGGGATGTGACTCTACTTACAACTCTCTTGTAGTAGCTTCATCAGCACTTGGGAAGATACCGTATTTCTCTTAATCTAACTTTTGGCCGGTGCCAAGAGGAATAGCTTGTCAACAGCAAAAATGCTGTAAGGACAACCAAGTTAAAAAAACCTCAAAGGCTATATTTCTGCCTTCACATATGCATAGGTCATTTTTGTCCAGAGCAGAAAATAAGTCCTTGAGCAACAGCCATGGAAAGGGAATGCACAAGACGAGATACTGTCAGGATTCAGTAGCCAACTTCAGATCCACTTTCTAATTGTAAATGGAGATATAGGAGCATTAAAGGGAAGAAGAGAGTTTTGATTTATTTTGTTCAGATTTTGGTTTGCAACAATAATCTGCTTGTGTAGCCAGTTTCTAAATGATATCTCATTGTTTTAACGTTTTGTTTTCAGGCCAGAGGATTGCCAGGACCTCCAGTAAGTAATAGCATCTTTCTCAGAAAAGGCAGCTCAACTATTGCTTTCCCATTACTTTCCTTTTTTTTTTTTTTAATTTACCTAAAACCTACACACAGACCCCATTCCTAGGTCCTCCACGCTGTGCAAAGAAGCAAACCCTGTAGCTCAGGCTGCTCATATGCCACCTCTATGATCATCGGGATCCTTGGGGCTGCTGGAGAAGGCCGTTTCAACAGCTAGCACCGTTTAGAGCAGTCCTGGGTATGGCAGCTTTGCAACTTCCAGGCACTGACGTTTCCTGGGGTCACTGGGGTCAGGTCAGAGCTGCCCTTAGCCAGGGGTAAGGAGAGTGTTGGGAGCATCTCCCTGTTCCCTAGGATGGCATTGCTCCTGGAAACAGGGCATATGCAGCCAGGTAGAGCGTGTGCGTGTCCTTGTGTAGGGCCCATGTGGCTATTTGAGAGCAAGATCAGGGAGTGGAAAGATGAGCACTGTCAAAACACTTGCTGCTGGCCCTGGGAATGGTGTTGGGTAGCAGCACGTGTGACGTTCTCGTCTCTGCTTTACAGGGGCCTCCAGGACCCAGCGGACTCCCAGGTGGAAATGGATTTCAGGGGCCCCCTGTGAGTTCCTCACTCTTTCTTTCCCATTTGTTGATTCTCCTGCAGTCCAGGATGTAGAAGGGCTTGTTTCTTGTATTTTGCTCTGCCCTGGAAGAATAATGTGTCTGACACCCTGCCTGCTCTGTGGAAAGGACGGCAGGAGAAGCACCCGTTAGTGCAATGAGCGTGTGCCTGAGCCACGTTCCAGGGCTGCCCAAGGATGCAAACCTGTTGCCCCCTTTGTGCCCAAAATCCAGAGGGTGCACAAGACCAGACACTGCCCCAGCTTCAGCTGTCACCGTCTCTGATGCCACCGGAGCGCCTGCAACCCAAGTGTCCGTTCTTTGTGATGGGGGACCGGCATCACCTGCATGAGCATTACTGGGTGTCGTGGGCTGTAAGCAGGGCCTCTCTTGGGCAGATGCCCACAGAATTTGCATTCGTATTTCTTTGTGCCCGCAAGTGAATGAGAGGTAGCGGCCCTGAGGGCTGCACAAACACAGGTGTAAATGTGACCTTTCGATGTGCAGAGACAGTGCCGTCCCTGCAGACAGCCAAGCATTTGCAAAAAGGGGAACTCGGGCCTCCTGTAAAGGTGCCTCAGCACTTCCGCTCACTCCACATTCAGAATATGCAGCTGCAATTTGCTTCCCCACTCCCATATTTTCATTCCAGTAGTTAATAGGACCAACTAGTTTTCTTCCTCCTTCCCTTACCCATGTCTTACGTGATGCCTGCAGTCTGCGTTGGTCTCGTATTGAAAGCTTCCATCAGTTGGCAGAACAGGGCTTGCTTTTTAAATGGGTTCTTCCCAAGAGAGCGTATGGTGCCTATGGTGTGGAGGGAACTTCTGATTCTTTCTCAATCCTTTTAGGGACCATCTGGTCTTCCAGGACTCCCGGGACCAGCAGGGCCACCAGGACCTCCAGTAAGTGGACATTTCCAGTGTAATAACTGTGAGGACTGAAACTCGGTGCGACTCTGGGATCTTTTTCTGCTGCCTTTGAAGGCCACTGGCAGGGCATTTTGCATTTTATTTGAAGCTTGTGTGTTTGCTACAGGCAAAAAGCCCTGAATTTGAGGAAGGCAGTAACTACTTATTGCCTAGGCTAGCGAGTATTTATTTTTGCCTGTTGGTTGATCAAGTTGCAACAGGAGAGATGCAATGGCATGTGGATGGAGGGCACACACTAGTCCCCGGAATGAGTTTTCCCTCCCACGTGCCCATAATAAAAGAGGCCATATTTTCATGGGCTCTTCCTTCATCTCTTTTGAAAATATTAGGGTTCTGGCCAGATCTTGTGTCAAGATCTGTCACCCTCTTGGGATGGGGCTTTTTTAATGCAATAACCCAGGCTGATCATCGCATGTGCCATACCTGATCCTACATTCTTGTAATATTTAGGGTTTGCCTGGGGTCATCAGTGGTAGGGACTGAACCTGGCACCTCCGTACCAAAAAAGATGGGGTGCCATACCCTGAGCTAAAACATGCAGCACTTTGGAAAGCTTGCTCCTTGCGTCTCCCCCCCACAAACAAGAACCACGTGGATATAGTGGTTAGAGCACATGCCTTTGTCAGGACCCCGGGTTCTCTTCCTCAGCCACTGACTCTCAAGAGTTAAGTCCATGTTTGGAAGTGGTAAGAGGCTCATTGGTTTTGTACTGGCCCCCAGTGCACGGGTGAATTTGATCCTGTGAGACGTGGGGCAGCCCATGCAACAAATGCTGCCCTATGCTGTGAAATGAGTGCAAAGAGCTTGATCTAGCCAACAGGGGCTTACAGAGGTAGTACAGGCAAAGGAAATGCTCACGTCACTAAAATACATTGCCTTTTGGCCCTTTGTCTTGGGCATAGTTAAGAATCCAAACTTGCTTGGTTACAGGGGCTGCCCGGGGCTCTCCCGGATGGTGGTGGAGACCTTCAGGTAGGCGTTTCTTTTTGTTTCATCAATGTTTTCACTCTCTTCTCTTGCACGCCATTTTAAACGTCTGTATTTGGGGCAAACATACGCATGTGCAAGGTCCCAAACCTGCAAACACCAGCAAGACCAACCCTGCCTACCAGAGAGACCTCATTCAAAGCCTGGGGTCCTTGAGATGAATAAAGACACCCACATGCATCAGTGTGCCTGCTAGCGCCTTCTTTCAAGGATGCAGAAATGTTACTGCTGGTGCAAGGTGCTCCGTGTCATTTCCTTAGAGATGTTCTTTGCTCCCCTAGTGTCGATTTTTACATGTGCTTCCTTGCACACCGGTGTAACAAATACAGATTTGGCATGTGGCAGCTATGACAGGTTTTTCTGCCAAACTGCACTGCAAAACTGAAAAGGGTGAGCTCTGCTCTGCTGTTTATTTTCCTGGGTGGCAGCACCTTGCTCCCCTGGCCTTTGTGTGCTCTTTCCATTTTGAGAAAACGTCTTGATTTCTTTATGCCAACAGAACGGTGCAGGCATTAAAGTAAAGAGCGCTGTTGAGTGACATTTTCAGGATTTCACAGCTGTTGTTATGACAGCTGCTTTGGTTTCCTAATTGGAGTATTCAAAAAATACTTGTAGTTTGTTTGTGCTGCCTTATGGAACAGTCGTGTGCGATACAATGGAAAACGATAACATTTTGGTCATTTGTACTTAGGCCAGCCCGTCGAATTTAATGGAAAATTAAATCCTTTCTATGGAATGATATTCAGAGATTAAAAAAAAAAATAGAGGGAGGATTGCATTCACTGATGCACAGAGATTTTTAGAGGAGCAGCCGTAGAGCCCTGTTAAATTCCTATGCGACTTTTGACTTCTTCACGATTACATTTCCAAATTCCAGTGGGGATGCACAGCACCAGAACTTGCTGTTGGTTTTCTTCATGTTTAGCTAAGTCTCCCATCCATGCTGAGCTCGGTTGTGTCTCACGTTTTGCTTCCAAGAACCTGAGGCGATCTGCTAACTTCAGACTTGAGAAAATACTCCCTTGGTGCTAGGAAGCGAGGAAGTCACAGGCAATTCTTCTTTTTTGTTGCAATCATCTTGGCTAATGTAGGCCAAAACTGCATTGTAGCACCTTGCAGTACAAACCTAGTGCCCAGAAATTAGAACCGGTCTGGATCCTTTTAAAATTGAGATGACAAATCATTAGATGGGGGGGGGGGGTTGTCATGGACATGTCACCCCTTTTCCCCTCAATAGCAATGAACCTACCTTGCTGCAAACCCCAATTTGCTGTACTGAATAAACCAAAAACTTTTGCTTTGTGCAGTGCCCAGCTCTGTGCCCCCCAGGGCCACCCGGTCCCCCAGGGATGCCAGGATTCAAGGTAAGAGCAATATTCTCAGCAGGTGCAAGGAGCTCAGTCCAAACGTGTAACACAGACTGACATCAAGGTGCAGGCTCACACTACACTGCATGAATTACCATTCTCCTTTATCCAGACCAGTAGGGTGTAGGTGTAGGAGTATATTACTTGTCCCTACATTGCCGCTGACAGTCACTTGAAGGAGGCAATGAAGGCTACATGCCCTAATCCCGCTCTCTGTGTCTGGAATTCCCCATTAGCGTCCATGGAAGATCCATGGCCTCATGCTTCATCCTGCAAGATGTCCCTGCCCAGCATCACTAGGAAGGTTTTTATGCTTGAAGTTCAAGCACATGCGTAAGTCCTGGGATGGACTGGGGCCTCTTGGCAGGACAGAGCCAGGCCTCTGCTGCAGAGGAGGGGACTGTTTATCAGCAGTAATTTTGAATAATGATGCTCATGCTATTTAATGATTGACATGAGCTAAGTGCAAGTTGCCCCTGTGTGCAGGGGAAGCTCAAAGACTAAGCACCACGTGAGTCCCCACTGGAACGGGAGGCGGGTTCAGTCCTTGTGCCCCGGTGTCGGAAAGAGCTGTCTTGGGGCAACAAGTTGTCGCTGTCCTGAGGACCTCAGCCTGCTGTATTCAGAGAAGTCGAGCACGTCACACGTTCCTACAGTGCACACATGGAAGCCACGAGTGCAGAGAGAGATGAATATTTCTTTGTAAAAAGCCATAAATTACACAGTCAGCTCTGACAACGCCCTCTTTTACACCTCTCCCCATTTTCAAACGTGCTGTGGATCAGTGAGTTGTACTCAGTGGCTATATCTCTTACTTCCTCTATAGGGGTTCTGGGGCCCCATATATATTTCAGCAGGTGTTTGTGTAGTGGCTAGCTGGGAGTAGGACTGAAGTCAGCTTCTCAGCGAGCTGCTCTGCAATCATTGCAGCAGGACTTAGCAGAGGTAGGGTACGTCCTCGTGCACAAGGCACCGCCATGCTGAGAGACAGTGGCTCTGCTCCATGCGAGCTAGCTCCCAAGCTCGAACAAGTCCAGCCACCATAGTATGGCACTGTGAACAGACTGGTAAGCTTTGCCTTTGAGTGAAGCATGTTTGTTGGTGGCTGCACAGCTTCTGGACCAGGAACCAGCAGGCATGAGGCAGATGCAGTGGGCTTGGCACAGCACTGTCCTGTACAATGCACATGGGAAACGGTGGTTGCCTTCAACCTTCCCATCCCTCAGATTCAGCCCTTTGAAGGAATGCTCTTCCCTTTACAGAGCTGAATCCTTGTTAGCAGTAGGGTCATGCACAGCTACTACTTGGGAACTGACTCGTTCCAGCGGGTGACCGTCAAGGCCTGTGAAGTAGAAAGCTCGGGAGACTAGAACATGGTGCTGCCTCCACCCTGTACTGACCTTCTGCACCGGCGGGAAGTTTTACCCACTAGCACTAAAATCAGTATAGGCTGTCATCAAGATAGTAGTAAGGGTTTGAGAAAGCAGTGTGTCAGGCCTGTATATTAAGACTGTCCAGCTCCATCTGGGCTTCATTGGAAGCCTGATGGGTTCTCTCCAGTGGGTATAAAAATAAGGTACAGGTGATCGTCTAAACAATATTAGAGCATTAAAAGTGTGGGGTAAAATTTTCAAAAGGGTCTCAGACTTAGAGCTCAAAGTCAAAAGATGCTTTTGCCAGTTCATTCCTTTGACATGTAGGGGTTAAATTCTCATTGCAAGTTAGTTTTGAAAATGGGACTTAGGCATTTCTTGAGACCCCTTTTCCTCATTGCAAACTTTGGTACCAAGCTTCCTGTGGAGGAGAGTGTGTTGTGTCCAACATGCAACTTCCATGCATGAAGAAAGGAATAATGCTACACAGCAGAGGTATCAAACCCCCTCCCCCTGAGTTCAGTCTGTTCCCTGCCTCTCTTCATATCCTGAGTTGGTCTAATACAAATTCAACTGCAACAAGGCAAGATGAAGACTGCTCTCATTCTTGGTTTTATTTGCAGGGGCATACAGGTCACAAAGGGGAGCCTGGAGAAATGGGGAAAGATGGTGAGAAGGTAAACCTCCAAATTTTATATACATATATCTCTCTATATATATCTATATATATATATTCTTTTCCTCTTGAAAAGCATAGACTAAGGAATTTCTCTGAAGATGGAAGGACAAACTGGGCATTGGTTGGACAGAAAGGGGAAGCTTAGTATGGGATTGGGGGTGGAATAATAGGATACTTGCAATAGCAGGGGACTGGATTCGATGTCCATGGGGACTGCTCCAGTCCTAAGATCCTCGGTTCACACTTGAGGTGTGGATTAAAGAGCAGGCATCACTGGCCTCCATTACTCTGATTTTTATGTCTACGAGACTATTCCAGTGCAAGAAGATTACTCATTCCTGTGATCAGAGATGTTCACAACTAAAACGGCTGCTGCAACTTTGCACGTGTTGTTGGCAACTCATAAATAAAACCTGTACTGAGCACAAAAGTTGAGCAGTTAGTCATGTCCGTGGCCTGGCCAACCACTTCTGTGACATGGAAGAAATTGCATGCAGCAAAGCTCGAGGCCACACAATGCATGGGGGTGGGGGAACGATTTGCAAGGATGCTTAGGTGGAGAAGATGCCCGGGGGGTCAATCCAAGGGTGCAGGGCAGCAGTTCACTGGAACATCTCTAATTCCCTTCTGTTTCCTGTCCTTAGGGATCTCCTGGCCCTCCAGGTCCTCCAGGTATTCCAGGCGCCGTTGGCCTGCAGGTAACATCTACCTTTCCAGCCCAATCAGTAGCGTTGCACCTGCGATAGTCACCCCGGCTTGTGGTGTGAAACTGGGATGTCTGCGGTGGGTTTTTTCTGCTGCCTTCGCAGCTCTGAGCTAGACAGCTCTGGGTTCAAGTCCTAGTGACCTTTACTCATGTAAGCACTAGCGTGTGAGGCTGTGCCGAGACCCTGCTCTGATGATAGTTGAGGTCAATGGGAAGGCTCCCACTGATTTCACTGGGCTTGATTTGGCCCCTCAGCACTGCCATCCATGCCTGGAAACGCTGACGTGAGACCTACTGTCTGCCCCATCTCTGTCCCCCAGTTGCAGCTGGAAAGCCACGGCACATACCTGGGTGCAGTCTCTGAGCGCTGTCCCCTGCGGGAGGTCCCTGAGCGTGAGAGCAGGATCTGGCCTTATGAGAATCCCACTTGTGTTGGCTCGTCACTGCTTACCAGGGGTTTTTTGGGGTGTTTTTAGCTTCTTCACCATTGAGCAGGGGGCTGAACGAGATGTGACCTCCTGCGGTCCCTTCCACCCTCATTCTCTGTGACTCTGTTTTCACAAGTGGTTGTAACTGAGGGCTTTTCTATTCCAGGGGCCGAGAGGGTTAAGGGGCCTCGCAGGGCCAGTGGGTCCGGCTGGGGACAGGGTAAGTAATGAGCACCTCCTCCAGATGTTCCCCCTTGTTAAATCCATGCAGCGGGCAGTGTTAGGGGAGCACCAAGGAGCACCAGAGGGGCCCAGAGGGGAGGGCACCCCGAGTGAAATCTGTGGCACTCCCAGCATTCAGGACATGCTCCAAACAGAGGGGCCAAGCAGATGCCCTGCCAGGAGAGGGAGATGGTAACGAGCTTTGCAGAGGGCTCAGCCATTTGACATGATGCCACTTGCGTCTTCTTCCAAGCAAAAGCTGAAGGACCATTGGAAGGACACGGCATTTCCCTATAGCTTCTGGTGCCGTACAGTCCAGGCTTTCACCGTCAACTTCATCACAGGATTAGGCCCTTACTGAGCAGGACAGCTATCTAGTCCCAAGGCTGTCGACTTGGGGGCTAAACAGTGGAGCCTTTCTGTAGGGACAGATGCACCACCAAGGCTATGAGTGCTCTGAGTTTGTCAAGGAGAGGATGGCAAAGAACCTATCTGGGTTTCATCCTCTACGCCGTGAAGCATTTGGTCCTTTCCAGCTTCATGCCTGCTTGCTCGCCTTGTCAGTAAGTCAGCAAGGGATGCAGTTCGGCGTCTAGTCTAGGAAAGCTCTGATGGCGTATTTTAACAAGGTCTTGCTGTTTTCAGGGAGATATTGGTTTCCGGGGGCCACCAGGAGTGCCAGGACCTCCAGGGAAAGCTGTACGTATCCATCTCACACCCTGCAGTCCTGTCCCACGGTGTCATTTTTGAACCTTTAATGTTTGTTCTCGCCATGCCAGGGGCCAGTGTGGGATCGTAGGACTCGAAGGGAACCCCTGAGTCATCACCCCTAGTGCCATACTGCTGCCACAGCTACATCACACAATCCCTAGTGGGAACTACTCCAATATAGCCCCAGAAATATTGCACGCGCACCGCATCATCTTATCACTTGCAAAGCCAGATGTGTGCACACTGACACTTCCTAATGGCCCGCCTAGTCCCTGACTGAGAGCGCTCCCATCTTTCACTTGATCACCTTAGCTCCTTCTCTCCCCTCCACAAAGAGCTGCATCCTCTTCTGTGTCCTAGGTTTCAGTTTCTTCTCCCCACCACGCACACGCCCTAATTCTACCTTAAAAAGGTCAGTGCCCTCCTATAGTTCACCCTTCTCTGCCTCACTTGATATGGGCAGAAACTCGGGAAGGGAAGGGGAAGTTTGCTGCATTGCCCACAGGCAGATGTTCTGCTCAGGAAGAGGAAGTTGTAAAGAAAGTGCTGTGGATGCTATTCTGTGGTCCCCGGCCCCACAGCTCTAAAACAGACTTAGGTCCCAGCCTAGAAGATGGGCTATGATATTTTGCTCTACGGCTAAGGTGCAATTCACTCCCTTTGCATGAATCCTGGGTGATGGAACGTGTGCACAAGATCCATCATGCACTTGCTGGGGTATAGGATGCACCCAGCATATAACATTGGGCCCTTAATAAACTGTCCAATTGTCAGTCCCTATTGTGGGATATAAGCTCAATGGAGTCATGGATTGTGAACCCCATAAACACTCTCGCCACTTTTCTCTACCTTGCCCCCAAACCTCCGCACTATGGCTCCTGTGTCATTTGTACCTTGCATGGTGGATGCAGGGGCCCTGGATACCAAGTCCTCAATGCCCACTACTGTGGTCAGCTTCCCACAGCCCTTGGTGCAATGGATGGCATTCACCCTGAGCAAACAGGCGTATCATTACTGCAGCCAGGCTCCCGGACATGCCTGCTGAAATCTGCCCTGCTCTATTTATTTAACAAAGTACTTCCAAGGCGTGAAGGACGAGAGGGAGTCCCTGCCCTGCGGGATTGTTATCAGAGCCTCAAGTGCCATACATCCATATGTAAGGCATTGCAGAGTGTAACTGAGGACCCACAGCAGCCTTTAATGTGCATCCTTCAACCCCGACAGTGCCAATTCCAGAGAGCGGCTCTTAGGAAAGGGGGTGGGGGAGAGTCTCATGCTCTAGAAATGTCAGGCTGTCTCATCGAGCCAGAGATGGTTAATGGTTTTTCTTTGGTCATTACAGGGAGACCGAGGAGTAAGAGGGCCTCAAGGATTTCGAGGGCCTAAAGGGGATACCGTAAGTGCAATAAAACACTCCTTTTACTAAAAACACTGACTGGCCATTGGAAGGGTTTGTTAATAGTGTAGTGGGAGCTCAGCTGGTCTGTCTTAGTGGCTGGTCTGGTGCAAAGAAGGCTTCTCCAGGTGGAGAGTCTTTGTGTCTCTGGAGAAGAGGCAGTAATGGACAGGAGTGCCAATTAGCCTGTCCTCATGCCACGTCACCCAGCCAGCCCTGGTGCCATGTGGACACAATCATGCACCAGCTAGTTAAGGAAGCAACCTGCCAGAAGCAGTGCAGGGTACTAGAGGATGCTGCTGCAGAGCACAATATATCTATCATAAACATGCGTGGCTTTTGTGTCCTTTGGCAAATTATCAAATGTGTCTGTATTTCAGTTTCCCCATTAGTGAAATGGGAGAATGATCCCTATTGGGGATCAATGAATTGAAACCATTGGAGATGCGCAAAGCAATCACAGTATTTAAGATAAGCAAGAAGAGAGGCCTCAGGAAGGGTGCTGTGATACCCAATAGCTTGTCCGTGTCTGTGCCAACCATACAGGTAGTCCCATAAAAGATATCACCCACAAGTATTCTTGCCTCTTGCCATACCTCCTGGATTACCACAGCAGTTGGGAGCAAACTGCCCTGGATTAGCTTTCACTTGCCATGGGATAGGAGTGGACACATGAAGCAGTTACTGCAGAGTGGAAGATATCTGATAGGTCCCACCTGACCCCAACTTTTAACTCAGTATAATTTGTTCATCTCTCCACACCTAAGATCCTTAAAAGCAATGGCAGGACTAAATTTAGAGGCTGCATTTGAAAATATAATTCTTGTTAAGTAATTTAAGCTAAAGTGTCGGCCTTCCTTTGGAAAAGGGGATGTGCCCACTTGTAGGCATTGGACAACTGAACAAGCAGTGCTTAAATGCTTCTACAAAAGCCTCCATCCTTGCAGCTTAATTCAACTTGTATCAAAATCACTGGGAATATATATATACCCAGTGACTTCTGTCTGTGTTGGGTCAAGCTGCTAGTGCTGAGTAATGATGAGCACGCTACAGCTTTTGTAGATCTGATGCTCCAGGGGAGCTAGTCATGCATCTCTAGACAAGTTAAGGTCAAACACATCCTGAGTCAAGCCAGCCCCCGGGGTTTGCACATTGCTGTAGTTTACTGCTCTGCTCTGGGGCTGTTCCTCCTGATACCTTCAGTACTGGGTCATATGTTACTTGTTTGTTTCCAGGGTAGACCTGGTCCAAAGGGAACGTCAGGAACCCAGGGACCCATAGGAGACCCTGTAAGTCAACCTTTAACAGTACAAGTCTCTCGGTTACCTTCTTCATGCCATGACTGTACAGGTAATGATAGGAGAGATGCCCTCCATTCCTGTTTCGACATGGTTTCTGCACCAAGATAGATATTATCTTGCACCTGCACCTTACCTGCAGGTAACCTACACCTCAGCCCATCGCTGCAACCCTTCTAGGCCATATCCTGGTTCTGTTGCAAGCAATGGCAGATCTCTGTCCAGCTTCAGTGAGACTGAAATTTGGCCTCTTATAGCTGCGGAGTGGGGGAGCAGGGTGGGGAGTGCTTGTCCACCAACTCCCTGAAAGCACTGAAGTCAGCCTAGTCTGACCATCCACTTACACCTATGCTTTCAAGTAAAAAAAGCAGATATAGGGTCAGCTATGGCAGAAGTTTATGCCTTCATTTAAGGGCTATGCAATTTAAATTGTCATTCTTAAAGCATTTTAATAAAATAGCTTTTTTATTGCTTCCTTTATCAAATTTGAAATGTCACCATCAGTTATCTGAAATTCAGTTTTAACTGAAAAATTTGTAAGATCTGTTTTCCCGCAAGTAAGATCTGGATTGAACTTCTATGCTCTGGAACTTATATTTTTGTTAAGACTACATGGTGCAGACTAGTCTATGGAAAACTGATGGAACCTTAAACCAGTATTGGGTTCTGAGGAACCAATAAAAGGGATTTCATAATTCATTCCTGAAATATTGATCGATCCTTATGTGTTTTGGGACCTTTGTGTTGTGCTTTGTCACATGCTTATTCTGCATTGCTTGTGTTTTCAGGGTATACCTGGGAAAGATGGTCGAGATGGAAGTCTCGGACTCGATGGTGAGAAGGTTTGTAAAATCCTACTTAAACACCATGCACAGAAAAACTTTGGTTGCTTTCATAAGCTTGTTGCTCTGCTCAAAAAAGAGCAGATCTTGCAAGGTTTTGGTTCAAGAGTGAGCTTTTTCTGTGATGTTACTAAGTATAGTATAGAATAAAGTTATTCAGAAGGATCATTCCTTGTCCCCATGATATAAAATAAATAGGCAAATACAAATCCTTTCACTCTAACCACTTTTGGGGAAAGTAATATTAAGTGTTATGGTGCCAATTCAGGATTCAGATTTTTAAAGGAGGGCATGACATGACTGAGGATCCAGAGAAAAGTGGACATCTTGACTTGGGGGAAATAAAGTGAGATCCTTCAAAGTAGAAAGCTGTGAATGGGAATTTGAAGCTCCTAAATGAGTTGGACACCCATTGATGGTCAAGGTGAGTTGGGTACCTAGCCAGCTGCTTTTGAAGTCTGAGGCTTTGTGTGCAAACAGGCACTGTCTTGTACAATCACCCTTTTTGCATCTTTAATTGCCCACTCATTTGCACCCACATTTTATGCAGACACAATAAATGCATGTGTTTTTGCAGGCATGCTTCTGTTGACATTAGTCCTGGCATGTATGAGAAGTGCCTTACTGATCATTTAATACTCCTTTGATACTCCTTTGTAACGGCATTGATTTCAGCTGAGTGGGGGATATTTTTCCCCATTGATTTATACTCAGGTGTCTCACTTTAAAATTAGGCCCTAAATCAAAAGCTTCAGTGAGTAATTTTAGACCTGAATCTGATCTCACAAATAGTCATACAAATCTGAAACAACTGAGTGAAGCTGAACTAAAGTGAAACAGGAGAATCCAGTCCAAAGCGTCCAACCTTACAGACTGACCTCAAATTTCTGAAGGTTTGGAGTGACTTTCAGTATAGTGATAGAATAAAAGAAGACTGGGGGCTTTTTTTCCCCAGCAGGAGTTACCGCAGCTCCGGGTGGATTCAAAATCAAAATGATATGTGCTCCTCTCGATTCTATAAATCATGAGGAAGGACAAATCCTGCTCCAAACACACCTGTTTCCTAATAGTATCAACTTACTTCCTACATTAGATTGTCTCTCTTGACCTGTTGATCTCCACAGGGTGATACTGCTCGCATGGGAGTGCCTGGGGAGAAGGGGCCAAATGGACTTCCCGTGAGTATTGCAGCGTCACTGCCATAAAGGAGGTGACTGAGCTGGGGAACAAGAGATCTGGTGTTTCCCACCTGGTCTCTGAAGGCATTGCAAAGGTTTAAGGCACTGGGTAATATTATCTTCCCATAACACCAAGGGAGAACAATAACAGTGTGTCTCGACACAGTTCATCATACAGACTGGAAACACATTTGGGATGTATTAGCTGGGGAGAGGCAGATATCCTGGTAAGGAGCTGGGTCCAAAAGCTTTGGCCTGCATTCATAAAAAAACCCCCTTAAATAAAGAGGAAAATGTTAGGAGTATCATTAGGTACTTATCTGTGGACTGGGATTAGCTCTTGAGATGATGAATGAAACAGTAATTTTCCCCATCATTTGCAGACTGGAAAGTGTCTCTAATAGAAATGCCTTTATGTCTGCTACAGCTTTATGCAAATTGGGCCCCCACCTATGTTGAATGAGACAGGAAGCAGTGAATGTTATTCTGTGCCAGATCTAGGTATTCTGACTTCAAATTTCGTTTTGGTTTTTTTATTCCAGGGATTACCTGGAAAAGCAGGTATCAAAGGCCCAAAGGGTGAGCCAGTAAGTGAATGTTATTCATGATTAGTTTTGTCTGGGAAAATGCTAACTGGGTCACCCTAGTGCACTGCAACTTTAGGCTCCCATCCTGCAACACCAACAGTGCCAGAGCGGTCTCCTTGAAATCTGTGTACTTGCATGAGTGCTTGCAAGAGTCAGGGCTTGCATTTCTTCTTGCACCTGATGTGTCTGGATCACCTCTTGAGCAATCACCCAAATGCAGCGGGCATCCTCCTGGCTTGACTTAAGCTTCTGTTTCAGCTATTCCTCAAAAGACATTTTAAAGATCTTTGAGGAAATGCAAAAGTAGGTGAATCTCCAGGGATTTAACATGAAGGTAAATACCCAAGAAAGGGAGCACAGGCACGTTTAGCTGTGTGCAGATGCCACAAGACAGATGGTCCCTTGGATTGAATTCAAAGGACCCCAAAAGAGCCTAATGGTGACTTCTCTGCTGCCAAAGTCCCATACTAAGGCAGATCCCCCCTCAGTGTGTATAACATGATGCTCCAAGGGAATCTATACTGAGAATCCCTTCAAGATAAACTACTGCACAGCTTTATGCAGCGCGTGTCGCCCTGCCCCTGGAGTCACCAGGCTGGCCCTCAGCAACGTTAGATGAAGGAGGGTTTCAAACAGCCTATTAAAAGGTGCTTGTCTTGTCTGTTCCTTCCTCAATCTTCTATCTCAGCATTTGCCTCTTCATAATTTCATGGATACCAGGGTTACTAGTCCTCATGCTTCAGGGTACCTGTTGATCACTGGCTAGGCCAGGAGGAAATGTCTTTAGCCAGCGTGTGGTTTGATATAATGTATTGCAGGTCCCGGCATGTGGGCTAAAGCATGACTCTTCTGCAGAGGTCTACATTAGCTGGAGTCTTCTCTTTATAGTTTTCAAATGTGCTTTGTTATCCCCCCCCAGTAAGACTTTAATTTCATCCTCTCTTTCCATCTGCTTCCTTGAGAAATGACAGAAATGACTGTGGAGTTGTGTCCTTGCTGAGTGTTTGTGTCCCCTCCTACAGGGTAGCCCTGGAGAAATGGGAGAGGCGGGTCCGTCTGGCGAGCCAGGTATCCCTGTACGTATCTCATCAATTTTCTTGGATATCACAACCTCTGTGAATGCTTTTTAAATGACAGCACTGAGCTTCAGCTCACACGCTGCTTCTCTGGAGCAGCAGAGCTTGGAGTATCTGTAATAAGCACTTGTGTCGGTGGAAATCTTTGCTGTGATGTGACTTTTCTCTGTGCAGCGTGATGTGGGTCACAGGTCTACAGCAGTGACCATGTACAAATACCACCTGCCGTACTGCAATGGGAAGAAGCAGGCCACACTAGGGCAGGTGCATGGCTTAGTGAACAGCACATGGGACTGGGACTCAGGAGACCTGCTGGGGGCTTTTAGGCACAGCATGCACCTGTCTGTGCCTCAGTTTTCCTAGCTGTACACAGCAGTGGGCTCCTTAGTAAAGGGTTCTGAGATCTGCTTCCCAGTCAACAGCTAAGTCTTGCTGTTGTTTAAAGGTCAATGAACATGAGAGGTAAGCCAAGTGTGATATGAGTGCGGCCTCTGTGCAGTGGGGCACGTCTACACAAGACACTAAATGCGCAGTAGACAAATTCTACTATGCATTAGCACGGCCTGGCAAACACCACGCTAACACGCTAATGCACAGCTGAATTAGTTTACTGCACATTAGCATCACAAAAAAACCTGTGCACTGAACAGTAGCACCGAGTGCTGTGCATTCAGTTAGTCCCTGTTATTACAGATACTAAACTTAAGGCGCTGTAACCACGGTGCATTAATGAACATGTAGATGCATCCACGGTGTTGCGGTGGGGTTGGGAAGGCTGGAGTTGATGCCGAAGAACAGCACAATGACTTTCTGGTGGTGTTGACAGGGTGATCCCGGCATCCCCGGAGAGAGAGGCGAGTCTGGACCGCGAGGATCATCTGTAAGTAGGACGCTACTGCTTGAAAGTATTGTGTGGCCTGAAAACCCAGCCCTGTGATCAGAGGTGACATCCAGCTAAGCCAGAAAGCAGTGTGCCCTGCTGCTGCGGCATGGATGGCAGAGAATTTAATCTACTGGAGGTGGGCCCGATTCTGCTGTCTCCATTGCCTTCCACTACATGGAAGCAGCTTGAACCATCAGCACTTTCTAGATAACAAGAGACATTTCCCCCACTCCTTTCCTCAATATGACTGACCCTTAAGCCACTCCTAGCACGCTAAGCAGGAAATCTTTCCTTTGACGTGCTGTTCTCCCTGTCCTTGTAGAAAATACTGAGAGCAAACCCTGGAACTGTACAGATCCCCTGGTGTAGTGACAGGCTCGATATTGTGAACCCCTGTGTCAAAAGATTGGCATATATGCTCCTTGCCCTCACTGTTATCCCCATTTGGCCACACTGTGATGCAGAGCCAGGTTGGGCTGGTTGTTTCGGAGCAAGCTGCATTTAGGGTATTTGTTTGCATCATAACATTTGCCAAAGAAGCAAATGTCAGTGTGAGCCGCCATGAAATGACACTGCAGATGCTTCCACCGCTGTAACCCCTTGGTCACCCCGCTCCATCCCCTGCCAACTATTACCCGATAAACCAAGGAATTGTTACAGTTTCTGGTTAAAAGCATCTCCAGTCCACAGCAGTATTCCTCCTATCCATTCCCATCATTATCTCAGAGAACAGGGAATAAAGAGCCATGTACACAGTGATGCAGGGGGAATCCAAAAGTAATTAAATAGCTGCCCACCAGGTCCGAGCATCATACGGTAAAATAAAGAACAGATTTTGTTCACAATATGAAACCATTCGTTTTCCTGCTGTACCCAACGAGTGCTATGAGGGTTATGGCTGGATGCATCCTTCCAGGGTTTTTTATCTCATTTTGAAATCGGGAAGCCTACAGTCAGTCTACCATGATTTCTGCAGTGTGCCGCTTGGAAGAATTGAGCAGTCCAATGATTTATTGTTCTGAATGACTTTGTTCAGTAGATATCTGCAGAGGGGGAAATAAACCTTAGAAATTAAAAAAAAACCAAACAAACCCCAAAAACATTGTTTTAGGTCCTCAGGATTTCATAGTAAAACAGGCGTAAAGAAGACAGTAGGTCAAATCTCATCTCAGGCCTTGTCTCTGCTAGAAAAGTCAAGTGGGTTAATGAGGTTAATCCTTCAATTTACCACGGGATCAAAGCGTTCATGTGGGCTACTGGTACACGGTAATGCCCTGTCCCCTTTTACACTGTGTGTCCACATCCTTAAGAGCTGATCAAATTAAACTGGTGCAAATGCTGAAGGTAGGTGTGCCAGTAGCTTAAGCCGTTCTGTTTAATTTGTGTCAGTAAATTCCCAACTGAAATGAAATGGTTTTAAGCAAGGGTCACAGTGGTATAAGTGTGTCAGTAAGAGGGTTTTACCTGCTGTTGTGGTTCAGTGGTAGAAATCTTGCCCGCTATGTGGGCGACCCAGGTTTGATTCCTCAATGTGCATATAGCTATTCAGGAGCTCAATGTCCGGACCTCATCTGGCCTTTGGATTCCCTCAAACAGCTAAAGAGGGGGTGACGGATCTGGGCAGCCTCCATGCTCCTGCCTAGGTGTATGCATCAAATCTCCTGGTGACCTCTTATGCATGCGCCATGATCCAGAAGGATTGATGGTTCTCTACAATCGGGGGTTTGTGCTGATAACTATGATCCTGAGTAACTCTATCGGCTTCAGTGCCATTATTCCAGATACTTAATAGCCATCAGAATTAAAAGCATTAGCAGGAAATAATTTCCAGCTCAACACTTTATTTAGTAAAGCATCGTTCAAAAAACAGTTGGGAGGGCAAGTAACAGAGTTATATGGAAAAGCCAGAAAATGAAAGCGGAGAGAAAACATCTCATGGAGGTAGTTGCGTGGCTGAGTGACCCTGGCACTGGTTTGCTTAACTAGGTGTTATTCCAGTTCATATCTGCTCCTTATTCTGCTTCATATCTGCTCCCTTTAAAAAATGAAGTATTAATTGTACTTAGGAGCCCTGCAGAGCTGACTCGGGCAAGGGAGGTGGCACTGGATTCCAGTGTAACTCTCGTATCTGCACCGGACTCTTTCTTATTGTTGCTGCTCCATGAATCAGTAAAACACAACCGGGCATTCAGATGCCAAAGTGAGGATGCAAGCTTGGCAGGTAGAAACATGGATTGTTTTTATTTTATTTTATTTTATTTTATTTTGTTGAGAAGTGACTTAACATGACTTGAAATGGCTGAGTAACTGCAGACATGGCTGCCCTGCAGTCCCAACAGCTGCCGCTCATGGCAGCACGTCATCCAAGACACGACCTTCACTCTCTCTGCCTCGGTTGTGTAATGGAAGAGAAGTGTTATTGTCAGATGGCTGCTTTATCCTCCCATTCATTTTATCTTGAGAAATACAGACTGAATTGCCATGTGCCTGAATTGGGAAAGCCGTTATTCAGAAAGTGATGCTAGACTACTGAAATGAAAAACAATTTGCAGCCAACGTGAACTTTATGTTCTCCAGGGCTGTAGTGAAGAAGATGATGTACCCAAATTTAAGCACGTGAATATTTCTACTGACTACAACCTGGATGCCTGTTGGCTAAAACAGGCCCGTGTTCACACAACCCCTTGTTGGTTCCAGTAGGATTACTCATGTGCTTAAAGTCTGGCTTGCACCCATGCTCTTGCCACAGTCTGGGACTAAGACTAGTTCTCCACCCCGCCAGCATAGCTCTCATTTAAATGCAGTTGCTGCTTATATAATGTTAGTGTGCAACTATGACTTGTATACTATGTGCTCAAAGTGGGAAAAAAAAATCATTGCTTGACCTCTAGCACATGTAACCATGGACTGGGTTGCTTTAAGGGTGTCTTGCTACCTAAGCAAACAGCAATATTTGGACAAGCACATGGTGCACAGGTTGAGCTAAGGCAGTGGTTTTCAACCTGTAGTTCATGGGCCCCTGGGGGTCCACAGATTATGTCTAAGGGGTCCACAAAAGGTGACAGCGATCAATCAAAGGTGTGCGAATACTCACACTGACCATTCAAAGGTGGTCCGCACCGCCGTTCAAAATTTTTAGGGGTCTGCAAATGAAACAAGCTTGAAAGCCACTGAGCCTAGGGGCTTTCAGAAATTTGAGTTCAGTGGCTTGTGGGTCTGAGTCTCCCTTTCTAAAGGGACTTCTCAACAGTCGGGAAGTCTCAGGCTCTACAGCCAGGAGCCCTTTTGGGGGCCCTGCGCAAAGCTTTGGTTTCAGGGCCCTACTGCGATGTTGCCCTGCTAGCTTGTAAATCCGTGGCAGGGCCCTGAAGCGCCCAAGTTACTTTGAACATGGGACTTAGGCTCCTTAGTCACTTCAGGGCTTTTGAAGCGTTGCCCAAGGTTTAGGTGTGTGGCTTTTCCTCAGGGGACTATATCAGAGGCTCTTGAAAGGAAACGATCATTTTCTACCAGTCTTGTTAAAACACTGGGAGCAAACAGGAAACGGTTGCAGGTGCCGATTGTGCCATTTGCATGTACGTTGCGGCAGGGGGTGCAATGGCCAGGCTGTCACGTGCAAACGCAACCCCCGTGACAGCTGCATGCAAGCATTTCACAGGGCTGGCTGGACTCCACGGACCTCATCCTACCTGCCTTTCAGAGGGGCTGCACAAGGCCCCCAGCCCCTTTCTTTGAAAGCTGGCAGTGGATTTTCAAAACCCCAGCCCGCACAGCCTGTTTCTATAACTGCCAGTTTTCTGCCTAACTTCATCTGACAACTCAGAGTTGAAAAACAGTTCAGTGACTCAATTAACTTCCTTCCCCTGCATACAATTATGCCCACATGATGAAGTTGTTTTGGAGTTCAAAGCAACTCCATCTACTGTTTCTTCTCCCTGAAACCCCTCCTTCCCAGCTAGAACAGGGCAGGGCCAGCAAAGGCCTTCAGCTGCAAAAGGGGGAAGTGGGCTGGGAATTGAGAGTGTTGCAAAAGCATTTATCTTTGGCATCCAATTTTCCCCTGACTTTGAATGATCTCTTGAACAGCGACTGCCAGAGAATAAAAATAACAACTGTTGAAATGCATATTTTTAAGATCTGATCCGCTACACTTAAGCAATTCAGAAATCTCCAGGGGAGATGCATTCATCCCAAAAGCACCATTTAGGTGGTTGTGAGTGGTGGGAACCCACCTCGTTTCAGTGGGTTTAATCGCATGCTTAAACGCCTTGTTGAACCGGAGTCTGAGCAGACCGTGTTGAGGATGAATGGCAGGGCTGTGTTGGATGAGACCGGTGATGACAAGGGTGTATGCGGAAAGCATCCATAGCACTTACCTCATACTTATCCCTAGGCATGGCCACTAGTCTCTTGCATTATTAATGAGCCTAAGCATTAAATACAACAGAAATAATCGTTGTCATTCCGGGTGACAACAGAAAGATCAATTAAGCAGTGCCATAACAGCTGTTCAGCCTCGAGGCTGGTGGGACGCCTGCTCTGGAGTATGGGTTTTGCAGGCTTCCTCCTCATTAGAACAAAACCAATTTAACTGTATTCATGACTTCATTGGGCTTGAACGATCTTTCTTAACGATTCTTATTCTTCTCTTTTGCAGGGAGCACTTGGCCTTCAAGGCCCAATGGGAGTCCCAGGGATCAGAGGCTTTCAGGTCAGTCAACTAGCAATTAAGGTAGTTTAATACACATCCTGTTAACAAGAGGCTGGTGTTTTCCCTGAAAGCCTCTGGGAAGGATAATTGGGGGGTAGTGACAAATTAGGACATAAACAGATTTCATTTAATCAGGATCCAGTTGCACCTTCAGTAATACGAGACAATAGCAAAAGAACAAGAGCAGCCAATAAGCCTGTTGTGCTGCCTGTAGCAAGTGAAGCCACATTCATAGACATAGACATAGACATTAGACATTAGGGCTGGAAGGGACCTTGGAAGATCATCATCTAACAAATAAAGAGGGAAGCTGCCTGACTACAGCTTATCCTTTACCTGAACAGTCCCAGCCCCACTGTCTTAAGTGTCCTTTCCCCTTTGTGACCCTGGGACCTTTTTTTACCCCTAAGGAAGTAGGATGCAACCACTGCCCAAAACTTCACTCAGACTGGGGGCACAGTCCAAACTTGCCCTGGCATTACTATGTCCTCCAGGGACATGATGAGGTGTGCAACCTGGGCTGGAAGTCAACGTCGTACTGGCAAAGTGCCTGGGCTGGAATCAGCTTCTCTGGCAAAAGCCCCGTGTTGCTGGATTGAAGTTCGGTTGCTTCCTGAAGCCCAGGCTTGGGGTCCATTGCTTCTAACGACATGGCTTTGTCTAGTTTGGATAAGCAGCATCTGTAATGAATGGGCTGAGGACCTCCGCGATGCTTCCTGCAGGAGGTAGGGCCGTAGAGACAGTGCAGGGCAAGCAAGAATAATAAGCAGCTGGAAGAAGATGAGCTGTGCTGGGATCGGGGGCAGAGAGCAGGCTGATAGCCGTGCTTGGAAGAAGGGAGAAGAAAAAAGAGACTCAGCATTCGCGACTCTGCTCAGTAAAATGAACCAGGGCTGTTAAAAGCTGCGCGGGATCTCGTGACTGTGAGATGTCTGCCTTTTTTGTTCCCTCCAGGGACCCAAAGGTGCCAGCGGGGAACCCGGACTTCCTGGCCCGACTGGGATCCGTGGCGAGTCTGGTGAGAGGGTAAGGAAAGAAATCTCCCAAGGGGCCGTGTATGTGCCGGGTTTGCGTCTGAAGCACAGGCTGCAGTCCCAGCTTTGCCTTTGGGTGCATCGAAGTGAAGCCTGGATCCAGATCCTGGAATCTGTGACTTGTCTGAGCAAGGCTGGAGGAGCTCTGTTGAATGTCGTATCATACAAAATGTAGACAAATGAAAACTAAGGAGTGCAGGAGGTGCCACACACACCCCTGCCCCATCGCTGCAGAGGGGCAGGGCCAAGAATCGGTTCTTACGGCTGTTGCTGCGGGTGTTGAGATCAGTTGTTGGATGGCTCTGCTCCGTGCCCGGCACTGAATGGACATAGATCGAAAAGGCCGGGCTTGTCCCAAGCAGTTTCTCATCTGTATCTACGAGGTGGATACAGACAGGCGGGGGGGGGGCAGTTATGCATAGCATATACCTGATTCACCAAGCCATTAAGTCATCCCCATCCCAAGGCACTGCCCCTGTTACTGCCCCCCACCTTTTCACTGGTCTTCCCCAACCTTAGAAATCCATAGTTGCTTCCCCAAGGATGAGAGAACAAGGGACTTTCCTATTTGGCAAGTATTCTCCACTCTGGGTGCTGTGCCGGTCCTTACGGGGATGCTCGGGGTCTGTCGGCAGCATGCCCCTGCCTCTGCTGAGGTTAACGCAGAGACGCATAGATTTCCCTGCACTGCAAACGGTGCAGTAAACCCCTCTGGCTGCAGAGCGGGATTTCACCTTTTGGGGGTGTGGAGCCATTGCCCTCATACTGGACGACAGCACAGCGACACCGCCGGTGCAGCAGTCGCACCAGCTCACGTGCTTTGGCTGGCAGACAGCGGAGCACGAGCAGCTGGCTTGGCAGGGATGCCAGAAACTCTGAGAGCCTGATTTTCCACCTGGCCTCCTGCTTTGCACTTTGCAGCCTGGGTTTTATGCCTGTAAGTGATTGTCGCTGCTGCAGTGGGCAAGCCCAATCCTTAGAGGCTGAGCTCACTGACCTGCATGGATACGGGTCACTGGCCTACCTCCGTTTTACCCCCTGCAACTGCAGCTCACGGCAAGGAATTGGGGGCTCAGCAACCAGGCCCGAGTACCCCTGGGGTCCCAGGCATTGGGGATTCAGTGTGCTATCTGGTCCTTTTGCCTGGGCTGCTGCAGGGTTGTTTCTTGCCTGGTGTTTTATGCTAAAATGAAGAGTGTTGCAGGGTGGGCAGTGTGTCTAGCATTGGGCTCTGATTGCTAGCCCCTCACCGTGAACAGTCCCGCACTAGGGCTGAGCCCTGCCCTGGCAGCACTGCATTGCAGAAGGCCTCTCAGACCGCGCCACTGGGGGGGAGGTGCACTCCTCTCTCGTGCGGGTGTCTCAGACGATTTGTGGTCCAGTGGTTAGAGCTTGGCTGGAGATCTTGGCTGGCGTCCATGCTCTAGCACTGGGGGATCCTGAGCAAATTAGGGTCTCTGTGCCTTAGATTTTGACCCAGAAGATGGGGTAAAACAACAGAGCCCTGCTCGCAGGAGCAGTGTCAGGATAAAGACAGGGAAGCTGGCCAAGTGCTCAGATGCTACGAAGCAGGGACCTCGAGCGTGAGGACCCCGGACATGGCAGCAGTTCTCCAGTCATAGGGAGCCTTCCCATTGAGGCTTCACTTGCCTGCAAACCCAAACCGCAGCTGTAGGCTTGTGAGAGCTGGCTTCTGCAGGGAGGGTCCCGCAAGCCAGGCTTTCACTGTGTGTGTTTGGTTTACACAAAAAGCCTGACTGAAGGATTTAGAGCAGGAAAAAAGGGGTGGGAAACATGAGCCGGTGAGTGTTTCCACTGCTCCACCCAAGTCCCTTGAAGCCCAGCTCTGTTGAGACTGGAGGGCTCGTTTCAGAGCACTTTCCGGACCGGGCTGCAGCCAGGCGGACCGTGGCATCGATAGTCTTCCACACAGATTTCACTGACATGCAGGACCCCTAGTGTGCAGGAGAGCTGCATTTTGACTGACTCAGTGATTGAGATGTTTGTTTAGGGGTTTTTTCCCTCCTTTTTGACATTGTTCTCATTATTTCCCCTCCTTCCCTTTAAAAAATGGAACCTTTCTGGGCTCTGGATGGCCAGAATTTAAGGAGAAATCCATTTGTTTGATGTCAAGGGCTTTCTTCCCATTTGGAAGAAGCCAGCATTGGCTGTTGAGGGGCTGCAGGAAACAGTGGCCGGGTGTTAAGTCCAGTCTCTGTGTAAACAGCCTCCCGGGTGTACCAGGGCTTGCACAATGGGCTTTCTGTGCACGGCCAGGAGGAGCCTTGGGTTAAGTCAGGTTACACAGCGCGCTTTTCAGTTGCAGACACTGTGCGTCTACAAGCTAGCACAGTGACGATGTTATAGAGCCAGCGTGTACTGCACGGCTGCAGACTGATGCCGCAAGGGAAAGGTATGCTCCGAGAGAAGGATGCCCCTTAAAACTAAATCCCCATATCAAGAAGCAAACGGAGAACAAGGTGCTGTCAAAAAGTGTAGCAAGTCCCTCGACTCCTGCTCCCATCAAATGAGGTAGGAGCTGTGTGGATCTACTTGCTTTTCCTTGGATCACCTGGGTTTTATCTTGGGGCGGGGGGTCCCAGCCGCCAGGACATCGGGTCAAGACATGGAAAGATTGTTAGCTACAAAAACTAAGGTTTTAAGATGGGAAAGTCCAGGGGAACTGAGAGCCCTCATCCCACTGTCATTTCTGGGCCAGTCCTAATTGTGTCTTGAAAAATCCCGGCTCCCCACATGCAACCAGTGGTTCCCAAATGTAAATGTTGATTGCTAGGTCAGAAAACCCCAGAGCGTTAGCAGCCATGTCGGGCTGACTACAGGAGATTGGCCCAACGCTATGGCGCTAGACCATAGTTTCTCAACCTGTGGTACGTGTGCCCTTGGGGGTAAGCGAGACACAGGCAGGGGGTACACGGGTACTCCAACGCTCTCTCTTTCTCACCCTCTTTTCCCCTTTTTCTCTCTCGCCCTCTTTTCCTTTGGCAACTATGGCAAAAGATTTGGTGCACCATGCATTGCGTGGCACTTTAAATTCCCTGGTAATAATTTGTCGTGTTGTGCTTCACACGGCACTGGGTTCAGCCCTCCTAGCTTTGGCCCGCATCACCTCTAGCCCAGATACATACTCGAATTGTGCACCCCTGGTGTAAAAGGTGGCAGCCCGACCCACGCCACATCAAACATCTGTCATATGACGGCCTTATATACACAGCTCTTCTTCCAACATATGGCACACATTAGTCTGTAAATATTAAATCCCCTGGAAAATTGAGTTTTGGGGTACTTACTAAATTTTTCAGAAGTTAGGGGGTACTTGCTACTTAAAAGGTTGAGAAGCACTGCACTAGACTGCCCATGCAGCCAGGTATAACTAAATCCCTAATTTGCCCATCGCCTTGCTGTAGTTCTGGTCATCGTTATGATTTCAGTTATATACTGAATTAACTCTCTGTGTGCACAACTACTATGACTGCCATTAGGAAGGACCGTAGTTTGGGGAGTGGAACATACTGCCCCTCTCTTTGTTGGTGCCCAGGGGTGAAATGAGGAGCCCTAGTCTCTATAACCTGAATTAAAAAGCCAAACTCTGTAGCCGGCAGCTCCAATATCCTTTATTGCAGAAGGCAATGTGTATGCAAGCACACTATTGAAAATCTGGCTCCCTGGGTCGTGTCTCCCTGACGGACTCGCACAGACCTCCTGGCTTATAGGATGGATATAGTTATATTGCACCAGTGTTTTGGCCAGCTGCAACTGCCACATCACTTTTGACTGACCCAAGGTGTGAATGAATTTTTCTGCATGGAAACTTATGCCTACCCCTGGGATTGAACAGCCACTGCCTTGCTATTTCACAGGCTTGCAGCTGCATGCCTCCAGAAATGCAAAGTAACATATTAGCAAGTGCATTATTCTTGTGTGGAAAATACAGAAGCTTCAGGGTAGCGTACCATGACCTATACGATGATGCTACAGTTATACCTGGGAGCCACGTGGTGTTTTTCTATTTGCATCGGTTAGGGTGAGTTCACAAAAATATTTACCATAAGAATTTCCTTTAGGATCGAATTCCTAATTATAACCCTGAAGGTGCACACGTACTAGTTCGATGTCCTCCGTCTACAGCAATGTATCTGCATGATTGATTATTACGAGGTACTTTGAATTGGGTAAGAAAATGCCTTAACAGAGGCAGGCAAACATGAAAACTGCCAGTGAATATGGAGCTGGTTGCTCTCAGATGCTATTCTTGTCACTCCTGCTCCTACTGCCGGGAGTCGTTTTGTGATGAACCAAACGTTTCAGAATCCAAATGCATCAGGTCAATCATTTCTCTGAAGAAGCAGTCCTCAGGGGACAGTCTCCAGAGACTGGGCTATTTCTTATGCCATAAACTGTCGTGGGGCCCTGGGACTATCTAGTCTGAAGGAGCAGACTAGGCCTAAAGGAAGAATCCTGCCTTTGCTACGGCTGCATTTAAAAAGAAGGTTATAAATGCCTGGATTGCTTTCTGCATTTCCAGGATGTCTGGTCTGGTTTGCAGGGAAAATCATTTTAAGAGAAATTTGAGCTTTTAATAATCTGCAGCCCTTTCCTTCAGTGAAACGGTGTGCACTGACTCGGCGTCTGCACTCTTCTCTCATGCTGTTTTCTTGGAACCGTTCTGAGGTCCAGTTATGCAAAAATGACACATTTCCAACAGCTATCACAATTAATGCTCCTGCTCCAGGTGTGTCATTGCTGCATCCACCCAGCATGACAGACAAGACTGAGGTCCTCCAAACCTGAATTAGTTCTTGGCTCTGTCGAACGAATCAACAGTCACAGGCCAAGGGCTTGAAGTGTCTGGTTTTGTTTTCTGTCAGTCCCAAATAGGTGTGGTTGTTCATGAAATGCCTAAATTACATCTGGCTGCAAAACTGCAGCTCCTTGGTTCATCACCTAAAATCCGTGCATGTCTCTGGACATCCGGCCTCATCGGGTACCAGACCAAGTGTGTCCTCCTCACCCAGTCCCCAGGTTGTGTTTCTCTGTGGATGCCAAAGCCGGGAACAGCCAACCCGAAACCCTTATGAAAAATGATAGTTTGGCAAGGATCCTGTATCCTGAACATCAGCCTGCCCTAGCACATAACCCATTCTCCTACTTTATATTATGATGACGATGATGAAAAATATGAGGATATTTTACCTGCCCCTTGGAGAAGGCTTCCTTGCCTTGAGGTAAGTGAGGAAGTTGAAATTTGTAAGCCTGATGTGAATTGAAATAAATGCACTCATGTTAGCTATGTTCAGGGAACCGAGCGGGACAGCAGAAAACAACCATCTCATGTGGATTAGGCCAGCACCATACCTGGACTTCTGGTGGCCCCAGGTGAACTTTTAGTATTGGGCCCCCCTTCACTAGAGATAATGATAATAATAATGGGACAACAGAAGAAATGTTGTGGGCCCCCTTTCTGTCTGGTGCCCAGTTCCCCTATGCCTGTGTCCAGCCTTGGATTAGGCCATGTGGTGACCGCAATGAAAAAATGGAGGGGAGCATCTGACCCCCCTTCCTGGAGGTTATATTTTACGTTGGCTGGATGGAGCAACTCTGGGGGAGTTGGCTTGGGGCCTTCTTGCGATTTAGTTGTAGCCTAGCTGTTCAGCAAGAAATGCAAACCCTGCTCATTACGGGTCTGGCCATCGAGCAAACCGAACACTAACATCACTTGTTCCTTCTAAGTAGCACGAGGTCCGATTCCTGTCCAGCCTCCCTCCTCTCTGCTGGCAACGGCAGACGTAGTTCCTGACCTCTTGCTGCGCAGTGAGCAAGCACCTGGCTGCGCTAAACGGTTTATAACGGCGCCGCGTTCATCCACCCTCTCTTGCTTTGTTCCCAGGGTGCTACAGGAGTTTCTGGCCCCAAAGGGAACCAGGTGAGCCAAGACTTTGAATTGGACTTTTTTTCTGGTTGCTTTCACACTGAAGTCAGGTTGCAGCTCTCCTGTCTAGCTTGATCGCAGCATCGCCAGCTAAAATTTAGCAAGCTAGGCAGTCGATGCAGACGATGATTTTTTTTTTTCCTTCCAATTTATTTTCTGTGCGCGTTGTATTTTTTTTTAAAGAAATGCAGAGATGTTCTATGTAAAATGTGATGCCCTTGATGCTTGTCTTCCAATCATCATACCTAGCAACATCGAACGCACTCAAGACCAAATCCCCTTTGGTGAACGTATGCAAGTAGATGTGTAAACAGGTAGGATTTGAAGACTAACAGACAAGGAGCACTTAGTCTTTAGTAAATTTTTGCTGCTTAACTTCTGTATTTGGTTTAATTCAATGGATGATCTGCCGAGCCAACTGGTGGCAAGTATACAACGATGATGTACAGTGGTGGAGCCCTTACCTCTGCAGGAAGCAGCATGCTGTATACCCAACAAGCGTCTATATGGTTTCAAATCACAGTTCCCACTTCTAGCCACCTCCTTGTTACTTTTGGAAAGCAGGCGTGCTCTAAGCTCAACAGGTTCTGGGAAATGTAAATCTTAACTGCATGTCTAAGCCTTTATAGGCAACATAAGGCTGCTTATTACCCGCAGGAAATGCGTGCTGCTGTGAGCAGTGTCTGGAAGGTGTACATTATCCTGCACGCATGGGCTAGCAGCTCGTACGGCGCTGCGCCCTTATGTCGTCTCTCGCTATCTATGAATTACAAGCTCCCTCTGTCGGTTCAGTGGGAAACAGGCTATCCTAATGGCTCAGCATCGCTGTACAGAGCCAGTCACCGAGCAACTCTTGGGAGGCCTGTGCCCTCTTAATGAGCTCGACTCTGAAATCAAATGACTGCATAATAATTAGCCACCAGGTTTCCCATATTTTGGTACTCGCCCTAGGGATAGGCCCAGAGCTCTTGCCCATGGAGGTTTTGGTTTTAGTAAAGTTTAGGATTTGTAGGTTTAGCTTAAAGGCTTGTGCGAAGTGCCCTCAAGGACTTTGTTTCAGAGGCCAACCTGGGGCAGATCCTCCTTTGGAGAAGGAGGTTATTTTTTCCCAACTAACAGACTTGACAGGGAATCGTCTACGTGGGTTGCAGAGATATCTGCTGCCATTGCCTCCAAGCTGGTCTGCAGTAGTTTGCAGGGACCTTGAACAGGGGAAGCTCTTAGTAAAGTTTTGCCACAGCTTTGGTGTTGCGAAGCACACTTGGTGATGTACAACAGCTGTTTTCTAAGCAAAAAATCCTCCCACTGTTGTTGTGACCCTGAAAGGCTCTGGATGCTCTTGACTCCCACCGGGAGTTGGGGGTATTCAGGATGCACAGGTCTGTCTGGGTGCCCAGGAAGTAAACTCCCCCTGGAAAGTAAAGCATGTGATGGTGAATCACTGTATTATGCACCCACTGGCAAGGTTCCTGGTGTACTAACAATGTCGATTCCTTCCCAGGGCTTTGCAGGAGCGGATGGCCTGCCCGGTGACAAAGGAGAACTGGTAGGCATCATTTAAATCCAAGGGAACCAAGTCACCAAAGAGCTGGACCCAGAGGTGCAGGAAGCCAGCTGCATGCACTACCCCCATTAGCTTTTTCCTCAGTGCCCCTTAGCGTGTCAGGTTTAGCACCTCTGAAGGGGCCAGCTTCATGCCCGTAGACTGAGTCCAGCTGTAATATGTGAGAATACAAGAAAAATCGCTCTAGTTTTCCCAGCAAGGCTAAAGGGAGCCATCCTTTGCAAGTGCTGTCTACCCCAGCACCTCTGTGCCTGCACTCATAGGAGCTATGCCCCTGCTTTGGCACCAAGGGAAATGGCATCCCTGAGTAGGTAAGCCAGCACTGCTCTAAAGGCCAGGGTGCTCCCCATAGCAGAGCAGGCTTGTGTGACTTAAAAGGACACGTAACAGAGTGAGCCTTTCTCTTCTCTGGGTCCTTTGGCTTCTTTGGGCTGCACCCCTGCTTGAAGAAGTATTGTGTGCATTGCTGGAGCACCCTAAGGTGTCACTCAGAAACCCCATGCAGAAGTAAGTGCTGCTCCCAGGAGCTTCGTTAGGTCGATTGATCTGTCCATCGATATCTGTCTTTGTTCCTGTTGCATGTTCTTTCAAATATCCCCATTTTCCTCCTTTTCTTCATAGGGTCCTTTTGGTCCCCCAGGGCAAAAAGGAGAGGTACGTAGCAGCTGGTGCAGGCTCTGAGCCACAAATGTTAATGCAATAAGTGTGTTTATCCCAGTGACTTCTGGCTATTTGGGGTTATACAGTACCACGGGGGGTGGTTTCCTTTTTGGTGTTATACTGTACCATGGGTGGTGATTGCCTCTTTGGGTTATACAGTCCCATGGGTGGTTTATTCTTTTATTTGGGACTCTGAGTCTTTAATATATAATTGAGCCTTTCATATATAATATATTTTGAGTTCCATGGTTTCATGCACATGTTGAGGCCAGTCCCTAAGGGGCTACTTCTGCTCTGTGCATAAATCCCATGGTGGAGTATAGCAAGGCAGGCTGAGTCACTTTGCACCCTGCACCCCATCCACAAGGCCCTCTGCACATGCTTAGCTTTAAGCACAAGTAGTCCAGTTGAGAACTGTTTTAAAAAAACCCAGTGTCACATATTAAGTTGGGGAGGCAAAAAGTAGTTAATCAAAATTCTCAGGAAGGAAACTTCCTGCTTCCCAGCCCTTCTTGATGGGAGGGAAATGTGGCCCTAGGAAGAATAAGATGAGCAGCAACCTCTTTAATTGCCATCACAGCGATGCACCAGGAAAGGCTAGAACATTTAGGCCTCTGTGCTTGAAGTCTAAGTCCCTGTCCACACGGAAGTGGGAAGTAAGTTGGCATGAACCCTAGGAGCTCTGACGTGGTTTTGTGGAGCTGCGTTGTTCAGAGAACCACCTTATCCAGGCTACCCCTGTGTGCACTGGTTGCGTCCTGGGAATGGTTTACACTGCTGTTGCTGCTTGCATTGCTTCCACTGCAACCTGGGCACGGTCTGTAAAACGTCTGTCACAGTCAGGATCTACATGCACACCGGCAGGGACTGCAGAAGGACGCATGCAGTCAGGACAGCTGCTCTAGCAGCAACAGGGAGAATGCAGTAGCAGGCAGGAAGGCTTAGTAGCAAAGTACCAGGGGGGAGTAACACTATGCCCAGCCTCCTCTTTTATACCTGCTTTTTTTCCCCACCCTTTAGGCAGGCGAAAGAGGGGAGCTGGGTCCTAAAGGTATTCAAGGACCCAATGGGACTGCCGGCGTGCCAGGGATCCCAGGCCATCCAGGACCTATAGGCCACCAGGGAGAGCAAGGTGTCCCTGGCATCATAGGAAAACACGGCCCTCCCGTGAGTACTGCTGTTCTCCGAGCGCGGACCGGCGTCGGGTGGGAATGGCTGGGTCACCGGCAGCAGCAGAGTCCTGCATTTCCAACCCAGGGAGGTTCTGCTTAGAATATGCCTGCAAAGCAGGTTTTTGTCCCCTTGTCCACAGCTGGCCATGCCTTGTAGTACTGAAAGTGTCCGTACTCATGCTAGTTGCTATGAAGCAAGTCAAGCTAATGGGCCAAGAAGAGAAGTCCCCCTAGTCACAACCCCTAAAAAGGAAATCCTCAGTGAAAGAAATGGATGAAAGTGCCAGGTTTAGGAAGAAATGCCATGTTTTTTTCCCATCTGGGTAGCTTATTCAAATGTAGTGTAAGCTATTGGGGACATCAGACCGGAAGGGTGCATGGAGTCTATGGGCAATGGGGGGTGAAGTTACTGTCAGAAACCATGTGAAAATATAGCTTGTTCTCTCAGTACATTCCCAGTGGGCAGGGTCTACATCACCAGATTGATCCCTGCTAAGTGGCTCCATCAGAAGGGCCAAGGAAGGACGGGTGCAGGGGGGTTGAACTATCCCTAGAGGAGGTTGCAGCTGAGCATGGGGCAAGCATGCATTGTCACTACGCAGGTTGCATGTCTTTTGTGAACAGGGATAGGCCGTCTCCTTCTCAGGTGCAGAAAATACAGAAATAAATGAACATTGCAAACGTAAAAGATAAGAAAGAAAACAGGAGACCGGTCTGTCTCCCACAAGGATAACACAGTGTTGTTTAACTCGCAGTTGGTGAGTGTCCTCCGTGGTGTTGTAGTGCGTTAGTGGTCTCCTCTGATCAGCAAAGGTGGCTCACTGGATTTTAACATGTAGACATCATCAACCAAGTTTAAAGCTGTCTTTAGCTGGGACTTAATTTGCAGGCATCAACAACTGCCCAGAATAATTTAACATCATCAAGCAAGCTTCTAACTTTGCATTTGCATTAATCGCATGTGTGCGTACAAACATGCATCGGTAGCCGTGCACCTATCGACTTGGCAAGACCAGTTGGTTTGTTTGTACAAGAACACAGTTTGCAAGGATAGAAGGAAAAGTAACTTCCCAGGACTTGCCTCTTTGGGGATTAGTCCACTCTGGGGATGACACATCAGTGGCTGATGTACCATACTGAGCTATGTCAGTATGATGATACATCTGGTTTCTTTGGAATGAGATGAGATAGGTGATAGCGCTAGGAAAGTGAGTTAATACAAGTCAAGTCAGTACCTGGAAAAAGCAAATTGACTCCTGGTTGGATTAAATGATTTTATTACTCAAATTAATCGGGGGGGAGGTTGTTTGTTTTTCAAAGATCAAGTTTCCCATTCCTGTCAAGGTCAAAAACCCACAACTTAAATATACGCCCTGAAATATTAATGCTACCCTGATAGCTTGTGGCGAGAGAAACAATTCTTTCTTCTCCATAAAAGCTCCTCTGTTTTATGCCGGTGCTCGCTTGGACGTGTGTTTTGAGACCTGAGTCAAGTAGCATAATGATTATCAATAACATGATTTGTGTGTAAGACAGGATTATTTCGTTAACTCCAGGGAAAAGAAGCCAGCGAGCAACATATAAGAGAGCTCTGTTCGGAAATGATAAACGGTGAGTGCCACCGGGAGGTGGCTGAACTTTAGTTACTCCATCAAAGCTTGAGGGTGCTTTATAGTTAGCGAGCAGTTGTTGCTACTTATTTCAGTGGCGATTGCGCTAATCTGAGCCGTGCGGATTCCACTGCCCGGGGATCTGTGTTAGTGGTCGTGCAGCATCGCGTGGCGCGCTTACCTTCATTTGCTCACGTGGCCCTACAGCCCTGTTCTCTGATGCCAAGCCCCGTGGGATTTGAGTCTCGATAGCACAACAACATATTGCTCCACATAAGCTGGTTTCATGTTTCTTCCCAATGTTTTTGCACAGTACAGCTGGGCCGTAATTCACTGTGATGACAGCTAACACCAGTGACTCTGTTTCAATGACTTTACTATCAATTTCCATTCAACTTGGTTCCCGCATTATTGAGAGTGTTTTATTATAACAGAAACAATTGTTGGGTGTTACTGGGACAGATTCCAGCCTCAGCTAGGCACGTGTAGCTCCTGTTGGAGCAGGCCGGCATTGTGTGCATGCACCTCTGAGAGCCGTAATTCTGCCCGTGCCGTGCAATCAGGGTTTTTGCACTGGGGGAAACTCAAAGCCTGCACTTTCTCCTTTCATGAGCTGCACTTGCTCCCACGTGTCACACAGCTGAAAGGCTGCAGTCTCCAGGCATCACACCAAGCAAGAGTTAACCTAGTTTTCATTCTGTTATCACTCTTCTCTTCCAGAACAAATCGCACAGTTAGCTGCTAACCTGAGAAAGCCTTTGGCTCCTGGGATGATGGGTCGGCCTGGCCCTGCCGGTCCCCCAGGTCCTCCTGGGTCAACAGGAAATGTTGGTCATCCTGGTGCTCGTGGTCCGCCCGGATTTAGAGGGCCAACAGGGGAACTCGGGGATCCTGGACCAAGGGGTAAGATGCAGCACCCAATCTTGTGCCCACCAAGGAAATGGCAAGCCTCCTCCTAGCTTCACTGTTGCAAAAGCCGGTCCTCGGAAGGGAAGAACAGGAGGCCTGAGCAGGTGCCAGAGCTGTAGAAAGTAGGCGTGTGGTTTAGGAAGCAAAATGAATCCTCATCACTGCGACATGTCAGGGAATGAGGCATAGGGCTTGACCTTGGGGACCGCAGCATCTACAGGTTGTATCCAGTCTTTCTCCCTCTCTCCCTACCCCGCTTCCCCTGCCGCCGTGTGTGCCTACAAGACCATCCTACTGTTGCCTGAACCACTGAGAAAACAGATGGTCCCCTATCGCTCCTTGCAGGAGAGGATGAAGAGCTGCTTCTGATTCTGTGCTGCAGCTTTGCCTTGCCTTGCGCCACTAGCATGACACTCACTGAGATGCAAATGCCAGTGCTAGTCTGGAGCATTTTACTCCACATTGTCTGTTCAAATGACTTGCACCCATCTCTAGGCTCCAGGTAGATTTCCTGCACTGCACATAGAGACTGCAAACCCTGCAGACCAGAGGTGTTGGCACTGACCTGCTGTGTCCGGTGGCAGATGCAGAGCCGTTCTTCCTACATGTATTTGTCATGAGCCATCAAGCCTTTCTCTCTCTCGAACAATCAGAATGAAGAGTATGAGTTAGGACAAAGTGTGGGAAAACAGATGCTGGTGAAGTGTCTTGTTTCTCAAGCCTACTCGGGGTCTGATTCTCCAGCTTTTGTATCAGCAAATGTGCAATGCTTGGAGTTTTGTTGCTCCCGATCTGTGTCTGACAGTTAATAGGAGTAACTTGGCTAATGGGTTGCAACAGCTGAAAGCAAATCCAGCCTTTGAGGCTTTTCAGGCTCCTGCTTGTCCTGGCAGGTGCTCTAGGAGAAGAATGAAACGCCAGGGGGCAGCACGCTGAAGCATTTGGTCCTGCAAAAATGTAATTTTCCCTTTTCTGTCCCTGCCCGTTGGAAGCGTGCTGGGACAGCGGGTGATACGTTTGGCGCGCATGCAGATCTGACAGTTATCTGTTCAAATATGCCATATATACACATTGAGATGTTTGATTACCAGCAGATTTAGGACTTTTAAGTTGCTTTTTAAAGGTATTTAGCCAGTTAAAGTTATGATTGGGCACTATCGCCCGTGGGACTGTCCCAAAGCACCTAACTTGTATTTAAGTCAATGGACCTTTTTTTTTTTTGTTGAAGTTGCAGGTGTCTTTGAAAGCCTGCCTTTTATACAGAGCATTTAAGAACTTTGTTTGGCTGGTAATGGTGCCAGTAGTGTGAACACAGGAAATGGAGATGCAGATAGTTGTAAAAAAGTGTGTGTGTGGGGGGGTAGGCATCTCATGCAGTGAAGGAAATGCTTGCACACAAGCTCTAAATCTGGTAATAGGGTCCAGGGTATGAGGGCAAACGGGACTGAAATCAGCAGCGTTTGAATTAAATGAAAATGTGCATCCCTACAGGTGACCCCGGTGAAAGGGGAGACAAAGGAGCTACTGGCCAAGGCATCGATGGGCCTGATGGAGATCAAGGACTTCAAGGTAAGTTGATGCAACATTTAACAAAACTGTTAAATACCCAGATAATGACAGTACTGACTTAGAAAGTCCCAGCCTACTACACTGTTAATCAAGGAGGTAGCAATTGCTCTGGGTCAAAATTAAGGCTATAGGGGGACCGTGTAGTGTGTGGTGTATCTGGATTTCTTTCTCCCCACTACTATGCATCTCCCTCCCTTGAGTGATTGCTGCATAATCCCGGTGGACCCCAGCCAGCGCGGCCTGCTGGAGTGGTCCTTGGCCCTCCCGTGCCTCTCTCCCGTTCCTCAGTGTTTTAGGGATGTGGCTCATCAGCTATCTCAGTTCCTTCCAAGCCCTGGCTGAGAATGAGTTTAGACCTTAGCTCATCCAACTAATGCTTTATTGGTCTTAGCTGGGGAGTCTCTGGTTCAAGCTACTACTGGGATCCCAGCTGTGCTGGGCAGATTGCAGGGCACTCTTCCTTCCCTTTGCCTCTAGGGACAGTGAATGTTGCTGGAGTTCAGTGCGGGGTGTTCCCTGCCCCGCTCCCTGGTTAGCAAGCTGTAACCTCCACTCCTGTTCCTCCTGTGTCATTTGTTCTCCCAAAAAGCAGTAGTTGTCACCCTCCCTCTGACCATGGGGGGTGGGGGTGGTAGTTCCCAGTGGGCCTGCATCCACGGTTTAGGCATAACTATTTGTACCAGCACTGGATACAGCCAGGAACGTAACTACACGTCGTAAACCATCATTATCAGTTCCGGCATCCTCACCAAGCCTAACTCCCGAGGAGCTACACTGAAAGGATCCCAAGTTGTGCAAGTGATGTCCAAACAGGAGAATCAAAGGCAGATTTCCCTGTTGCTTCTAAGATGTGTGACGATTATGCAGTTTTTAGATGCCTAGCTCATGCAGTGGCACTCTGCTTTGCCTCACGTGATGGCCTGACACCAACATACGTGGCTAAATGCATGCACGTGAGACAGTTACAGTTTCAGCCGGTGCAGCTGAGGATGCTGCGTGCTCAGATGCAATTGCGGACTACCCAGAAGACTTTAACATCTGTTCATGCTGCTGTGGGCGTATAGGCATGCAGCATAAACTCCAAGAAGTGTGGCTGAAATTATAAATGAAAAGCCCAGTGGGTATAACTAAATTATAACCAAAAAGCCCCTCTAGCTCAGTTGGCAGTACACCTACCCAGGACAGGAGAGCCTTGATGACCCACGTTCCTAGTGAGCTGTAGCACAGATACAGCATATAAGCTCCCATCTCCCAGTTTTAATTTTGCCTCTAAATAAAAGGCAGTGTTTCATGCTAAATCTGTTTTTCTTTCTCTCCTTTAAGGACCACCCGGTGTTTCAGGAATCAGTAAAGACGGTCGGGATGGTGCTCAAGGAGACCCCGGTCTCCCAGGGGATCCTGGAGTGCCTGGTGCAATTGGGGCTCAAGGGACTCCAGGAATATGTGATACGTCAGCCTGCATGGGAGCTGTTGGAGCGTCGACTTCCAAAAAGTCATAAACCAGCATTGAAAGAAGTGGAGAAGTGACTGAATATTTAAGTAAACAGTGCATTGTATGAAGCCAGGGAGGAGCCTCCTAGTGATAAATGGACAGAGGTTCCTTCTAGTAAAATGAATAAAGTGGAGACTTTGCTACAGTATTTCAGTTCTGTGAAAAAAAAGAAAGCATCACGTGAAAATCTTTACTAGGAAGGTATTAAAGAAGTATTTCCCCCAGTTATTATCTAGAATGTTTATGGCAAAACCACCTCACCTTTCCTGTCGCCCTTTGTTGGACAGACCTGCAGGAGAAAGCACTGTTCCTTTTACCATCATCTCCCTCATTGTACTAAGGCTTGTGGCAATTTTGAGTGAAGGCTTGAGCCAGTGCTCATTGCTTTTGGTGGTGCTGCTCCCATTGACTTCAGTAGTGCAGGGTACAGCAATAACACCCCGATTCTCAAAGATACTTGGGTACCTACCTCCTACTGAGATCTATAGGAGACTGAGAGCCTGAGTACCTTGGAAGACTTGGGTCTAAGCGAAGATCATTGCCCATGTATATCCATTGTCCACCGTGACATCAGACCATACCTCAATCATTTGCCATGGCTAGTAAATATTAAACTTCTTGCAGTCTACGCCTGCAAGGGGTGTAATGTATATATTATAATTTACAAGGGAGATTTTCTGTATATTTCCATGTTATAATAAAGGATATTCAGTAACAGCATTTTCACAACCTCTACTTCAGCGATTTGCACAGCATTTGTGAAAGAAATCCCAAGAGAAAAAAAGGATGCTTTTCTAAAGGCAAGCCAAAATTACTGTATGAACTGTTGTAAAAATAAAAGGATTTTTTTTAACCTTTTTTTTTGGTGATGTTGTAACTATCATTATATATATACACACACATATACTGAACCCTGTTCTGCTTAACTGCATCTTCCCCTCTAGAATTATTTGGAAATAAATTGCTGCAAAATTATAAGTATCCGTGATTTACAACAGTATTTATTTTGGGGTGACTTTTGTGTACTATAAACCTGTTAGCATCATCCACTTTCAGGGCACAAATGATATTGATTTCTGTCCTACATGTTGCAGCTTATTAACAAGTAGCACCATTACTAGTCTTTAATATGAAAACATTTTGTGCATTTAAATCATTCACTGTTTACAATATACCACTTTTGGACTAAAGCAACAACACAAGAAATTGCTGGACAGGTTGTGCAAAACTATTTAAAACAGTGCCATATTTAAATAACAACGCAAATAGCATTGCATGGCATTTTAATTCTATGGGATATACATTTTTATATGCTTGGCAATCTGATCTCCAGTACATACAATAGCATTTGCAAGTTATGTAATTATTGTGCAATCAAAAATAATTTAATTTTCTCACTGTTCCAATAACAAAATGAGCATTATAATGGCATCTTTATAATTTAATAGGAATGCTCCTTCATGACTGAATACATGCAATAAGAAAATTGATGTTCCATAACCATTCTAACTATATCATGTTAAAAAAAAAAATCTAATGGATTTTTTTTGATAGCTAATGGGGAAAATATTTAGTAGCTGTCATGACATTTTCTTGTTGCCTGCAGTCCCACACCTCTCTAAGAGGGCACTGATAAATAAATATTGTTGGTATCTTTCCATTTTGAATAAAGAATATTTTCTTTAATGTTCTATTTATGTATTTTTACAAACTGTATTTTTCCAGTCACTCTTGAACACTATCAATTCAAATTAGCCACAGGAGATGAAGTCCGGCATGTGAACACAGAAAAAAATATGCAAAGTTATTAGGTATCCATCTTTCCCACAAAATGCTAGGAACTGATACTATTTCTTTTCCACAGTTGTACTGTTCTGCATATTTTCCTGCATTGAACATGTTACTAGTGAGTCGGGTCTTGTTAGTTTTAGTCTTCTGCCTGTTTTACCACAGAACACAGTCTCAAATTCCTAGAATCAAAAACAGAAAGGAATTACTATCACGCTTAATAAAAAAAAGTACAAAAAATGTTATTACAATACTAGTGGGCAAATGCTGGAATCGGCGTATACCCGAAAGGTCTTTGGGAAACTTGTTTCTAATTTCCTACTTTGCCACAGACATCTTAGACTTAGACATCCAATGGTATCTAGACACCTGACTCCCACCTGACTCTCCAAAAGGAGTCAAGACACACAAATACTGCTGAGGATCCAGAACTCGGCCTCCCCCTGCCTCAATCTTTTCATCTGCAACCATGCAGGTAATATTCTGCAGGGGCAGCGGGACAATAAACAGCTCAAGGACTCTGATGATAACGGTGTGGCAGGTGCACCTTACACAGGCTGAGTACAAGGATGTCTTGTAGGGAACAGGACCACTCTATCAAGTGGCTGAATTGAGCTGCGGTTCCCAAGAGGCTGCTAGTACCAGAGGCCACAGCTTTTTACCACCTCAACAAGAGCCTTTTTATTAGAGAAGTCTTTGCAGCAGCCCCAAACCTTCGGCATATTAGTACACGTGTTCCTAGTGCCTGGTGAATCAATTCATAGAATTGCAGAAAAGTAGGGCTGGGAGGGACCTCTGGGTCTGGGACAGACATCGCATAAACCAGCTGCATAGATTTCATAGACATTAGGGCAGGGAGGGACCTCGAAAGATCATTGAGTCATCTGCCCAAAGGGTAGGATGTCAGCTAGGGTCAAAGGATCCCAGCAAGATAAGCGTCCAAATGTTTCTTAAGCATCCAGAGTAGGAGTGCGCACCACCTCCGGAAGAAGTCTATTCCAGGCCTTGGGGACTCAGACAGTCAACAAAATTTTCCTTATATCCAACCTAAAATGGTCTTGGAGGAGTTTGTGACTGTTGGACCTTGTCATCCCTTGGGGCGCTTTGGTGAACAGGCGTTCCCCCAAATCAGTTCAGTCTGATACTACATTCAACCAGGTTTTTCTCAAACCAGTTTCAGCCATTTTCAAACTGGTTTATGTGCACTGAACATCTGTTCTGTTACAGGTTTAATCAGTTTCTGATCACTTAAACCGGTTTGTGTGTGATCTGGAGGTTATCTAGTCCAGAGGCAGGATCAACCCCATCTAAATCGTCTCTCCTAAACCTTGTCTAACCTATTATTAAAATTACACAGTTGATTCTGGAACACAGCCTAGGACCCTCACCTTTCACAAGTAAAGCAAAGGGATAACGGTGGACAAGGTCCTGCTGCTGCAAGGGTTAAAATACACTTAAGGGATCCAAGAATAAGGCCCATCTCCTCCTGCTACCTTACCTGCATGGTCTCCTTGCTCCAGCCCCCTGCTACAGGGGAAGGTACATGAGCGAATGCAGATAAAGAAAAACTGGGATGGCCTAATTGCCCGAGTGTGGCTGCCTTCCTCCTGCTTGTGCCCAGTCCCTTCCCCTCCCTCCCCAATGCCCAACGGCCTAGGTGCACGGTCAATTTGTGCTGTTCCAAAGGTGCGGCGTTTTGGTGGGGGTAGCAAAGTTACACTACAACAAGAGTGGGCTCATGTTCCTGAGGCTGAGCATACACTGCTAACCACTAAGGGGGCCTCCGAGCAGCTATCCCAGCACGCTTTGGCTCCGTGAATCCCCCTGGGGTTGGCTGAGTTATGAGACCAGCACAGAGAAAGCACCAACTGCCCATCTGGCTCGAACGTATCTGCTCATAGGTTGGGACATCGAAAATACATCTGGAGTGGCATAAACTGCAAATGTGCCACGCCCACAAGCCAAACGTTGTTTGGTCTGAATGGTTCAATGGAGCCCACAGCAGGAGCTCAAGTCAGGAAAACTTTTTCATAATGCCTATTCAAACGGAATCGGAAAAAGGTAAATTAAATGGTATTTCTTTTGAGTGGCAAAGTCAAGTCCAGGAGAAATGTTTCATGCACGTTTAGTGATATTGTTATAGATTTTTTAAAGTAAAATGTTTTTAACAACCCCACTAGAAAAACTAAAATTGGATTGTGGGATACAGACCTTTTTCAGAGAATCCCCATGCCTTTCCTGAATGTATTTCAGAAATGCTGTTGTCCACTGTAAAGTCGTTGCCTTATCAGTATCAGCAGTGCAGAAGGGAACGAGAAGATTCAATTCGTCACAGCAAATCCGGATTCTGCGCCTAGAGCCACATTCAAAATAATAAATTTAGCAAATTATTCAAATAGCTTATACAGATCCTACACAGTGGTCTTCTTAAGCCACAAACTTCTCCCTTAGGTAGGGCTTTACACACTTTCTTTCAAAGAACTTGGCCCCTCTTAATTTAAACCACAACCAAGGATGACAGTGGCTCCTTAGTATGCACAACATCTTAGGGCATTTTTATAAGCGCTGCAGGGGTAGGGGGGCTCCGAGCGCTGCTCTAATTAAAGTGCCACAGCACCTGGTCTATCAGCAGCCCTGTGCGTCAAAGGGGCAGCAAGGGTGCTTTAACAAAAGCTCATCAAATGAGCTTTAAAGTGCCCCCACTACCATCTTGAAGCACAGGGATGCAAATTAATCGAGTCTGCTACGACATGCTGTAATTACAGCGCCTTGTAGCAGCCTCCTGGCATGTCTACAAGCACCCTTAGTGCTTAGAGAACTTCCCCAGAAAGCATGAAATTGCACTTCAATTCTTTCCTCTGCCTGCAGGGGCTTAAACCCATGTCCCACAAGAACACCCCCACGTCCTCCCCAGCTACCAACCTAAAAGCTGGATCAGGGCACTTTCCATTCTGAAAGTGGCTGAAGTCTCCCAGTGCAACCCAGAGCATCGTAAAAGGATCGTGTCAGCTGAAGTGGTCCTCCTTAGGCCACTCGGTTAACACAAGGATCGGTAGAGCACGTCATACCCTTGGTAGGCCCGAGAACGATGCAGAGAAGATGGAATAGAGTCAACAAAGCCAGCTTTATTGGCTGACCATTATGCTAGCTTTCCTTACAGGCCAACTTTCCAAAAACAGAGCAAAATGGAGCTTGGAGTCAGAATCTGATTAATTATCATCTTAGGATATTTCTAAATCCAGTTCAACCATAATGATACAAGTCTTTTGCAATTTTCATCAATCAGCTGCGAAGAGCCAGTTAACTGGTTTATGGGAAGACAGATACATATTTTTAAATTACTGACATGAGATCATGATTATACACCTTCTGTTAGCTACAGATTTTAGTTATACTCGATTGTTATAAAACGGCTATCCTCTGAAAGATTTTATTAAACATTTTGGATTGTCTTACAAATGTATTACAATCAACAATATAAAAAGACTTTGAAAACGTCCTTTACTTGCTTCCAAGAGAATGCCACTTATTTCACCCAGGGAACATTATTTGCTCCAGATGACAAATGAAGCAAAACATCTCCAACTACTGTTATTATAAAATAAGTCTTTTAAGAATACTGAACTTCATTCACGCTTCCAAAATATTTGGTATTGCAGCTCTGCACTTAACACAAGAAGTTACCTTCTGTCTCTTTCCATGCGGTTATGTCTCTCCCGTCGCTGAGAGATTCCTCCCTGCGTTCCATTTTGGGCCTGAACACTTGAATTTGACTGTGCTGCCTGCCAACTACCCTGAGCAGATGTAGTATTTTGGCTATCGCACATATTCTGAATTTCACCAAGGGGTTTGCGGTCTGCATTTGTGTCCAACTGGCGTAGCCGACTGCGACTTCTTTTATTTATTGCTTGTTTGCATAAAGCTTCTTCTTTGCAAAACAAGGAGGGAAAAGCAAAACTTTATTTCTGATTCTCCCACTCTATCATCCTTTCATACGCACCGAATTTAGCTGCAACCTTATTTTTCACATTTGATTCTGAAGGACTAAAGTGAGACTACTATCAGAAAATGAGGCCTCAGTGATTGTAACTTATTCTCGGTTAGTTTATATGGACAATGACACTGATAATGTTACTGAATTGCTATCTATATACATTTATTAGAAAAAGGAGAGCATTTACATTTCCTATTTTCAAAATGCAAAATGCCTGCTGAACTCCAAGTGTGAATGAATGAGCTTACTAGCATTTCCAACTTCATATTCAAAAGGTAAAATGGGATGTCCTGCAGGTCTCTATACATCGCTGGAGGTCAGAAACAGAGAGACAGAGACAGAGGCCCAGAGCTAACAAACTACCATGTTTCCATAACAGCCTAGCTGCAATTGTTCCCACCTGCCCCCCACCACCCCCAAAATACCTGTAAATTTGGTATATGGGGAGGAACCTGCAGAAATAATGACAATTAGGTGGGTGTTCATTCAAGTATTGATAGTCCCACAGTCTACAGAGGTACAAACTGGGCTTGTTGCACTAATTCTTGGCATAACATTACATTCAAAACAGGCTACTTAAAAAGGAACACATTTTTAAAAGTCCTCTACAGTTTCAACTCTTCTCATTACAAGCTACTTAGCAGACAGCCACTCTGAACGCCTCCCCACAGTTTTAGTTGTTGGGCACTTTTGAAAATCTTGGCTCACATTTTCTACAGAATAAGTGCACGGTGGGCAATGTCATCAGGTTTCATCGTGCCAACTCAGCAGAAACACATTAATCCCAGAAAAATAAAATCATTAAAATAAACCAGAACAAAAATATCATTGGAAGATCAGGCACACAGAAAGCACAATACTCAAAACCTAAATAATTTACCTCCAACTTTAATCCAAACTTGCTCAGGCAAAGCTTTATTCCTTGCACCTACGGTCTGTTTAGTGGATTCAATTTCCTGATGATAACAGAAAGAAAATGCCCTAGGCAATCCAAGGTCTTGATGTTTTGTAGCTTCCACAATAGTGCAAGATGCCCCAGAGCTCTAGAAAAGAATCAGGACACGTTAAGAGAAAAGAGGAGCATGACATTTGGTCTTGTGATGCGGACATTAGGGTTTGACCCATGAGACAATGCACTACAATTAATAAACTGCTTTTTTTTCTGCACTGCAGTTCATGCGATTTCAACATTCAGACTGTGTGGTTTTACTACGGCACTTGGGACATTTCCTGCGTGTCAATTTGAGTTATTAGACTTGGTTTGTAGCAACTGTAAGAAAATCAAATGACATTACGTTTTTGCCAAAAGGAAATCGCAAGAGGGAACCAAGAGAAAACTCTTGGTAAACAGCTGCTTGCTGTTGCGTATGCAGGCGTGAGGGAAGATGGCACTTCGAATGAATAAACAGAAGTGCCCTTTTGATAAGAAACCTAATGGTCATTCTAGCTCGGACAATTTTAGTATGCAACGTGATTCTAACTTAGTCGTTTTGACTGAATGCTTTTGAAGATGAAGCATACAGGCTAAATATATATCCCTCTGCATATAGCTGCTGAAGTCACTTTGGAAACACACTTAAAATGGTTACCGACCAGACTCAATTTATATAAATCCTACAAGAAATTAAATAAGATGCAGAATAACATGAATATTCCAAATCAGCCAGCTTACAAGGGGGGGGGGAGACCATCTACCTGTGTCTGTGAAGAGTTAACGTTTCCAGTACTAGAGCACGCATTCATGCTAAATAACGGATATGCAAACTGCAGGGCAGTGGTTGTAGCAGCGGTCTTGTTTTTCACTAACGTCGTACACTTGTTTGGCTGCTGGTGAAGAGGAACGCCCATCAGTTCCGACGGCTGACGAATCAGCGTTACTAAACTATACACACACACAAAAATTAAAACAAACCAGCTTACTTCACAATGCAACTGCAGAAAACGAGTGCTACATACTCCTCTAGTGAGTCGTTAAGTCACGTCCACTTACTGCGCAGACCTACGATCATTAAGAGCTATGCCCCTAACTCCTTTTTCAAGGACAAATGAAGATCAGCTTCATACGCTCTTTGATTTGGTACATTCAAGTGATGGCTCAGCTTGGCAAAATGTATTCCTGCCTGCTCTCTAGAGTACCAAGTTTTAGGACCCAACCCTGCCCAGGGGCAGGCACGCAGGCTCTGCTCCGATCGGGCCCCTCCGGATTACGCTAGCTGATTTCCCCCGACACTTTTATTAATCAGCTGTGAAATGCCCGATACTTCTGCTAGAAGCAGCAAAATGCGACCAGTCTCACTCTAGGCCTTTAGCTTTATTTTGAGCTTTAAAAATAAAGCTGAAAAACCAGCAATTTCCCATATTTCTGGTAAAAGTAACCAAGTCAACGTACTGTGGGCACAACTAAACCAGTTCAGACTGGCGCATTAGCGGGCACAGCTTGAGGTCAACAGGAGTCCTGTCCAGCTCCAGCAGACATTAATTTGGTCCTAAACACACTGTTAATCAATTTAAATATATAAATAAAAATGCTGCCGTTCATACACTTCAATTTCTGGAGTGACTCGAACTCTACGAAAACACTTGGCGTCACAGTATACCGTAGCAAAGCGAGTTATAACACACTTGTTAAGGGTCGCTCCAGGTTCTTGGGGTTCCTGACATCTCGGGTTTTCCGCCGGGATGCTGTTGAACCGGTCTTCCAGCCGGACGCGGACGGCCGATTTCGACCGCGGCTCGGGAGCTGGCGGCGAACGGTCAGGAAGGACGTTTTCTTTGTTCGCCCCGGCCGTGTTTTCGCCGTGCTTCGCCCTCGCTAAACCATGGCCCGCGACTTCGACGCAGCTAGCGTTGGGCGTTTTGTCTCCTTGGCTGGCGGGGAGGTTCGGCTCGCTGAGCAGCATCATTCTGAGCTCCGGAAAGTCCCCGTGACCCAAGCACTGGCCGGAGCCCGTGCCACCGGCGTCGGGCGCCAGCCCCGGCGGGCAAACCACCGGGTAAACCGCCGGGGTGGCGGAGCAATAGCCGGCCGGACCGGCGCTCGCCGCGGGCTGGTGCGGAGCGGCGTCGGCGGCCGAGAAGAGGGCCGAACTGAGCCTGGCGTCCACGTCCCCGTCGCTGGCCTGCGCCTCCATGTGCGAGTAGAGGATGTGCTGCAGCTGGGTGTACTCGATCTCCGTCATCTCCACCAGGCTGAGGTCCGTGGTGGTGAAGCTCAGGTTGTGCTCGCCCAGGGGGCCCGGCGAGGCATGGGCCGGACGCCCTTTGGCGCCAGACCCCGACATGGCTCGGGGGCGGCGGCGAGCAGGAGGCAAGCGATGCCCCGGCGGAGGGGAGGGGAGGGGAGGGGAGGCGCGGGCCTGGGGCAAGGCCGCTGCCGCCGGCCCCGCTCCAACCGCCTCCCGGGGCGGGCAACCGCCGCCGCGCGGGGCTCCCGCGGCGCCGCGAGCCCGGGGCCCGGCGGGCAGGCGAGACGCTGCCGGGCCGGGCCGGGCCGGGCCGGGCCCCGCGCGCCTCACGCCCGCCGGGAAACGGCTCCCGTCCGCGGCGAGCGCCGCCGGCGGCCGGAGGAGGGAGCCGCGGGCAGGGCCGGGCAGGGCCTGGGGCCGCCCCTCGGGCACAGGCTGCCCCCGCAGCCCTGCCGCGCCTGGCAGGAGGGACTGGAGACGGCAGGACGGATGCGATGACATGTCTGCCGGCCCCCCCTGCGGCTCCCGCCTCGCGAAAGCGTCCACCCGTTCATCCAGTGTCTGGCTAGCAAAAATGGCCGGACAGAGCAAGCCGGCGGCCCGGGTAGTGCCCGAGCGGGGGGCACGAGCCTGCGGCGGTTTCAACGGGAAGATGCTTCATCTCTAACACGGCGGGAATCTGTTACAGTGATGGCCGAGCGGGGAAATAAAGCCCGAGGAAAGATTTTAATTACCTTTCAGAAGGGGTACAATTTATAAAAGGTGCCAGTTGGATTTATTCTGCAAAACGCCATCCTTCCTTATGGCAAGCGTTAAGAAGGGACACGGGCAGTCAGACCCCAGGTCCCCTTGCCCCGGCTTGTGCCACAGCGCGACGGCGCAGGTTGAAGCAGCCACCAGCATCATCCCCCCGGTGCCCCCCTCCGCCCATAATAATCCTGCGAGTGCAACTACATTCACCTCGGGGGGGGGGTGGAAAAACAAACGACATTTCTCTGTAGATGTTTATTCTACTTACAGTAACAAAAACCTGTGAAGTCCCACATTTTAAATGTACAGTGATATATTTTGCAATATAAAATACAATGTACAGAAATTTCTATCAAGTCAACCTAAACAAACACACTTGATTTCTGCATACTTTTAGGTATGTCTTTAAATTAGAAACATCTTGTTAAAAAAAATCTTACACCATATAGATGTTTGCATTTAATACCACCCCTTTTTGCATTTGAAACATTCTGACTACAGGTTCAGGAAACAGGTCTCACTCAATCAGCCGAGTCCTTGGGTGTGCAAGGACTTCAGAGATGCACCAATGTAAAGTGTGAAATCTGTAGTGCGTTGTATGGGATAAATGCTACTTTTAATGTAGACTTCAAGGCGCAAATGTTAATCAAAGTCTAATTTTACATTTGCAAAACTATTTTTATAAAAATATCAAAATATTTACCCAACTGTAAATTTACACGGTCAAATAAATTAGCAGGTCTTCTCTATTTCACATTTCAGAATGACGTACTTGAAGTATACATGAGAAGTAGCGGGGTACTGCATTTCACAGTGAATTGCTTTCCCTCTTAGGTTCTGGCATTACAATGAATACCATCTTTTCCTTTTCAAGCTTTGTTCAAATATGCATACTCCCGTGGACAACTTTTAAAGACATCACCAGCATCATTATGAACTGTCAAAAAGCACTGACATTTAGTTCAGGAGCAACACCCTTCTTGACTATAAATGACAGAAAAGTGGAAAAATTCTTAAATTTCTAGCGACATTTTGCCAATACTATGTTCCGCATGAATCAAGGCTAATAGATTTCATAGCATATTTCACCAACCTGTTTTTCTTTCCTTTGGTTTCCCAATGTATTCAAACTTTAACTCTTTGCCAATGTGTTTCTGATGTTTTTTAAAAGCTCCACTGATTAGAGAGGTGTTGCATTTGCTTTAGTCATATGTTTGCAAAAAAGTGACATTTAAAACCTTGCAGCCTCATGAAAGTTATTTATATAGAAGCCCGTGTTTCTTATCTGGATTTTTGATAGCTGGATTCCATAACTCAAAATACCTTTATATAAAAAGGAAGATAGTGCACTTTTAAGCTTAACATCATATTCAAATACTCCATCAGTTGCAAATAAGTAATAACACTGTTCTTCTGCAGCCATTTCTTAAATACACACAACCCATCCATTGTAAGAACACAAGACAGCAATATCAGACTCCTCTTGTAAAGCAAGTGCGGTAGGAACGATTTTTTACACCAAAACACTACATAAATGAGATGTAAAGGTATGGCTCCTAAGGTCTTGATTAAATTCTCTTATAAAATTACAGTTCAAGTTACTGGAAAACATAACTTTATAATCTTAAAAAGCAATATGCTCTTTGTAGACTTTTTCCATTTCTGTAATAATTGTAAATGGAAATTTTAAGATAAAGATGCAAGTAGAAAAAACAAAATTTCAGAACAGTTAACGCTGTGAAGTTCTGTAAGAAAAACATTATGCACAAAATGCAGCAAGGGAAAGTCCAATATGTTCTTATTTATATATTTGAATAGATTCACTCACAGTTCAAAAACTGTTCATTTGTCAACAAGTTTTGTAAGGCTGGCTTTACAACAGCGTTTTTGTGAAGATAAAACTATACAGTATTTACAGGAATTGCTATGTCAGTTCTTGCTATTGTATATCTTTTTTGTCATATTGTTATGTATGCAGTACAAACTAATTACAAATTGTTTCTATGACTGATTAGTGGAAGATGATGACGCTTCTGTTTCAGCTGGCTTTGGACTTTCTTTTTGTGGTTCTGGTTTCAAATCCTTACCAGTTTCTTTACTTTTACTTCGATCCTTACGATCTCTTCCCCTGTCTTTGTCACGGTCTCTTTCTCGATCTCTATCTTTCTCTCTGCTTCGATCCCGATCTCTGTCTCTATCGCGATCCCTGTCCCTGCTTCTTGATCGATCCCTATCACGCCTCCTGTAGGAATCTCTCTCTCTAGTTCTGGCTCGCTCTCGGTCTCTGTTTCGTTCCCATTCTTTAGCCCGCTCTGAATCCTTTTCCCGATCCTTGTTTTGGTTTCTCTCTCTGTTTTTATCCCAATCTTTGTCCCTGTGTCTTTCCCAGTCCCTGTCCCTATTCCAGTTTCTTCCACGGTCTCTTTCCCAAGGTCTGCCATGTTCTCGATCCCTTCGCCTATCTTCAAACCCTCTGCCTTGTCGGTTCTCTGGCTGCTGAGACTCTGGTGCATCTAATCCCTTTTCTTTATTTCCTCCCTCAAATCTCTCTCTCTGTCTTCCATCAAAAGCCTGACCTCTAAATTCAAGGTTTTTGCCCTCTCGGAAATCAGATGACGATGACCACTGTGCTTCTGATTCAGGTCCTTGTCCTGAAAGATTTGAATGTGACGTAGATGGCCCACCTTCATCCCACATCTCCTTTCTGTGTGGTGGATGACTTGGAAGGTCTAGAAGTGGTCTTGGGGTTGGCTTCATACCTTGTGGAGACTGTCCTTGGAAATGAAATCTAGAAGGGGGAGGTTCATTTTGTTCTGGAAACACTGGTGCAGCTCCTCTCGGTCCTCCAAACTGAAGTGGCGCTGGACCTCTCTGGTTTGCAAATCTTGGTGGACTCCCTCTCCGTTCTTCAAACGGCTGTGGCAAAAGTCCCCTGGGTCCTGGCATGTGACTTGGAGCTGGACCTCTTTGTCCCTCAAACTGATTCGGATGAGGGCCTCTTGGTCCCCCAAAATGACTAGGAGGTGGACCTCTTGGCCCTCCAAACTGAGATGGTGGGGGCCCCCCTCTCTGTCCTTTAAACTGAGATGGGGGAGGTCTTCTTTGACCTCCAAAAGGAAAAGGTGAAGGCCCTCCCCTGTTGCCCATAAACTGGGGCGGTTCTGGTCCTTCAAACTGTCCCGGTGGCCTAATCTCACTATACTGGGGATCTGGGAATTCCCTCTGTTCCATGTGAGGTTCCCTCCGATCTTCAAATTGTGATGGTGACATTCCTCTTGGACCACCAATAAAAGAAGTTGAAGGGCCCCTATTATCACCAAAAAGAGGTGAGGGCCCATGTTGTGTAGAAAATAATGAAGGAATAGGCCCTTTTTGTCCTCCAAACCTGCCTGGTGGAGGTCCTCTTTGTCCATCATTATTCGTAGAAGCACCATGCTCTTCTGGAAACTGTGGTGCTGGTCCTCTCGGCCCTAGAAAATTGGGCCCGTGAGGCGGACCAAACATCAAGGGTGGAGGCGCTCCTTTTTGCCCAGGCATAGGGAATGGAGGCCCTCCTCGGTTTTCTTCAAAGTGTTGGGGAAGAGATCCTCTTTCTCCCTCATTCTGAACAGAAGGAGTTTCATTCTGTTCTGCAAACTGATGGGATTGAGCATTTCTTTGATCTTCATACTGTGATGAAGACATACCCCTCTCTGGTTCAAAGTGACCAGCTGGCTTTTCCTGAGGTATAAACATTGTGCTTGAAAAAGAATCCCTTCCTCCTGAGGAATTAATGTCTTGTGGCTCATTTGACCATGGTGCTTTATGCATATCTTGCAAGCACTGACCATCATTTGACAGAGGGAAATTAGGCTGAAGTGATGTACTTGGAGGTGTTGGAAGCAGGACTTTACGCAAAGGTTTTGCTGCAGAAGTTTCTCCAGAGGCTGTTTGATTCACAATTTCTGGAAGAACTTGAGAAGTTCTCTCAAATTTGATGTTAGGTGCATCTTTTGGAGACAACGTAGGGGGTTTTTCACTCGGAACCCACTTATCCTCACCATAACCAGATGGAGCAGGAGAAATTAATGTTTTATCTTCCTTGCCCAGTGAAGTCTGCAATGAACCTGGATAACTGGCTGGAGGTATTTCTCTTGTGGATAGCTCATTATGTACTATTTGTGACTTCATTCGAGAATCAGCACTGTCATTGTTCTCTGCTACCATCCTTCTTGCCTGTCGTGGATCTCTAATCTGTCTTGGGTCACAGCCCTGGTTCACCACTTGTGCCTGCTGATTGGAAGATGAAGGTAAATCTGATTTTTCTGCAGTTTGTTGCTCCTGCTGGAACAACTCACTCTTTGTTATGGATGATTTTGGTGGGGGTGACATTAAAGCATCAGACACCGAAAAGTGAGCCATTGAAACACCAACAGCTGCTCGTTGTTGCCTTAAGGCTTCTTCTTGTTCTTCCAGTTGTCTTTTCTGCTCTTCAATTTGTTTGTTTAATTCTTCCAGCATTTTTTGCTGTTCTACCAAGGATGAAGTAGCAGCTATATCGGGCACAAATGGGGCAGATGTTTCCAAAACACTGCTTTTAGCATCAGCATACATTTTATTAGGTAAATCATCAACAGTGACTTTTGCTTCTTCCAGGATAGTTTCATCTTCTGGATCATAGGCTTCATCCTCTTGCTCTGATATTTCAGAGGGCTTTTCAAGATCATAGAGTTTTTCACTTTCACCAGTCTCCGTTTCAAAAGCTCTCTCTGGATCATACTCTTCTTCAGGATCATACGGTCTATCATCTTCCTCCTCTTCTATAGCTCTATCTTTCGACATCTGCCCAAACTGCTGTACAATTGGATCTAACAAAGGAACAGCGGATACTCCTTCACCAATGGTAGCTTGAGCTTCCTGATTCGAAGACTGCACAGTTTCGGAGTCCTTGGCAGCAGATTCAAAAGATTTCTTTTTCCCAAAAAGTGTCTGCAGGATGTGCTCAAGAGGTGTGGCTGTTTTTGAAGATGAAGTTGCGGAAGACAGAGCAGTTGTGGCAGTGCCTGTTGCAGTTGCTGTAGCTGGAATTGGCAGTGTCATGGGGGAGGAGATTCCACTTTTAATTGACGACAATATTTTTAACACTGAAGGTGTGACTGTAGATGGCTCTGGAATGGGAAGTGGGGGTGGAGGTGGTGGAGATCCAGGTGGTGTTGTACTTGCAGCTGAATCTGAAGAATAGATTGCATATTTTGGAAGTTTCTTTTCTTGCAGTGAAGCTACAGGTGCTTTAGAATATGTTGGTACATCAGTTTCTTCCTGTACTTGAAGTCTGCTTCGCTTTTCCTCTACTTTTTCAGACTCCAAGCCAGAGGCAGGGCGTTTTCCTTTTTGGCAAATCACTAAACCAAGAATTAAATTTGGACGAGATGACTCGAGACCTGTAAGACAAAAACAAAAATTATATGTATATATAAACACACACACACACACACACACACACACACACACACACACCCCCCTCCCCCAAATAACTATGTTATCTGGAAAAATAGCAAAGCATAGAGAAACAATGACATTTCTATTTGAATTGCATATGATCCATTGCCCAGTCAGATTTTTCACCGGCACTAGTACACTTCAAGATATTTGAGTTAAAAAGCTGTCGTCCCTGACGTTTTTCTGGACATATTAGCAACAGCTGGAGTTAACAAATACTTCTTAATATGAAAAAATTTTTCTGTACTTGAAGCACTTATTTTTTATTTCATACCACTGTAGCCTGTTCATTTGCAAGTTAAGAAGAATAATGTTGACCAGCAGTAAATATACTGTATACTAATAGAAAGATAAAAATAGGAAAAGCCAGCTGCAGAGATCAAGCATTCAAAACTTCTAAATTACAATAAAAATGCAAATAATGATTATTAAGACAGCAGTCTTGCATCATTTAAATACCACCAATCTATTATCAAACACAGAAAATATGGTTCAGTTAAGCTTAATCTTTAACTACATTTTTATGTTGTAATTTGTTATACAAGCATAAAAACCAGAGATTCATTAGTGTATTATAACAAACTAATATACTCACAAGAGTGCAAAAAGATAGGGAGCTTTGTATTTGTGGGGGTTTAAAAAAATTCCCACCCTATATACTGTTATATGTTGATATAAATTGGGAGGAAAAATGTAAAACCAAATATTTGAGAACTTAATATTCTATGGTATGGAACAGTTCTTTGCACACAAGCAGTAAGATATCCATTATCTGAATCACTGGGCCAAAAGCAAATGAGTTTTAAGTCAATTAGACTTGGAGACATCCTTAATTTATCTAATAAGATGATTTAAATATTAGGAAGGCTTGGCTCACCTGGCTTCTTTCTATACATTATCTGAAGTTTGTACTGTTTGAAATATGGCAGTACTTGGTCTTACTCAGGTTCAGGCCTCCTCTACAAACAGTTACAAAGACAAGCTAACTGCCCTAAAGAGTTTACAAATTAAGACTAGATACAATACCTTAATACAGCCAACAATAAAAGGGAAAGGGAGGCAGGACAAGGGTATAAACCATAAAATCAAATGATTATATAGATTACCCATTGTACAATTTGATCCTAGTAACCTTAACGTACATATCAGGAATCTGCAATGATCCTCTACATAGTATTATCTGCGGGCAATTTCTTGCAGGCTTTGTGATCAAAGTGCATCCAGAGAAAGTCAAAGGAAAAAGGCAGACTAAATGGAGCAATTTGGCCAGTGTAGTCCAAAAACGGACAACATGGAAGAGAGGTTCAAAATACTTATGAAAGTAATGGACAAGCAGGAAATTATGAATGGGATTGGCACAGGAAAGCACAAGGAGATAGTTCACATTTGTCATGCGACTCATTTAATCATATTCAACATTAAATGTGCAGAGCTGCAGCCTTCACACAAGTGTAGTCCCACCAAGTCAACAAAAGTACTCATTGAGTAAAGGCTTCAAAATCAAATCCTATGAAAAACCCATCCTAAATTGACAGGATGGTTTATTATATGAAGTCATTGTGAGAGATGTTTATGGATGTCTTTCAGAGTATTCTGTTTAATGCTATTCTCCCTTCCCCGTACACACAATTTTGTATTCATACTTATAAAAGCTATATATATAATCCAGGGCGTATGATAGGGCACATTTCATTGTCATGTAAATGGCAAGAGATTAAATGTATACAGGCATTCAGCGCAAAAGGATTTTTGGAGGTAAACACTTATGGGGGGAGGAGAAATGTTTTTTAAATTTTACTCTAGAGTCCCTATCATTCCCACAAAATATTAGTCATTAGTTGTCATTTCTATCCAGCTAGTAAATTACCATAGAGAATTTTAACTTCTAAAACAAACACTACAATAACATTGATAACTATTCTTCGTGGTTAAACGGCAAATCTCTTTTTCATATTTTTCTGAGTTTAGATGAGGGGTACAACAGGTATAGTATGTTCATAAATATTAGCTTTTTTTTAGCATTTAGTACTCAACTGCATTTCAAATCTGCGTTATGGGCTGATTAAATTTTCTAGTTATAGTAATCCCAGATATCTTGAGCTTCAGCATTAAGACTTAAAAACTGTGGAACTAAACTGTTTCCTAAGGGGCTCAAGATCACAAGTATATTAATATCCAAGAAAGCAACAACTAAAAATTACATACATTTTATGCTTGTTTCATTTATGGTAGTAGACATCGAATCACATTACATCTTACAACTATTTCCTTAAATTTATCTTCAAGTTTTAAAAACCAAACATTTTCTAAATTTACTGTTGCTAAGTACTGCAGCTTTACACCCTTTGAGAAGATAAAGCAATTTAGTCATGCTTAAAACTAACCATAACTATTCCCACTGAAGGGATGATATTTAATCATATGCTTAAATTAAATCCTTAAAAAAAGGAGGGGGGTGAAAACTTAGCTGCAATGAAGACAAAGGCAAAACTATTACTGACCTCAAACGAGGTCAGGATTTGAGCTTTAATGAGGAAGTTTGCTGTAACAAGCTAAAAAAGCATTTCTTAAATAGTTTAAGCAGGGGCATGACAAATACTGTTGAAATGTATATGCTTCAAGCATAAGGATTTTCCCTCCCAACGGCCTTTCCTCAATAGCTGCGCGTGTGTGTAAGGTGCATTGTGAGATCTAATATAACTTAGTGTATTTAAAGCAGCTTTTTGTGATGACACTTCAATTTTAAATTTCTAACTTGTTCTATTTAAATGAAGGCAGAGAATAAACATCTTCATGTCCTTCTCTTTCTTGAGCTGATGAGACGCCTTTAAATTTTCTTCTGAGGTGACTGCTGCACATTTCCATTCATCAATACTCTTGTTCATATATAAAGCACTCGCACACAAAACATTTATCATTAGATATTTCTTCTGGTATCCTTATATACTATTCTTTAGCTTCGAAATATTAAGGCACTGTAGCCTGTCAAACATTAATCCAACTGAGGCACTTGCACTTCATATGCCAGAGGTAGGCCTTTCTTCAATAGAGATGGCTGTAGGGGCTTACACATAAATTAGAGTACGGCTAAACATTAGCATCTCTTGAGATCCGTTTTTAACTGTGGGGAAAATGACACCTCTCTACAAACTCAAGTGAACGTGTCCGAATGCAGCTGGACAACTCCGCTGTAGTTCAATTTCATGCCATTATCCAAGGAGCCAGGAAAAGGTGGTCGGTCAGAATTCATCTTAATCAAAAGGTCCTGCAAAAAATCTAAGTGCCAAGACTACTCTAAAGCATTTCCTTAAGAGGTGTGCTACTGGAAACACTCCTCAGAACAGAGACTGGCAGAAGGTAGGGCAGGGTGGCACCTTAGGCCATGTCCACATGAGCGTGGGCAGCTGGTTCCCTAGGGACAACTAACAGCAGTGCACCATGTGCCACCACTAGCTGTCTTGGGGGAACACCTGTGCCCTGCGTCCTGTGGCACACGGTAGGTTATGCTGGGTGCGGGGTAGGAGAGGCTGGGGCCAGGACTGTGCTGGCCCCAGCAGCCTTACCTGGGATCTTGGGGGCCTCCGGGGGCTGCAGCAGTGGTGATCCTGCTGCTCAGCGCCTGGCTGGCAGCTGACCAGAGCATGGCTGCGGCCGACCAAGCCCCAGTTTTGACTGGCGCATGCTGCCCCTGTGTGCACCTCTCAGCTTTTTCTTTGCACTTTTTTTTTGACCCCTGGATATCCAGGGGTCAGAAAAAACCAACAAAAAACCCCGAACCCAAAAAACACCCATGCTCCTCCCTTGCAGCAAGGAAAACAGCTGAACGTGCAGTATGTGATGCCACAGACATGCCTGCAGTGCCACTTAACCACATGGTTGCACTCATCTGGATGCAGCCTTAGTTAGAATTAAAAGCAAACATTTAAAAGATTGTTTTACAAAACACTTATTTCATAGAGACAACATTCAGGCATAATCCTATAGACACTGTCTTGATACATCTGCATAGTTCTTCCCAAGCATTGCAGCTCAGATGTGGGCTAAATCATGTATCGTTTGTATCACGCATGGTCTGTGATAAGACCCCTCTGCATCCAATCAAAACCAAGTCCTAGTTATAAATGGTGGGGGCAAAGTCCCATAAGCAATGAGTTTAAAATCTCTGTGTCTAGTGGGACAGTATTTTTCCCTATGACAGTAAACATGCCTTTGTTTCAGTTTATTATACAAGTACCTGCCTGTAAGTTTCTCCTTGGATATCTGTATTTGGGTTTCATAAAAGTTCTCAGTTGTTTTTCCCCCTCTTGGATATTTTTTTTTAGTTGCTGAAAATGATCAGTACTGGGAAAGAAGAGGCAGGCTGCACTGGAAGAAGTTGGGCTTGCAGATAATCTTTATTTTCTAGTGGGAAAGATGACATGGAGGGTGAGGTGAGACAGGAAATCAGCTGGGATAGAACTCAACACACTATTATAGATTACTGTTCTTGGGAAAAGATCTTCTTTCTAGGATCTCATTGTCATAAGTGCTCACCACCTCTCCATGTCACACTGAATCAAGGTGATTTGATGGTGGGTCTATACTTCAAAAGATCAGACCTCTTCTGTGTAGAGATCAAAATATGGCTTTAATGCCCTAATTATTTTAGGCACTAAGGCTTGAAAATTTTAGCTTCCACCTCCAATTATTCTATAAGTGGTTCTCAAGTGGTAAAGTATTTTAAAAGTACTTAAAGGAAGTTAGGCTGTACCATACACAAAGTAAAATCAACAAGTAAATTGTAATGCTTAATTTTTTATAAAACACTTTTATTCCAGCACACATCTGAAAGTCAGCTGCCAAATTTGACCCAGACCCTATAATTGTGGCTAAGAAAATAAGGATTTTCTAGCTTTTCACTTACATGCTTCTTTTCCAGTAAATCAAGTTTACAGACTTTTAATCTGGCTACATATGTAACTCCTGCTCCACTTAAACTCTTACTTGTAGCAAATCAGGCCATTTAAAACTAGCACTTGAGTAGTTATATTTTAACTCAGGTATGCCAGTTTCCACCCAGAGACTGCAATGCTGCATTATGTTAACATACACACGCAGAATGAAAGAATCAGTGAGATACGGGACGTGAGGTTTTTTTTGTCACATTCTTACAATAAGCTTTGAACTGGTGTTGTACAACTAGCTTAATAAATGACCCAGCAGCAATTATTAATCCTTTCATATTAGGAGCTTCAATGTTAAGTCTGCAAGAGATGTTGCAAGCTGCAGATGTCCACTCTGGCTCTATGACTATTTGCTGTTTTCTTTACAAGCCTACTGGACGGGTTTGAGAATATGCTAATCCTATTTACAGACAATGAAGAGAGGAGAGTTGAAGTCAAAGTCAGATGCGAGTGTATTGTGATTGAAGAAACAAATAGACATGAATGTTCAGTGGGAGAAAACACAAGTGAAGAAGTAGGGAGATACAGATGTTTGTGATGGCATTACTGAACTGGGGTCAAAATGCAACCATGGCACAACAAAAGAAATCGTTACAAAGGATTGTAATAGAATTGTGATTGTAAGAACAGAATATATAGTAACTCCAGTTTCATTCAGCACACATTAGACCTGCATGGGAATACAGTGTCTAAAGCTCTAGATACTGTATCTTAAGAACAGACAAAATCCAGGAGCAGCTGAAGAATAAAAAGGATTTTTTCCCCCAAAAGTCTTACATTAAATTTACAGAAAAATATAAAAAGGACTTTCAATAATATTTAAAAAGAAATTATATCAAATGGGCAGGGAGACATTTTCTGTCAAACTTGGAGGGGAAATAGTAGTAATGGAATTATGTTAAAGCAAGACACTAAACATGTGCATGTAGCAGCATGGGGTCCTAGTCCAAAAGCAGGATCCATAGGCATACAATACAAAAAATGACACAATACAGAAAAAGTCTATTGAAAATACTGTGACATTACCCTCACTAGATATTTGAGATCAAATTTGACCCATTTTTCAGGGACAATTCAAAGATCAATGAAACCTGCTGTGGTGCAGCAGGACAGGTTAGATGTCCTAAGTGAAACCACCTAACAAAAATGATTCCTCAAATAAGACTCCTAACAAGTGAACGGTGATCATACTGAGAAACACATTACCGGTAAACATGAAGCCGTGAGACGCACCATTTTAAAGCTTCTAATATGTCTTCCTCATTTAGATCTGCGTTCCTGCTAAATTCAATCCATGTTATATGGCAGCCGACTCCAGTGGATAAAGGCACAGTAGAACATCTTTGCACTTTTTTCTGTACAACTGCTTACCTTCCCTTGCAAAATTATTTTGAGAGCTTCAGATGAAAGGTGCTCCCCCCAAAGTGTTCATTGTGTGTGTATGAGAAACTCAGACAATTATTTGGATGTGAAACATCAACATGCAAAAAACTTCTAGTAGGAAAAAAAAACACCTAGAAGAGCCAGACAATAGAAGTACTCATTATCTGAACTTATGGATATAACTAATGAACATGTCTCCCCCACTTTCCATTTTTAAACCCTAATTAAAAAAAGGCGAGGAGGAGATGTTTGTTTTTGTGAAGTTTCTAGGTATGACATCTTTTCAGGATGTCATTAGATGTGCCCCAATATCAGCCTAACAGAAAACTCATAATCTGTAATTTTGCACAATTCTCATACTTTCTAGCTAGTATTTCTGGAATGGCAGTTAAAAAAAAATGTTATCTTGTTTACCACAGCTACTTGCTTGCTTATAATTGTATTTTCCATCACAGACTTTCTGATATACTTTGTGTATTGTTAAACTGTAATTAAAGGTACAATGAGACTGTTACAAACAACTACTACAGCATTCAATTAAGAGACAACAACCAGTTTCCATAAAATACTTTTATTGATTATGAAGAAAAAGAATGAATGATAAATTCCATTTGAATATCTGAAAATGTGGATTACATTATTTTAAGGAATAATTTTAATACATAGACATATTCAGAGAAGAAAAATGTGCTTACCTGAAAACCCTCACTACTCCTTTACTATGCATTTTAAAAATATTAATGCAATTAAGTATAACTATTAAAATCATTTCACATTTGTTAGTAAACTACTGGCAAAAGAAGGATCATAAAAGTTACTTTTAAATTATTTGCCCTCTCTTTCTGTACCCAAAAGTGGTATCCATTTATCCTTCAACTAAATTTTCAGACTCTTCTGTTTGTAAATCAATACAAATGTTGGACTAATCTTATTAAAATACTAATTAGCTTAGTTTGACACCCCCAAAATGTTTTCATTTGTACACAGGCATGCTGAAGAGCAATATTACTAAAATATATTAGAAAAATCCTTTCAGATGTAACTATCTAACCTCAACGATCTAAATTTTCCCGACGCTAGTTTTTGATAACCAGGAAATATTTCAGCAAACTAAAACAGAGAAATGAAAAGAAGTCACAGTTCCTTAAACGTTGTTATCATGACCTATCTAGAATAGGACATTTGACTGAAAAAAAATCCCTTATTTCACCCCCTGCATCCCTACTAACAATTAAAGGTTGCTGGAGACTGATATACATTTTTCTGGAGTCCAACAGCAAACCTAAAACATGCTTTGAGTGACAAATGAGTTCCCCTTCCTCTAGAGACCTTGTGCTTCTCTAAACACAAGAATCCTTGTCAGCAAGTGAGCAGAGAGGGCAAAAAAATAATAGTAATAATAAAAAAAAATAAAATCAGAGGTACCTGTACCACAAAGTACATATCGCAACAGGCCAAGATTTTCCAAAAGTAACTAATAATTTGGGATGTCCAGCCTGAGATGCCTTGAACAGACCTGATTTGCAGGCTCTGAGACTAATATTAAGGCCCCTACTGTCTCAAGTTGGGCATGCAAGTCTGACAAATTCAAAGCTGTAACCAACTTAAGAAAGTATCATCTATACGCCCCCACCCCCAACAGAACTACAAAACCAAAAAACCCACAAGCAAACAATGTTTCTGTTTGTGAATGGCCACATAGTCAATAAAAATAATGCTGATTTTAAAACAAGTGTTGGTTGAAATATCAATAATAAAGGGTTGGTTACATTTTGAAATTTGAGAAAGATTTCAATAGCAAGACAACGTTTTAGAAATATATATTTATCTAACTGTAGCCTAATTAAACTGAGAACTGTGTCTTGGATAAAGTTCACTTAAGTTTGGCACAAAATGCTTAGGGTCCCGTAAGTGCTGAAGTGAGTTTCACCTTAGATTTGTCCCATGCTAATCAAATTTTAATCAGAAAGTGTTCACATTGCAAAATCCAACTAAGAAAAGTTAAGTGAAACATCTTAACCACATATACTATAGTCTTGCAATTAAAGAACGTCAATTAAAAGAAACTGATAAAGGGAGTGTGTAAAGCTAAGTAAAGTAAGATTTTAACATGGCTTGTAGAAAAGACAGATCTTGCAAGTGCCTTTCTAAGTTATTATGTTTATAGGGAACTGGAGTTCTTTGGCAACAATTGGTAGGCTAGTCCTTTTCTTGTTCATCATGGAGACGGTGGGGTAGATTTGCATCTTAGATGCACGCTAAGCAAATTAGATATCTAAATCTACTACTCTCCTCTCTCTCTCTCTCTCCCCCACACATGCTTTCATGGGCTGAAGTCCATTTCATCATGGCTCAGAGAGGAAAGGACTCTGTGTGCATTTCATTTGTGGTGACTGAAGAAAGGTCCAGTGGTTAGGCGACTCTGAAAAACAGAACTGAATCTGGGCTGCCCATGTCCCAGGCAAAGGTCTTCTTTGTGACCTAGACCAAGTCACTTTATACGAGTCCCTCAGTTTCCCAGGCATAAGATGGGGAATAACAACAGTACTTGTCTACCTCGCAGGGCACAATGAGGAGAAACATATCAAGGACTGCAAGGTGTTCAGATACCATACTAATGAGGATCATATAAATGCCCAAGACAGATAGAAAGGAACTGACACTGGCCTTTTAGTTGCAGTTGGATAGCTAGAAAGCTAAAACTTCCTGCTCGCACTCTGCGACTGAGGATCCAGAGATTGAACTTTTGAGACAGTGTAGGACAGACAGGGGAGCACCAAGAGCTGGCCCAATTATGAAACCTCATCACAAGCAAGGGAGTATATGAGAACATTTTATTATTCAAATAGACCCTAATTCCTGCGATATACGAGTTGAGGACATTCAGTTTCTCACAAAAGGAGCTTGGCATGCTGCAGGATATGATACATGACTTTACAGCATTTTGTAGATAGCTATAATGACAAATCAAGTGATCCTCAGGTTGCAAATCATACTCTGTTAGCTTCTTAAGTTGCTACTTTGTGCCAAAAGAATTCTCTCATTTGAAAAATCAATTTGTACTCTTCTTAATTGTCAGTCTTAGATGGTGTCAGATTCAACACCAAGTAATGACATCTCAGGGCTGAATTCATACCCCCTCATTCTCACTTCACTCAATCGCCAAGCTGCACACATTCACTGAGGAGCAAACTCAAGCTAAACTTTGCTACCAATGGTTTATTTGAGAAATAAATGTCTGATTAGGATGACAAGGCTGTACACTCATTTTCTGCCACCTACTACACAGCTAGAGTTTTTTAAATCAAGCTAGTGTGAGACTGAATAATTTGGCTAAAGCTTGCTTATTCACATCAGAACAGTGGAGCTGAAGCATGCGTGTGCACACACATTCACACACATGCACACACAAATGTGGGTCATACTTCGCAAAAACTGATGATGCAGTGAGGCTGTTCCAAATATTACCTTTCATCTTAGTAGGTACCTTGACTCCTCTGCTTGGCAAAAGTTATAATTTCCTGCTGGCTTGAGACTGTCATATGCAGGTTGAGGTGGGTGGGTTTTATCACTCAACATATCTAGTTTGATGGGGGAATTCAAACTCATAATAGTGGACAGGATTTTTAGAAGTAATGCTACATAAATTATAGGCTATTTTATCTTGGGAGGCAAAGAACTGACTCATTGCAACTCTACTGCCAATTTACCAGCTGCTTTTTTTTCTTTTAAAACTGTCATTATATAATGGATTACTTTTTCCAGTGGTACTTACATGAGAGCATCTATTACACCTAAATCCAATATCATCATTTGGCTTAGACAGAATGCTTGTTGGTATGATTAAGAGGAGTACTATTTAACTTCCCACAAATCTGTTGCTTACCTGGTCCCTCAAAGGGCAAGAGTTTGGATGGAATTGGGTCCTTAGCACTCAGTGGGATCAGGTAGAGGTCTTTCACGTGTCTGTTGTTATTAGCTACAACACCAAAACGACCACGGCTGCTAAAATAGGAGTAGAGAGAAATATAGGCAACTTCTTCCTCTTCTGTTGCAGGATGGAAACGAATCAAACACAGCTCCTACAACACAGAAGTACAAGGGGAAAATGTTTAACTACTGCTACACTAGCAAAAAGGTGTGGGGAGGGACACTTTTGGGAATTATCAATATCTATAAATGGTGGCAATGACAACTCTAATTTCCAACGTAACGGCAATACAGTAACCAACATTGGTATCGCAAACTCAAATTATTATTATTTTAATTTAAAAAGCATAAGATACTTCTGTATATCTCAATATCAAACATTTAGGGATTACGAATGAAATGAAGACACTATGCATTTCAATAGCAATTCATATTCTATTATGCACATTTTCCATTTTTCAAGTGTTTTTAATGGTAACATTTCTTGCATATATTGGATGATACTTCCTATTCTTTCAAACTCACGTTTAAACACTTTACAAAATAATGAAATTTTGTTTCACTTATTAGAACATTTACTCAAAGATAAAGAGTAACTGAGGAGCTTGAGCCATTTTTCACTGTAGAGCATCAAAAAACTCAAGATGCTCAGAATACAGAAGTTTAAAAATTGGATCTACTGAAGAAAAATCTGGAGCATGAACTTTTAATCAACTTTTATTCTTGGATCTCAGGTCATTTCTAGTGTTATCTAGTATCTATCATCAAAACTGTGGTAGCTCTGTCATTTATATTACAATTTTCTTCTTCACTACTACACACAGGATTTTAAATGAGTACCTTAGAAACAGAAGATTTGAGCTTGCCAACATAATCCCAGACTGTCTTCGGCGAGATCCTCCCACCAATATGAATTGTATCTGGTAAATCCTAAACAAGAAGCATTAGATGGCAATATGAGACAAAGCCATATTGTTTAAGAGCAGTACAGATTCCCAATCCCAGTAGCCTAGTGTAACAGTCCCCAAATACTGTTTGCAGCCAAAGGAAATTAAAATGTTAAAGATGGGGAAGAGTAAAGTATGCTGCTACCCATGGCAGTTTCCTTGGTTGGTAATATTGCCCCTTGGCCAGCAAAGATTGGGGACCATCAATCTCAGAGATGCTGCACGCTAGGAAGTAGAGGCTTTAGTGTAATTTAGGAACCAGTGACTTCAGAGATGCATACTGTTTTGACTGGAGACTGCCTTTGCTAAATGATACAGTGAATAGTTATTAAAATTTAAATTTTATATTAAAAAAATGAAATAGCTGTAGCTCTCCTCATCAGCAGCTCATCAAGTCTAGCAGCAGAAGTATTTTTAAACACTAGCCCTAAAGAAGTTTTAAGTAGACGCCATATTTTAAATAACTGTTTTTTACAAGAAAAGAGTGACTTAAGCACCAGCCATAGACTTTAAAACAGCATTTCACAAAGTGAAGCTGAAAACAAGGCCATAATTCCTGTTACAGGATTTCAGGGATCCCAAGGCCTTTTTTCTGTTGTAAATTAAATTTTAATGGGCATTCGTTTTAGAACTGTAGAACTACACTTCACAGTTGCTCTAAACAAAAATGAATGCATTTTTAAATGTGAAAAAAATATGCTGCAAACTGTTGACACATTACACATTTAGAAGCCTAAGTAAAAGTCATGCAGGTCAGAAGTAACATGAAAATCAAACCTTTTTTTACTGGACCTACAAAATTTCAACTTTTCACTGGGTTTCACACAGGCCTAATGTGTGAATTGACACAAACCTAACCTGTGGAGCCCACTGCAACTGTATCCACATAGTAAGAATCTTTCAATTAACTCTCCCATAGCACAATTAAAGATGGTTAAAAGTAAGAATATTGGTCACATAAAAAGAAAACACTTAATTTGTCCAGTGCAATAATTAATACATGTAAAAGATGCTTATTTGAAGTTATCATTGATTATCCTACAACTACTCTGTAAATACTTGTATGTTCAACAAGGAAGTTGTGTGTTAACACTGTTACCAGTATTAAAGAAGTATAGAGGCTGTTTACACAAAATATCCATTCATTCACTATTGTAATGTATTTGGTGTTAGAGTAAGGGAAAGTTAAACTAAATTCCTGAATAATTTGTTCAGGAATATTGCAGAAGTGTTGAAATTAAGCAAATATCTGATAAGCTCAAGTCAGCTCAATATTAAATCATGTTTTGCACCAAGTGTGTACTCAGTCAATAGTAAATTAGAAATGACAGTTGTAATGTAAAATATTTGAGATCTCTCAGTTTATTTGTGGTTAAAAGGCCTCTTACTTCTATAGCTTTCACATTAGGATGCTAAGGAAAACAATTTTACTGAAGTGATTAAAGTGATGCCATTTAGTTCTGATATATTTGCACTGTGACAACAATCAGCAAGTGACCAAAATCTTTATAATAGGAAATACTACTTTATTTTATACACACAGTGTGTTCTAACCTCACTAAGATATTCAAAACACCCAGAGACAGGGTATGCTTTAGTGACAAATTTTGCCACAGTTTGCATGTTAATAAATCCTTTCCAAATGGTGCTGAGACGAGAGAGAAAGAGGGAAGTATCTCCATCCTGAGGTGACCGTGCCTCTGTGACACTGCAAGACACAAACATGGAGGGAAGGTCAGAAGTGAACTTTTTTTTTATCTTCTACTGTCCACCCTGAATTATTTCATCTATTTTTAGCAAGTGAATAAATATGCTGCAAAGATGTAAACATCTTTATTTACAAGGAATCCAAGTAAGTGAAAGACTTATATAATTTATCTATATAAACTTTGCTAGGAAACAAACTGGATTTTAGTAGAAGAATGCATGAAGATTTCATAGATGTTTAGGGTTGGAAGGGACCTCAGGAAATCAAGTCCAACCCTCTGCCCTGGGATATTGAAAATAAAAGCATGTGTGTGGAGATGGGCAATAAAAGGATGCAACTGTTGTGTTGTACAACTGTAAAGTGAACTGGATTAAGCATCTTTCACTAAATGAGTACTAAATAGTTTGTAAACTTCACATTAAAAAGCTAAATATAACTACAAGTAAAGGCTGTCTTTCAAAAAATGAAACAAAAATAAAAGCAAAAGGGAAAAAAAGCCTGGTTTATCAACATTTTAGAACTTTTTTGCACTTCCTATCATATGTACACTGCATAAGTGATCCAATCCTTTTACTAAATCAACCTTGCTGTAAGCAGAAAAAAAGAAACAATAATGTAGAATGAAATTCTTCTTTTGCTATCTCCATATAAAACTGGAGTAAGAAAGGGTGTGTGTACACTTGTATGCACACACCACACACACTACACTTTCAAGTCTATTTTTCCACTCACCTACATTTATAAATCTATTATTGTTAATGTAAAACATATGGATACTTTGTAGGAAGACTGTAACAACCAGAGAGGGCAAGCGAGAAGATGATAAAAGGCTTTTGAGTCAGCTCACATGCATTCAGAAGTCTGAAATTCTCTCCTGAACACAAACACACCCATGTAAAAGATGGTAATAATGTTAAAGGGTCAGTAGCTTGGGTTAGGGCTAGGGTTGACTTGGTATCAAATTTACGTACTTGATATTTGGTGACTGTGGAACAGCCAAATATCTTGGATCTGGTGAGGATGTTGGTTTTGTTAATATTGATTTGGGAGCTGTTAAAACAGATTTTGGTATTTCTTGTTTTGTTTCTCCCGCAGAAACTTTGTCAGGTGCAGGGCTGGAACGCAATGCTGCAGCTGCAGAACCCGAAGAACTGCTCATTGCTGTCCGGGGGTCCCTGCCAGATACAGTAACAGTAGTGACAACCCCTCCAGGACAGGAAGTAGGATAAATGGAGGACTCTTCAGATAGAGAAGATTCTGTATTATTCTGTCCCTGTGTTGCAGAAAAGTAAGTTCTTTCCAAATTTGTCTGAGAAACTGTTTCTGTTCCAGATCCAAGTTCAGATTCCACTGTATTTTCAGGTTCTCTCTCTTTATCAGGCTCTGCAGTTGTCATTGGTGTAGAACTTTCATATTTTGGCTGCATTTCTGATTTTGATTTTTGCTCCATCTTTTTAGTAGAAGTTGCTGATAATTTTGATTTCTTTGGTGCTTGTTCATCATCAGATGCTGAAATCTGACCTGTAAATTAATTTTAAAAAGTTTTAGTTACTGTTCACCACAGGGCAATACATATTAAAGAAAAAAATATATTTATATATAATCTGTAATTAAGCATTTTTCTATCATCCTTAGAAAAGGAAAATATAATTGGTTATATTCATCAAAAAGGATTTTTAAAAATGCCTGAATAAAAGACTGTGCCAAGGAAGATATGGAAAAAAAGTGATTGCAATACAAATTTTACACAACTACCAGGAGGACCAGTTTATATTCACTTAATGGTACATGATACAACTCAGGCTCGGTCCTGCTTCTAGCGACAGAAGTCAGAAGGCATCTTCCTGTTGACTTTAATGAGTATTGAATTTTCTCTTTACATGCAGGAATTCTTATATGCAGACTTAAATTAACTTTTTCTCTAAAACTAATTCTTTTTACCAGTGCAGATCTTGCAGTTGAGGTCGAAAAGATGGGCTCGATGCTGACTTGTCGTGTCCTTTAACATACTGCTGAAAACATCCAGAGAGGGAGCACTGTTTTGATCCATGGCAGCTCGGGATGACTCCTGCTGTTCCTGTGAAGAAACAAAAAAATTCTAATCATTTCAATATACCAAGGTCTTTGGAATCAATTTAGCTGCAGTTGTTTTAAACATAAAATAATGCCATCTGATAAACATAAAATAACGCCTGATTTTAACAGCATCTGTAATACTGTGCACATTAAGCATGGTGCTCTTCCCAACATTAAAAGGCAAATCCTTGAAGAAAATGCTTAGAAACTATATATTGCTGATGAATAACATACAGTGCCAGATGTCATCTATTTTCTTCAATGTTTTGCGTGCTTACACAAATCTTTATACTTACATCAGAATCAGACACTGGTGGAGAATCTTCCATATTCACATCTGGTATTGTTTCTTGTTTTATGGCTGATTTTTTACTTTCACAAGATTTACTTCTTGACTCCATAATCTACAAAAAACATAACATTGTATTGTAATAAAAAGCTCACATTTAATAGAAATCATAGAAATTAAGGGCTGGAAGGGACCTCAAAAGATCAAAGTCCAACCCCTCTGCTCTGGGTAGGAATACTGCTGAGATCAAATGATCCCTGCAAGGTGTCTTATGTTGGTATCACTTTTGTACTTACGATGTTTACTTTCAGTACTTTTGGCTACAAAATAGATTAGTCTTCCATTATTTTTGCTCAAGGCAAATATTAACAAACAAACCTTTGTGAAAAGAATGACAAAAAAAAAATCCTCTGGAAAGCAGTTGAACAACAAAAGACCCAAGAATTCCTTTGAAATATGTCTGAAACAAAGCTAAATTACTTACTGATTTGATTGGTTTCTCTTTCCATGCAGATAGTTCTTTAGACAAAAGCTCTTCTGGCTTCATTCTCACTAGCTTTGTCAATGAAATTTCTCCACGAAGAACACGATGGAAAAGACCCTGTAAACAAAAGTCTACTTTATTGCTGTGCATAAGAGTACCTGCTTGACCAGATAATATGGGAAATGGTTTTTCAGAAGATTGAATGTTAATTCTCAGATTTATTAGTTCTAAGTTTAAAAGTACCAAGCGTAAACAAGTTGCAGGGCTTAGTAAGCACAAGTTGCAGGGCTTAGTAAGCACAGAGGTCAAAGTGAACGTGCATGGAGAATGAACTATCCTCATCGCTAAGTAAATCTCTCTAGTGGAAGGGCTAAAAGCGTCAGAAACGGTGCAAGGAAATATTTAACAATCACTACCTGTTATACTTGTTCTGGAAATAAAAATATCAGTTTCTGGTATTCTCAAATGCCAAATCTTCTCACAACAGATCATTTTAAAACCATGTCGACATGACTGCATGTCTAACAGCCATGTGTATCTACTACAGGGGCGGGCAATTATTTTTGGCAGAGGGCCACTTACTGAGTTTTGGCAAGCCATCGAGGGCCACATGACAGGCAGCCAGGGGCTGATAAATATTAATTTTCTAAATTGTTTAGGGGCCCCATGGGCTGGATAGAATGGCCTGACAGGCTGCATCTGGCCCATAGACTGCATTTTGCCCACCCTGATCTACTATGTAACGTGTATCATATGGTGTCATAAAAGCAGAAACCCTTGACGTTTCTACCAAATATCATTTAAAGACAGGATGGTATTCTTAAATCACATAAAAATGAATGGGTCACAGACAAAACTTTGTGAATCACTTTAAGATAAAAGTAGGATTTTAAGTCAAGATGTGAAAACATTTTAAATAGCTTTAGTTGATAAGTCTTTTCCCTTAAAACGTAGAATATTAAGGGGGAGTTTGCCAGACTAAGCTTCAAGATGCTTTTAGTGTTAAAGAGTTTTCATATGTTTTAGTATATACCTGGTACTTCAACAGAACACAGACCTGATTTTTTGGATCCTTGAGATTGAACATGATGCTGCGATATTTACTCTTATATCGGTTGTCTGTAACTCGAAACAGGTTAAACATCTCCTTTTCAATATTTAGTGCGATCTTCCCTACTTCATTCTCTGTCATGACCAGATCATCACTATCATTGACCCTAGGGGGGAAAAATGCCAAATCATTATTATACTTTTTGCAGGCATTACAAAAAAGTTTTGCAATCTTAACTACAGCGTTTTGTAACAAAAGAATGAATTCACTGAGACTACTCAAAATTCACCAAGCACAGTATTTCTTCCCTTACAAAAGGTAAATTTCCCAAGCACGAAAAATGAAAAGATGATATTAAAATAGTCTTCATGCCATTCACCAACTTTACTTGCTTTAATTTAAAAATCAATAGGGCTGTCAAATGATTTAAAAATTTCAGCATGATTTTAAAAAAATAGTCACTATTAATCATGATTTTAATTGCAGATAAAAACTCAAAATTACACAGAATTATGCAGGTACTTTGTATGGTTGGGGGGTGGGTGGGGGTATAGGGGGGGAATTTGTGAAGGTGTGGGGTTTGGAGCCCAGGGGATGGGGGATGTGCGGGTCCCTGCACACCTTGGCAGAATGCGGGGTATTGTGGTTCAGGAGTCAGAGGCAGCAGCAGGTCTGAGGGGGCTGTGGCACAGGAGGGGCAGGAGCAGACACGCACACCACCACCCCCAGCGCCCACCAGGCAAGTCTGTAGAGCAAAGGGGTAGTGGGGAGAAGGAAGGGGCAGGGGGGCACAGAGTGAGGCCCCCACAGTGAGCAAGAGAGTGGGGCAGGGGTGATTGGGGCCCTGGGGCCAAGGCAAATCATGGGACAAAGCTGTAGGAGGCTTGTCCAGGGGTACTGGGGGGGGCAGTTTCCCGCCACTGCGTGCAACCCTAGAGGAGGCATGGGGGGGGGACATGCACCCCAGATTTGTGTGCAGTTGGGCTGCCCACTGTGGGCTGGGTTTCTGCCCCCTGCTGCCATTGCCCTGGGAGCCACGTGACACCATGTTGTCCCTCCCACTGCTAGGTTGCAAGGGGATGCACAGCCCAGCCAGCATGTGGCTCCCAAGGGAAAAGTCAGTAGGACAGAGCCCCAGCCCACAGCAGGCAGCCCACCTTCACCCTGTGCATAAATCCAGGGAGCATGTGCCCCTACCTCTGCACCGCTAGACAAGCTGCCTGCGGCTCCGTCCCACAACCCACCCTGGCCCTAGTACCCCATTCACCTCTGCCCCTGCCCCACTCCCTCCCTCACCTCTCCCCCGACCCATGCCCTCCAAAGACTCACCTGCAGGGCACTACTCTACACGGAGCCAGGCTGCATTTCTGGCCACATGCAGGTCACAGCTGCTTGTTAGACCTGTGCAAAGCAGCTGGTATTTGCTTCGGATTCGGCTGATTCGGGGGTACAGTGATTTAATTTCGACTGTCCCAATTCCTGATTTTGGCTGCTGCCAAATCTCTGAATCAGCCAGGCCAGGCCCATCCCCCACCCACTCCTCCTAGCCTGGCAATGGCTGCCTTGCCTGCCCCAGCTCCCGACACTCGTTTAAAAAAAGCCCTGACTCATAAGGTGCTGCGGGGGTGGGGAGGGGGGGAATCCCCGCTCTCCCAATCCCTCCATGGGTGCCTTGTCTGAGCCAGCTCTGGCCCTTTAGGAAAAACAACCCCGCCCACAAAAAATGAAGAAGCCCCTGCACTCACTACTCCTGCCAGGCAGGGGATGATCCCCACTGCCCCGCACCACATGGAGGGCTCTGCAGTAGTCCCCAAAGCCCCGAGGTCACTGCAGGAACCATGAGGCCTAGAGCTTTTCTTGTGATTTTTTTTCCTTAAAGGGCCAGAGCTGGCCTGGGCAGGGCACCTGTGGGAGTGAGGGGGGGTCAGGGGACGTGTGCAGGGCCCCCCATATGCAGCATGAGGCAGTGGGGGGAAGCAGGAATCACCCCCCAGCCAGCAGCAGCTGGTAAGCACTGGGGATTTTTTTTTAAAGTACTGAGCTGGGGCAGGTGGGTCAGTCATGGCAGGGCTGGGGGAGCAGGGGGAGAGGTGTCAGAGGAGAGGGCTGGTAGGGGTCCCCCCATGGTCCCCTCCCTCCCTCGCCCCTAGTACTTACCAGCCCGGACTCAGGTGCAGCTCCTTGCTGCAGCCACCGGAGACGGTTCGAATCATCAAAGCTCTCCAAAATCTTTTCCGAAAATTTGGGGAGCTCTGAATTGATTCAAACCTTTAAACCGGTCCCGATTTGATTCAGAGATTCAACCACTGAACTGAGGCGAATCTCCTCCAAATCAAATCACCACCCAAAGCTTTGCACAGGTCTACTGCTCGTTTGTGCCTGTGCCTCCCTGCCCCCTTGCTGCAGCTGCTCAGAGCCCATGTTGCGCTGCCCTGAAGTCCTCTGCAGTGCCAATGCTGCCCCACTTGGTGGGCTGGAGGCAGCAGTGACAGAGCTCAGGCACAGGCTCCAAAACCATGTGTGCAATTAACTCTTAAAAAAATTAATGCAAGTATTAATCATGCATGTTAACTGTGATTGACAGACCTACCAATTAACAATGCTTTAAAATTATTTGATACTTTAGTGTTTGGGCATTTATACACATGCCCCGGGAGTGGCGGGGGGGGGGAAGAAGTGCTTTAATTAGAGTTCATTCGATGTACTTTAGACACAGCACCCCTGCCACTATTTTAAAGTGTGGGGGAACTGATACATGAGATGCAGAAGGCTGCTGGAGTGCAGTAATTGCCACGCTCCAGTGTCCCTGCTCGTGTACAGGCACCCCAAGCATTTCTGAGTGATTTCTGCTTTTACATGTTGCAAGTACAACTGCTGTCCAAATCATCCTTGATGTCACAAGGGGAGTCAATGCTTCAGTGAGCTTCCTACCCTATGATAAAACTGGAAGGTATATTTCTCTTCCTATATTGTATGTTTCCTACCCCACCAGCACTCCCTCTCCTGATTCAGCCTTAAAAGAACTGTTATAGTTTGAGACTTCAAACAATTGCCTTATTACATCTGAAGATTTTCAATATGCAATTTTTAGTCTACGCACTGGGAATTTTACCATCCAAATCTCTAATACTACCAAGCTTTAATAGGCTTCAGTGGATTTAAAGTCAAAGAGATTAGTTAAAAATGAAGTCAATACCTCACTATCACTATTAAAAGCAGTAAAGTATAAACATGTTGTTTCAAAGTACGTGTTTTGAATTCCCACCTTTTCCATAAAATCTCTTTGAGAGACCGTCGAATATTTTGTCGAATTTGAGAGTTGGGTTGTGACTGAATTGTGTTGGCTGCTGCTTTTGCTTGTGCAGTTGCAAATGCATTGGAAACAGAAGCAGAAGATATTGTGGGATTTCTCAGGCCTCCAGCAAAGCTGGAAGACGCAGCTGATTTTCTGGAAATTGATGAAGCATGGGGAACTGATGACTGTTTTGGAGAGGAAACACTGCCTGATGAAGACCAAGATTTCTTGGGGATAACACCTTTGAATCCTGCAGCAGAGTGTTTAATTGGATGCTTAGGTAGTGAGCTACCAGCAAAGGATGAGGGCTTCTTTGGAGGAAAAGTTTTAGACATGGAAGACGTTGGTTTGTCAGATGAAGTCACCATTTTCTTTGATGCTGTTCCAGATTCTCCAGCTTTCTCTTCACTCTTCTTCTCTTCCTTCTGAGCTGTTAAACACAACACAATAAAAAGGTGACAAAGTACCTTACTGCAGGAATATGAAAAGGATCTTAATAAATATCTGAAGTACTTAATATACTTGGTGTATTCCCTTACCTTACATTAAAAACTGGTGATTGCATGTAACATTTGATTAGCTATACACTTCCTTATAAAAGAATACCAGTTATCAATTCTGAAAGAACAGTCTAGAAAATGATGCCTCCAAAACAGCAAAGTTTTGAGCAGGCAGCCACTTCAGTTTGTGCCATAAAATCTTTCATGTGCTTAGAATTCTACCACCTCCACTGAAGATACAAATAAATGTGTACCAATACATTTAAATTTGCTTTGGAATAAACTCTGGTTAAAAACCGGACATAACCTAATTGTATACAAAGAAAAGCTTATTGAGGAGACAGACCACGCGAAAAGAAGCTTTGCATGGGAAATTTATGAAGACAGTCAGAATATATAGTAACCATGTTAAAAATTACTTCCACCTTCAAAGATTCCAGGCATGGAGTTCATTGTCAAGAATTAATATTCAATGCAAAGAACAAGTGCAAAAACTTCACACCAGTGTGTTTTTCTGAAAGTTTCGTGTCCCACAAAAAACTAATCTGATTTGAAAAAAAGTAATGCCATTTACATAACATCTAGTTATTAACTATATTTTGCAAGTTTGAAAGAACAAATTCAGTCATGACTCAAATCCAACAGTTTGACTAAACTATAACAAGGTAAGTGTTATCTAAAAAAAATTTACAGGTTACAAAAATCAAGTTATCTGGCATTTGCAACAACGAACTTTCACATTTTAATTTTCGACTGTAAAGAAAATTAGAAGAAAAGTAAAAATAATCTGACATCTCTAGCAATTTATAAATTAAAACATTTTCAATTCAAATTCCAGCCAGGCTTCTGAAAACACATACATTAACAAGCATGCATTTCAGCAAATGAAACAACAAATCAGTGAAGTAAGAATATTGTTGATCTCAAATCTCTCCCACTCCCAAAGCACAGATTTGGAGTTTAAATCAGTCATTTTATCCCCCCACTAATAGAACAAAATAAACCTTTTACAGGAAATGTGTATAACATCATAAGCCTAGCAGGTATATAGAGCGGGTCCATATCTTGCATTTCAAGTAAAACTTGAACGTATTCTGTTAAATGAAGTTCTACAATCTAGGTGTTAGAACACTTGTTTACTTGATTACGGAAATCAGAAGTTTTCCGATTGCTAATTTCAGTGTTACACCAATACTGAGATTGAGAAAAAAGTGCAAGACGATCCAGGCTTTTGCTCCTCCAATCCCTGGAACAGCCAGGGAATGACTCAAAATGGGAAGAACAGTAAAAATCAGCAAAAACAGTTAAGGACACTTTCACCCTGGGGCATCAGAAACAGGAATTTAACTTTCAAGGAAAACTTCTAATTTCCAAACATCATCTTGCATCTATTGAGATATCTCTTAGGGAAATGGTTATAAGCTTCCCCTCTCACTTGAAAATAACTATGAACTGATTAACATGGATCCTTCTAGTCTGATGAATATTTTCAATTAGATTTTCAAAATGTAAGCTATTCTAACAAATCAGGTTAACAAGATGATTTGGCATACTTTCTGGGACCCTGCCAGAGCTACCTCATGGTAACTTATCAAGGAGACCAAATCCAAGTGTTTTCTCTTCACCCTTCATATCCACTGCAGTGGCTTCAGAAATTTTGTCAAAGCTATGATAAACAAGATAAATTATCATCTTCAGATAAACATGTTCTCATTAAAATTACCAAAGTTTTATCACAATTAGGGTAGCTGATGTTATGAAGAACCAATTGACTTATTACAGTTGAATATCCGAGGCTAAATTTCAACTATGCCAAGGGAACTGTTGTAGGCCTAAAAGATAAATTTCCTGATCCACAACGTCCAATCAGTTACCTTCATTCAAGCTAAAATTAGATTCCATGTGGACTCCTTCCTGAATTCCATGGGGTGATACCTTTTACATCTTAAGTAGGATAAAAATCAATGGAGCAGGTGAGGTGTCAAATCAGCGGAGTAGGTGAGGTGTCTGAATTTCTCCACTGAGTAAACCTGAATGATGATGTTGTCGTCCAAAAGAGTAGCTCACTATATAGTGCTGTTCTACTTCTATGCACCAGAACAGCACTTTCAATAATGAGGAACTACTGAATTGATGAAAAAACTGTGGGAAAATGGAGAAAGGAAAGGCCCAGCAGTCTGAGCTGATGAGCTTTCTGGGATCCTGAATACATTTATTTTGGAGTTAGCAATACTCATATCTTCATCAGTAAAGTCTGACTGCATCTTAGGATTCTGTACAAGACCCAGCTTTATGGCACGTCAGCAGACTAGCTAAGCAGGCTACAAATTGGACAAGAGGTGTTTCCTACCCTCTTGGTTTGGCCAAATCAGATTTCTTTGAACCAGTGGAGGCAGACAGCCCAGATAACAGCTTTGGGAACAGGAAACAAATATAACCAAGAGCCCTGTTATTGATGTTTAAAGAAACCTCACGGTCAGCCATCTTCGGTGATTGTTGCTTTTCTGACTCATTTCAAATCTGCATTTTTTCTTCATTCCAACAGCCAGGGCACAAGCACAGAAGTTTCTGTGAGTCATTACAGTAAGGGCAGCAAGGCACATTTGGGATTTCAAAACAGACAGGGTAGATTGTGGACTCTTCGGTGCCAAGATCTTTGGTGAATTTGACTGGTGGTTCTATCACTGATGGGGTAATGGTGAATGACCTGGCAATTCTTGAACAGTGCATTAGAATTGCAGAAATAAAATCAATGGCTAGTTTGAAGAGATGCTGGCTTGTATCTGCTGCATTTTTAAGTATTACACAGAATATTTAAAACTAGAATAAATCCTAATGACCCAGAGGGTTCTTGTATGTTACTACAACATAGCCAGAAGCATATCTTATTCCTTCCAAGGTGTGTAGTAGTTCACATTCAAATCAACTGACATTCTGAGAGTTATTGTGAAAATCCTGGTGCAGCTAGTATCTCATGGGGATATATATTAAGCCTCTGGCCATATGTTCAATTAATGGCATGATAGGAACAAGCTACAGTTATCTTATTACACATATTATGTAGAATAACTTTGTGGCCAGTTACTTTTTTTATCACACCATTAATTGTATGAATATGTGGCCAGGTGACAAATTAAGATGCGATTAACTGGTTAGTCACATCTAAAGTGTAATAGGTAGATGGAGCCGTAGGCTTAGTCAGTAAATGAAGGGACTTGTGAATCTTCCACTCATTTAGAATAGCACAGCCGCTAGATCTTCATGGGCAAGAGATGCAATTAGAAACTGAGAAGTTAAGATGTGGAAAATGCCTTGTAAAGCACCCAAGTCTATCCCCTGTTCTCCCAACAGCCTTGCTCCCTACAAATGTTTTAGCTTTCCATCTTCAAAAAGGAGCTTTCACTACTTCTTTTCTAAACATACCCAAAGTCCTATAGGTATTCTTGTGCTATTGCATTTAAACAAGCTTCCCATACTACGGGGAGAAAGTTAACTAATGAACCCAACATAAGAGAAAAAATAAAAAGAATGAGGGGAAAAGTGAGGTAAATATCAGCCCCTGCATTCTGGCATTAATGAAAGCTTAGGGTGAGGGGAGTAAAAAATGTTGTCTTCTATCTACAGACAAATATTTTAGATATTTTTCTCATGTTTAGCTTAGATTTTTATAAATTTTGTGCTTCACTTCCTTATTTAGGGCATTTGTTGCATCGCAGAAACTCACTGAAGCCTAAGCCATTAGTTTGATGTCTCCTGAAGGGAATACAAACTATTTTAGATATTAATGACTCCTAAAGCTCAAGCTTTCACATCCTTCTATTTGGTCACTATTTTTCCTTAAGAAGTGTCCTTTTGACCTAGTAGTTATAATATATTTACCAACACTTAATGATAAGCAGCATAACAGCAGCTTTGAAAAAGTTAGTCTCATCTGGCAGGCACTATAAATTAAACTATATAAAACACTTTTAGGAAGGACATGAGATGTGCTAAGCTTCATCATATAACTTAGAAATGTGCAATTTTTACTCTGGTCCAGGTATTTCACAACAGTAATAGGCCAACAGCTCTGAAATGATCTCTCTTTGGACTTGAAAAAGAATGAAAGCTTTCTATAAGATCACCAGCTACTGAACAAAGCATAAATAATTATTCAATCCATATTAAAATAATCTTAAGTCTACAATTTTTAGGGATCGGGATGTAATGTATGATGTTACTGTACAACGTATCTCGCTACAACAGCTACAAAAAAACTAAGTGAAAAATCTGAATATTTATCTTTTTGTCTCTCAACGTGAGATCTTTAAATGCAGAATAGTGTTAATATACACAAACTCAAAGCTACTAATATTTTTCCTTTAGTTTTTATTCCATTTTCACACTATTTAAACTAATTCTGGAAGGTTTACTTTCTGCTATTATTTTTAAAAAACGACACTTAAATATTATTTTGAAGGTAAAATCATGATTTTGCATAGAGCTGCAACATAAGCTGCAAAAATGCATCTCTTCTACTTTAAGCACTCGGTCTTCAAGACTTATTTAGTGGACTAAAACTTAAATGCTGAATAGTAGATAAGCTAATGTTATCTTACATTTAAAATACGAGTATGCATTTAAAATTCTTAGAACACTAACCCCAGCAGATAATTAAACAAAAAAGTTAGCCTACAGCAAATGTTTTCACCAAATTTAACACAAAGGGAAAAGTGTTTCAGCAAATTTAGGAGTGTTCATCTACATATTGGTTTCTGGTATAGATAAAAATTAATTTTACCATATGCAAGACAAGCTCACCTAAATTAACATTATATACACACACACTTTTAAATCAGAGTTCAATATGGCTAAACATAATCAATCTGTTTTTATATTTATCCTAGTTACATACGGGCTTTTTCATTGCTGTTGAAGTAATTAAGTACATAAAGGTTATAGCATTACTATATAAAGTGAATGCAGCTAAATATTTGCTCATTTGCACGAGTGTGGGAAACATGAACACTACATTCAATATGACTCCCATATTTCGTTTAGCATCAAGCTGTTTAGGGCAGCTTCTTGCAGGCTCTCTATGTATTGTGCTGGCTTAGGCCCTACTTCTAAAAAGCGCATTTTATCAAGTTGCTCTGATTACCAAATCAACATATAAGCTTGTGAAACTGTTCGACCAATGCAACATTGTGAGTGTTTCACATGTAGTGTATGTATGTAAAAAAAATGTATCGATCTCACAAATCTTTCCCACACTACAAAAATAGGTGTCCTCTAAGAAGGGCCCTACGATCAAAGGAACAAAGATCACAAGTGCAAACACAGACCGGTTTCCAGGGTTGCAGAAGCACTAGTGTCCAGGAAGAACGACGTAGCGGCTATCGTCAGTTCTAAAGTCGGAAAGGTTTCTGTTGAAGTGGTGCCTCATCAGCAGGCAAAAGAAAAAAAGGTACTAAACTTAGTAAAAAACTCATAAATTCAGAGCAGTTCAGGCTACATATTAAAACTATGTAAGCTCCATGCTAGTAAAAAAATTCTACCAGAGAGAACTTATTACAGGACCTGAAGTTAACAAGGTTTTTAAAGTAGAATCTTGTGTGTGCTCCAATTTCAGTCTCATGCAGCTAACCCTGTCTTGAAAATACTTTTCTTGAATACTTACTAATTTAACGGACCTTGCACTAAGCCATCCGAAGGAAAATATTTTAAGTTGGACACTCATTTAAAATAAGGGCACTGCCAATGCATTTAGGTATAGCATGTATATGAAATTTGTGCATATTCAGTGTATAGGCAGCTCATTTTGCTTGCTCGGTCTAAAAGCGCCTTACTATGAAAAGCCACTAAAAATTGTAGTCAATCTAATATGCCCTACGCTGTCTCCCAACAGACACTGAACTGTGGTAGGCAGATAGCTGGAGCAGTTACCAGAAGTGTACACCCTCCTCTGAGAACAGCATATCAGCAGATGTGGAGTTTTATTTCAGACTAGCTGCAGTAGTGGAAAGGGCATTCATGAACATAATACACTACTTGAGGCTTGTAGATGGTTACTAAAATATTATTTTTTTTGTAGCTGATGAACCCATTCAATAGGTGGACAGGCCTCGGTATTCTTTGCTACATGAAGCTGCAGTGTCCTTGTAAAGGTAGCCTCAAGTAGGGGATGTTGACTCAATCAATTTACCCACCCCTTTCCCCCCAATAAATCCTGAATCCCAGCCTCTCATTCCTGTGGCACACAGGACAGTTTCCCACAGATACCAGCTGGTCCCAGGAGGCAGCGCTGCATTACAGATGGTATACCTCTAGCAAATGATGGAGCTCTGCTGGTTTCCAGAGAGAAGGGAAGAGAGAAAGGCCAAACCAAAGTCCTCAGGCAGAAAAATGACACCTGCTGTAGGGTTTAGGGTAATCACTTTGAGCAACCCCAAAATGAATCCTCTCCACAGCTTGCTCCGTTCTGCTCTCACACAAGGGAACAAGGGTCATAATATTAAAGCAGCACCAAGAACATTTAGAAATTCAGTTGATGGAAATTTCTTCAAAGTTGTAGATCAGGGTAAAACATCAACCTTATCCTATTGGGTATCAATGCGACTGTGCCTGGGAAGCTTTGCTTTTAATTAAGCTTCTCCGCCTTAATACAGGGCAGTGGGGAGGAAGGGCAGGGTAGAAACTTTTTTGGCAGGCTTGCCACAAGGTAAGCCAGGCACCCTGATCCCCCATAGCCACTCTGATCCCTCTGCCCAATGTGTTTTGCCATCTGTTCCTTACTTATTCTGCTGCTCTGCTTTCTGCACCCTGCTCTACTTGTTGCTATGTTCCCTGCTTCTTCCCCCACCTGCCCTATGCCACACAGCAGCTGTGTGGCATATGTGCCAAGATGGCCACTCTTGCTTTTAGCAGGTTTCAACACTGATATTTTTATGTTTTGTAATGTGAATGTTGAGGCTTGATTAAGGCAGTTTTCACTGCCAAGCACCTGTCTTGTCATTTGACACTTTGCAAAGTGTGTGTAAAGTTCGGCCAAATCAAAGTCCTCCGTTCTCACTGAAGGAGGAAGACGATTAGCTGCAATTTTCTTACCACCTCTTAAAAATCTATGCTGCACCTGGTCCAGGTATTTTGCAGCCCTGCACCCCTCCTCCCCCCTTTCAATGACACACACAAACTAGAGCTCCTTACTTTTCTTGCAAGTCTGATTTAAGGAATCCCCCTCCCCCCCCCCCCCAAAAAATACTTCTGCATTTCATGGTCTCTGCTCAGTAGATCATTTGACAATCTTCATGATTTTAATTTAGCAAGCTGTGTGGGACTACGTAGCTACTGCAAGCTTTGGAGACCTTAAAATGAAGTCTGCTTCAGCTTACCAGGAAGTGTTTCTGCCATTTTTTGCTTTTAAATAATCTGAATCATAGCTCCATCAAATCTTCAGTATTCCTCTACAGTAGATGCTGACCGTTTTCCACTGTGCAACAGATACACAGCAGGCACCCAGTACTATAGTGAAGAGCCTACCATGCACAGGCAGATGTTGAGAGATGCTTTTGCAGGTCTTCATAAGATTTGAATTAAAAACCATTCTTCGATATAACTAGTGGAAGACACTATTTGAAAGAATACAAAGAATCCTTTCATGGCCATAGAAGCCAAGCGCTGATTATCATGCTGTACTATTTCTATAAGTTTTCCAGGACGTTTATAACAAAACTTGCTGTTGATATGCTGAAACTATGGTCTCTCATTTGGACTTATTGTTTCCTTGTGTTCCCCCCTCTGCTTCATCTGTTGTCTCTTATTCTTAGATTGTAAGCTCTCCAGGGGAAAGACCATTTTGTGTTTGCACAGCATCTAGTGCAATGGAGTCCAGGGGGCTACAGCAATTCAAGAAAAATAGTAATAATAGTGCTGGAAATTGAATCCAGAAGTGTTACCTATGTTCTAATGTCACATGGATCTGGATACACTGTATAGAAAGTAAACGTGTCCAAACAGTGGGAGCAAACCTACCACATGCTAAAGTAGCACAGCTACTTTGAAAATCAAAAATTGAAAATCCCTCACCAGGCGAGATGATGCAAGGGGCACCACAACCAGAAGCTTGTCTACAAGCTGACTACAGCTCTACTTTCTGAACAGAGTCAGAATTGAATGCTGCAGGCTATGACAGAAGTGAGTGCTTGAGGACGTGCACTGGAAATCCTCTGTGCTTGCTTCTTCCCTTAAGCCTCATTAGAATAATTAAGGCAGGGGCATCAAACATACAGCCAGCAGAGGTGCTCTATTGAGCCTGCCGAGCTACTGCTGGGCCACTGGAAGCTTGCGGGGGAGGGGGGAGGCCGGGAAGGTATGTATGGCCAGCTCCGGATCTTGGGGCCCTTTGGAGCCCTGGGCTAGCCCCAGACATTGGCAGTGAGCTTGGGTTTCCATCACTGGCAGACCTCTGCTGCAACCAACAGACCCCACCAGTGGGCCTCTAGTTGCTGCACCCCTTGCTGCTCCCAGATCCACTACTGCCATAGTGCCACCCCCATCCCTGGGCTGGATCCAGCCTACAAGGAGTACCCCAGTCCAGAATGCCCCAGGGCCCCAGATGAGTTTTGACACCCTTAGTTTAAAGGTCGCAAACGAACGCAGATCAGAGAGGGCATGACAGATCAGAGGGAACCGCAGCCTCTAACACGACTCAGGGATTCACATAGTAACTAGCATCTTGAATTTCACCTGAAAAGTTGACTCGCATTCTGCACGGAGAACAGATATATGATGATACACCTTGCCCAGAGGCAGGCATTTTAGGTTTGAGTGAACTTTACCATTAATCTTAGTAGTGGCATCTCAAATCTAGTAGGAACAGATGCAATAACTTGGTCAGTTGAAGATGAAACAGGCATCCCTGACCACTTATTCTTGAGAATTCAGCAGTAATAAGTCTAGTACAGGGGGTGGCAATCTATGGCCTGCAGGCCAGGTGCAGCCCACGGAACCATCTGATGCGTCCTGCAGACACGAGGCTTTGGCGGCGCGGGGCTTCAGTGACAGTCGCTTTCCCCTGCCACCGTGGGGAGAACTCTGGATCAGCAGCGAACACGCTTCCCATGCTGCTGCTGTGAGGAATAGGCGGCAGCATCGGCTGAGTCCTGGTGCCCAGCCGCCTCTGACCTGAACTGGGTCACTCCAGCCTGCAGCCCAAAAAGGTTGACAACTGCTGGTCTAGTAAAACCAAAATTGTTAACTGCTTTACCAGGGGGAAGGCAAGCTCCATCAGTTTATTGTACATAGGCTTCAAAAAGGACCTCAAAAAAGGATTCTCTGTCACTCAGCACCCCTACATCTCATCTGAAGTAATGGCAAACCAACTGGCTTTTATGCAGATGTGGCACATATAGCCTCCTACAGGGATGGCGAATGGAAACACTATCGTAATAAAAATACTTTAAAATTAAAACCCAAAGGAATGGTTGCTGCTGAATTCTCAGCCATGTTTTTTTTTAAAAAGAGACTTTCCAGTGCATTCATGTAGAGCTGGAAACTAAAAATATGGAGGTCAGCTGCTGCTGCTGCAGATGTCAGTTAGAAAACACTCCACAAAGTGAAGTTACTTACCAGGAAGCGTGGATCCTCAAGAATGTTGCCTCTGCATAGTCACACTGCTGGGATGCACGTCTGGCACCTCAGAGCTTCAGAAACTTGTAGGAGAGACATGCCTATTTGGTGCCACTCAAGCACCCTCTTGTGGCACTGAACATTTGTCGCCTGAATCTCTAAAGGGAGATACAGCCCTCCGCTCCCTTTTTTTTTTTTTTTTTAAAAGCTGGAAGAACTACTGGCATGCATGCCTGAAGTCTGCTTTTCCAGACTGCCTGCCACTTCTCTCAAAAATGGTTCTTGGTTGTTTACAATCACCTTTTTAATGATTTTGTAACTTTTAGGTACTTTCAGTGTGTTTCCATTTTTTAATGGGTACTGTGCACTTGAGGTCATAGGCCAGTTTCCCCCCTTCAGGATTCAGTGAAAACTTAAACCCTAATTCCTTTTGTTAAATGAATCTCTGGCTCTTCATTTGCTGGAATTAGGCGTCTATTATGGACCAGGGTGAAGCCTCCCTAAACTGACGCTCCTTGTACACAAGGCCTCTATAACCCATACATGGGAGAACTAGCAAACCTGGCTTCAGGCTTTTGATTTAGGGAATGCTGAAAGGTAGATGATATGCCCCACATAAAGGCAAAAACGTAGCTATGCAGACACAAACGAGGTTTTAGCAAAGACAGGCAAAGCTGTTAACCGCAGTGTTAGAATCCATCCTCTGCTTGAGACCAGCCTATAGTAATTTATCCTGTCTACACTAGGAGATTACACCTATGGGCCTGTGCCAGTGGTAGACCCACCCCTGGCTGAAGTGGGGGCAATACTCACTGTATAAAAGGCCCTAGATCTCCAGAAGTGCTTGTGGATTGAAGCGATGGTTCCATTCGGGGACACAGCAGGCCATACGCAGCTCCCAAACCCTGCACGCATCATGCATAGTGAAGCACCGACACCCAGTATCCAGCTGTGGTTATATGCAAAAGACCCTCCTAAAACCCTTTTCATTTGGGGACAGAGGGAAGGATGTACCACTGGTTATTCAACCAAGTGAACAAGTTGACAAAACTAACGTATTAGTAAAAGAATGCAAACAGCAATATAAGGTGGGGAGGCTTTTAATCAACTTGCATTGTTTTTGGTAGTGACAAAGCTAAAAGAACTGCCCCTAAAGGCTAATTTGCATCTAAAACTTGTTTGCACCCTCCTATCCTTTTGTGGCGGCTCCTCACACAGGAGCCAAACACATTGTGATTAGGAGTGCTGATCTTTCATTGCGCAGGAGGTACCAGTGTGCTAGCTGCTTGAAAGGGCGATTCATATTGCTTGCTTTCCAAAGGTGCCCAAGCTCCTGTTGGTCCTCTGTAGAAGTTCTGACAAAATCCTCTTGGGTACTCTGGCTGTGAGACAGCCCTTATGCACCCTCCTTGTAAGTTTTCCTACCTACAGCTAACGGCAGATGTCTAGCCTTACATAAGTAATAGTGATGTGCCATATGCAATTTGGACATACTCTGCCTTCTGTTGTTCAGGACCTACTTACTCAAGGCTGCTGCTTACTCATAGGGCATGTTTACATTACAAAATGTAGTGTAATTACATGTAGCTTCAAATGAGCAAGCCTAGTTATGACAGCAGGGTTCAACAGGATAGCTGAAAAGCACTCAAACCAAAATAAGAGCATCTACACATAAACTTCCTTCCACCTGTTTAATCTGCAGCAGTGCAAACCATGCGTAGACACACTTATTTAGGTTTAACAGCAGCCTTTTTGGTTAGGTTTTGACTTGTATTTAATGGTTCAGCTGAACAAAAATAGAAGCAACTACATCAACTTCTGCACTAGTTTAATTGCAATTCTTAAAATTTAATTTAAGTTAAAGAAAGGAGACCCTTGACTGTCCTTAAACTGGTACACGTTTGCTTGTTTATAGTGTTTTACTCTAGTCTCTGCCGGGTTATTACAAGTTTACATTTTCTTTCCCTGGTTATTCTCTTGTTCTGTAACTCCCTCATTCCACTACTACTTTCTTCCATTAGTTGCTCAGTTTTTACATTATATGTATAAGAAAATATATTTTGCTTTCTCTCCCCACCAAAAAAACATACCACTTCCTTTCTATGGTTAGAAAAAGCAATTAAACCACAATGGAATGACACTAAAACATACATCTTTCAAACGTGCGTCACACTTTTTGGGGTTCTGGGCTTCCATCTCAGACTTTCCCTTGATAAGGGCTCTTCGTTTTGTTATAGCTGTGTAGGAACACAAGCAACCCAAAGGCCCTTTGCATCTGGAATCCTCTGAAAGCAACCTGTATAAGCACTTTTCAGCCTGCAAATAAGGTTCATAACTAGACAAAGCAAGTCATTAACCTGAGCTGTAGGCGTAGCTGAAAAAAAATGGTAGAGGATAGCTTGGAGGAGACTTATACAATCAGGAACAGAGTTTTTACAGATTTGGCCTCCCTGCTTCCCAGTAGGTAGCATGCTGAAGTTGTCTGCCCCTTAATCAACTGCTGCAGAACCAGAGGAAAGGGGTTTGACAAAATTTAAATTGTTAGAATCACTTTAAACAAAAAGCTTCTACTTTAAAGTCTAATTCAATAATAATGTGTCTGAATTGCCAGCATCAAATGGAATATTCCATTTAAAGGCTAAAAACTCATATGATATTAGTGGTTGCAACTAAGTTAGTATTTATCAGTTTTCTGCTAGGGACTTTTATCACATAGACAAAACAGCTTTCTACTCAGGTGACTTGGATCACAACTTTAGTAATAGGAATGAAATGGATTAGATTTCATGCGTGTAAATTTCACCTGAAGACAGACCTCTGTGCTACATACTGTACATTCTACTTATTTCTACCACTTGTAAAACGTAGCTATTGGTGACTATGTAATTTCTGTTTCTAGTAAATTTTAGCTGGTGAGTAAATACATCAGCTCAAATATCTTTTGCCATCTAAGGAAGCCACCTGCCAAGTGTACACGAGGAAGTTAAAGAACTGCCTGTGTATGCTCAGTCTGATCCAGTTCTTTAAAATGAGGATACTGCAGACCTTTACCTTTTTGCTTTCTCCTTCTGCCGACTCATCTTCCAGCTTCAAACTGGTGAAAGATTTGCTGCCAATTTCCACTCGAGTAAAAATAGCAAAAAACTGTTTTATTTTCCAAACATTCTTCTGTCAGAGAACCTGTATTGAAGGGCTTTAGATAGGTGCATGCTGACACACTGCTAATGAGCCTTAGCATCACCAAGTGGTTTAAAAACCACCCATATTCCTATAACTAAATTGTTCAACTTTGCCTTATATATTCTTTTACTTGCATGAAAACACAGGAGGCTTCTTAAACAGTAGCTTTTCCCAAAAAAAGCTAAATGCCAATAAAGCAGCTGGTGTCATATGAAAGGACCAATTACCTTCCTGATTTTTTAAGTACGATTAAAAATATAAAAGAACAGACTAGCTTTTCTGAAAGTAACCTACTTCCTGTTATTGACTAAAATGACAAAGTGTTAGAAAGTTACTATTCTTCAGTGCCATTCTTTAGGTCTGTTCCGCACCACTCTCACTTTGGATCTTCAACTGACAGTTTCTCAAAAAAACATGGACGTTAACTGACATTCAATGGAAAAAAGTAAGAAGATTTATAAATCCCTTAGAATGCCACTCGACTGAATTTTACATGAGCAAGATTAAAAAAAATAAAAAAATACTACCTTGCATTCCTAACTTAACTCATATTGGTCTCAACAGGCTTTAAAAAACCCTAAAATACTATTTGAAGGTGGCGGGAAAAAACCAAGGCCTATTAACTCAGCCCTAGTGTGAGATAGTTATAGAAATAGATTGTATACCTAAGTAAATGTTAATAGTCTAGAGCTTTGACACAACCACAACTTTCAATGCTGACTTTCCTTTAAAAAAAAAAAGTAAATCTGGTCCCAGACATTTTTTGAGATGTCTGCATCAATTTTAGGATTCTTCATTTTTCCAATTGCTGACTGCAGTGCATTTTTTTTGTGATAATCTGTTTTGCACAAGTTTTCAAACACACTCACTCAGCAAACAAGGGGCAGATCATGCTTTAAAATATATATGTGTATACACACACACAATTTACAATTCACTGGTAAGCTGTGTGACAATCAGATGCATCAGTGCCATATGATCTGGAACTCCATCTTCCTCCTGGGAGAGGGGTTTTTTTTTTCCCTTGAAATGCACTGACAGTTTGCATATTCCATTTCTCCAAGAAACTTTTTTGTAATTCTTACAAAAGAAATGCATGACATGCTATTATGGACAACAAAATTTAAAGTCAAGAGCTCTTTTCCAGAGCTAGGAAAGCAGCAGATACAAATCTGCCTTTGTAGCCCCATATTTCTGGAAAAAAATGGGAACTACAATTTCAGTATTCTGGATGAAGCATCATACTATTAAATGCATCTAAAAATCCTTTTCCTTTCCCAATAAATTAATTTTTAAAAATGTTAATCAGAATTCCACAGTTGTTACAAAAATGTGGGGTAGACGATTCTTAAAATTACCAGAAAATGTAAATCAGGACATTTTAGAAATCACATTATCTGAAGCTGCAATTTTCCTGCTTGAATAGTTCCTCATTGGATATATGTTTTCCCGTCTTTTGCTATTTGATCCTCATTTTACTTCTGTTTTGACATGCCCTGAAGCTTTGTGACTAACATCTATCTATATAAAGGCTAGTATTATGGGAATAAAACACCCCTTGGCAGAAGCTTTAAAATACTATTATGTTTCTCAGTGTGAAACTGAATTTTTGAATGCCCAGGCTTTAACTCCCACCGTCTCAGCAACCCTTATTTTTATAGCATTTTTTTTAAAAGTTAAAATTCAGCGGGCACGTATGCTGTATACTGGTTACTCTAAAATACTGATCATCTAAGGTAAATGGCTAAATAGCTGAAAAAAATGATGTGTATGCATAACTCTTCTGAGCTGGAGAGCATGAGTACTGCCTGTATCTTTAAAGCCTTTTATTATTCATTTAGCACTACATGTGCATGATGCTTTCCAGGTTAAACAGCACAGCTGCCCAACAAACCCAATGATTTCCAATGACACCAAGATGTTACACAGTGTGAACCAATTTCAGGTTGTATGTTTTGTTGCATAAAAATACTGACTAATTGGACCTTAAGCCATTGTGAATCTTAGAATCCATGAGAATTTAGAAACATCAGTGGGTGGTGCTAGAGTAGAAGGGAAATGAAAATACTCCTACAAAGCTGCATGTTATATGCCTTAAATAACCACATTACTAGCGTTGTTATATACACAATTAGATCAGGAGAAAAAAATATTTTTTTTGTTTTAATCATGCAAGTATCAAATGCCCCTACAATCCAGGTTCTCAGAACATTTAGGAAAATGCCTAAACTGGTCTGACTCACTCTTTCCTGCCACCCAATACAATTACCATTGCCAATAAATACACTAATGTCTTACTTCCAATTAGGGTAACAATATTTTGTAGGAAGTTCGACGGCATTTTAGGTATACGTAATGCAGCACTGAAAGAACATTCTAAAAGAATAATTCTGCAAACCCAAGCAAATGAGGTGCCTCATTTGATGTCTAGGGAACTTAATGTGCAATAAATTACTTGCATGAATAAGGATTTGCAAAAAATTAGGTCTTATGTTGTTGAATAGAGACTGATTATTTAGGTAAATTATTTTTTTGTTTAGTCCAAATTACATGTACTGAACAGGCTACAAATCTGTAGGGCTCTCCTCCTACCTGTAAAAGCTCCCCTACATAAAGATATCTCAGCTGGGTTTTTTTTTCCCCCTCCCCAGATATTGTAATATTAATTTCTTAGGAAATTCTATGGACCACTTAAATCAGGGCTGTCCAGCTGGCAGCCTGTGAGCTGAATACAGCCGCTCAGGCTGCTACCCAGGCACCACTCCCCACACCATGGCTCCCACTGCACGGTGAGCTGGGGTCTCCAGGCACCGTCTCCCCTCCCCTCCCCACTTCATTTTTTGCTTTCTGACCACGTCCCAGGGAAGGGACCCAGGAAGAGGGGCTGGGCTACCTGTACAGCATGTGTAACAGGGTGGGTGGCTAGGGAGTGAGGCTCCTTGCATGGCGGGTACAACAGAGGGACAGAAGAGGGCAGCTGCTACATGCAGCCCACATGGGACATGGCCCGTTGGTCGGTGGCCTATGCAACATGCAGCCTCCCATCAAACAGAAGCTGGACAGCCCTGACTTAAACCTTTGATTATGGTTATTGATCAATAAAGTAGGACGATTTTTTCACCAAAAATAATTGTATTTGGTAGTTTTGTAATGGTACAACTGAATCCAAAACGTTTTTAGAACTTACCTTAATTACAGCAATCTGAAGATCCTGCTTCTCTGCTCATTAAGTGAACTCTTCATCCAATACATACTGAATTGCCTTGTTTTCATAAAAAGGCCTGATCTACACAGATTTTGTACCTACTTAATTACTTCAGTTATTTTCTATTGAAATAATTAAATGTTCTACCACTAGTATGGACCGTGCATCCTCGTATAAAGATGCCCTTTCTTTCATAGGAACCAGCTATATAAATATCAGCACAGTTATAGTGGTGTAACTGTACTAATCCTAAGAGATTATGAATTGTGATTATCCTAGACTGGTATGGAAAAAAGCCATACAAGTTTAAGCAGGGCCCCCTTTACTGCTGATGCTATTTACTTAAAGAAAAAAAAAAAACAAAACATTTCTGCAAAATATTTAAAACCTAAAATGGAAATTTAAAATGAAAGTTTATACAAAACAAGCATTAAATCAATCAAATAAATAATTAAGTGTCTGCTGAAACAACGCCAGACTTATTCATTTAAGTAGGGACAAAAGGATCAACAGATAACTATAATTGTCTATTCTAGCTGTATTTCTCAAAGAAATGAAGTAAAATATAGGGGTTAGGCAAAATTAAAAAAAATTATAATTTGAAAGAGTTCAAAAGTAGCAGTCTTGATACATAAATTTGAATTTAAAGCATTATAAATGCTACTAAAATAGAACAACTTAAAAAGGGGTCCCTTTGATGTTTAAAAATTCAAGCTATATAGCACACTTGTCTTAAATTTGTGTCTCTTAATAGATAATTTAAAAGTTCAAAATTAAAAATTAAATCCTGCTAAAAATATAGCTAATGAAAGCTGGGAAAAAGGAATATTTGTATTCATTAAATTTCCAAGTGAGATAATTTCATTAGGCACCTATTTATCAGGTGCTCTGTAAATGTGAAATGAAAGATTTCACATAACAACACTCTTTAGTTGGAGTCAATCAAAAAACATGCTAATAGCACAAAAGTCTTGTTCAGATTACAAAATAATATTTACTTACCTTTAAGTGAGCTAACAAGAGTTTCAGGACACTAACACAAACCCTACAAAATTATAATATGCACTACGATACCTCTGCCTTATTTCCTTTTATATGTTTCTGTGCGTGTGAAAAATGTGCGAGATGAGCACACAGAAGGAAAATAAAGAGTACTAGTCCCACTTAAAGTATAGCATTAAGTGAACAAAAAGATAGGAAGACCACTTCTCATCTATCTGAAAGCTGAAAGTTGTTTCTAAAATATAAGTTCCATTGAAAACTATGTTGAAGAGTTCAGTCTTTACACCGGCAATGCAAATATAAAACCTGAGATGTGCCAAAGCTAAATTAAATTGTGAAAAAAGTTGTTAGTACAATGAAATGCTAAAACAGGTGTGCCTTGTACAATTTAGAATCTTCTGAATTTTAGCTCCTACCAATACTTACCTCCGAGAACAGAAATAGGTATAGGTTTTGGAAAGCACAGAGTGGCTCGGCAGCTGGTCCAGAAATCAGTTGTGTACAGGTTGGTAAACCCTAGTCAAATAACATAACTTACAAATGATGCCAGCAAACCTTCAAATTTTCTGATGTGCATGTGTGGAATCTTTGAAGGTGGAGAGAAAAAATTTAGAGTCATAGTAAGAAGGTACTAAGCTTCCTAATCTTGCAGAGGCAAGAATGGGTGGGTACTGAAATAAAATTAAATGATTACTCAGGAATATCCCTATACGATACATACATTTGAACAACAGTGAAGATGAAATGGCAGCAGTCTTTTCTGGCTTTACTGCATTGTAATTATGATCGCTTGCCCAGGACGGTGTGCTGTTTTCTGAGGCTGGCTCTTTAGCAACTGGCTGAGTGTTCGCCTCAGTCTTGGGGGTTGTCACCACTGCCTTCTTCATGTTCATCTCTCTTTTCTCAGGAATCTGTCTCTTCTGGGAGGATACAGGTTTAATACCTGCCTATATAAGTAGTAAAACCTTCATTAGTAATACTTGTAATCCCAAAAAGGACACATGTATTATGAAACAATTATTTTTTATATATACAGTAAATACATTTGAGAGTATACAAATCAAGATTCAGATTCAGGTCTCTAAAGCTAGGATAAGGCATTAACTTAGCAGGAGAAAGTGTTAGGTAACCTAAGTTATACAGAGATCCTGCCAAGAAGTTGATACTGAACTGTACTTAGCATTAATTATGTGGACATGTCCATACCCAACTATACCTGCCATTTTAAAGTAGATTACAGAAACAGACAACTAAAGTATGGCTTTAAAAGGTCTCTAGAAGTTAGCTTTTATTTAGTTACAGTAGACAAACCCTCTACCTACGTAGCTCCTACCTCCCACAACCCCACTACATTAATCTAGAACTCTAAATCCGTAACTTAGTTCTAATAAAAAAAATCCACAAAATTATTTAAGAAAAAGCTGTTGATAGTGTTTACAGGGCATTTAAATAGGAGGACATTTTAAAAGCTCTCACTTTCCTGTTGTCTTCATGTTATTAAAATAAATCCAATTAAAATGTTATTTCGAGACAGAAAATAGCAAAAATATGGAAGGAAAGAGTTCCTCTCCAATATAATATCTTGCAACCATCTCTAAATTAAAAACTACTAAAAACTGTGCAGAAACATACAGAATCAAGTCACCATGCTTCAGGACAATGGCTGCCCCAAAGTTTTTCATTATATCATGCACAGGCACACACTTACCTGTGGCTGAGGTTTTGGTACAGTTGATTTTTCAGATTTTGGTTTGATCTTCTCTTTTGGTTTTGCATCTTTGCCTGCACTGAGAAATTTCATGGTGGCTGCAGCGTGCTTAAGAATGCAGTCACTACTGCAATACACAGAATCAGGCTGAGCCACATTAAAACAGCCAGGACCAATGCATTTAGATGCACCAGGAGCCTCAGTTACCTGAAGGGTGAAACACAGAAAGTTCAAACTAGTTTTTTAAAAAAGCTAGTACTCTGCAACATTTTAGCATCTATGTGTTAATTTTCTTTCAGCGTGCACTTCACGCATGCTTGGTGGTAGTGATAGAGCAGTGTGTAAATGCTAAATTAGAAGTATAACAGCACTTTTCAGTAAGCATCAGACTCTACAGTGACCTATAGTTGTGTATAGGATAACAGCAGTCAGCCTAAACACTTGACTCTTTAAAAGTCAATAAAGTACTTATACAATCATTACAATATAATCTATAAGAGGGTCTCTTGATTAAACAGAAAAGCATCAGAGATTTGAACCTCATTTCTCATGGAATTAGAGATATTGGAGATGGAAGAGACCTATCAGAATAACAACACTGTCAGTGCAAAGGATGCTGTAGGCAGTGGTTTTCTCCTGTTTTGTCCAACGTAATTTAAGAATTTGAGGCAATGGGGAAGACTGTTACAGCCTAATACTTCTCTCCCTGTCAGGTTATAAAGTTCCCCTGACACTCAGTCCAAGATGTGCAACTTTCATGCCACTACTTGCAAGTCATATCAGTGCTGTAAACTAAATAATTCCTCTCCCTCCTCAGCATTAAGATATACTAGTAACAGCTGCTTTGAAAATGTGAGATAGGACTAGAAAGAAATCTACAGATATTTGAGTGATGTTATTACATTTCCCTTTTGTTACTGTTTAGTTGCAATATACCTATTTAACTCCATCAATGGTCCAAATAGATAGTGCACTGGACTAAGAGTCAAGAAGTCTGGATTGTAGTTCTTACTGTACTAAATCTACAGATGAAAAGCATTTTATTATTCCTTCCTCATGCATCATATATTCCTCCCCCCGCTCTCTTCTTATATCCCTTCCGCTTGTCAAAGTTCTTTCCATAATGTGTTGATCAGAATCAAAAAAGTAACCTTTCACGTACAGTCAAAACAGTTGGGGGAGAAGTTTATGATCTCTGCACTAACAAACCAAAATGGCACTGGCTTTTTTAAATGTCCTATCCCAGTGTATGCTCATGCACTACCTTGCACTTTTTTCAAGTTTATCATATTTTGTTATTTCTGCTCTTGTATCTAATCACTCCATACCCTATCACATCTCCATCCTCACTGGTTATTCCCTCTTCCAGACCACTAGTGAAGACGTTAAATAAGAACATGGGGTTGACTTACACACCGTGTCAACTTATATACCACAAAATACAGTACCTAATACTTCCTATGACTAAACTCTATTAGATAGCCTTTCCTGACTCAGTGTAGCGTTGTTTCCATTTATCACTTAACATTTAAATCCACAACAGTGCAGCTAACCACAACGATCTGAATAAATCTTTCAATTAAGATGTAACGAGACAGTACTAGTTGCTTAACTAAAACCTGAATACCACATTACATGGAAATAATTTTATTCTTCAGAATAACCCCACAGTGTGCATACATTTTTTACATCTAACTATAATATATAATAAAAATTAAGTAAATGCTCCTGAGAAGGAATCTCATATTTTAGTTCAGTCTGTCTCCGTGTCAAGAAGGGCCTAATCCTGTACCACTCAAATTAATGGTAAAATTGCCATTACTATTATTTTATTACCATATTTTATATAGAAGACCTAGTCATGGACCAAGACTCAGTCCTTGTCATGGACCTAGCATACAGAAGACTTAGTCATGGATCAAGACTCAAGTGTGCTAGTGCTATACAAACACAGAACAAAAAGACTAAATGTTTTCAGCCAGGACTAAGACCAAAGCAAGAGAAAAGAGAGCTGAAGACAGATGGAAGAGCACAAGGAAACAATACAACTGTAGTGATCAGCACAATAGGCTACAATCTCAGCACAGAAAGAATGCTTATTTTGCAGGCATCACAGTAAGCAGCAGTTTAAGGAGGACTTGGGGCACTAGTTCCCAAAAACTGAGAGTCACGACCTCAAATGGGGTCACGGCATCAGTGGATGGGGTCGCAGCGCAGTGCTCTTTGCCACACCAGGTCTTACCTACTGGGCTGCAGAGGCCCGAGGAAAGGGCAGCAGAGCGGGGAACCCCAAGTCCGAAGCCCGCATTCCCCCCCTTTCCAGGCTCCACTCTGGCTGTGCCACCTGCAGGACAGGGGACAGGAGTGGGGAGCTAGGCTCTGTGCTCCAGCCTCAGCAGCTGCTGCTTCCTGCAGGCAGCACCCAGGGCTCGGGCACTGGCCCTGGGGCACCCGGGGATAGTGGGGGGCTGCAGACTGTGAGTGAAGGTCACTGGGATCGAGAAGGTGGAGTGCTGCGAGTGAGGAGTGAAGAGCCATGCTGAGGAAATGGGGTCATGCTGAGGAGAAGTTTGGGAAGCACTGGCTTGGAGGCAGTAATGAGGCAGGCTTGCTGTGTATACCAATCTCCTTCCAACCATACAAAAGCATGGGAAAAAAGACAAAGGAGTTGTGGGATTCGATGCTAACTGTACTACAATTATTTTTACATCAAAATGTGCCCAGTTTATCAAATTTTAAAAAAGGAAAAAGGAAAAAGATCTTTTCCTCTGAATACTTGTTTCATAAAAACTCTACCTATATTCAAATCAAGCTGGATCCATCGATCTCTAGTACTAGATGGTCTGCAGGCCAAACCAGGCTTTTAGTTATACCTGTGCAATAGGGCTTCGGTCACTGATTCAATCCGGCGAAATCAAATCAGGAGACCTATTAATCTCTCTGATTCGATTTGATAATTCATTCAGACATAGCCACAGTTTTGTATGCTTTTTTCTACATACCTCAAGGTATCAGGCAGTTCATGAATGCTGAGATGGTGGGGGAGATGGAGCATCCTCCGGAAGCGCTGGAGGCCGGCGGGGGGTCCCCCAGCACACTCAGCAGTGGAGATGAAAATGGACTAGAAGCACTTCTGGTCCACCGCAGAGCGCACAGGGGACCAGGGGGACCCTGACCCCCGGCTCAGCAACTGGTGCCTCCTGGGTCAGCAGGGGAACACCTGGGGTCCTCCCTGCAGCTGATCGCCAAGCCACGGGGATGCAGGGGTAGGGGTCCCCTGCGCACCTGGTGGCAAACCCGGAAGCGGGTCCTGTGGAACGCTCCACCGCCCCACCATCTCAGCATTCACGAGCTGCGCCTGGTACCTCAAGGTATGTAGGAAAAAAAACATTAAAAGCTGTGTCTATGGCCAAATTGCTGATTTTCCGAATCCGAATTGAATCTTTAGATTCGGCTGAATCGAATCAACAAACTGAATCACTGCCCCCCGAATCGGACCAAATCCAAATTGAATACAGCCCGCTTCGCACACCCCTACTGTGCAACCTCATCTTTTTCAAACTATGCCTGCAGTGAAAACTGTATAACCTACTGCCATAGGGTTATTTGGTCATAAAACTACACAAGTCTGATATTGAATGTGCTTAAGGAATACAGCTAAGGTAAGAATAAGAAGCCTTATATATAGCCACTTTTAATTGAGTTTTATTTAAGAAGGCTCCAAGACGTGTAGGACTAAAATTTATTAACTAATCAATCATGAATAAAGCCAGTAGAGCAACTAGAATTTCACTTGTTATTACAGTAAATAATCCTTACCCATCTGTAAAACCATTTCTGAATTTGACAAAATTAGTATCAACACATGGGAATAATGCATTAAAACTTATCAATATAAAATACAAGTGCTCTTTTAAAAATAAATATAATGAAAGGTATTTATTTTACAAACTTGTCTGTAGTAGATGAGTGGAGACTTTCTATGCTTGTTACATAAAGTTTTCACTCTAGAGTTCTCACTTATCCCTGAATTTAGAACTGGAGTAGAATTAGCCAACACAGAAATCCAGTGCAAGTTATAATTTCCATACACACTGGCAACAGTCTGAAAGAATTACTAAAATATTAGACATGTTTTAAGAGCCATTTTTAAACAACAAGCTCTACTTATTAAGAGCTTAAATGAGTTATGTGATCAAACTACTTAAAACTAGCTGGAAGTAGACAAACTGGACCGTCTGCGAGTATGAACTGACAAGTATTCTGACATTACTAATTGGACACTTTCTGCACTTATTTGAAAAAGGACAATTTTAAAATAAAAACCAACCAATCTGGAATTTTAAGAGTAATTAAAAAAAAAAAAAAAAAAAAAAAGGAATTGAGTCAGTGCCCTGACTCCCCAAATTACCATGTTAAAAAGTCTAAAAGATGCCTAATATGCAATTAAATTATTTTCCCTGAATCTTGATGTACAGTTTGTAAATCTGCATTTCAAAATGAAAATGTTCTAACAATTGTACTACTAATTCAGTTCTAGGTCAACATATTTAATTATCAGAAGAGAAACAAACATCAATTTAAATACAGTATTTTTTAAATATAAAAACCATGTTAAATGTCATAGCCCATAGATGAACTATTGTTCCAATATAGCTGGTAAAATAAGACAACTAAAATACTTACAGGTTGAAATATCTTGAGTTTTTTCTTCCCACTTGGATTGGCAGCTTTTTCAATCCGACCTTTGATTCCTTGGTCCTCAATGGACTTCTGTTCGACTACGCCAATACTTGTGAGCTCTGTACCATCAGTATTTAATTGCCTTGACTTAGCTTCTTGTTGGTCTGCTTCTGAAATGGTCTCATCTTGGCCCTGCAGAATGGTGCAATTTGGGCAAATGTAGTCCTCTCCATTCCTTTCCAACAGCCGCCCACGAGCCTCAGAAATCCCCACACAGTCACCATGAAACCATTCCTCACATCTGTCACAACAAATCATAAATCTGGAAAGAGATGACAAGATACTGAAGTGTAAGTAACACAGAATTCCAGAATAGCAATATACTTGCAGTAACTTACTATAACTTAGAAATGTGAATAAATATGTACATGCATTCTATTAAATATAATCAAATTAAATATTCTTCATACTCCCTCAGATTACCAAAAATATTTATCTCCGTCCCAAAATGCAAACATTAATAGAAGACTTATTTCCTACTGGAAAAGAAGCATTATTTAAACAGTATTTTTAGATCAGGATTTGGCAATCTACAGCCCATGGGCCAGATGAAATCACCAAAAGTCACTGGATCTGGCCGGTGGAGCTGAGGCATCAGCAGTGATGTTGGGCCTCTGTGGTATTCAGCAGGAGGCTCTGCCCGCAAACATGGACATATGGCCAGGTCCTAGTGTCAGCCCAACTTGGCCCCGAGCTGGGCCATTCCAGCCCACCACCAGAAACCTTTGCTGACTGCTGTTTTAGATAACATTTTCCATATGTACAGCTTACCTATTATTGTGAGGCTGGCGACAGATACAGTAGAGTGTATTTGGATCATAAATCTCAGACTCAGGTTTGCTTTTCATGAATTCTTCAGGCTCTTCACCTTTGATCACCTTTGCTCCCAAGGGAGATTTTATTTCCTTCTTGACCTGAAGTTCTTCTGTAGGATCCTCAGATGCATCTACTTGACTGTCAATCTCAGTGCAGTCTGTGGACTCGGGTTCTTGTTCGACAGGCACCTCAGCCTTCACTTGATTTCCTTCCTGGGTACCACCTGTTTCTGCAGGATTCTGTTCAATATGTCTTTTCCTAAGGCGGTTCTGTATCTCTTTCAGTGTCAATTCTGCAGGTTTTTGTTCAATACGCTTCTTTCTTAGACGATTCTGTAGTTCCTTCAGAGTCAATCCATCGCTATCACTATCAGAAGTGTCATCGTCATCTTTTCCACCTCTGTTTTTTGAGACAGTCTGATCCTTACCATCTCTAGAGTCCCTTTTTTGAGTGCTAGTTTTTACATCTGGGGTGCTCTCTACACTGCCTTCAGAGGCAGTCTCAACATCTGTAACTGGACAGGATGCAGGTTCACTTGAATCTTCAAGCGAAGTAGGAATAATTTTCCTCCCTCTACGTCTTACAGTTGTAAGAAATTCTTCCACCCTTTCAGTACGCTTGGGTTGCCGTCCGCTACGTCGGAGGGACAAGTTTTGCTGCTGCTGCTGCGGTTGTTGCTCACTAGTGTCTATATCAATATCTCCTGCACCTTCTCGCTTAGCGATTGTAGTCCTTCGAAAACCCCATGTTTTCTTGAATTCCTTACTTGTGGGCTTGATGGCTTTTTGTTCCTCCTCATTGCTTTGCTCACCTTTATCGTCTAAAGCTGACACTTAAAGAGTAAAATTTTAAGAAAGAATTCCTCATTTAGGGTAATAAGTTATTTATTTTTTAAACACATAATTTTTCCAAACCTAATTAAGTTTTCTTTGGGAAACTAGATATATACGTAAAAGATGATATACCCCTAAGTGGGGGTGCTTTTCTGATGCACTCAGATTTCTTACAGATTCAGGGTCCAAGGTAGCAAAATCATCCTATTACACACTGTCATGCAATTCTACACTTCATTTTGTGGTCATGATAAGAAAAAAACAGGCAACCTCTCTCCTAAATACCTGTGGTGTTCCATCTGACAGCAGGGCTTGCTTACAGGCTCACTTAATGCTATGTCAACATAATCCAGCTGCTAGGAATAGCTCACCCAATACATCCTTGTCTCTCATGGTTTAAGCATGTTAGAAGCTTCCATAATACACTAGTAGGGATGTGAAAGGTTAAACAATTAACTGTTAAGTGTGGTGATAATGAGGGAGTTTACTGGATCTCCCCACCAACTCAGTCTGGCAAGGAACCGGGCAGGGAAGCCACACGATGCCCCAGCAGAAGACTGTAGGGCAGGCAGGAGGGATGGAGGAAGGAGCGAGGAAGAAGGGGAGTGGGGGACAGAGACTAGTACCCAAAACCTATGAGAAAAACAGGAAGCATTCTAATGACTCAATTAAGCAATTAGCTGTTCTTCCACAGGTGCTCCCTCTTTCCCAGCACATGGCTTCAGGTGGGCTGTTGTCTGGCTGGGCTTGCCTCTTCTTCACCCACCCCCAGTCAAAGGGCCCCAAGAGCTGGGATAGAGTCCCAGAAGCTGTGTTGGAGCTGCTGTGTTACTGGTTAATTATTTACCTGATTGTTTAAACAATATAATTATAGGGAGGTTAAACAAGTATTTTTTAGACAACATTTACATCCCTGTACTCTGTATATGCCTTAAATATAAAGGGATGTAAATCCTGGCTGCAGGGTCAATGGGAAAATTCCTATTGATGAAGCTGTTGCTTTAAAAAAAGCTTATACCATGCATCTCTGATTTAGTTAGTCTATAGAAGGTACAAATCTATCCTGCGTTCTGCCTGACTTAAAACTAACATGGCTAGCTACCTCTCAAAATTCCTTTTTGGCCCCAATAACTTCAGGATTTCATAAAACAGTATTACTGTGCCTAAAGGACAGTCCAGACAATGACTACTCCCAGTTAGATAACTCAGAGAATGGACCACGCTATAGACACAATCTGTTTACAGTCATTTCAGTCAAATGTCTGTTCCCTATTTACCTCTACCATTTTTTGGAAAAAAAAAAAAATTTAAAAGTTTAAAATTGATCAGGGTGGGGGTGACTGTTTTGGGTTTTTTTTTTAAATTCTCAAGAATAAAATACAGGAAAAAGATATACTGGCAGGCTGGGTTTTTTGTTTGTTTCTTTGTTTGTTTTTATCTTTTTCAACACTTAAGAGCTAGTTTGAATGTGTCAAATACACTGCAAATCATATGACAATGGCACTACCACTCACTATTATTTATCAACTCTGAGAAACTCACTCATACTGGGTGCTTATGGGTGGAAACCTGAGGCAAGTTAGGACTTCCAGGTGCTACCATAATAAAAAAAAAGCAGCAGCTGCAGATTGGCTCATGGCAACAGAAACCTAGAGCTAACCTTTACAAATCTGATAAAAACCCAAAGCCATTAATGTTACAACAATTTCAGTCTAGGTTTCTTGGGCATTTCTAGGAGGTGAAAGACACCAGAGTGCAGAAATTTATCAGATTATTGATCCAAAGATAAATCACCAAGTGATCAAAGTATGTATTCCACCCATCTTTGTGGAGCAATCAATCCTGATCAACTGATCCCTACAACAAATCCTTTCAGAAGGGATCCTCCAAAAAGCATAAAAAAAATAAAGTTGTTAAGAGCTATTAATGCTGTGGACGCACTGCAAAAAACTGAAAACAGCAAAACTCATCGCAAACAGTGCTTCCTGCTAAAAGCAAATCACTATTTACAGGAGCATTAATCTATCAAGTCAGCTTTTCCACAGCCCATGCTGCTTGTGGACAAAACCTAGATCTGGGGTGCCCAACCTGCAGCTCTTAAGAAGTAAATATTGTCTCCCTGAATCTTTGCACAAGCAGCGACCAGCTTCCACAGCTGTTACATCACATCATTACATATTACTGTGGCTTTTTGGCAATGTAAATTGCTAAATTCTGACTCCTTCTGAGGCTCAGGTTGGCCACCCCCTGACCTAGATAAACAGACTAATTGTCAAGTATAGGTAGAAGAGATTATTACACTATTCTTAATGGTCAAAGACTCCTCTTAAACCACTGCCCAGCTGCTAACACTCATCTGTTTAAATCAGGGACTGTTAGGTTGATCTCAACTGCTGCAGTAGCATACAAGAAGAAAGGCAGTTTCACAGGTAACCAACAGTTCAAGATTTCAATTTATTCAGAAAAATACAAGGGAGAAAAAAAACCCATCTGCTAAGAGTGAAATCAACCTCTGAATTAAATGTTGGATGTACCTGTCTATCCTGATTTGTCTGTGTTTATAAATCATCTGGGTAAGTGACCATATCTTTGCTTTTTACTGAAAACTCTACACTGACAGGGGCATTAGAATATAGTGCTCTTCCTAAGAAATATATTTGGACATTAAATTGAACAGAAGTCTTTTTTTTTTTTTTTTTTTTTTAAAGAAAGAAAACTTACCAGGAGAACTGTTTTCCATGTTGTCAAGATTAGATTCAGATTCAACTGTCACTGACTTTGAACTTATAGCTTGTTCCATAGCAGGAACACCACTGTTCCCAAACTGCAACTCTAAAAATAAACATAGGGCTCAAAGCTTAATTGCTTGGTCTAGAGATTCTGCAGCATCTATTAACAGAAATTTAAAGCAGAAAATTCTTTGCACTATAACTGAATAAGAATGCAAATACAAAGGTAAACTGAATGTACAAGTCACAATTACAGAAAGTGCAAAAACTCAGATTTCAAAGCGACTCCAGAGGTAAAGTATTGCATAGTATTCCACATATGTCTAACTAACAGGGCTCAAAATTATTGCTGGTTTTCCTTAAGCATTTTGAATAATTGAAGGCTGAAGTATATACTCAGATAATTTATACACAAACAATGCTGTCAGCTATATTAAATGCTGCATTTGAGGCTACACAGGCCGTGTCTACACAAGTGGCAGCAACAACGATGCTACACTACAGCACAGTAATCTTGGACTCCCGTGCAGTCAGCGTCATTAAAAAGCCATTAATTGATGCTACTGCACAGTAACTTGGGTTCCTACAGAGTCATTTAGTACTTGATTATGCAAGTACTAAACAGATGCACAGTCAGCATCTCAGGTAGACGCAGCCTCAGTGCAGGTATTTAATCCCAAAAATGTACAGGTTTTACAAAACTAACTTTTTACAAACAAACACCTCCTTACGAATCTGAAAAAAATTAAATTTACTAATGGCAAAAGGAATTTACTGATCAGTTTGCAAGTTTGAGAAAATGTGCACAAATAAACTGGTGTCATAATAAAAAATGTAGAGTGAAGATTTCAAATATTCCTTAGAATAATGTAAGGTCCATCAAAGAAACTGGGCACAGTTTTTGTCCTGTTTGCAATCTGATTATAATTACTGTTCCAGCACACTTATCCACAATCTAGCGCTATGAGTGTGTGTAAACAAAAACAAAAAAAACCCTGTGAAAATTAGTGCCGAATTAAACACATTTTCCCCTATACAACAAAAAGCTGACTCATACGTTTCTAGATAGAAGAAAACAATCTTGCAGTTAGGTTTATATCCAGAGGCAGTTATTAGTATTTTCAAAACCTGCTTATTTAAAACTATTGAAGTACAAACCATAACATCTGAAAAAAGAAACCAATTATTCTCTCAGAAGCTTATCCAAATCTGTGGCAAGGAAAAGAGTGGTAGTTCACTGCTACTCTCCATGACTATAATGTATCATTTTATCAGTACCTTGCTGACATTATAGATATACAAAATTTGGAAATGTTTAAACATTTTAAAAACAAGAATTACGTATTTTCTAGAAGGGACTTTTGGCAAAACGTCGCTTTTCTTTCACTTGACCTCTGAACAGAACATGAACCTCTATTTGAGGTTTTACAACTTGCATTAATACCAGGAACATATTAAGAACAAGACTGAAAAATATTAAGATCCCATTTCTCCACTTGGACAGAGTGGAGTTTAGTTGCTGCTGGGATCTAGCATCAGAGAAAGTTGCAGCAGCAGAGTAATTTCTCTCCCTAATTTATGCCCCAGAAAAGATGACTACCATGCATGCACCTGCTTCACTCACAAAATTCTCCCAATATAACTGTTTCTTCCCTTTACATTTTTCTACCAGCACAGAGACTAAACTTCTATTTGTTTTTAAAACAATCTTCAACTACCAAAATGACAGTTCCCCCAAATAAGTTATCATCACCCTATTACTTTCCAGCACATCATGGAGAAAAGAAGGCACACCACTGATTTTAAACACAGACAAACATGGTCTCCGAGACTTGAATGGAACTTCGTATCATTTATTCCTTCCTCTGGAAAATTCTGCCCACTGTTCCAAACAGTAGGGAAGAAGCAAAGATGAGGTTTAATAGCCATCTTTGAGTAATGCATTCAGCACAGTGCTGGAAGTAGAATCAACTTAGCTGCTTGCACAGAGATCCCATTTGTGAAATCCAGCCTGTCTTATGAGAAAAACTGAATAAGGCCTCATTCTGCTGAGTCTACTTCTTGTCAACTAAACCCAGTAACTGGAATTGAAAGGGTGCTTGATGCTCAGAATGTTTCTTCTGTGTGCAAGTGAAACGATCCGCTTCTGTTCGCAGTATTTTGTCACTGCTGGGGAATGTTGGAGGTTTCACTTATCTTGGTTCAGCAAGCCTTGATTGACTACTTCCATCACTTTCAAGAGTCCCAGCTGAATAGATGGGAGGAAGTGGCAACATGTAGAGGATTCTGCTTATCGCTGAAAGTCAATTACCTCTTTCCTGGAATCTAAATAGCTTACCCTCCCTTTTTTGGTTTCAGCAATTACTTTATTAAGAGCTTCCTCAAACAGGTTGCTCTCTTTCTCTGTCCCCCACCTGGTATACTTTCAAGACACTATAAGATATTAAGGAACCTGCCCTCAACAGCCTACTTCTGTAATAGTCATCTCATTATTGCTGTAGGTCTAGTTGTGAGCCTCAGGGATTCAACAGCCGAATAAAACAGCAAAAACCTTGCCAAGCTATCTTAAGGATCTGAAATCAGTGCCACGAGTCTTTTGAGGTAACATATGAGAAGACATGCATCAGACTAAAAGTAGCTTGAGCAACACACATAGAAGGAGAAAAGCTTTAATACTCTATATACTGCCTAAGAATTATAGGGCATCTGTACACATGCTTGTGTAGCGCATACATTTGCATAAATGGTGAAATGTGCATCAGCACTGACAAAATGGTGGCAGCATGCACTTACACTGAAGGTGTTTTATTTCAAAAGCACACTGCTGCCATCTTCTCAGCGCTAACTGCTGTTTATACAAATGCATGTGATGCAGCACTGGGCACCTCAGCTCACGTGCAGAGCAGACAAATGTATGTGTATAAATGTCCATAGTAAGGACTGCTCCCTGAGGTAAAATACTGCCTTCTAAAGCAATTTGCAGGTCATTCACAAGATTAGAAATGCCCAAGTTAGCCTGTAAAAGTATGACAAACCAACTTTTACTTTGTGGTTGCACAGAATTAATGAAGCACTCTGACAACCCCTTTTATGATTAAAGCTTTATTAAGCTCAGGAACCATGTCAAGACGCTTAGGGAGTTCTCTGGATAACGAAAGGAAGCATCTCTTCATTACCTAACTATCCTTCTGTGCACAGTAAATGGATACAGGCATTCAAGCCTGAATCCTAAACAAGATGACTATGCAAAAATTTGAAACCATCTAGAAAGCTCCTTTCGTAAAAGTCTTCAGAATCCAAATTAGATGGCATGAAGAAATCCTATCTGAAAATTTCTTGTATAACGATTTGCTTGAAAATGCACTTGGGTGAACACAAATATCTTATTTCAGTTATAAAGCAGCTTTAAAAGAAGCTGAAAATGTTTCATCTGGAAACTCCAATAGTCTTTTAGAAGTTGAATTGTACCCAGCTGCCTGAAACTGCCTGTCACTTCTTGAAATCCTGATGGAATAATCAGGACAAGAGGTTAAAATGAAAATCTTTGAGGGAGTCAGCCTGAACAATTTGATTCAAGAGTCCAAGAGAAAAAAAAAAATGTTCGTTTATCTGGAGAAGTCACCTCTGGGTATCTTCTCTGGATACTGCCGAAATGCCATTTTCTTTCCTCTTTGGAGAAGAACATTTCAAGAAGTGGAGAAAGGACTGGTTTAGTAATGTTAGTAGACAGCATTTCAGAAGATATTAAACATATCCTTCTAAAACTCTCTCTAATAGGACTGCTTGGATATAATTATGTTCAGCTGTAAAGACTTTTTTATATATAAAAAAAAAATCCATTAAATCAACACAGACTTATATATAAAAAAAAAGTATTATCATATAATTCCCTGGAGGAGAAGGGGGTAACTACAGAGAAAGTCTGTGTTGATTTAATGGATTTTATTTAGTTTCTGAACTCCTATGAGATTTCCTTAGCAGAGAAATAGTAGAGATAAAATGACAGAAAACAAACATGCAAGGCAAGGCCACTTTATAAAAGACCCCGTAATTTGGGAGTAATCTGATCAACTACTCGCATTAATTAAGCATCCATGCTACAGCATTTAAAACAAAATGCATGAAATTCAGATGTCCTGCTAAGATGAAATAATAATTGTTTTACTGCAACTAGGACATATGTTGCTGCTGCAAGGTTGAGAGATCTGATTTTAAAAAAACTAACTTGTACTTATTTGTGAACTATTTTCATGCCCTTTCCTTGGAAAAATTATAAACTTTTAACCTGGGCCAATGAAGAATTTTACAGTACTAAACACAACTGAGTCACAATTTAATTTTTAAATTCTTGTTAAAATCTGCTCCACACAGGAAACCTAAACATTCTATTAACATCTCTTTATGACTAAACTTTGGCAATTCTTTCAAATATCTTGTGCACTGTAACAAAACTGAATGATACATTTTATCCTACTTAAATTTAATAACAGAACTGAGCAGATTTGAAATGTATATTTGGCATGCTGTGAATTTAGCCAATAACCAGTCCATAAGGGGATTTCAGTATGCTGTTACTTTCAATTTCACTATTTTTAGGTCTTGCAGTGTGCACTGATGAGATGGCTCATTTCAAGAATTATACTATCCCTTATGACATATTAGGCACAAAGCCCTCTAGAGTTCACCTGTGAGCAAATGGTCCCATGCATATGTCTATTTAAATTTAGAAGAACACAAAAATGTAACCCTGATGATCTGCCATCTTTTTTTTAAATCCCCACATTTACAAACTAAATAAAATAAGGAACTTTTTACACAATTGTGTTGAAAACCGTGTTTAAAGGACTTTTCATAAGACATCTTCAGTGGGATGCTACTGTTAATAGAACCACCTAAACAAGCCTATACCAAGTCAGTATTCATAGAAATTGGCTATAACTTATGTTATAGCCAGGAACAAAAAATAAATTTGAAGCTAATACAGTAATAGAACACTGAACCACTCTCCTAGCTTTGCTAACTCAACACATTCATAATTTATTTCTGAACTTGACAGTCTTGTGTGAAAGGTCACCCTTGCAAATATCATTATATGCTTATATTCATAAATTTAGTTTTATAATTTAATAAGGTTAAAATTTTAAAATATCAGAAAACTGCAGTGACACTCATACATCCAGAAGAAATTGCAATAAAAGCAGTTATGATACAACAGATTAAACAATTAATATTTTACATCTTTGTTTACCTTGGAAGATGAAGAAATGTTAAGAGTTACAGCAGAGGATATCCAAATTCTGAGATTTAAATTCCAGATAAAATGCAAAGAAATAAGAAGAGTCTTCAATGTCCTCTATATGCTTTACCTGACACAGCATTAGAGGTTTGGATGGTTTCTCCCTGTAGATCTGAATGAAGACAGCCAGAGGAGGGCAGCAATAGATCAGTGTCATTCAGCATAATCTCTAAAGCACGGGCTGAATTTGACAATTCAGAAGTCTCCTGTTCATTCTGATAAGAATATGGAGACACAGACACCATTGATCCTTCTTTTGAAGCAGACTCCTGGGGGAAAAAAGAAGAAAAGGAAGTTTATTTAGCTTATTTACTTTTCCTTTATACATTAGCATTTCCAGGGAAGTCTTCAGAATTTTAAGTTGTTACAAAGTTTGTTAATAAAAAGGAACAGGTACACCAAAATAGCAAATAAGTTTCATATTTTCTTTCCTAGGAAAGACATTGCAACAAAAATGATGACCGCTGTAAAGGATAAATTGCTATAATACTTTTTTAAGATTGATCTGTCTACTCCCTAAAGAATGTAGTCTCATGAACCTGTTTGTGTCATGGGCAGGTCTACATGGCAGTGTAGGAAAACCGAAAATAAACACTAATAGAAAACCCTAAACATGTAGAAGAAATTATTTTAAGTAATGAAAATAAAGAAAAGAAATTTTTCCACTTTAAAAACTGTAATCAAATAAGGCTAAATATCTTAGAAAAGATCAGTACTGGTTTTAAATTTAAGAGTTTTGCCTAAAGCCAAATAAGAATGACCGGTTGGTTAACTTACAGACACGTACTCAATCCTTCCCCTGGTCTTGTGCTACTTTTTCAAGTAAGAATCAAGAAAGATTATGTTAATTAGCTCAATTTCATGCATTACTGACACACTCTAATTATTAAAACACACAACATTTTGCACATTATCTTTAACAGTTTATAGTATGGAGTACTGTACAGCAAATCAAATGCAAACTTACAGAAAAAGCAGGCCAAATAGTTATGATGGTTAAACATTTTAAGTAGGTTGGCAAGGAATGTTATTTCTTTTCTTGTTAACAATGCAATATTCCTAATTTTAAAAGCATTAACGTAGATTCAATTAAAACAGAATAGTTTATTTAGCTTTGGCAAATTGTACCAGTGTAACTTTCCACATCTGGAAAGACTCGCCAGTTGCATAGCAAAAACTTCAGGGGAAAAGAAAAAAAAAAGGCCACAGCTTCAAATACTAAAGAGTTTCAGAATGGACTTCAGAAGTGAAAAGCTGCCCCTGTGGCCATGTCCTCACTACAAACATGAACAGTTTCATAAATATTTCAGGAAACACTGTTTTCTTACATCAGTGGTTTTCAACCTAGAGTTCACAAACTATGTCTAAGGGGGTCCATGAAAGATGACTGTGATCAATCAAAAGTATGTGAATACCCACACTTACAATTCAAACCAGCACCTCCACTCAAAAATTGTTATGGGTCCACAAAAGAAAAAAGGTTGAAAACCGCCATCTTATATCGTTCATGAAAGCCTGAATAAGGCCAAAAAAAGTTTGTAACAACTGTTTATTTGTTTACACTTCTGCTCTATCCACAGCAACTGACACAGTTGGTAAAACCATTTTCTGATAAACAATTATGTAAAGTGTTTCAGGATCAAAAAAACTTATTCTACTGTGCAAACAAAATAAATTTAAATCCTGAAGAAAGGGCAAAGAAGTCTACCAAGCTGGAGGAGCATAATGGGCAAGTCTGCAAGCAAGAAAATTGTAAGATAGGAAAGCAGGAGAAACAAGGTAAATTCTAAACCGCAGAAGACAATTAAAAAAGCGAGTGTACAAAGGAGCTTTTCCAAGAAATGGAATAATGCTGACTACAGAGTTCAGGCACATATTCTTCCACCTGTAGCTTTTTGCAAAAAATACTGTCAAAGTGGGGATTAACAGAGTCTTTCTCCTCCTTCCTCAGTGTGCATCCTTCCTGCACTCACTACGCTTACACAACTATGTATTGTAGAATTTTCTTTTGAACTACTGCAAGTTTGCCGCACTTCTCCAGGGGAGTATGTGTATGATGTTCTGGCGCTCTCTGATTAACTCTGATTGCTCATGCAGGTCCTGAGCCAGTCAGGGTGGCCTATTATTGTATCAGGTAGTTGGGGGGGGGGGGGCAAGACAATATGGAAGGTGTGAATGACTTCCAATATGGATAAAAATGGGTTCCGGTAACATTCCTGGAAGGCGAGACAGGCAAATTTAAAGATAATTATGTTATATAATTCTAAATATTTACAACACACCCTCCGAACAATTTGACTTACGATAAAAAACAATGAAACTACCCCAAGCTCACAAACCCCAAAGGCATATAATTTACTATTTTTAACCACTTGTTACTGCTAGGGAAATGATCATTTCCCCACCACTAACTGAATGACAGAAATTTGCTATTCTTCTCAGTTTATGTGAGATAAAGGAATTCAACTGCTCTATTTCTGCAATCTAAGCCACTGTGACAGCAATTAAAAACTAATACTACATACAGAAAAAAAAGTCAATGGTCTGCTTTCTGTACACTTGTTTAGTGTGATCTCAACCTTCTCTCCCTCAAAAAAAAAAAACAAAAAAACCCCCAAAAGCATAAATACCACAAACATGAAAGAGTGGTATAACCTATTTTGAGAACCCTAGTACTGTGTATCAAGGTATTATATACCTTCACTAATTTGTACTTTGCTCCATTGTCCAAATCAGTAGCTATATCCAAGGAGTCTGCAGCTGATAACTGAAGACAGTCTGAATTTAAAGTGCTTTCTTCCACGATGCTGCTTTGTAATAACCTCTCAATCTCCCTGTTCAGAATGTCCAAATCATCACTCATCACGCAATTCTAAGGAGATATGCCTGAAGGAAGATGAAAAGTTGACTAAGCACTTCTTGATCAGCTATAATATTGAAGTCTACTATTTTTAGTTATATGCCAATGAGCAAACACTAGAAAACAAAGTTTAGGTGCCTTAACATGGCCAGTTTGAATATTTTGGCTTGTAGCAGACTAACAAAAGGTAGCCTACTGATGGTATGGTTTCATACTTGCTATTAGAGTCCAAGAACCATAGGTACAAAATAATCTTCAATATCTTTTGAGGTACTGATTTGTTGTTGCCAATGTATTTTAAATACAACAGTCAGAATTTCTTCTTAGTAAACAATATTCTGAGGCTTGAACATAAGCCATGCTTTTATTTGTTATGATCACTCCATCAAGTGGCAAGACTGCATACTGCATTTTAAGCAGATGTGACCTGGGTATAGTTTTAGATGCTAGTGATCACAGAACACAATAAATGTGCATGCCCACCAACATGCATGTGGAGAAACAAAGACATAACACAATGTACAATCATAAGGCCCACCCAACTATTCCTGCATTTTTAACCTACCAGATATGGTAGCCCTTATGCCCAAGAATACTGCTAGCATAAACAAAAAACTCTAATGGTAAGAACATTACAAAAGACTCAGCAACTGTGTATGTGCTTATATTTTAAAGTGATTGCAAGATGTCTTTACTTCTCTCTTCCTTACTCCACAGGTGATTGTTTTCATCTTTTCTATGTTTAGGTATTTCTTTTTAAAATATTTCTTTTTTGTTTTATATTGAGGAAATCCAATGCTGAAGAAGGAACCTCAGCTTTCAGGTTTGACCACTCATTTCCACCTGAAATATGTACCTGTCATGGGAAACCAAAATAATTTAAACTGTGCCTACAGCTGAGACCTGTAGAGGCCAATTTCACCACCAGTTTAGCTGAACCAGTGGGAACCCTAGTATAAACAAAGCTTTTGCACTGAAGCAGTTTCCATCATTGGTTTAAAAAAAAAAAAAAAAAGGTATGTAGACACTTATGAGTACTTATAACCCCACTGGTCTAATTAATGAACACTGATGAAAACCCATGAGATTAAGAAGGGCAAGGGAAAAAAAATCTAGGCAAATTTTGAATCAAAATGTTACCTGCAACCACTTCTTTCTTTCTTTTTTTTTTTTTTTTTTAAAGCAAACCTATGATTTTAGGATAAACAGCACTGATTACAGTATTTATTTAAAATAACTTCTGAGACAGCAGAAAAAAACCTTTTAACAATGATTCTTTTTTAACTGTACATTCATCTTGCCAATTAATCTCCTAGCTCCAGCTGGACGCTTACAATCACAGTCCTTCTCCTATTTGGGAATTCAAAGTTTATCATCCTATCATTTCCAGATTCATGGATTAGACACGTACAAAAATTGGTGATAAATTTATAGAATTTCATTTTAAATGAAAAGTATTTAAGAGCGTTTCCAAAAACTTCTCAATCTTGCTCAGTTCTGATATCACTGACAAAAAGGTGATAGAAGCTAGTTATAATCAAAACTTGTTTGAAACACAAACCAGTTTCATAAATACAAGCAAAAATGCATCTCTTCTCAGGGATTCATTTAATCAATACCAGTCCTAAATCACTGGACTGTACATGGGTGAAGAACAGGTGGGGGAAACCCCCCCCTCAATTGTTTACTATGATGCCAACCTTCTCTCCCTAATGAAAAAAAATTTAAAAAAAGCATAAATGCCACAAACAGGTCCTAGGTTATGGAATGGAAGTTGCAACCACCACCTTTCTGTATTACTTGCAAATGGATTCTGTGGCCTGTAATCTAAACCTCAACTGTATCTCAATATGAAAGGGGAAGTCTCAGACTCACTTGCCTTAACACCACCAAAAGGAAGGCCCTCTCTCCAATGTCCCAGTGACAGGTCTTCCTAACTACACTGCATCCTTAAAGGGTAAAAGAGCAGCCTTCCAGTTTTCAACCTGCCTCAGTTTTGCACTATAACCCATGTCTCATGCATGGATGGCAGCACACCTCTTTAGTCCACCTTCAAAAACAAAATGTTCTTACAAATACAACTATATTTTATTAAACGACTGATCTGACCCTACACATTAACTATTTTTGGCAAACTTGTCCCAAATTAGGGTCTAGTTTCCTCAATTAGTGCCTAGTTTCTTTCAGTTGAATACATGGAAATCAGTATTAATAATAAAAAAAAAAAAAAGGATATTTTTGCTGATGAAAATAAAAAATAACTGTAATAACATGAACAATCTAAAGCAACCTGAATATAGAACAGTCTCTTTACCCACACAAAAATGGTACTGGACAGATTATAAAAAAAAAATCTCAAAGACAATATCAAGAGAATTCCCTTTTTAATTTTTATTTTCTATATAGTCCAGATACTTGAGTTCTCCCAAGCACCCAAGTTAAAAAGCATACCCTAACTGCCACCTGTAACATGCTCTTGAAGACAGCTGTGTTCTTAACTGCAATGCCTGAAGAAGGTACAAGTCAACATTTTGGCAACTACTTCACAAATTTCTAGTAGTGTAGTTTTTCTTTCATCTTAACTGGGAGGCATACTACTTTAATGTATTTTGAAAAACAAGAGATAGTACCCTGAAGACATCCAAGCAACAAATTTATGCAGAGCAGTTTTCTCCTTTTAATGGGAAGGAAATGTCCTCGTTGCCCTGAGTTCTGGAGTTTCTAAAGCACAAATATATCCAGGTGGAGAAATACAACAATTCCCCTACCCTGAAGGGAACCAAAAAAAGTCTTTAACAGAAACTTATATAATTAAACCCTCATCACCATCTCATGGGAAAGGTGACAAATCCCTTGACCCTTAAATTCCAAGTAGGAGGCACAAGTTGCTCTACTGGTCTCCAACTGGCAACAGCTTTCAGGAACATTCATATGCTGTATCAACCACAAACTGCATTTTTGTATGGCTGGAACTCAAGACCAAGACCATCTGATGCAAAGAAACGCCAGGATTCTGTAACTAGGAGGAAAAGCTTCTGGAAGACCCTCCAGAACTCAACGCATATCCAGAGATGCCATCTGATAACTCCGTACCCTGGGCAACCATGCAATGCCTAGGGCAGCACCAGCAGCCAGTGCCAAAGACAGGGGTGAGATCAGCTGCCATTGCATTTGCAGCTATCCTTGCACATCCCCACAGATGCAGTGCTGGGGCTGCTGCCCAAGTCACCCCCCCCCCCATCACCCCAGTTATGCTGCGTATAGCGCTACAGTAAATTGCTTCCTTCACTTGAACAACAGCCTGCATTCAATATATGCCCATTCCAAGCTTTTCTGCTAATTGCATCTTCCATGAATAGTATTATTAGTACACTATTATACAGGTATAGCCATTAACTCTGGCAAGATTAATGCATCTCAACATGCACCAACACAGGAACCTTCCAGCTTACATCTTTCCTAAGGAAATCCCCAGCTCCTGTACATTAGGAAGAGCTATCAATTATATTTAAGGGAACAGACCTTGAAATTTTTTTATTACATACACCACCCCTCTCCTTGGAAATTCAAATTTAATATTATGCCTGTTGTACACAGTTCATTCAGCCTCTGTATCACTACCACCAAAACAAAAGAAAACTTGCAGATAATTCAATCCTCAAATACCTCAATCTTCATTTCACTGACTTAAAAGCATCACAAGTACATGTATTCAAAACCCCCCTCCACGTAAATTTGCTATGCTTTACCCTAATACTCAAACAAAATGCAAAATATAAATCACAACAGGCTCTTTAAAGCCACAACAAGACTGAAAAGGTTAGTTTCTTGCATCTTTTCCCAAAAGGACCTATTTCCAGAACAACCATTCAAATAACTTAATAAAATACCAATGTTATACTTCAAAATACAGCAAACAGTCCAAGCATATCTGATATTAAAACCCTCAAAGTTTCTTTCTGGAAAGAAAATCTGGAATAGAAACACTAATGATACATTAGGTGATGACCTCAAATACTGCAAACAGATATCTGGAGATTCCTGTAGCCACAGTATGACAATCTTATGAAATAGTTAGTAAAATTCTGCAACATGGTATTCCAGTACTACACAAATGGAACAAAGCCAATGAAGAATGGTTGCATTTCCAACCTTCCAATGCTAAATTTTAGCTATCAGATTAAAGCCCAGATCCAACACTGCATTCATGCACCTGTAAACATGAATAATTCTACTAAAGTCAACTCCTCAACATTTGTCATTCTATACACCCTGCAGAGGTCAATACATGAACTCTGATTAAAACTTGTAAACTTCACTAAGGTGTGGTATGTCAAAACAAGCACAGAAAGGTAGAACTGAGCACATGGAGAGAGTGCAAACTAGTAAACCAAGGAGCTATTTCTTAAACGCTTAATGCAGCTCTCTCTCTACCAGTACCAAGCTTAAAGAAAAATACTTGCACCTTAATACCTGCAAACAGCTATTTATATTTATCTACGGATAAAGGGAGTATTTTCAAAATAGAACAGTTTTTAGAAATACCTGTAACTTGAGTTTATCCAGAGAGAAAATAAAACCAAGCAGAACAAAAACCTTTTAACATGTGCATAATATATGCTTAATGAATCCACCTTCACAATCTATTCACAGTGTAACTGCCTCAAGATTTTTTCTGCCTGCCTTTGGTGATTGAAAAATATTTTCAAAGTGAGATCAATAAAGGCTGCACTTTTTAAAAGAAAGCAGAAATAGGAATATAAAACACTGAGTTTTCTTCATGAATTCTAGGAACAAAGATCATTAATTACTTCTTGTCCTCAAAATTAATCCCAGGTGTCAAACTTTACATGGCCAAATATTTAAATGGATGTGGTGTATGCCTGGATATATGCCTCCATTTGGAAACAGATCCAGTAAGGTTTTTTGTACATTTGTTTTCAACATGTCAACCTGTTATATGCTACTCAAGCTCTCATATCATGACTTGTGTATTTATTTGAGCACCAGCCAGTGTATTAAGCAAAAAACCTTAACTTTTATATCTCTGGTTTGTTCTTTTATGAACTCCTCTGTTATGAGAGGGCTTAGTGTCATCTAGAAATCTAGATGCCCTCAGACTATGGACTAAACTGATCATCTATGGATCCTAAACCAAAATAAACTGCAACCCAACTCTTTAAAATGTTTGTTCTTGTTTCTGCTCATACGCTAACTCAGATTCAACTAGCCGTTCTTCATGCACGAGTTGATCCTGTTCAAGCACTGGACCATCGTGACAAAATCCTGCATGAGGCTAGAAGGCGTCAGTCATTTGAATCCTACACCGCACTTCAGCCTCTACAGATTGATAAGTTCACCAACTGACTACAAAAAAGTGCTGAAAGGCGCAGAAGAGAAAACTGATGGTTGAAGGACTTCATAGATGAATGGTCTGGAAGCAGAGGTGAGCACACAACCTCAGAATGAACTCAAAACCACTGGCTCAAAACTCAAGGAAGGCTGCAACATCCTGTTGCCAATCATGTTAAATGCTGAAGAGCACCAGGAGCAAGAGGATTGGATTTCTGCCTTTTATCCATTAAAAGCATCCATCAGTGCAACAGTAGTTTCAGCTCAACACTTTGCTCTGAATCTAGAATATATGAGATCTAGGATTTTAGCTTCAACTATATGGCCTTGTAGTTGACCTTTTTCTGTTGCCATGGAATTACTCAGGAACAGAATGTCTGATACTAGGCATTACTTTGCTAGAACTATATACATCATGGGTGGGTTTCTGTGATGCTGTGCTTTGGAAGAAAAGAATGAAAAGGTTCCTTTCCTGAATAAAAGGTGCTGAATATTATGACGTTAAAAAAAGTGATGCCACAAATTCTTTAAGCAGCCAGGAAACGGCATAGTCAAATTCACAGGTCTTGGATCAAGAACTCTTTAGGGCTTCCAAAACTTCTTGAGTGAACATACTGAACTTGAAGAGTAATGGTAGTCTACTAATTGACTTGTACAGGCAGAGCAGATCCAGGTTGTTTGGAAAGATTTCTCAAACATGCACAATCTTTTCAAAGTGGGATGGCAGGTCTTCATTTGGTCTTCTGTTCTGATGTAGGCTGTACACCCTCTAAATAAATGAAAAGCTATGCTACCCTGGAATGGCTTCTTTGAGAGGAAAACACTCCCTTGGCCTATAAACTGCATCCTGCCATCAGCCCAAGTTTCCATTTCACTCCTCTACATGGCACAGCATTTCAGGAAAAAAAATATCTGTACAGCAACCTCATCTTAGATGTCTGTTCACTGACAGGATAAGAATTTGAGGATCTGGTGAAATGCTGCCAGGGAATTTAGCAAGTTGGATCTAATGAAGCCCCCGAGTCTTTTGTGGTTGAATCAATATAATGAGTCTGGCCATGAGTTACAAGACCTTTGATTTTACGAAACTTTAATAGGTGTGATGGCCCATCCAAGACACTTGCTGGGCTAGAGGCAAAATCCTCTATGTATATTCCTTTTGGTTGAAACAGAAGTAACAGTTACATTAACTATAGCATCTATGATGTCCTGGACATGTTCTATCTACTGTGATACCTGTCATACAGGTCAAGGTAGGGAGCTGGAAAATGCTTGAATTTCTGCAGGTTATTTTTCTCCTCCATAAAAAAAAAAATAGTTACATGTCTACTATGTACTAAAAAAACAAAACACTCATATAGACCACCACCAGTCAAACTACATACGCAAATGAGCATACATCCCAACTTGCCAAATCCCACCCTGCTATACCACAGCACAAAACAATGGTAGGAATTATTTGTCGCCTTGCTTCTGGCAAATAATCAGAAATCAATTATTAAACTTAATTTTAAACTTAATTTATACCTAAACTTTAATACATTTTTTTATTCAGGTTTATTTAGAAATTCATGCCTCCCTAAACGAAGCACTAGTAATCAGGTCTCCTACGGAAAAACTCTGCAAATGCTGGGGGAATGAATAAACCACTTTCGAAAGGCGGGAATGGAAAGTGGGTCATTGGATCTGTATAAGCGTCAGGCAAGGACAGAACAAGGGCTGGTTTAATTATTTCCACTGGTTTGCATTTATACAATGCTACATGTACACTTAGAGAAACACACCTTAAGGGAAAGTTTTTGAAACAAATTACTGAAGTCTGACTATCCCTGAAATGGACCCAGCCAACAAAGAGAGCGGGCTTAAGTTATCAATTACAGTTGTTTTATTTGTTTGTATTAATAAGAAAAAAGTCCAGTTACAAATAACCAAACCAATTCAACTTTAGATTCTCCCCCCCACCAATTTCAATATCTGCTGAAAGTTTAAAACTGGTTCCATAAAGTTTGGTCTCTCTAAATGTCTTCAAAATGCTGATTAAGAAAATCACCTCTTCAGCACTAAGAGGACTGCTACACTCATTTAATGTGTGTCAGTAAACTGAAAGGTCACAGTATTGCAACAGTCCATTAGAGATAGCAGTTGGAAGCAAAAATTACTCTATTCCCTTCCTTTCCCCCTGCAAACAAAGGCCTAAGTCCCCTACACTACACTACTACGCAACTACTTCCCCATTCCATTGGAGGTCCTCGTGTTAAGCACTTGATAATATTTTGTTAGCTGAAAATCATTGTGGCAGTTTCAAATTATCAAAAAGAGCAGTCTTCCAGGAATTGCTGCATTGTTGGCTGGAAAATATCCTTTCTGCAAGCTTTTGCAGTTTTTTACGGATGAAAATACAAGATTCTACTCAAACGCTTCAGATGACCAAGTTCAGATTCAACAATGCACAACACACATTTATAAACTATTTTTCCAATTATGCTCATTTACAATCGTCTTGCATGTAAACATTGTCAATGGACTAACCAAATTAAAACCTGGCCACTGTAACTGCATCTAAACTAGGACCACTCTGCCTGTATACCTGTATTCATCCATATACCTGCATAATTAATGCATCTGTAGTGTAGATATGGCCTTAATTTTTCATATGAATTAGAGCTAATGCTACCTGCCAGAAATCCTCTTTAAGAATGACTGATTTTTTAAAAAAAAAGTCAACAGTAAAATAAATGGGCATGTGACTGGATTGATTAGTGCCATTTAAAATTAATGAACATAAACTAAGGAAAAACACTTACTACCTGTTAGAACTGTGATGCTTTAGCATGCTAAAAGGAGTTTTATTATTAACTCATGTAACAGTTATCACTCAGTCTTTGCTTGTAGCTTTCGTTTATAGAGGAATCTTTATGTTGCTTGATTATATCATCACCTTTAAAATTCAGGGTCTGTGTTAACAGCCCATAAAGAAATGTTGTCTTAGGATTAAGAAACTTCATGTTCATGGCCCTGCCACAGAAATTTTAATATTGAACCCCATTTTACTGAATTAGTTAGACATCCTATACACGGAAAACATTACACAAGTTCTAATGACTAGAAAGTTTTCCTTATATTCACAATATTACCAAGTTAAAATGCCAGAGTGGTTTTTTTTATACATATTTCACATGACTAGCAATTACCCCTCATAAAATAAATTTCATATGCTCAAACTTTAATAAATGTTTTGCAATTTGCAAAACAACTATAGATTTGGCAAGCTGTAATTTAACTGCATTATCTTCCTTTATCCTCATAATACCAACTGCTTTTAAATAGTAATTGCACATTGAACTGATTGATGTATATGGACATTGGTGTAGGTCCATGGAACTGCTCTTAGGGATTATGTTCTTTTTATTCCAGGACATCCTTGAAATGTGCAATTATGACATTTCAAGAAGTGTTTTTTGGTCCTGAAAATACATCTAATAAATGCATCATATATTTACAACGGTTTCTATTCTGTAGAACAGGGGAGCTTATTAAAAACTAATTTACATTTTATCCTATCTTTTGATAAATGCAGGTCTGATGCTAAAAGCATATAATATTAGAAATCTTAGTATCTAGCTATACATTGTTTAAATGATCTTCCAGACTCTAATAACAAATATTTCCACAATGATTTTTTTTATAAATCAGAATAGGCAAGATACTTACTTACAAATTTAATTTTTCTGAAGCAAAACTTGTAAAGCTCTTCAAATTAAAAGACGAACCAGTTAGCAAGAGCCACATCTAAGGATGGAGCTGAAACTAACACACATTCCACAATAACTTTATAAATCAGTCTCCCACATCCCAATTTCCATAACAGAAACAAATAAATTGCTTCTGGCAATTGGAAGGCTATGGCAAAAGCAGTGTTCGGGGGGAACATATTTATTTCCTAATCATTAGCTTGCTGCATGTCAACGTTTGAAATGCTTTTATCACTGCCAAACGTGAAAAAGACTTTTCCCCACCCTCCCATCAATGATTCCTTCCACAATAATAAAGACTTCTCTTTCACATTTACACAGAGAAATGAAAATGGAATCAGTTGCCTGACTGGGTCACTCCAAAAAGGGACAAACTCTCTGTATAAAAACCAGAAGTGTGGTTAAAGTCTGATAAATAAACAACATGGAAACAGTGTTTTCTTCATAAAGTATTATTGTCAGTAAATGATCTAATCTGCACTTGAATGTCATTCAGTAACCTTAATACAGTAGGAATTCTGTATTTAAATTTATGAACCCAGGAATCCAACTGCTAGATACTGCTGGACTCCAACAGTAATAATAATAATATTACTGATAAATGGCATTAATAACAGTAACAATAATAATCATAATCATAATTAAATCTATAGCAAGTGAGGAAAATTCAGTGACTTGAGTGCCTCAATATTACAGAGACTAAGTTCATCTATGCATACACTTTGATGCGCAGCAGCCTATTCTGCTGCATATTAAAGTAGCATGTAAAAAAGTACTAATATGCTAACAATGCACAGTAGAATAAGCTACTGCGCATTAAGCGTCACTAAACAAGCATGTGCTTGTGTTACTGAGCATCAGCACAGCCTAATGCAGATTAATATGAGGTTCTAAGTTAATATACATTAGTAAAAGTGCATTAATAAATGTGTAGACGTGCCCACTGAGTTCATATTTACTGCTGAACAGATATTATATGTACCCTTATCTGGTACTAGATTTCAACCATTACTAATTGAGGTCGAGGGACTCCAGAAGACACAAACAGCTACCCATATAGTGTTACACTGGAAGTCGGACAAGCCTTGTCTACATTAGATCCCTTCCCTTTAAATTCCTCCTTACTGATCTACTAGTAGTAAAACAGTGGAATTGTTAGTGAAGAAAGCCACCAGTGACCTAATGCTACCTTTACCACCACTGCATGTATTAGTTGGAAATTTTACTGGGGGAGAAGAGGGATAGGGTCAGTCAAGCCTAGCTAGAAGGAAAGAAAGAAAGCCTTTGCCTGTCCCTGCCCTCAGCAAAAAAGAGAAAAAAAGTTTCAGAAATTGTGGTGAAAGCTTATAATAATGAACTGAAAAAAAACTGAGGGAGAACATAAAGAGCATACTATAGGAAAAGTTAACAGTCATTCCTCTGGAAATTTTAATAAAAAGCTAAAGGATGTTATGGGAGAACTTAAGACTTGCAAGCTCTAAGTCCTTATGTAATGCTTTGGACTAAAACTGCTTTCACTTGTATTATTTTTGTTTAAAGCAAAAGGTACCCACAAAACAAAACATTGTCTCACCCCATTTGTATCATTTGAAGATTTACAAAGTGTGAAATAATTATAATATTATTTGCATATTAACTGAATATCTTGAAAACTGGCAGATCAGGGTCTACATTCTGAAATTTAAATTTCATGACAAATCAAAGTCTGTTTGCCAAGGCAGAATATTTTGCTTCTTTGGTGTCCCACTATACTTCAAAACCTTAAATGCTTTTCTGAAAAGGATTCAAAGCTCCAATCCTGCTCTCTTCCAAGTCCATTACATGGCCTTCGATAATAATTATTTGAAGGTTAACAAAAACTTCCAGGCTGGAGCAAAACTGAAGGAAAGCCCCTTTCAATGCAGTGTATTTCTAAACCCTCAAAAAAAGAAAAAACCCCAACCCCCCACCTAAAAGACTAAGCCTAAAAAGGTATTTTGAGCATACTAGCAATTTGTTAAACAAGATCTTACAGGAAGATCCAAGGGTCAGTCTCTTACTAGTCTTTTACATGATCAAATTTTTTAACATGACCTATAACAGCTACTACAGTTGGCATACAACTCGCCATTTATCATGAATAACTACATGCATTTTTTCAGCTTCATATTTTTCCTCAAAAGTTCAACTGTTTATATAGCTAAGTAATTTGCAAGAAAGTCAAACTAAAAAATAATTGCAGATGTTGCATAGAGCAAACTAATTCAAGTTACTGCTTACATGACCTGTTCCTAAAACAGGCAATAAAGTACAACATCCTTTTAAAAATAAATAAATAAATTACATAAATTTCGTGGTCAAATGCAAACAAGCAATTCAAATCAACAGAACCATGTTGATTTAAGCCCTAAAAGTTGCAACTATTAACGCTTTCTTGGAAAAGCAAAAGACAGCTAAATCCATCAGGATCTGGGGAATCATAAAGGAGACAAAAAACTTGCAATAAAAAAGGTGATGCCAAAAGGAGGGCAGTTCTCCCACCCCCCACAAAGAAATATTTTGAAGCCAAAAGAACACAGGCAGAACCCGAGTGGATGCACCCAAGGAAAGAGTGTGTTATACCCGGCATTACAAAAACGACTGCACAGCTTCCAAGAAAAATAAGTAAATAAAATGTCCTTTGAATGCTATAGGACGCTTTTCATCTTCAAGTGACGCCTGTTCAATCTGATGGGAGGCATAGGAGGAGTTACTCAAACAGCTGGGAAAATTCTTCTTTGCAAGCTTCTAGGTAGTAAATACATCAGGGATTTATACATGGAAGCTCACAAAGAAGAATTTCCCCAAGTATTTGAGATGGAAAAACAGTTGGAAAAAGTCTTAGCAAGCTTTCAGGTAATAAAATACCCCAGGGACATGTTTGCACCTTTTCGTTGCAAACTCTGTCTCCTTTGCGAGTCCCCAGATCCCGATTGTTTTGGCCGTCTTTTGCTTGTCCAAGAAAGCGTTAATAGTTACAACTCTCAATATAGCTCCGTTGATCCGAATTGCTCGTTTACAATTGGACCACCGAGGTCTTTACACCCGAAAGCTTGCAAAGATTTTTTTTGTCCAGCAATTGGAGCTGGTCTAATAAAAAGATACCAGATTTACTCCAAAGGACCCTGTCCTTACCTATGTCCTTAGACTGATGTGGCCTACAACCAGTCCTAGGAAGACTCGCAGACTCTCCCCCTGTGCCTGAAGAAGGGCATGGTGCCTGAATGCTTCCCGGGAAACAAATCTCCCCCCTCTCCCCCTGCTATTGAGTTCATCCAAAAATTAAAAAAAAAAAAAAGATCATGTTTACCCAAAGACCCCGGTCTGCATAGGAGCAGCTACTCCCATCCCAAAAATTGATCAGCCCCAGGAAGGGGGAAGCCTACATCTGCCCCCTCGATTCCCATCCCCCGCAGTGAACACCACCCAGCCATGCCAGAGGCCGCATGCCGCCGAGCCCCCCCCCCCGGTACCCAGACCGTTGGCAGCCGTTGTGCGGGACAAAAAGAAGGGGAGACAGGGCGTGATGTCACGGAGCACCATGACGTCAGCGGGATTATGACGCCATCCTGGAGGAGCCCGTCTCTGTCCCCAGGCCGCGCGGCCTACCCCGACCCACCCGCCTCCATTTTCTCGCCGAGCCGCCAGGCCTAAGCTGCAGCCGCCACCTCCCCCGCATCGCCTCCAAGTGCCCCCGCGGCTCTCCTCCTCCTCGCTTTCCCGCTGCCTCCCGCACTCACCCGTGCGGAGGGCGTAGGGGGAACGGGGGCGAATCCGGCCGCCGCCGCGGGTCTCAGCCGAGCCCAGCCGCCATTTCCTCCTCTGCGCAGGGCGGGGGCCGCTACCAGCGAGACTGACATGGCGGCCGTGGCAGGCTAGAGAGTCCACCACCCGCCGCGCCGCTCTTTCCGTGGCACGCTGCTCCCGGAGGACTCGCGGAGGCGGGGCGCCGGGCTGCCTCCTGCCAGCGGCCGCAGCGCTGGGCGCGGGGAGTCCGGGGCCGGCCGCCAGGGGGCGCGACAGCGCGCTCCCCCATTGGGCACCTCCACGGAGGAGGCGGGAGCAGGCCTTCCCGCCAGCTCTTTCTAGGGCGCTTCTACCCCTCAAGTACGGTAACGCATTACGGTAACAGGGCAGGGAAGCAGCAGCTGGTACCAGCCCCAAAGCATCGGGGGTGGCTCTTGACTATGCTTTTATTTCTTTTCAGAAATGCAAAACTCTACAACTCTCGGTTTAGAGATGATACTTTTTGTTAGACCAACTGAGAAACTGAACCCCACCCCAAGAAACCCTCCCCCCAAAACATATAAATATAAAATTGTATATGAATTATATTAATGTAATTTTTTTTGCAGTTTCTCAGCTGGTTATATATAAATTTAAGTTAGATTGTCTATTTAGAGCTATATAATTTAAAGGCAATCTATATAAATATAAATAAATTACCTATATAATTTCTGTTTATAGATACTTGCATATAAATTCATATTCACTTAGATAAATGATATGAATTATTTACATTTATTTATGGTTATAGAAAATTACACTTAAATTCACATTCATTTTAATATAATTATATATTTAAATTCATATTACTTTGAATAAATATAGAGAAGTGATTTATATACTTTATTTATATGGAAGTGTACTTTTATTTATTTATTTATTTTTGCAGTTGCTTAGTTGGTCTTATAAAAGGTATCATCTCTGAACCAAAGGTTCTAGAGTTTTGCATTTCTTTTAGTCTCAGATCAAACACAGCTATCAAATCCATCCCTTATTTCTTTTCACTTAGTTGCCCGAAGAAGGGTGTTTGAGCCTGAAAGCTTGCAAAGAACAATTTTTCCAATTATTTAGTTGGTCTAATAAAAGATCTCACATTGACCCAAAGACCCTGGTCTGCTTATGTCCTTAGAAATAAGGTTGTTGTAGCCGTGTTGGTCTTTTCCTGTTACCTGGTTTCCAGCCTGATGTACCTCCCCTGCACTTCCAAGGATCAAGCAATCCCCACTGCAGCTCTCCCTGGGTCCAGCTGCGGATGGCCGGGGACAACCACCTCGACCAGCACTAGTTCTTCACAGAGGCACCCCAGTTCAAGGCTAACTGGACCTAAATTAGACCTAAGGCTAACTTACCGGCTAACCGCAGACTTAAAAATAACCTAAAAATACAGCTTGAATAATAAATAAATGAACTCTGCCATTAACAGACCAGGCTTTGCTAGTGAGGAGTTGGTTCCAATTGCCAGCGTTTTTTATTCTTGGGGGCAATGTTTGCGGTATTAGCAATTCCAACCACTGATGTTTTACAGCCAGTCAGAAGCCACCAGGGTGTGAATAGCCATCAGGCACTGCAAGTCTTGGCCGCACGTCATTACACAACGGCTGATAGATCCATCAAGGTGTTATTTTTGCAAACTACTTCATGGGAGCAGGCCGTCGTGGAGCACCCCAGTGATTTCAGTGGGTTCCATGCACATGCAGAACTTAACAGAAGATTTTAAGGGCTGAAAACAGATCAGAACTATTTAGGAATATGAAACACATGCTCCACACTGACATTGTAAAAATGCATTCTTTACATAGCCCACTTTAAGCAGTGCTCAAAAGGAACCTGCTGTGGTGGTAAAAACACAGGACTGAATGTTAGAAAAGCAGGAGCTCCAACTTTTCCTGTTGGCCAATAACTTCCTTGCATGATGTTAACTATGGTAAATAGTCCTGTTTCTCCACCTGGAAAATCAGATGGTAATACTTACCTGTCTCCCAGGGTGTTGTTAGGTTTAATTCATGAATGATTTTTAAGGTCTTGAAGATCCCTTTACAAAAATACAAGACATTAGAAGCAGAGCGCAACATTTAAATTCCAAGTATAGTTAGAAACAGCTTTAGTAAACTAAGTCTTATTTGGGAGAAGAAAAAAAAAAAAAAAAAAAAACACAAAGAAGCTTTATTAAACCAAATTCAGCTACAATATAAACCCTGGAATGAAGCATAAACTATACCAATTCAGCATGTTATGGAAAACTAACTTGCATAGCAAGAAATTAAATATGGGCATCCCAAAGAAGACTACAACAAAACAATTCATGCCATGCCCAATGCCTTATGTCCTTCTAGTAATTGCATTTCAATTATATCATTCACCTACTAGTGCCCCTTCAGTGTACTGCTGTTCATTTGCCACACCCACTGAATTTAGCAGATGCTTTATTTCAAGCCAGTTATATCTGCAACCAACCTGATGCCTACAAAAAGAGTTCACTGATTATTAGGCAGCCAAGGGTACCTCTATCTAGCCTTCACCGACACAGAGAAACAAGACTTGTTCACTCACTCCTAATCACATGCTGTTGTACCAGGGCCAGGTACTCTCAGGAGCATGCCAGAGCCTGAGGTCCTGAACACATCTCTGAGCACATGCCAAAAAGCAACTACACAGTCTTCTGGCAAGTGGCTCTTGAGCATTTGGAATAAGTAAGCAAGGCTTGCTTCTTGGCAAGTTATGAAATCACTGGAGGCATGAGACACGTACTGATGGGCTGTGACAGTTTATCAGCTCCTTGTCTGGTCTTGAATGCTCTAGACAAGACAAGACAAGACAAGACATCTTCTAAAATACAAACTCTTGGAGATGGTGTGTACCCAAATGGACACGACCTAAGGAACAACTCGGAGCAAGTTAAAAAGGCGGCTGGTACTTACTGCACAGCAGGTGCTCTACAATATCTGTTGGAGTCCCTGCTCTCACTCCCTAGTGAGCAAAAGCTAAACTGGGAGTAAGAGGCAGTTTTTTGGGGCAATGTTTTATTGGACCAATAGCATGGTTGGGACAGCTTACCTCAATGAAAGGGGGCCAAGCACCCACAAATTCAGCTTTTGCTTACTGAAGGGCAAGAGCTGCATCCAAACGGTTGCAAATCCAGTGGATCCAAAATGCATCCAAATCCAATAGAGCAGGCTGACATGAAGGAAGTCCCCACCTGTTTTTTCTCTCCAAACCCTTGTGTTTCATAGAATCAATGAGTGGGAAGGGACCTAGACAGATCATCGAGTCCAACCCCCTGCCATGGGCAGGAATGAGCACTGGGGGTGGGAGGGGTCATAAGACCCCAGCCAGGTGCCTATCCAGTCTCCTCTTGAAGATTTCCAGGGAAGGTGAGAGCACCACCTCTCTGGGAAGCCTATTCCAGGCTCTGGCCACCCTTGCCATGAAGTAGTTCTTCCTAATATCCAACCTAAACCTATCCTCCCTCAGCTTGTGGCCATTGTTCCTAGCGACTCCAAGGGGGGCCTTGGTGAACAGACTTTCCCCAAGTCCCTGTTACTGGCCCCTGATAAGGTTGTACAGAGTCTAGAGCAATGAGGCTTTGACTTTTACCTACTGTTATAGCACAGTTACCAACAACAGACGTGGACGTTTCACTCTGCTTATTCCTAGGAACGGCACTCTCAGCTCTGGGCGGCAGGTGCACTGAAAGGAAGAAATGGTACAGTGATCGTGCAAGTCCATTTTTCCCCACCAAAATAGCCCCATATTTTTGGTGTTCCTAAAATTCTGGAGCCCTGAAACAGGGAGTTAGGTTCAACACCTCCCTGTTTCATGGCAGGGGAGCACTACAGCAGGCTCTGGAAAGCCATTTGGCTGTCAGGAAGTCAGGCAGAGGCTGGTGATGACAGTAATGGAGAAGGGAAGCATATCAGATGAACAAGCTCATCTCTGAGGGGTGTCTGATAGATGGTTCCTCTGTGTACTTTGCTAAATAGATCATGGGGACACTTGGATAGCATGCGTTATATTCATTCCTTACCTGTTCCGTGGGCAAAGTTCTTTTTCTCTGCAGATAATCAGTCCAACACCTCTCATGAATACTAGACTCTGCAAGTCTTTCCAGCATTGGATTATCCAAGACCTAGACTTGAATCACCACATTCTCAAGCACTAGAGTCACACATACACAAAATATTTTATGCTTATTGTAATGCTTTTCATGTAATGAAAATAGCTTTGGGGGGTTTTTTGGGGGGGGGGGGGAGTGGAAAAATCAACAAGGAATTTTAGCAAATCTCCCCACTACATGTGGTGTTTAACAAGGATTTTAATAGATTTCTTCAAGGATGTTCCGCTTCCTTTTGGCTCTATTTGACCCCATGTACCTCTTTTAATACCCAGTGCCGCTAATGCACAGGGAGGCTTAGTTAAAAAAAAAAAAGTTAGACATTTCCTTTTGCTGGACCAAATTCACAAAAAAAGCTAAAAATTTTCATATTGCACTGTATTCTGCCAGCACTTCAAAATGGACTACATTACTCAAGTCCCTTCAAGGTCCCAGCTATTTGAATTAATAAAAGACTAATGACTTGCATCCTTCAGAAACCTGAGATCTGCAAGGCAAGTAAATGGGAGACATGGATAATATCATTAGGTCCAATTTCTTGCTTTCCAGGTGGGAAGTACATGGTCAATTTGGAGTAGCATCCACAAAGCAAGCACTGGGCTCGTTTCCACGCAGTCCCATCTAACCCCGCAATTACAGGTTGGCATTTTAAGGTTTTTTCCCCAGATGTACAGCAGATTTTTGGCAGATAGGGTGGTGAAAATATCATGGGTGTGGTCACTGGGCACTCACTCATCCTAAAGTGTAACAGGTGTTTAGCATATAGGAGATGAAAGGGGAATTAGACAGGAAAAGTTTGCCATTGCCCCTCCTTGGTTTCCAGGCACCCTGACTTCACAGCTTCATTTTTTTGTAAGATTTAATCTCTCAAAAGTCTTTCACACACTTTAATCAAAAACTTAATGGCTAGCCACTCACCTCCCTTCCAAATCCTGTGCGCATTATAGCTCAGAGCTTGTAAAATCTGAGTGCTCCAGCTCCTGCAGCACTTGAGAGCCTGAATACCCCACCGAGTAGAGTTCACTAGAGAAGCCAGCAGGTGTTACACATTGGGTAGTTTAGCACCCATCAACCTGAGAGAAGATAGAAAAGAATGAAGATGTTGACTACTCAGATACCTTATTTATTATACCTGATAACTGGGAAAAAACCTGAATTGCTTTAGGCAACACCCTCAATCATACAGGATTTTCTTTACAAGTCAAGCTAGCAGTAGAGAAGAAGGGTCTAAAATTCAGACAAAAAAGCAAATACAAACTAAAACAGATGAATGAATTATTTGAATCTTTGGCGCTTATTTTAAAACCTACGCATACTAAATGCAATGTTTTCACCCGGCAAATGAAAGACTTAAAACGAACATCGGGGTCCAGTGTTAACCCCAAGTTAAAATACATTTTTTAAAAGTTCACAGTACGAGTCTTTACAAAATCATTAAGATGTTGTTTTATCAGATAACATTTCAAACTGTTTTCATTGCAATTCCCTAGTGTTTTACTCATAATAAAAGCTGAAACACAGCAATAGGCTTAAGTCTGACCAAAAACAGACACACTAAACCTTCAAATACAGTGCTATTGCCAAAAGCACTATTTTTCACTCTCAAAATAGTACTATGAAGCAGCATAAATAATAGCCGTAGCCCAACAATTCTTTACTCTCAATTTTATTCCCACTTGCAGTGCATATAAAGAAGGAAAAATGAACAATTTCTTGTTATATTTGGTAGTTTGCCTGAAATTCTGGAAAAAGCAGGTACCAAAAATTGTAAACCAACATACTGCATAAACCCGGTCAAACTTGTCATAGTTTATTCAGTTTTTAAAGCAATTTAGATGCTTTTATAACTCTTACTCCTTTTACCTGTAGTTGAGCTTCAAGCATATTACACCACCCTCCTCCTTTCCCTCTGTTTGGGGTGTGGCATTCCCTATACTAGACTCAGGAAACGCTCCTAGGGCATGGACCTCCCCACTTATATGCAAATCTCCTGGGTAGCTCCACCTTTTAGGGAGGAGCTGGTGAAGTTACATCCTTGAAGGCTGGAGTGTTTGGAAGAGTATGTGTTCAGTATTACAGACTAAAAGAAATGCATTAAAGAAAAGAGTGCTTAGGAGCCAGAAGCATACTGGTTTCCAAAAGAACAGACACAAACTCTTTAGGCAGCTATCTATTCAATACCATTAATTTTAGATTATGCCCTCAGAAAAAAATACAAGAGATATGAATGAGATCATTAGATCAGTTAGACAAATGTAGACAGCTAGTATGTGCTGTATGATGAGATTATCTATACCACGAAGCCTCTACTATCATAGTGAGTGCTGAACCCCCCTAAATAGGAGCATAAAAGGATATCAATAGCAATGTACCACGTCACCTTCCCAAACACTGCCAACTACGCTGACAAAAGCATTTTTCCATCAGCAAACCTACATTGACACCAGGTTTTTGACCCGTACAAATTTTTATACTCCCAGCCAATACAGCTAAGCCGGCTACAATACTACAGCTTTGGTTGGACACCTAAAGGCTTTGGCGTCACCCTTTTGGAGCAGCTGCAAAAACCAATGGTGCAACATGAGCAAAAGCAGACACTGACACCTGCTTTGCACAAGGGTGGGTGAAAGAGGAAAGGTGTTTTCTTGAGGAGCAGACCCCTTCTACATATTGTGCTAAAGCAGCAGCACAAAATGGATCAATGTTTGTACCAAGTATACTATGGGGTCATCATGCCTTCTTTAAAAGTTGATTTACATTGGTACAACCAATGTAATGGATGCAGTACTATTGCTATCCAGGTTCGCCCACCCTTCAGAGATTTCCATGTCCATTGCCAGGGGCATGGCTGCAGTACCTCCAATACTTAAAGCACAGTTCAAGTTTCAAATGTCAAAGTTTGGTTTAAAACATGGCCAATTTCCCCACCCCACCCAGGACTGGAGTGGAGTGAGCAGACCAGACTCCCTGCACAGCTGGATTTAAACAGAGGGGCCACATGGCCTGCAAACATGTCAAGTACAGACAAGTGTAGGGCTTCACTGAGCGCGTTTGGTTTGACTTCCAAGCAGTGTTGCCAGGTCTTAAATATAAAATGATTGTATTGGAAGCTCATAATTATCGTATTTGCTGACCAACAATCGTACACCTTAATATACGCAAATCAATATGCAAATAAGTCTTTACTTTATATTGCTCGCTGTACTCCAGTGAGTGAGAACTGGGCCATCAAAATTGAAGCATTTCTTTATTTGGAGGTGAGCCATCATAAGGAAGTGCTGACAGCAAACCCAAAAGTCAGTCAAGACTCCCCAAGGATGACTTTTCCATTTGCTGCATCAATGAGCTACCTCAAAAATTATCCAAATGCAAAACTCTAAAAACTCTTGGCTCAGAGAGGACACCTTTTATTAAACCAACTGAGAAATTGCAAAAAAAATATTTCTTTTCTATTTTACCAAAGACATTCCTCAAGAATTATTTTGTATTTTGATAAATACAAGTAGAAATAATTTGCATTTATACGTAAATACAAATAATTTGCATGTATATAAATTGATACAAATACAAATAATTTATATTTAAGTAAATACAAATAATTTGTATTGTGATATAAACGTAAATTAATTAATTAATTAATTAAAACAAATAATTCATATTTATACAAATACAAATGTATACAAATGCAAAAAATTTGTCTTGAGATAAATACGAATAGAAATAATCTGCATTTATAAAGTCTACAACTTTATCATTATTTGGACGCTTTTACTATTATCGTTCAAGAGTGGAAACGATAACCTCCCTCAACCCCCGCTGGCCACGCTGGGCCTGAGTACAGTCCGGAGCCAGGCGCCAGCGCATGCGCATTACCGGTCTCTTGTTTCTCCCCCCACTCCTCGAGTTCTCCTTTGGGCCTACTCTCGCCTCACTCTCTATGATCCCTAAGTGTCCGCTCTGCCCTTCCCCCGTGCCACCTCGATGGTACGAACCCACATCCGGTTGCGGGTTTCCCCTTCCCGGTCTGGTGGGCGGGCACCCCCGCTCTCTGATTGGCGGAGCGGGCCGTTGTCGCGAGACTTGCGGCTGGCGGCCCGGCTGAGGCGGCGGAGCGGGTGGGAGCCGTGTGCTTTAGAGCTGGCGGCGCGGCCTGCGCGGTAAGATGGCGGTAGGGGCGCCGGGGGAGGACCGCAGCCGGGAGAGGGGCCGGCGGGGAGTCCCAGAGGCCGCGCCACGTCCCTCAACCAGGCCCTGGGGCAGCGCGGGGCCTGCCCAGCCTCCCCCAGCCCAGCCGGGGCCCGGGGCGGCGCTGCCCGTCGTGGCTGGTTGGGTTGAGGTCTAAACGCAGCGGAAGCTCCTCTCACACCTGGTGCACGTGCATGGAGGAAGGCCTCCTGGGTGTGCGCCCCACAGGAGCCCGGATGCACGGGGGGCTGCAGGGTATGGGCCTTCTCTGATGGGATCCTTATCTGGCGGGTCCATCCGTTCGCACGGCAGGAGTGTTTCGGGGTGTTGGTGCTAGCCGCGTTGGTCCAGAGACCGAGGTTGCTTGGGTAAAGGCAGTCTGTTCTATTAGACCAGCGAGATCCTTGGGAAGATTGACCTGGGTGAGCTGGGAGTGGGGGTGCCCATGCCCATGCCCAAAAGCTTGCAAAGAACAACTTTCCAACTCTAGCTTTTTTTTCTTTTTTTTTTTTTAATTTACTTTTTTTATAAGACATCACAACTAAATAGTTGGAAAAAACTGTTCTGTGCAAGCTTTCAGGTGCAAACACCCTTCTTCAAGCATAGGGATACACCGACAGCCCTCCCTCTGCTTGAAGAAGTGCGTTTGTGCCTGACAGCTTACAAAGAACAATTTTTCCAGCTATTTAGTTGGTCAAATAAAAGAGATCACAACTGAATAGGTGGGAAAAAAGTGTCCTCGGCAAGTTTTTTGGGGGTGCTTGTGCCCAAAAGCTTGTAAAGAACAACTTTCCAACTATTTAGCTATTTTTCATTAGACATAGCAATTAAATAGTTGGAAAAATTGTTCTGTGCAAGCTTTTGGGTATAGACATCCTTCTTGAAGCTTATGGGGAGTTTGTTAGTGCCCCTATCCTTGAAGAAGGGTATTGGTGCCTGCAAGTTTCCAAAGTTCAGTTTTTTCCAGCTATTTAGTTGGTCTAATAAAAGAGATCACAAATAAGTAGTTGGGAAGATTGTTCTTTGCAAGCTTTCAGGAATGTTTGTACCCCGAATTTTGCAAAGAATGATTTTCCTATCTATTTAGTTGTCTAATAAAAGATATGAATTTTCATTTCTACCTAGGAGAACTTTTATAATCTTTGCAATTGCCTGTGCCTAAAAGCTTGCGAATAAATAATTTTTATGGCAAATATCTAGTTAGTCTAATAAAAGATATCGCCTCTGCCACAAGTTTTGCTTCCTAATATAAAGTAACACATATTTATCCAAATAGCCTTGTCATCATACAATTGTGGCTTCTATGTTTACTTAGAAGACCCCTTGGGAAGCAGGTAGTTTAAAAGTCAGCTTGAGTTCAGCGCTCTAGCACATTAGTGACCACGTCAAATAATCCTCTCGTGATCAAGAATAAGTGCGTTTCAGCCTCAGATCTAACTTTTTTCCTGAGCCATTGCTCTTTATTAGTAACAGGTGTTCTTGAAGGCATGTGAAAGTCTTTGCCTTGTGCGTGTTTCTACCAAAATGCTTTTCCTTTCCTTACAGTGAGAGTTCAGAATGAGCTATGCAGAAAAACCTGATGAAATCACAAAAGATGAATGGATGGAAAAACTCAATAATTTGCACATCCAGAGAGCAGATATGAACCGCCTTATCATGAACTACCTTGTTACAGGTAACGGTGAACAGTGGGTATTAAATTTAGGAGGTTGGACTCTTCTGGATCAGATCCTGTGTTTCGCATCATAAAAATGAATGACATTTTATTGAAATGTATTATTAATTGGGTGCCATTAATTGATATAGCAGACACCAGTATTTGCTGTGGCTTCTCTTAGCAACGTATCAGCTCACTAGTGTTCTTTTGAGCAAAAATAAAACGTGTTGGCTTTGGATATAATGTTGAGATCTCCAGTCTCTTTTTAATTTTAATCATTTTGTCTCTTATGGCACTTGTGCTTTGGAATATGTCATTACCCCAAGTTGTATAGAGCTTAATATCACACTGTTTTTATAAAAATGGAAAATTCTGGTGCTCCCTACCAGTATAATTTGAATTGTGCCTTTCATCACAAAGTAAAAGAGACTACTAGAAACCGTCTTTAGCTAACTTGACTGAACTTAATTGCAAGAGGACATTGATCTCTTAAACTTTTTTATCCTTATAAGCTTCTATATCAAATTTGCCATCCAGACACTGAACTTCAAGTTGAGAGGGACAAAAACCCCTTGGAATTTGGCAGTTATGACATACAGTCTCTTGGCAAACTGTACCAGGGTGGAGCCATTAACAGTCAGTCTACACCCATATTTATGTCCATGTGCAACAGGAATCTGAGTGATAGGAAAACAATTAAATATTCAGCCATGAATCACTTGTATGTGTCTGTAAGTCAGAGCTATATGGTTTTGATCAGGGACTTATTTTTCACTCCCCCACTGGTGAACAAGAAATTTGTGTAGTGTACAAACTAGAGTATATATGGTCTTTTGGTTTTTATATATGTTTACTAAGGATATTTAAATAAGTCATCACCATCTTTTGCTGAGGTCTTTTCTGGCAAGGAATAACCAAGCCTACCTATCTGACTGCCATTCTGTTTTCAGGTATGGGGTCAGCAGAAGCTTTCTGAAGACATTTTGGTTCGGTTTCGTTTAATTCTACCCTTCAACTCCTTAGAAATGACATAGAATTTAGGATGTAAAATGTGAAGTCTTTCAAAAAATACTATCTTAATTTCATTCTCCCTCTTAGATACCTAATAGTTAGTTGGGTTTTTTTTCAAATCTCAATGTTTTATTTGCAAAAATGTTCACTTCTATTGAAAAGTTTACAAATAAAATTGGGGTCCTTTGTACATGTTTGAAAAAGTTGGCTTAATAGATTTTGGAGGTGAAATGTTTTTGTTACAGAGGGCTTTAAAGAGGCAGCAGAGAAGTTCCGAATGGAGTCTGGAATTGAGCCCAGTGTTGACCTAGAGACTCTGGATGAAAGGATAAAAATTCGAGAAATGATATTGAAAGGACAGATTCAAGAAGCCATTGCATTGATAAACAGTCTTCACCCAGAACTGCTGGATACAAACAGATACCTTTACTTTCATTTACAGGTAAGACCCAGTGGTAAGCAAATGCCGAATTTGTTTTGTATCAGGAAAAACCTGGAGGCAGTGAAGAAAAGTTGTAATTGCAAGAGCTTTCTAATATGCAGTGGGTTGCAGTTTTAAAAGTCTATCTTCATACATAAACTGCAAGGGGAATTTTGTGGCATGGAGTCCAGTCATGTTCAACTTTACCATGTTTTACAAACTTTCCAATTGCCGATGGTTAATCATGTTTTCTGGCAGCACTGTACACCAAAGTTTTCTTTGAAAAGGTTTCAGAAGATACCAAAACTCTTCTGCAGAATAGGGCCAGCTTTACTATTACTTGTCGAATGAGAAATGCAATTGGAATTTCAATGCTTGCAAAATACCACTTTTAAAAGTGTTGATATATAATGTAATAGTCCCTATATATATTAAACACTTACCCAACAAGTACATGGAAAGATCTTGCTTTCTCTTTCACATACAGCAGCAGCATTTGATTGAATTGATTCGGCAACGTGAGACAGAAGCAGCCTTGGAATTTGCCCAAACTCAGTTGGCAGAACAAGGAGAGGAAAGCAGAGAATGCCTGACAGAAATGGAGCGCACCCTGGCATTGCTGGCTTTTGATAATCCTGAAGAATCACCATTTGGAGACTTACTCAACATGATGCAAAGGCAGAAGGTACAGTTGTCTCAGATGAGAAGCTCTTCTCATGTATGTTCTCTGTGAGAGCTGGGATTTGATATTTTGCACAGAACAGAATTCTAGTGGCAAAACTTATGATAGCAATATTTTTAAAATATGCATGAATTCAGATCGTGTGAAATACTCCACGTTACATTGTTGTTTTGCCCCTCTCTTAATAGCAGGGTTTTTGTTTTACCTCTTAATTTTTGTCCACTGTAAATTTCAAAGTGTTGAAAACTATGCCTTTACACAGCTCCCTTATTCAAAAGTAGTAGTGTATTTCCCTTTAACTGGCTTTCTAGTCTGCAAATGCAAACCAAAACCACTTTGCTGGTTTATAAAATCCCTTGAGCTTGTTGCTTCTGATCAGCTCCTTGACTTAATTCCTGATGCTGCTGCTAGATTTTTCAGAGTTTTTTTTTTTATCTGGGACTCTTTTTGTATGGTACTTGATTTATTGGAACTCAAAAGCCAGAGAGTGAGATCATGAGAGCAGCACTTTGTGTACTTGGGGCATTCTCTCTCAATTAATCTAGAGAATTACTACTAAATTCAGTATTTCTTTTCCAGGTATGGAGTGAAGTTAACCAAGCTGTTCTAGACTATGAAAACCGTGAATCTACGCCCAAGTTGGCCAAATTACTGAAATTACTACTGTGGGCGCAGAATGAGCTGGACCAGAAGAAAGTCAAATATCCCAAAATGACAGACCTCAGCAAGGGGACAATTGAAGAACCCAAGTAAATGTGTGCAGATGGACACCAAACAGTTTAAGTTCTGCACAGTATACTTTATATCAGTCTGTGACTGAAATATTTTTACTACAGTACAGCACTCAATTCAGATTTTTTTTTCCAATGAACATCTTATTTAAAGGGACAATCCCTTTTAAATGCTGCAAAACTGCATTGAAAGGCACTGTATCTCTTGGAAAGTCTGATTTAGGCTATGCACTATAATACATTTTTAAAAAAAACAACTAAACAGGAACAGAAACAACTTTTTTAAGAGTACAGTACTCAAGGATTCTTGTTGGCTACTGATTGATGCTTAGTTTAGTGGCCAACCAGTTATATTGGCAACAATTCAGTTGAGTTTAACTGTCTCCCATTTGAAATGTATATAGAGCAGTGAATATTTTCTACTTTAAGTTATAGGCAGACATGTATTCCCCTTAACTAACAACTGGCCAATTTTCATCTATAAACATAACGTAAGGTCAATGTCTTGCCTAGGAAATAGTGTATAAACTTGTAAATCATAATTTAAGGACTTGTTTCTGACTCTGGTGCTTTATATGGTGAGAGTTATGTTTGCAATGGATCAGTGACCCATCTTTTCACAAAAAAAGTATTGCTGGAAATAAGTTTCTTTTTAAGTTCAAGAAAGACCAGAATGGCCTCTTCAAAGCAGGCATTGCATTACATTTAGTAACTGGGGTTTTTGATCAGGGATTTATTTCCCTGTATAAATGTCCACCTTAGACATTGCTACAATGTCAGCTGGTTACTACAGCCTTTTGTAAACAAAGGATGTGATGCAATCCCCAGAGATTGAGGTCCGTTGTAGGCTTTATTGAGCGTCTGCTTTTGTACAGAATCTGTCTTTCTACTTGCAGATTGGCTGTTAAGTATAAGGGGTGTTGTTTGTAAGGCTAGTTATTCTTGCATCTTATGCCTTGGCTGAACAGAACAGTTGTTTGTAAAACCTTTTTCCATATCTGTTCCAAGAGATGTAGAATTCATCTTCCCCTGTAATATTGGTTGGTTTTTTTCCCCCACTCCAGTTAGGAAAAGTTATAACAATAATTTTTATCTTACACATGAAGCCCTGATCATTTTGGGTTTGTTTTTTTTTTATCATCTGGGTATAGAAGGTTTTGCTGTATGTATGACTTTTTACAGCACTGTGTACTGGTATATCCAGTAGTATTTAGCACTAATCTTGCCAAATCAAGAGCTAGATCCTGTAAAACAGTGTATTGAGTTGTTGCAAATGGTATTGAGTTATTGCAGAACTGCTGAACAAAGACCAGTTTGGAGGAAATAGTAGAACATCACAGTAAGCTGGCAATTATGTCATACCAGTCACACAGCGTAGATGCTCTAGTCGTGTATGGTAGCTATTACCCTGTAGAATTAAACTTAGTTTTCACTTTACTGGACTACTTAGGCATTAAACTGTATAAAGCTTTGCAGATACTTATGACTTAGGGAAACAAGCTAACAAAATCTGTTACTTATTGAATTACTGTGAACACTGTTTACTTGTGTAGCTATTTTCTGGGGAGACAGTTGTCTATAAAGCAGTTAGAGAGATACAGAACACCAAGGATAAGCTAGATGATGGGTGTAACAAAAGGAGACTATGGTTCTGTCCCATTTTTACTACTGATCGTTTTGCCACTGAGGCGTTCACCATGTACAATTATTTTATAATCCCTACAAAACAGTAGTGAGCTATCATTGGCTTCCACTTGCTGTAATAGATAGGCTTTACTTCACCCTGGTTGATTTATTCTAACAGTTTACCTAAATGTCTATGATGCAAATTTGTTTTCAGTCAGTTGCTTTTTAAAGACCATGTATATTACTTTGTTTGCAATAATCTGTATGGTTAATATAACCTTGTTTAATAACAAACTGCAAAAATGAAACTGGAACTAGATTTAATTTCTTCATGTACAACTGACAGTTTTTCTCCCGTCTGACCCTTGTGTGCTGAATCTCATCTAAAGCTTCTCCAGGATGAAATGGAAAGTGCATTTTTGTGGCATGACTAGCATTTTTCTCCATGAGAAATGCAGTACTGCAGTCCTGGCTGAGAAGTTCACCATACTTTTAAAATGCTCCATTAATTATTAGAGTATATTGGGCAGATACTGAGCATAGATTACTTGAATTTTCACTAGCTTGTGTTTTTCCATTAAAAATAAACATGTTTTTCTAGGGGGTTTAATATAAAATTTTAGTATAGGATTATTTCACTTTGTTTTTATGAACATGCCACATTGATAAGCAGCTTTAATCTGTAAAGTTTTTGGTAACTGCAAGAAAATATTTGAAAGCTATGCATTTTACAGAAAGCATAAAGGTAGTCATAATGGTACTTCTAAGGATCTTTATATTAGTGTATATAAAATAGTTTGCATATACAAATATAATATATTATCTGTTTGAAATATTCTGGAATGGTAGGGGCTGTGAAACATAACTTATGGAAATATTGTACACAGTAAACAGACCTCTGTCAATACACAAATGAATTTGTCATATGCATGAGAAATGTCTTATTTGGTGACTACTAATGAATGGGTTTTTGTTAACCCCATTATTGTTAGATAACCACTTTGACAAATACCATTAAATGCCACTTTGATCAGTTTGCTCTTAGTGTAAAATATATACAGGTATATTTTTGTTCCACTTTACATATCTTTAAGAAGTTACAAATAACTTTTGTATGAACGGCGTGGCAGTATCTATCTATGCTTTGTTCTGAACCCAGTGGCAACAAACATAGTAATGAAATGTCGGAAGCTACTCACTCACCCCTCTCCTACCCTCTTCCTTGCCAAAAACAAAGGCTTTTTTGCATTAATGCTGTGAACATAAAGTAGTTGCATCATTGTGAAATATCCTACCTTGTCCTTTGTAAAAAAGAAAGAAAGAGAAAAAAACCTTGGCAAATATATTCTGATTAGGAGATGAACTTTACACCTCTGAGAGTGATAAAACTGCCTAATTATTTCTACCTCTTGGTAGTTAACGATGTTTCTGTTTTGCCAGTCCAATTGGAAAGGTATATTTGTACTTGCTTCTGTTGTACATTAGAGCCATCCATGAAGGGCAGGGAGTGGTGGATTTCTATATATGTGAAGTACTAAGAGAAGAGCTTTTCTTCCAAATACTATTTACAGAGCTGTCTAACCTCTTGCATTACCAGGGAAGAACTGGTAGTTGTTGCCGGGAAACCAGTATGAAGGCAAACATGCGGATGGGATTTTTGTCTTGAACTCTTGGAGAAGCAGACATAACTCATTAGTAGGAAGCTATCTGAAGAGCGAACTGAGGTGGAATCTCTTCTTGAATAATGTCTCACTCTCACAATTTTAACTTCGACAGCACAAGCACATGAAGAAGTTTGCCAGAAAGTGTGGGGGGGGGGGGGCTGTATATGAAGTATTTTTTTTTTTTTTTTTTTTAGTGAAACATGAAGATAACACTGACATTTGTTCTTCAGTTGTACTGTCCCAAATACTTCTTTTTGTCTATACTTTTTTTTTTGTAAAATCGCTCTGGTTTGCATAGTTGAGTGCAAGTTAAACTATGTTTTTAAAATTGTGTTTTGCCTCAGCTTATTTCAAAATACCTTCTAGCACGAAGACATTAAGTTGGAGAGTAGTCTGTGTCACATTTTCTTGATGGTCCTGGCCTGCAAGGCAGTCTTTTTAGGAATGCCCTTACTATTTGCCAGGACCTAGTCTTAACTTGGTCCTGCTGCTCTACAACTGGCTTCCAGGCTAGAACCCCCTTGCTTGTTATGGCTGCAAAGCAACTCCGTGTGGGTTCAAGATCCTTTCTGGGAGTTCTGCATCTTAAAGAAGTGATGCAGCCAGTAAGTAGTTGCAGCAATGCATCCCGGCCATCTCAAAGCAAGCCAGTAGCTATTAGCATGTGTGGTCCTTAGTTTGGTATGAAGCAGCTAAATTTAACCACAGTAGTCATTTACATACAGAGCCAGGAGGATTTTGGGGTGTCTTCTCCCCAGTGGTAGTATCATCATGACAATACATCTGTTGTCAAAGGAAGCCACTTAAAACATGTGTTGCCCCTATCCATACATATGGATTTAGTTCGGTACTTGAGTACACATTTGTACTAACCCAATCACGTTCAGGAGCTAGTGATACAAAGCCAGTGTGTAAATTGTCATAAATGGGTCAAAAAAAATTTCCACACTTGCTACATCCAGATATTCCTAATGGGTTTTTTTAATGTGAAAGTGAAGATTTGCAAGGGTTGCTTTACCTGGAATATTACTGTTTTAGAGCAAATAAAAACTGAATATTCAGTTTTCCTTTCCTGCCCTATCTTTTTCTACCATATATAGCAGCAAAAATGGAGATTAAGTACAATAAGCTGTGTCAAATGGAGCATGTTCTTCCCTAGCCTAAGTGTTTCAGCATGGGGGATGAGTGATGGAAGGAGAGAATTTTTTAGTTGGAAATAGACAGTTTAATCAAAACTGTAGAAAGAGACAGCTTAAGGTCTGGTTCACAACTGAGCCTTGTAAGTGAATGTCTCACTTATAAATGGTGCGAAGTTGGAACTTGAGATACAAAGCCATTTTCTAAACACATACAGGCTAGCCTCCAGGCCAACTTCTCCATATTGGCCTATCCCAGTGCCATATTTCTTACCTATATTCTGGAAAAAAAACACTCCTAAAGGGAAGGTGGAATGCCCGGTTGTAATCAGTAGTTTAGTTAGGGGACTGATGCAACAAACTGTTATAACTTTCAATCACTGCAGAGTTGGACCAAACAGGAACTAATGCTATAAGGCAGGTTGTCTTATTTCAAAACGAATCTTAATAATCTCACCCTCCATTTATTTGTAATGCACTTGGGACTCTGCACAGGAGCATAAGATAACCTTGGACTTCCATGCCAGCATCTATAGGCAGTGTCTTAGTTAACTGTATTTTCCTTTAATCGTTGTACCTGGCTTCTCCTCCTAGCTAGGCCTTTCCCATTTTGCAAGTGAAAGCTGTTCATGTCAGCAATAGGTTAATATTTTCCAGTGAAAGACTGACTATGCATAAGCGTGTCTTTGAAAAATGGATGGAAAGCATACAAAAGACTTAACAATTGTTATGTGGGATTAATTACAGGCTAGAAGAAGCTGAATAAAGTAATAGCTTCCATTCTAGTGTGTTTGTAGGGTGGATGAGGTGCTTGGGTCTAGCAGAGCTAAGGGCATAAATGCCTAGATCGGTTTTGCTTTATTAGCCCTTTCAATTTCTTCCCTGTCTACCTTCATATGTGCTGTTTGTACTTTGTTTCTCCTGTAAATATTGGTCTTTGCCTTCTAAAATTTTCTTCTTACAAAATTATTATTACTTTTTGCAACCTGCCCTAGCTCTGAGTTTTTACTCTCACTTTTGAACTTTGGGTATTTGCATGTAATTTGTAATGCCTTCTGGTCTTCACTTACTCTCTTTCCTCCTCAAATTCATCTCAAACCCATGTTATGTTTTTCAAAAACCGTCAATCCAGTTTCCTAACCTTTGCCATCACTGATAAAACTCATTGATATCACTTTGTCTTGCATGACACAGCTCCCTCTTCTGGAAAAAAACCGAGTCCCTCCATCAGCATCTTTGAACGGTATCTAAATATCATTATAAGGATTCTGCCCAGTGGTTAATAGTTCATTCGTTCCCTACTGTTACCAATTCCATAACTGTCATGTAGTGCTCCCAAAACCACTGTAAAAAATAAAATTGTTACCGTATGCTCTTCATCATTACTACACCAGTTACTGTAACGCAAAGTATTATGTCAACACCCTTTCAAAAGAGTTGTCTGGTACATCCCTTGCCTCAATATTGCTACCTGAAGGAATTAAACCTGTAGAAAGACTGACACTTTTGTAGCATACTCCACTGTATGTGTTATCGCTGAGCATTAACTATAGCACCTTCCTTAGGTGCTCAAACTCTAAACCCCATCTCTGTGATATTCTTAACCCAAACAGCTACCCAGAGTTCAGGGGTTTTTACATTTTAAATGAAGGAATCAGGTACTTGAGGCAACCTAGTGTGGTTACATGGGCCATGTGTAGCTCTGGTTTGGCAGACAAAGAAATTAAGCCAGAGAGACTGCTTGCTCACAGCATCCTGCTTGTACCATGGACCCACCCCAACAACTTTTGTCTTTCCCGAGACCCAGGTGCCAGGCTTGTTCAAGTCGTCTGCAAGCTTCCCCTGCAGTTTCTTATCCACACATGTAGCCCTGCCTAAAATGCTATTCAGTAAGATCCTCCGTCTTGATAGTTCAGATTCCTAAAGGGACTGTCATATCCTTTTGCTTTGGGTGGAGATATGGCCCTGTGTTTGGCCTTCAGAGACTTGGTATTTCAAGCCCTTCCTTCCACACAGGAGTAAAATGGCAGACTGGAAGCCTAGAGCCTGTCTTAATACTCCAGTACTCCAGCCTTTCAATAAGACTGCATGCTCTGAACTGAACAAGCTAGCTCACTGAAATAAAAGTGGGTAAAAAGCCATTCATTCATGCATGTGTACATGTTCCATTCTTTTTATATATGAGCGGCCTCTAAATAAGAAAAAAAACAATCCTGACTCAATATCAAGTTTTATAATAGATAAAGGAGATACAGGAAAATGACTCTCTATGGACATTTTAATTCTAATATGACAAAAATATATATACATTGGATTATTTTTATCATATGGGGCCTCTTAAGCTGGACAGAGTCTGGGACCTCAGCATGTCATAACCCGGCACTGGGCCCCTACTAGGCATCGGTTTTGGGAGCCAAGAGTCGGGCATCCATCCGCACACAACCTCGGGTCCAGTGACTCAGTGCTGGCAACACAGATCTCTTCCATAAACATAATGACATTTGAATTAGGTTGCTAGGAGCATTATTGGGATCACTCGCCTATTTTCCTTCCAGGTATTCAAACCCATCTGCGCTGCACGGGGCCCGATCCTCTGCAGTGCCAGGCACCCAGCGCAGGCTTCGTCTTTCCACCTTGCAGGGTCCAGCTAATCTGTGCAGCTTCAGCACGACTCCCCCACCTGCAAGGACCTCTCCCTGCTGCTGGCTCTCTCTGGGCAGGCAGATTGAAGTCGCTTCCTTTCTGGCTCCTGCTTGCCTGCAGGCATCCACCCCCTTCCTTGGGTAAATGTGATCTCTTTGATTAGACCGGCTCAATAGTTGGAAAAATTGGTCTTTGTGTGGGGTGAATGCCACTAAGAAAGGGGATGGATGGCTTTGCTTCCCCTCCTGCCTTGCTTGGTTTCTGCTCCTCTCAAAGGTCCGGGTCCCAGCGCTGCATCCTTTGCAGGGAGATGCCGGGTGCCCCTTGCAAACATCCTGCCCCCAGGCTGCAGCCGCTTCCTGGAAGAGCTCCACCAGGAAGAGCTGCCGCAAACTGACACGTGGACTTTGTGTTGCACAAAATCCCCTGCGGATCGCTGCCATGGGACCTCCCTCCGCTGCCCCCCGCCTGCCCGCCTCAGCCTGACCCCCGCCTGTTGCTCCGGGGACTTCTCCAGCCTTCACGCCAGCATCCCCCCGGGCAGCATCCTTGTGCTGCAGCAGCCAGCCAGCCAGCCAGCCGAGCCTGCCACTCAAGAACCAGCTACAGATCTTTGAATGGCCTCGAGTGGCAGCAAAAATGCTCTCCAGGTGTACAGCGCTTTGCACCACTGCCACCCTCAACAGCCTGGGAAGCCTCCCTATCAGGAAGGCATGAGAAAAGATGGGACTGCGGATTGCTACTGGTCCAGGTAAGATGCGGGGCTTCGGCGGGGTTTTCTTCTTGAGACGCCGCAAAGTTTTGGCAAGCGGAGAGTCTGTCCCCCGAGCTTGAGGGATTTGGTGGGGAGCTGGACGTGCCAGCAGGAGCATGTAAAAGGGAGAGGAAGAGAAGCTTGCTATGAAGAATTGTTTGAGTTGGTCTGATAATGTCCTTAGACTGACATGGCTACAACCTACGCCCCTGAGAAGGAGGGTGGCAGACAAGGTTCTTTGGGTAAATGTGATCTCTTTGATTAGACTGACTAAAGAGTTGGAAAATTTGGTCTTTGCAAGCTTTTGGGCACAAACACCCTTCTTCAGGCATAGGGGGAGTCACTTTGGAGGGAAGGGTGTCACTTTGTACAGAGGGGCTAGGAGGGAGGGTGCTGGCTTGCTTCTCAGCAGACCTGTGTGCAGCTCTCTGCTTTGCCACAGCCTTCCTATGTGACCATGGGCAAGTCACTTATTCACTCTGTGACTCAGTTCTCCCACTATACGGTGGAGATGCTAGTGCTGCCCATCCCTGTGGGGTGTCAGAAGACTTATCCTAACCCAGCTGGTGAGCTCCTCTAGGCCTGTGGTGATGGGTCTAAGATGGACACAAGCTGCCCTCTTTATAAATCACTGCTATTTCAATCAGGCAGTATTTTAACAGTAAAGATAGTGCCAAACTACTTGACAGAGAAAGAAAATACAACTGTTACACATACAATGCAAAGAGTTGAGTCATGTTGGATCTATGTTTAGTTTGCCCTGCATGTCATTTAAGCCATTACGAGCTTTTTAATCAAATGTCTTAGTAATTATGTTTATGCTGACAATAGTAACTGATTAAGATTTAATGCAGACAGCACAATAGTTGTTCCTCCAATTAAAAAAAAAAGAAGAGTAACTTAAAAGAAAAAGGTAAGCAGCTGTTTCCTGCCCCCAGCTGTGTATCCGTGCTGAATGTCCTCTGTGGGGTGTCAACTGTAAGCGTCTACAGCTAGACCCCTCTAAGAAAATCATGTTTTAGAAAGGTATCACTGCTCAGTATTAATTAGCAGGGGCTTCTGCTGCACCGGTAGTTTTCATTCGAACCCGAGTTGATTTGGGAAGCATTACACATATCCCTGGTAGTTTTGTATTCTGCTCCACGTGTACATGATATTGAACAACTGGCTCAAATATTGTGAAACAGCCTAGTTGTAAAAGTCTTGTGCCACGTGGATGTTGTATGCTTTCTATCACAAGAGGTACCAGCTTCTTGACTGTCATCTCTAGATGTGCTCAAAGGACTCCTACTGCCACTACTACTCATTTATCGTGTCTGAGACTGTAACTAATAATCCGGGCCTGGGTAATGAAGCAAAAATGAATGTCTTTAACAACAGTAACGTGTATACATTCAGGGCGCTCTTGTGGTCTGAGCACAGTTTTAGGAGGCAAATCAATACTGTATTCTAACGTCTAATGACAAAGTAACTTTCCCTGCGGTGTGAGTCCAGTTAACTTTTTGCAGCTGTTCCAGTGACTTAGCTGATTGCTGTGAGAATTAGTTGGTTAACAGTGAAATGCTTGGGACTGATAAGAGCTATGCCTAATTGGCAGATGTCTTGGAAAACTGAAATCTCCTGATGGTGGGAATTTGTATTCTTATTTCAAAAAGATGTGTGATACTTAGTAAACAATGAATGCACAAGCGTGGGTGCATCCAGGGGAAGAGAGGTGGCTCTTCTCCTGCGCTGTGAAGAGTAGCTGAATCTAAAACCTTCCCTACCGCACGCAGTACAACGGCGCCGTTCGCTCACTATACAGTCCTTGAGCCCAGAGATGTTGGGAAATCTGCGGGTGTCAGGCAGCTAAATACATTTGAAAATCAGGTTTGATGAGTCTAGGTTTTTGGTTGGTTAGTTTGAGTCTAGTTATTTAATGAGTTTTTGATCAGCCCCCTGAGAGACCGACTAAGAGAACAGAAATAATCAGTCGGCAGGAGAACTTAGTTGATTGTTTTCAATCAAAATCAGGGGGGGAAAAAAAACTATCGATGAAAAGTTCCAACAGCTTTTACTGAATGCTCTTCTTCCCCAAGAAGATTTGGCCCAGTTGTGCCAGGCACTGCGGCTAAGTACAGTAAAAAAGACCAAGGTTCAATCTCCACAGGTTAGTCTAAGCCAGGGCGGGCAATTATTTCAGGCGGAGGGCCACTTACTGAGTTTTGGCAAGGCATCAATGGCCACGTGACAGGCAGACAGGGGCAGATAAATATTAACCTTATTAAAAATTTTTAGGGGCCCTGTGGGCTGGATAGAATGGCCTGGCAGGCCACATCTGGCCTGCGGGCCGCATTTTGCCCACCCCTGGTGTAAGCAGTGTAGATTGACCCCATAAGCAAGTGAACAGACATTCACTTTTGATTCGGGAAATGCAGCCACATGCCTGCAGAGGCCCAGGCCAGAAGTCGGGGGGCGCTAGAGCAGGCACCTTGGGCCCAGGCTAGCCCATCCACCCTGGGGGGAACGGGAGTTGCAGGGAAGGTGCCAAGCATCCTGGGATGCTGGGTCACTGTGAGTTAACTTGAATTTGGAGGAGATCTTGGACAGAAGTTCAATAAACCAATTTAACTTAAATCAGTGAAGTCTGACATTACATCCATCCAGGTTTATCTTAAACCAGTTTGGGCCATTTTTTGAAATTGGTTTACGTGCACTGAACTTAGTTGTATTACAGATTTGTACCGGTTTCCAGTCACTTATACCGGGTTTTGTGTAATGTCTGTCCCTACGTGTACACGCACCGATATGTCACCTGCCTTGGAGAGCTCACCTTCGAAGCAAGCAAGACAAGAGCGGGACTGGAAACAAATGGGCAGCGAAGGGAAGTCTCTTGGCCGTCCGCGCCAGGTCCCTGGAGCGGGGACCAGTGGTGCTCTGCACAGATGGGTGCTGTCAAATGTGCTGTACAGAGGTTTTAAAATAAGAGATATAAACAAGCCAACACCACGCTGCGGATTGAACTCCTCGCCCAAGTGAATGAGTTTCCGTCACAGAGATAAGGATTATGAATTGAGGAAAGTGACACAGATTTTCTTTTCAGACCGAAACAAAAGACATGCCAGGCATCTACCCAAAACCTTCCTGCAGCTCAAGTGCAGGGACAGAGATAACCACTTATCTTTGCAGCTTTGGGTTTTTTTCCCTGTCTTTGTCCTCCTCTTCGTGCTGCTGCTTTTGTTTGCCATTTCTTCAGTGTATTTGTTACCTCCCTTCCACAGTTCTCCTTGTGCATTTTGTCCTACTTCTCCAGCTGCCCTTCCCAAACTTTCAGGTAACTTTCCAGTGCTTCCCTTGCCCCGGCCCTTCCTTCTCTTCCCAGCAACAACACTGACAAATGCTGCTTGGTTCTTAGCTCCGGAAAAAAAAGGCTCCACAGTCCCATGTTGCAATGGCCCACATGGACTAGTACCTTGGTGATGAATCTCTTGAGTGCAAGTCCAATGTGTGTGGCTTCACCAAGCAACCTTCCCAAGGTTGCCAAGACTTGGGTTTATGCTTCCTGCTACTGTAACCCCTTGTTAGGAAAACAAGCAGCAATTGTCTAAGGTGGCTGGCCATGGAGATGAAGGAGCCTGTTCTTAGCCTTGATGTCTAAATACCGCTTTGTCCTCCTAAAATGATATGCACGTACACAACCCTGGCTCCAGCAGTAATTGCGGTCTCGTGATAGCTTGACCTCCCTCTAGTCCATTTGAAAAGTGGCCTGAAATGGCTGTAAACAGGCAGATCGCAAAGGGAGGGAAAGGAATACAGCCAAGCGAAGAGAAATAAAGTTGAGCAAATATTTGCTCTGTGTCAGCTGTTGGAGAAATTCCTCCGGCACGAAAACATGTTGAAAATAGAAGGGGCACTCTGTTGCTGGCTTTCTCTGGACTCGAACGAAACACAGGTAATTTTTGCCCTGGGAGGCTCTGAGTCATCCTAAGGAATCGATAAGCACCTCCATCGGCTGATACAAAACAGACATTGAGAGCCGGGTTTGCTTTCACCTAAAGTATTCGGCTTGTTGGGAAAGGACTGGACACTTCCAAGCTGCGCTGCTACCAGCCTGAGAGCTGGGACTGCTTTATAGGAGACACCGAGCGCAAGTCTGTGTTACAGGGAGATGGGGATGGGGATGGGGATGGGGATCTGGCTGCTGGAGTCGGCAAACCAAATCAGCATCGGGGCGGGTAACAGCTGCTCCAACATCGGTGCGTCTGGATGTCGGCTAGAGCTTGAGCAACTAGATATCGCTTTCCACCGAATGAATTTCCTTGCCGTATACACGTGCCCCTGATAATGCCCCGAAGTGAGTGCTGAAGCTGTGGCATTTTATTCCACATTTGGGATCGCCCTGCAATTTTGAGGAGCTAAGCTTTCACCCACGCAAGGCTTGCTTGACTTGCATCTAGTTCCTTTCCAGAGCAGATACATTTCCCCTCATTTTCTGCTGAAGTTGGAGATTGAAGACACTTCAGGATCTGGCCCGGCTGCCTGCCCATCGCTCCCAGCACCTCCCCGACTCCTACAGAGAGCAAGGGATCGAAGAGTCAACAGAGCATGGGGCAGGGAGTCAAAAACTGAGGATTCGTTCCCACTTGGCCACATAGTGACTTTGGCAAGTCACTTTTAGATCTGTTTTTTTGGGACTTCTCTATAACACGTACATTATGTTGGCTTATCAAACGAGGGAGACTTACTAATACCTGTCAAGCACCTTTGGCTTATCAGATGAACAACGTGATGGCCATACACAGATTTTTTCAAATGAATGATGACATAAGGTTTTTGTGTGTCCCCATAAAGCCAGCAGAGATTTCGTATAACAAGCTGGCCTGTCGCTGTTCTGAACTGGGCAGAGCATTGACTCATCTGCCGCTACTATGATAACTATAATTAGGAGAACATGCATTGGCAATGCTCTTTCCTCTGTTGTAAGCACATCCCTGTCCTTGCGGGGCGCTTCAGATGGGTGTGGGCAGTGAGTGATAGATTATAGTTGGCACTCCGTATTTTATGGTGGTGGATTTTCTGGCTGGAGAGGTTACTTAACAAGCAAGTACTATTCTGGAGTCATCTTTGTATTCCTCCCCTGGATTTGTGCCTCTGTCTATGGCTATATACTTAAAAAAAAATCAAAATAAATAGGGGTAAACAGAATACCCATAAAAAATATCCTGGTTTTGTGAGCTAATCTGCCATTTCTTTATTCTAAAAGAGTTTAAAACAAACTCAGCAGAAACTTCATTGAACTTGGTCTAAAATCCGGACGGAAAGGGAAGTATGGAAAAAAGAGACCTGTATTATTCAGTATTTCTATTACAGTACAGCTTGCAGGCAGCCAGCAGGTATCGGGGCTCCACTGGGCCAGGCCATCCACAGGCACCCAGGAAGAGAGAGCTCTTGTCCCTAAAAACGTATCATTGAAATGGAAAAGAAAGAAAAGTTCATTTACATCCATCAGAAACACAGGTTTTTAGTGGCTTGCCCAAAGACACACCAGGAGTTTTTTACAGAGCTGGGGATTAAACCAGTATCTCCCAGACCACAGCATCATCCTTCTTCACTCTTCTGTTTTCCTGTCTTCTTCCATCTGCACCTGCAATGCTGTAGGACTGTCCGGCAGGTTACCTGTGCAGTGTTACATGCATGAGTCAAGGGTAAGACAGGCAGACAGAGGAAGCTGAGTCACTGGTAATAAGAGGGCGGCCGTCCATGTACTTCGTTGTTGCTATTTAATTGCAGAACCAGCCTGAAGAGGGAAGGTTGTAAGCCAGCTCCTTGGCCTGCTGAGGATCACATACCTATTCCCTGCCTACATCTGGGTCTGATTCGCCAATGACTTGTACAGCCATTTGCATCAGTGTTAAGTAGGGGTAAGGTGCTCTAGGAAGCTTTGCACGCGTGCTGTAAGCCCTTACTTCTCTCTGAGCCTGACCCAAAGCCAGGGAAGCCTCAGGAGGCCTGTCCATTGGCTTCTCTGAATTGTGAACTGGCTACTAACACCTAACCCCACGTGCATCTTCCACCTGTGCTCTCAGTAAAGCGCAAGGACCTCGTGCTTCCACAATGCAAAGACTTAAGAGAGTTCAGCAGCACATAGCAATATTATAAAGAATAACTTAGCACTCTGGGAATGATTCTCCTGTGCCTTACACCTCGCACAGCTTCACAGAATTGAAGATCAGAAGAAACTACGAGATCGTCTGATCTACCCTCCTGTAAAGCACAGACCACTATGCTGTATGCGGTTACATCCATACTGAGCCCAATAACTTGGGTTCGACTATAGCCAGTCCTCAGGAGACTTAACTGTTGTATGTCCAGAGGCCAGCAATGGCAGGAAAATGGTTAGGAGAGGTACATAAGAGTCACTTGCTTCTATGCAAACAGGGGGAAATCCCTGCTGAATACGACTGGTGGCATTTTGCTGCCTTGTGATGATGATACAAGATGGAGTCAGGTTCATTTTCTCTTAAGGAAGAACCAAACTAGGATCTTTTCATCATGTGGTCCATAAAGTCGCTTGTTTTTAAAATCACTATGTTTTGTAGCCTCAATATCCTGCCTCTGATGGTCAGACCCAATGGTTCAAACCTGCATTTGGACTAGTTTCCCTAATAGCTTTTGTAGCGCTAAAGCAGATCTAGGTCAGAGTAGCTTCTCTCAGAGATTTCTGATGTAGCACCAGGTGGTTTTATTTGCAGGTTAATAAAAGATTGTCATTGGCTTGGCGAGAAAATGCAACTTTCACTGCTGCCTTGTCTCCTTCTAACATCAGCTTTGAAAAGTGCTTAAAAAGCCTTTGTCACTGTTGCGGTTAGTTAAGAGAGTAAGGCAGGCTGCAAGTTGGTTAATAGGCAAGGCCATGCAACTTTGCAGTTAGTTTGTGTGTGTGTGTGCACGTGTGCATATGTGTGCATGTGTGTGTGTAGGGAGAAAGCTTCCAAAGCACAGGGTGAAAGGCTGCCAATAACTCCTGCTAAAACTTGGCATGGAGCTCCTCACCCGCCCTTTCAGGAAACAAATCATCAATTATATTTCCAGAGGGTACAAGAGTCTGGCATGTTTTACTGTTCTTTTTTTTTTCTGTCTTTCTATAACAGGGCTCTTTAGCAAATTTGTAAATGGGTTGGTTCTGTTTTGGGATAACTAGACTCTCGTATCTATTGAGATTTGTTCTCATATCTATTGGAAGAAAAATAAAACATTCTTTTTTAATAAGAAAGCTAGACAAAGTCATTTTGAATGGAGAAAGCTGACATGTTTATGAGGTTGGAAAGCATGATGGCTTAATGCCCAGGTATGATATATTTGTAATACTTGTTACACATCTGTACAGTGTCCAGTCCCTGGGGTGGGGCCCCCAGCTCTGGGCACTATCCTAAGAATAAATAATGATTAATTCTCCATCCTGTAAGGCATTCACTTCCTCTTCAGTTTACAGCACAGAGAGTGACCCAGGCTGAAGTCAGTGGGCTACCCCAAAGCACAGGGATCCAACCCACATGTTGCACATTTCACAACTGGGCCCTACATTTGTAGGGAGAGCTTTGTCTTTGCTGCAGAATTATTCTTCAAAAGCAAAGATGTCATTTCCAATCTACTCCTAAAACCAGACCAAAGCCTGCACAGAGCCCAGTTCACCTCATCAATGGGGCTGGTATTCTTAATATAAAAACTAATAATAACATGTTAACCAAGTCCTACCCCGTGTGTCCTGGCCTGTTTCTTCCTCCTTCTGGACTGATCAGCCCACACCCCTGCATCTCTCTCACTAGGCAGTTCTTTCCACCTCCCTTCTAGTTGGGTGGTGTAATAAGGTACCCACATATGCAAGTAAGCCTGAATTACTGCTCCCTTTCTCAGCTAGATCAGCACATTGCCAGGACAGGGTACCTCAGGCCTGCTGCCTTGGAATGCAAACTTTTCATTTATGTTTTAAATTTTAAGAAGAACAGTTTCTAATAGTATTGACTGTGGAAGCAACCAATGAACTGATGCATGCTCAGATTCACAGACCACAACCTGGGCTAATTCATCTCTTTCAAATGCTGTGATCCTTGCTATGGAAACACTTAAACAAGGGATTCCTCCCACTATTGGATTTAGGTTAAGGCAGGTGCTTTGAGCATCAGTGGCAGAGTGTGAAGCTGCCATTGCTGTGACCTTTAGCTCTTTGAAAATAGACCTGTCTGACTTGCAAAGGCATGCAACAAAACCTGCCTGACCCGTGTATCTGCACTGTGAAACAGGAATTGTCATCCGGTCAGCTTTAAGGTTCATTTATTTCCATGTCTCTCTCTTGATCCTTGCAGGCCTGAATCTCGAACCTGGACTGTGATGTTACTGCTGGGGACTTGCCTCCTGTACTGTGCCAGGGTGACCATGCCCATCTGTGCCGTGGCCATGAGCAGTCACTTTGAGTGGGACAAGAAGCAGTCTGGCATCGTCCTGAGTAGCTTCTTCTGGGGCTACTGCTTGACTCAGATTGTAGGAGGGCACCTGAGTGATCGGTACTGGAAATTTCTCATCTATTATCCCTTGCTCAGGGCTTTCAATAAAAACTCTTGGCAAGTGCTTATTGTGTCTTCCCCCTCTTCCCTTCTGTCTAACCCCTTGCCTTGTGTCTTACCCTTCCCTATCTTAATATTATCACTAGCCCCTTGGAGGGGAAGAGGGCTGAAAAATGAACTCCAAAGTGCACTGATCACATCTAGTCCTGCAAATTACAGCCCCTGGCAGCGGACTCAAGCACAAGACAGCTGCCTGCAGGACCAGAAGCAGTGTAACCACATCTGTATGTGCTTTTAGCAGGCAAATTGGTGGGGTGGGTTGTGAGCTAACTGGGCCTGTCACTCAGTGCTGCTGCTTACCTTGTTATTGTGCCCTGTGGACATAGCTATGCTGCTTCTGGTCCCAGAGGCGGCCTGCATGGAGCGGCAGGAAAGCTTTTTTGGATGGATCCAAACTCTAGTAACTCAGCTGGTGTCCTTCCACTGATTTCAACAGATTCTGGCTGGCTCACGGGTGGTTTGGATCATGGCTTGGATGCAGCAAACCCTGTTGCACGGTCCACATCTGCTGCCCGCAGGTGGTTAAGCATCTCTCCAAAAGTTAAGCACTGGGCTTGTGTAGATAGCAACTTTCAGATGGTTCATAGCCAACCAGAGAAGGCAGTGTTCCCTGCCATGCAAGGAAATCCGGTCTGTCTCTCCTCTACAGATCTGCTGTCTTCCTCCTCGTTGCAGCCCCTCTGACCCTTTCCACCTTTCCACACCCCTTGATTTCTGCACAGCTCCTCACACATCTGTGCTTGTTCACAGCCCCCAGTCATGTCTGGGTGAAGGACGTGATGCATTGTTTGTGCAGGTTAATGACATTAAAAAGAAAAGCCTCAAACCCAGTCAACTGTACGGTGGGGATCCTAGTAATTACCTGCTTGAGTTCCTTTCCTGAACTGCAGTATCGTCGAAGAAGAAGGCTTTCCTGTAAATTCGCGTGCAAGAAACACATGCCTGGAGAAAGCCATTATCTGTGCAGTGCCCTGTGCTGTTTCATTATGTTCTTTAATAGAGTCTGCAGCCACGGTGTCTGCAAGAAACTAATGTTAACAGACAAGCAGCGCTGATGCTAAGGCAGATGAAACAGTGAATGCCGTCATCCTCTAAGAAAACAGAGCAAGCCAACAACATGAATATCCACTGCACCGGAGTTTCTTAGCCATGCAGTCGTGACTGCCTCCTCCTTATATTGCTAAATGGATCCTGGCTGGGGGTGGGAATCTCTGCCCTGCTTGCGAGCTGCTGTCTCCTGCTTTAAACTCCACCTTCCCTCCCGGCTGAAGCCATCCTTGTTTCTATCTGCTGTTGGCCCCTGGGTCCTTTTTGTGCTTCTCATGTGGCCAGGGTCTAGGTTGTAGCCGTGTTGGTTGAAGGACATGGGCAGACAAGGTTCTTTGGGGAAAGCTGATATCTTTTATTTAGACCAACTCATATAGTTGGGAAAATTCTTCTTTGCTATTCCTTCCTTCCAGGAGGAGCATGCACTGACTGCAGATGCTTCCTCAGCCGGACGAATGGTACTGATACCCAAACGCTTGCAAAGAATTTTTCCAGCTACTTGAGTTGGTCTAATAAAAGATATCCGATCTACCCAAAGAACCTTGTCTGCCTACTGTGGCCTACATTTATTGTGGCCTGCATTTAGCACCCATGCTGGTGCCCGAGCATCTCTGAGGAAGTGGTTACCCTGGCTCTTGGCTAGTTAGACACTGTAAGTGAAGAATCATTTGTCCCGAACAGTGCAAGCTGGAATGCCATCTTTCATCCCTACCGTGTGCAACTGCTGCTGGAAGGCAAACGGGGATTTCTCCCATTCCCCTGCTCCCACCGTATGTAGTAGGACTTCCCAGCCCTGCGCTGGGTGTAATGCCATGTTGCCCTGCTGCATGCTGCCCTAGCCCTATTCTGTGCCCATGTTCCCTCCTCATGTAATGCTTGCCTGTCTTTCAGGATAGGAGGAGAAAAAGTCCTCCTCCTCTCTGCCTCCGCCTGGGGTTTCATCACTGCTATCACCCCGCTGCTCACTTACGTCAGTTCTGCCCACCTGATTTTTATGACTGCCTCCAGATTCCTCATGGGACTCCTGCAAGGTGAGGACGTACGCTATGCGGATGGGTGCGTCCCAGCCGTCCAGGAAAAGGCTTACGGTGCAGCTCAGTCTGCGGGACTGCAAATAACAGTGAAGTGGATGCATGACAGGGCTGGTTAGAGTGACCTTCTGGATCTGCGCTGCCTCCAGCATCTGGGCTTGCTAAAAAAAGCAGATTGGTTATCAGATTGACCCCAGGGAAACATTTCCCCATGACTAAGTGTCACTGTGAGAAGCCTTCATGTAGCAGTTGCTGCAGCGTAAACACTTCATTCTGCTTTTTTCTCTCTCAAAATTTCCTCAGGCACCTGCATTTTGGGTGTTTTTAAGCAGCTTTGATCTTGGGGTCATTTTTCTTCTCCTTACTGAAGGAGATCTTGGAACTACATAAGCCTATTCATTGCCAATAGGTTAATTTTGCTGCTTCTTTGCATATAACCTTTTGAGCTTTTGCCTCCTCAATGATGGGTGCCTGATACTTCATTAGACATAATGGCTTATAACAAAAATCACACTGTAAAATGTGGCTCTGCAGCAAGGGCCATTTCTCCTTACTTATTTTTAACCCCTTTTTTTCCACGTCCATTTTTATTATTTTGCAGTCAAATGTTTACCAAGGATTAGATTCATCCTGAATAGCATCCCTCCAGTTGGAATTACCCAGTGGTTTAGCTACCAATACATAAGACAAAATTGGCAACTATTTTGGAAGGGTTTAAAAGTTTTCCGAGTATTTTTGTCCCTTAAAAAAATGATCAGTTTTGTGGTGCTGAGCAGGGGTGGAAGTCCAGCTATGTGGTTATATCCTGAGATTCAAGTCCCAGCTCTGCCATAGACACTCTGCGTTACTTTTGGCAAGTCGCTTCATTACTCTTTCCCTCGGTTCCTCAGCTGTAAAAGCGCTGCACGTCCCCACTTCAAAGTTGGCAGGGCAGATGCAGTCATCTGTATACCGGGCTCAAAAAATGACACCAGTGGAGGTCACCGAATAGGTGGATACAGAGAAAGTCCAAGCTAACTTGTCTGTGGAGCAATGGGATGCCATCAGACACCCTCTTGGCTCAGTGACTTCATTCTGCAGCATTATTTTGGATAAGCTGCAAACTTTATTGATTTGCCTGGAGCTATGGTTGGGTTCCCGTTGATTTGATATGAACTTTCCTATGCATGTCTCACTGACGGTTCACTGACACTTTCCTCTCCATTGACGCTAGGGGTTTACTTCCCTGCCCTAGCCAGCCTGTTCTCTCAGAAGGTCCGAGAGAGCGAGCGAGCTTTCACGTGCAGCACGGTGGGGACTGGCTCCCAGTTTGGGTAAGTTCCCATGCTCCCCTGGCTTTGAGCAGTGAGTGACAAAGTCTAGGGACAGCAGTGCCATTAATTATTGGGAGCAATAAGTCCAGCCCAAAGTGCAAAGGGAAGCAGTGTGGCCCAGTAGGAAAAGCAAGGGACCGGACAGTCTAACATCCTGTGTTCTGCGCACAGCTTTTCCACTGCCGTGTCCTGTGACCCAAATACGTTGTTAAACTTTTCTGCACCTTATTTCCTTTCTCCATGAAGCGAGGGCAGCAATACTGTCTCACCTTTGCAAAGCATCCTACAACAGATGATCTGGCTTTGACCTGTGCTGAAATGGGAAGTGTTTGCATTTCAGTGCAAGTGGTTAGCATGCATGTAAGAGGTGTGTGAGATGCTTTGTAGCGTCTCATTGGCAGTTGTTCCAGGGAAGCAAAGAGACGGATGTGCAACTCATGCAGGTTAACTCTGTTCCATCACTTGAATGAAGCAATGCTGATTTATACCACGTCAAGATCTCTGGCCCTGAGTATTCAATTAGGAACTTTGGCAGTAGTAAGTGGATAGTCTGTTGGCTGGCAGAGTGGCTTTAATAACAGGGCAGCCTCTCCATTCAGACTTGTGGCAGGAAGGATGAGCCAGTGCAACAGTATGATAAGATGAATCGCTCCCAAAGGCTTTATGAATAGCATCCAGTGACCCTCAGCATGCTCTTACTGTTGATTCATGGGCTTGGAGTTTGCCCAAAGAGCCCTATCAGGCTCATGATGTGGTTGTCCTTTTTCTTCCAGGACGCTGGTGATCGGTGGGGCAGGGTCCCTCCTTCTGGACTGGTATGGCTGGGAGAGCGTCTTCTATTTCTCCGGGTTCCTCACTTTGCTCTGGGTTTACTGCATGTGCAAATACCTCCTCAATGAAAAAGGTAATCCCCTTGCCATGCTTGCTCACGTTGGCAAATGTCAATCACCAGGCTGCACATGATGAATTCTGTCTGTGCATAGGGAAGATATTTCAGACCTATTAAAGCATCCAAAGCCAGCTAATATGTTTTCACATATTCCGCCGATCGTTTCCCTACTACACAATCATATTTTAAGCAGTTATAAAATGAAGTGTTTAAAGGTCAGGGGGCCATTGAGCTAATGTGGTGAAGGGACATGTAGCCAGTGGTGCACAGAGATCACATCATACTTGGCTGCCTTTGATTCTTCAGCCCGAATGACGTGGTCCCCCTTTATGGCACGCCCTGGGCAGCCTTTGACGGGAATCTGGAGCAGGGTTTGAATTCAGGCCTCCAGAGTTGTAGCAATCCTTCTGCCATTGCACGCCATGGGTTTCAAGTCTAGAATAAAGTAGATACAGTGCATTTGTGTAGATAATTAATCAGTGTATCTTTGAATTTCTCTCCTGCAGGACTCATCATCTCTTTTGAGTCTTTAGCGAAGGGCCTCTCATTATCCAAACGCACCAAAGTCCCATGGAAGAGGCTCTTCAAAAAGGCCCCTATATGGTACGTACACGTCCCCGAGGCAGGGGGTGCATTCGCTGCGTCCCTCTCTCAGCTCGATGCACAGACTGGTTTTGCTGCCAAGTTGCCCTCATTCATTTCACATGAGCAAATCTCTCTGAGGTGAGGCGCGCACTGAGCGTGTGGTCATTACTCTGACGGTAACTCCAGAGTAGCTCACCCCTGAAGCTGCTTTGCTTTTGCCACACACCCTGACCACAAAGCAGTGCAGGTGATGCAAATGCACATGACGCACTAATAGAGTCAAGTCTCTCTGTGCACTTGGGTGTTACCTGAGGCGGCCTCCCCATAGCTCCGGTCCTTTGTGCGTCGTCACAGCCGGCATGCAGGCAACAGCCGCTGCTGGTAAGAAGTCAAGGGCTGTTCGAAGGGCATGGGTGCTGCAGTCTTTGTTTGTGGTGCAGAGAGAAACCACCCAAAAATGCCCTTTTTCACTGTCTCCTCTTTTTTTTTTCCAAATAAGCAAACTCTGGAAACATTCAGCGCTTGTAGATTAGGGCTCTGAGTTTTATACTGAGGATCATCCAGCCTGGAAGCAAAGGGGCGTGTTTTGTGTTACTTGTGGCTATTTAATGAAGGCCTAGTACACGAGTTGGGGAGACTTATCATATAGGGGGCTCCAATGATACCTAGGAGATAGGAGGAGGGCCCTTCTGGCCTTACTCCTCCTATGAAACTGAGGACACATGGAGTATACTCCAGGGCTTTGGGAGGGGAACAGAGGACTCACAAACGAGAGTGAAGCTCTTCATAACACGAAGACAGTAATTCTCCCTTGCCGGGTCTCAGGGTGGTATCCTGCCAGATGCGGCTCTTTTCTAAACCTTGTGTGCCAGCGGTTATGTACAGACACCGCTCTGCTAGCTACATGGAGGTAGTACTCGTTGTCTCTGGAAACATCTCCAGAAGCCATTGATAGGTTAATTCATAAGCCAGAGATTGCCTTGAAATACCGGGTCGTTGGGATTCCCCTTTCCCTTCTGTGTGATCTACCATCTCTAGCGCTGCTTTCTTCCATTATACGTATTTGCAGGGCTGTCATCGTAGCTCAGCTTTCTACCGGCAGCACGTTTTTCACCCTTCTCTCCTGGTTGCCAACCTTCTTTAAGGAAACTTTTCCTGAGTCCAAGGTAAGCAGAAGAGGGTCCACGAGTGCAATACAAAGAGAGGTCTGCAGGCTTCTCCACACAACCACATTGCTCCTGTAAGGACTAGGAGTCTCTTCACTGATTTCCATGGGCTTTCGAAGAGCCCGCACAAAAATGATCCTCCTGTTCTCCAAACCACTAGCACCTGGAGGTTGATAGGGGCATTTTTCCCATCTCGGTTTTCATTTTGATTGGCCCAGTCCTTCTGTTTTGTTCTTTAGAGTTTGCCCAAATTTTATGTGGGCTCCACCTTGCCCCAGGGATCCCTGTAACAAGGAGACGGGTGTCGGGGAGTAACACTCAGGTTTACTACAAATGGAAACCATGGAACCAACCTCCCAAAAAATGGCATCTTTTTCCTTGCCCCTGGCTTTCTTTGTGGTCCAGAAGGTCTGCTTGGAGCTGGGGTAGGAGAGCGCCCGCAGGTGTAGATGAGGGAGAAGGATGGCGGCAAAAGGTATTTGGGGGCGAGGGCAGGGATCAGGCTGAGAGGAAGGGAAAGTGGGTGAGGTTATTTGGAGGGAGGTGGAGTGCTCTCCCCCGCATTTCCCCTGCATGTATCTCTGGATAAATGGTGGCTGCTACATGCCTATACAGCTGATTTTTGCAAGTGAGGGCACTGGCAAGTCTGGAGCATCAGTTTGATACGTGTCGGGGTGCATGGAAGTTTGCACCTCCCGCACATCCCTGCTCCTCTAGGTCCTGACACATGGGCCCTCAGACCTACTGGATCCCATCGCAGGATCCCATTCATAGCGCTTAGCTATGCAAATACACGGATAGCCCAAAGAAGTGATGCTCCTTGGGCTTTCCATCCGCTTTGGCATCAGCTTGCTGCTCTTACCTCCCCTAGGGACGCTTTTCTCACAGGGTTGCCCGTGGTCTCTAGGTTACCATGTCCCTGGGAAAAGGATGGCTTTCAAACCGCACAGAGCTCACAGGAGCAAGCAGTTTCAAACAGCTCCAGGCTCCCGTGCTCATGGGGGGCTTTGTAATTGTTGCCAAGCTCGGAGGCGCCCTGGTAGTAATGATCATTAATAATTAATACGCTCTCTTTTTATCTACAAAGTGCTGAAGCCCAAGGGCTTCTCCGGGCTCAGCGCAAACACTCCCACTGTACTGAAACTGGGGTCTGAGTCTCTTGGGTGAAGAGGTCGTATTTCTATGAATAATTCGCCTCGCAGAGTTCCTCAGATTATCTTCTCTGTGGCAGCCCTGTCACGCATTGCTGTCACTTCCTTTGCCACCTACAAATATCCTTTTAACATTACATGTGCAAGGCACTTTATGGCAACGCATGATATTTATATTGCAACCACGTATTGAGCCAGCAACCTATTGTTGTAACGAGAGAGCTGCACACCTCTTACACTGGGCTTGTGTCGCAATAATTTAACCATCTGTTAAGCATCAGTTCCTGGTGCCCTAATGCAAGATGCTGCATATAATGTTCCTGCATCTGGCCATCGCTTCATAAATATTAATAAAAATGTGCATACATGCTACTTGAATTTAAAGGGTTGACAAAGGAGGCTTACTGTGGTAAAACTATGTCACCTACTGGCCAAATAGACATGCTGCAGGTGAACTGGTTTTCTTCCTTTCTATACCCAGCGAATACTGAGCCCGCGTCAAGAGAACCCTACAGTTTTGGGCCCAGGTTGAACCCAGCGGGTTTTCCAAAGCACTGAAGGACATTAGGTGCCTAACTCTTATTTGTGGCTCTCAGTGGATATATCTCTAGGTACCTAAAGACCTCTGAACATCAGGCACTTGATTCTGTAGGAGCCTGGGTTTCACTGAAGGCCAATGAGGTTTAGGCTCCTAAGCTACTTAGGTACTTTGATCTCTCCAACTGAGAAAACCTGATACATCTGTGAGTGAAAAACAGCTAACAGCAACAATTCCCAAACAAGACGTTTCTTACCAGGCTCAGCACCCTGGCATTAGATGATTTAGTCCCATCTTCTCAGCTTCACAATAGTGCTGCTGATATTACAGAAGCTGAAGGCTGAATTTAGCCGGCACTTCTATTCATCACCCGGGAGGCTGAATCAAGTGTGCAGCCTTGTTTCTCCAGGTATATCGGTTCAGGGCTCCAGGAAACCTTTTTTTTTTTACTAGCAGCCTTTGCTATTGTCAATAAGAACAGTTATGCCTCTCAATTACTGATATAAAGCCAGTCGCATATAATGATAATTATGTATATAGCATTGTAACTGTGCATGGTATGTGATGGGCTTTATCCTGGGGTGCGCTGATATAAACCCAGTTGGATATAATGATAATTATGTATATAGCATCGTAACTGTGCATGGTATGTGACGGGCTTCATTTTGGGGCGCATGGACTGGGACAGAGAGTGGGTGGGAAAACATTGTGGCAATGTAGTTTAAAGCTCCTGCGTTAGGTGAGGGCAGGGTGAATTTATATCAGACGAGTTAGCTGCAAACAAGCCCTCCTCTGGTAGCAGGAAACGGCGTTGCTTTGCAGACCTCTGCTGAGAGAGTCTCTCCTTCCCAGGGCTGGGTGTTTAACGTGGTTCCCTGGCTGGTTGCAATCCCGACAAGTCTGTTCAGCGGGTTCCTCTCTGACCACCTAATCAGTCAGGGTAAGAGACCCTTGGGGTTTTCCCCAGCTCTCCCCTTCCACGATGCAAAACAGGGACTGGATGGGAAGAAGTGGGTTTGTTGGAGGGGGAAAAGGACTGGATTTGTTCTCCCGGGAGATACCCAGGTCCTCTGCACCTTTGCAGCTCCCTTTGTCTTCTCTGGGAGTCTTATGCACCCAGCAGAGAACCGATTCTGCCTCTGTGCATTCACGTTACCATCCACGCCCCTGGCACAAGCACAGAGCTATCTCTGTTAAAGTCTTCTTGACGGGAACGCTGCCTTTTCCTTTTCAGGGTACAGAACGATCACTGTTCGGAAGTTCATGCAGGTAAGAAAGCGAAAGCCTGTGAGTGAAACAACCTCTGTCTCTGAGGCTGACATGTAAAGTAAGAGAGCTACCAGTGAAAATCAGATTAGATCTCATAGGGGAGCTACAGTCAAGGCTTTGATTGCAGAAAGGATGGTGGGAGATGGGCAGAAGGCTCAGTAACGGGCATCGGTGGGAAGGAGAATACAGCGATAGGGCATGGGGTTGTGCTGGGGCTTTGACACGCTTTTATGCTTCAGCAAGGTGTGGACATTTGTGGGTGTTATTGGGGGGGGGATTTCCATAGAGAAAAAAAAACAGCATCTTTTCCCTCTGAGTGACTCTCTTCATTTTGCATGAAGGCAAATGTCAATAGAAGAATGAACAAGAATAAAATCCCCATGTCATGTTAACCCGCTACTCGGCCTGTGTCTCACGAAGTGGCACCTGCCTGAGCAAGCAGGCAGAGGCTTTCCAGGTTGTCTGTATGCAAAGGCAGCAGAAGGTAGAGATGCCCACGGCCACAGGCAGTCGCTCTGAAAGTGAGAGCAGTCACACAACACGGCCCTGCGCCTCTGCTGAGACACAGACGTTGTTAGCCTGGGTGCAGCGCTGTCCTGGGTGTGATGAGCAAGCGCAAGCGTGTAAGACGCTCGGGTGAATGTGAAGGTGTTGAAGTTGGGAGCACTGCTTAAACCTCATCACTGGATGCCCCTTACGTTTCAGAATCGCAAGCTTGTCTGCTTCTCATCACAGCACATCCCTCAGATTTTCATTTCTTGTCCCTGCAGGTCATCGGCTCAGGAGTATCGAGCCTTTTTGCCTTATGCCTGGGTCAGACCTCCAGTTTTTGCAAAGCAATAGTATTTGCATCTGCCTCAGTTGGTCTTCAGACCTTTAACCACAGGTAATTCTAGAGCAGTGACACTTAGCTTCTGAAAACTTATGCATCTCTGAATTAATTAGTCTATAAGATGCAGCTCTGCCCAGCCTTTTGCCAGACTTCAGGTTAACATAGCTAACTACCTTTCTTAATTTCTACAGAGAGCTTTTCACAGGAGGCCTTATGGTCCATGGAGAAATTGAGATGCAAAGAGGAAAGTGACTTTTTAAGAGTCACTTTTCTATCCTTAGCAGGTTATTAACCCTAGGTACTAACTTCCTTTGGATTTGCCTTTTCTTGTTCTGTTCATATCTAGACTGGGTGCCTGTTTGGGTGCTTTGGTCAATTAGTGCAGTAACAGGATGAAACACTATGGCCTGAGTTACCCCGGGGCTCAGAGACCTTGAGAATCCATGAAGCTAAGCACCCAACATTGGTGCTGGATACTGGAGTCCAAAGGCCAGGAAGTGAGAGCCTGTGAAGGGAAGCCTGTGTACTTATTTGAGCAGGGAGAAGAGTCCTGGCAAGGTAATGGGGGTGGATTTTAGTAGGCTAAAGATGAACATGAGCAAAAGAAGCTGAGTTTTGCTCTGGTCCTCCTAGAACATCTTCCCAGGTAGCGATGGCCATCTAGTCAGCCCTGCATCACCTGTGCCTTTCCACGCGTACCGAAGCACTTTGCTGCTTCTTGGCTTGGGTGTTTCCAGTAAGCCATCTCTTGGTCCCCGCTGGTTCCACCCGCCTTCTCCTTTTCCGGTCATTTATTGGGCATGATTAATGGAGTCTGTGGTGCAGGTGTATATTTGATGTCATAGTTTGATCCTTTGGGGTGTAATTGCTCTAATTAATAACTACAATTGGGGAAAAATAGTTTCAGGGGTGCCACCTGGATTTCCCTGAGCTGGGGATATTATTCAAAGTTTTTTTTCACAACCCCATTAGCAGAGAAGAAGTTAACCAGGTTAACCTGAGTCAGGCAGCAGGCAGGGTACATTTTGCACTTTATTCTTATCCCATTACCTGGGTTAGATGTTGTGACCCCTTTGTCCCTATGGGTTTATTGATTGCTTGCCTCTCCTTCTGTTCCCCTTCGTGTAGCAAGTAGCTTGTTTGCCTTGTGGTTTCCCATAACACCCCCCACATGTAATTTTTCTTGTGTTTCTGAACAGCGGCATTTCTGTCAACGTGCAGGATTTGGCACCATCCTGCGCTGGCCTGTTGTTTGGTGAGGATGTATTTTGTATGGTTTTTATCCACACAGAAAATACAGGCATGCAGAGAGGGGATCCTTCCCAGGGGAAGTGTGTGTGTGTGTGTGTGTGTGTGTGTGTGTGTAGGTGAACACAAGTAACTGAGGACAACCCAGAGGCTGCACTAGAGTTTCAGGCATGGACAGGGGGCTGAGTTTGGCTATATTTGCCGACACCCACAGCCAGCTTTGCAGGGGCAGAGCAGCCACTCATTGTGCATGTTAAAAAAAAGGTTGACAAGGACTGCTTCGCTGGTTTTCTCAAGATTTGGAAGTGGAATAGGGTGTGCATGTGGCCACGGCACAGACTTCTGCTTGTGCTCATTCACATGCTCTCACCTGCCCTTTGCCGATGCAGGTCACTATATGCATGCCCTTCAAAGAGCCCAACACTCGAGCACAATCAGGGGTCGGATAACTGAAGAGGCGTGTACAAGGGTTAGTATTTCTAGTGAGCATTTCCAGAGAGGAAATTTTGTCCGAGTCCAAAGCAAAGCCATGGAAGAGGTGCAGACGATGGTAAATGAGCACATGTCAGCACCTAGCAAGTATTTCATGCTGAGAAGCAATGCACGTGCTTTGATGTGATGCAGTGGTTTCTGGTTCTTCCCCATACAGGTGTTGGAAATACTGGTGGAGCCCTGCTAGGTAAGGGACTTTGTTGAGATTACACCACCCATGGGGAAATTTTTTACAGCTGGTGAAGCTGATATGCTGGGGCAAGGATCCATCTTGGAGCTCTCACTTACATCTCCCTTCTCCTCTCTCTCTGCTCAGGTGTGGTTTGTGTGTACTTAGCTGGACATCTCATTGAAACAACTGGCTCTTGGATTTCTGTTTTCAATCTCGTGGCTACGGTTAACATCATTGGGCTCTGTACCTTCCTGATTTTTGGAGAGGCCCAACGGGTGGACACTGTCTCTGCATACATAGATCTGTAGTCTCTGTCTAGAGGAGCTGAGCAAATGATGGCCATCAAGGAGGTTTCAGAGTGTTGTACCTATTTATCGCAGCTGGGGAAGTGATCCTTTGCCAAAGAGATGATTGTTTCTTTATACAATTTAAACAGGAAAAAACAAAACAAAACAGAGAGGTAATATTATAAGCCTGAATGAGACCTACTGGAGGGGAACCCAGAATTAAAATTTTGCTCCGGGCTCTGCCTGATGGTCTGCAGAGCCTTTTGCCTTTCTATCACCCATGTGAGTTTGACCCATGCCACTGGTGACTGAGCAAAGTAGCCGCTGGCTCGTGGTGAATGAGCTGGTAGCTTCAGTCCGGTTCCCAACGTGACAAAAAGCACCACCCCACTTGGGGTTTAACGGTCCCTTTGGTGACAGAATCAGCCGGGGAGGAAGAGCCCTTTGAGAGCAAACGGTTGTCATCCCGGACCTAGCGGAGGAGTCTGAACAGAGTGGGAATCACATCCTGCAAGTGTCCGTCCTCGGCTGTTCTGGACCCGAAGGAAGGACTTTAGTTGCCAGGGCTGCCCGTCGGTATTTGGCACCAGCACTAAATGAACGTAATGATCCAAAGGACTGGACCTCAGCCCTCAGCTCGCCCTTGTATGCTGAAGTAGTGCACCAGGCACAACAGGGACTGTCAGAGCGTACGAGGGAGTGGGCGAAGAGCCAGATTAGGGCTTTGTCCTTTCAGTGAATTTCCGACACAGCGTCCGTTGCGGGCAATGGACGCACAAAGTCTTCTTCGAACTGTTTAGCCGTCCGCTGTGAGCGTGTCTGACGAGCGGGTCCATTCTGTACTGCAGATACATACTATCAAGCACCTTCTCCTTGATTAAGTGTATTCCCCGTTTGCATTCAGAGTTATTCCAAAGAGACTGAAAAGCGTTTATATGGTAGGGCTCATTTCTGCTTTTTAGATCCATGCTACTGAATCCTTACCAAAGGGAGATAACTAGCCATAGATGCTTTTGAACCCGAATATTTCAATTATTATTATTTATTCTAAATGCCAGAAAGACATTAATCTATTTGACGCACGCAAAGGCCGATTTTGCACACCCGGTTGTGTAGAACGCCTATTAAAAATCAACAGTGGTTCCAGGAAAGAAAGGCTTTAAACACCCTGCAATGTTGCTCTTGTAGGACCTCTGCTACATACGAGAGTTAATGCAAAATCATTAAACATCTTTCCCTTTTCTGCACATGCCCCAACCTAAGAGCTTAAAAAGTTGCATTTGTTCCTCCTCTGTGGGTGTGTTTTTGAGGTTTGGGTGGTGTAGGACCACATCTTCCAAGGCATTTCTCTCTGGCTTTCATCTTCAGATCTCTGTCAGATTAGTTGTTAGCTGGGAAGCTCACAGCTAGGTCTCAGTCTGGTGTAAAACAGCACTGTTTCAGGGTGCAGAAAAGTGACAGTTGATATCAATTGCTGATCTGGCGTTCACTGTCCCAATGCTGCGCTCAAAAAAACCTATGCATGCCAAATCTGCTCATCCAGATTTTTTGCCCCCTCCTTGCGAAATTTCTGCTCAGAACATATTTTACAGCCAAGTTAAATGTCTAAATACAGAGGTTTCTAATGAAAATCCTGACAGCACTTTTAACTACAGAGATGTCAATGGGTGCCACTAGTATACCGTGAGCTTTTAGCTATAATGTTGTATCAGCAGATAACGGGGCTGCCATCCAGTGTCATCCCTGCCATTTATAGCATGCTTATGACCGGGGTTTGAGGCCAGAGAGATGAGCACTGTCTTTCTTGTGTGTTTTTTTTTCTCCACTCGTGGCAGGCTGCTGATGTACACCAGTTGCTTCGTATCCTTGACACTGCTGGGGGTGTTTTAAAACTGGCAGGAAAGCGAAAGGTGATGTGGTGACTATTAAACAGACCTTGCAGAAGAGACCACAGGGCTGAGTCTTTGAGATCAAACTTTTCTTCTCCGGTCAAGCTTTTGCTAAAAATGAAGCAAAATGAAGCACAAAATGCACCCATTGTTGCATCCTACGTTCCCAGCCTCCTGGGGCTCTTTGGCATTCGAGTAGGCCCTGGATAGAGGTATTGTGAAGAGCTTTAAGGGGATCTTCACTTTTATTCAACATATACTAGCCAGAAATATTGCTGTTCATGGCCAAGAGCTCATATGAGCCTTTTATTGCTTGAGATTCAATATGTAAATCAGGAGTGGTGTCAGGTTTGAACTACTTACAGTGGGAGACATGAGAAAGTTTATAATCACATATAACTTTGCAACATTTTAGTTAAACTCATACAAACCCCTGTGTTTCGCTCTTCTTGCAATTCAGTTTAGTTTAAATGACTTAGGGACGGGCATCACCTAGCTTAATATCCTGGAAGAAGCCTAATTTAAACTGAAACGAGTCTTCCCCATGCAGCCTTTTGCACATGTTAAACAAGATCAGTGTAAGGCTATGCTTTAATTGCAACCAAGGCACATTTGCATGCGAGCAAACCTGAATTTCCCAAGCTCTGGGAAATTTTCAAGTTGAGACCTTAGCAACAAAAGCCCAAAACCAAACTAGCACTGCTGGCTGTGCCATCTCTAGTCTTTTCATTGGCAGCTGACATTTTGGTAGGTAATCTTGGATTATTAGTCTGTATAAATATACTGCCCTGGTATATCATATATCTAAAGAGGGTTTGATGCATTTTTTCATGCATTTTGGTAAGGTATTGACACCATTTTTACATGGTTGTATTTTTTTTTTAAACAATCTTGCCAAATCTTGCTTGTTTGATGTTTTTTGCTGCAGTCAGAAAGACCTATAAATAAAGGAAGCCAGTCAGCTGGACAAAGTCTTGTCTTCATTGGAATACACAGGTTTTGCAAAGATATTCTGGTGATTTTTTCGACCACGTTTGATTCCTCTGCATCATTTCTGCACCTTATGAATTCCAAACTCCGGCCTCAAACCAGGCATTTGATCCTATAAATATGTGCTTTTTACAGAAGGATGCTACGGATGGATTCTCACAAGTCTAATTGGATCCTCATGTCCGAACATTGTGGATGAATCTTGAATCCTGGAAAGATTTAATTGAGGTAGCAAGGACTTTGTGGGGTAAGCAGAGAAAGACAGGGCTTTGAAAATGTCTTTGTGTTGTTACGGGGATACTAATACAATAGCACTTCATTATGGGAAATCTGGGTAGCTCAGTCTGCAAACTCTGCCCACTGACCTTGGCAACGGGGATCTGAATCAGGGATATACAGCATAAATTTCCATGAGCTTGGGCTTAGATGCTGTGAAAAGATGTGCCCAGACCTGTGTGTCCAGTGAAGAGAGTGATTTGAATACAGAAGACAGAAAGGGAGGAAGGGAAAGAAGCAGGGGCAGGGTTAGTGCAAGGAGAGGCAAGCAAGCAATATACCCATAGGGACAAAGGGGTCACAACATCCAACCCAGGTAATGGGATAAGAATAAAGTGCAAAATGTACCCTGCCTGCTGCCTGACTCAGGTTAACCTGGTCAACTGCCTCTCTGCTAATGGGGTTGTAAAAAAAAAAACTTTGAGTAATATCCCCAGCTCAGGGAAATCCAGGTGGCACCCCTGAAACTATTTTTCCCCAATTGTAGTTATTAATTAGAGCAATTACACCCCAAAGGATCAAACTATGACATCAAATATACACCTGCACCACTGGCTCCATTAACAACGCACGTCCTTTCTCTGGGAATGTACTGTCGATCCCATCTTGTGCTCTTCCGGTCGCAAGAGCACCATCGTGACCCGAGGAAGTGTAGGGGTACTTGAGGTGTGAGGTGAGTTGGGAATAGTTTTCACTTGATAATCCTGCTGTGTGACTGACCTGGAGACCATAAGACTCAACATCCCAGTTTGGAACAGGCTTGCAGGAAATGCGATAAGTTATCAGAAGTTCAGCTTTAATGCAATCTGCACACCAAACTTATTTACAGAAGAAAAACCTTATAAAGGAGAAGTAAATCCCCCTGCAGCCTTTTGTATTTTTGTTCTGCTCTTCTATGTTTAAGGCATGCAGTAACACATGCAAATCAGCAATGGCGTGCACCATTGGCCCATTATGCACCCAGACATGGCAAGGACATGTGTAAGAGAGGCATTCGCATTCCTGTGCATGGCTCTGAAAAGCCCTGGTAGATGAGGGTGAGATGGAGTCGCTGGATTCTCAGCAAAGCTAACCAACAAAACACCAACACGGCTACAAACTGCATGCAAGATAACAAGCATAATGTTCTCTCCCCTGTATGTAACTCATAATCTGTCAGCAACGTTTCGTATCAGTTACCTTCCTTTAAAAAAGGCTCATTTTTATTCTATGTAGCTTGGCAGCATCCCTTTAATTGGCTGTTTAATTATCCAAAATAATAATAATAATAATAATAATACATCCTTATCTGAGAATTTATGCATCTGAATTTCCCCGTGTTCCTATTAGTTGCGATAGTCTTTTATTGCATGTTTAAGACTCTCCAGATAGTAAAATTCCTGTATGTTAATCCTTCACAACTCACATTTTGAGTTAACAGTCAGAGAGCGCTAATTACTACTTATTTTTAATTGCACAAGTGACTATGTTAATCACCAGCTGAGAAGAGTTGTCCTTGTGTGTCTTACCCAACAGAGATCACCCTCAATAAGGAGAGTTCTGTAAAAAAAACCGTCTTCCCAGTCCAAGCTAATAGGTTAGTGCAGATTCCAACAGAGGGAGCTATTAGATTTGGGATACATCAATTCACATCTAGATTGAAAACTTGTTGACTTGGTTCTGAAAATCTGGAGAAAACGGTGCAATTAGGCTTTGAGTTGTTTCCCTGGCCCTGAGCATCCAGAAGAGAGGCAGCACTATTTCCTCCTGAAGTTTCTGACCGCCGGTATTTGTATACAGATACAGGCCCATCCTTCCCTGGGTATATTCTGTTACTTGCTTTTCTTCTTCATATGCGTGTTCAGCTATTCCTAGGAGAAACGAGCTTAGGGAGACATTTTTTGGGGGGTAGAAATAATTGTAAATAGCAGCTGAGACCTGAACAGGCCCGTCCCCTCCCGGATCTGTAACAGCCTGTGTGTGTGGGCGTTCAGGTTTAACGTTTCACCTTTGCCCCTTTGGGAAGCAAATGATGAGTAGAGGTAAGGAGTGGTTCTGGGATATTAGGAGGGGGAGTCAATAGGGCTGTTTCTATTTAAATTGTCCAGAGCATATTCAGCAGATGACACACGCCCCAGGGTGCTGGATGGATAGCTTTCAATTGCAGCTTGCGTGCCTTTACATTGAATAATGCATTTAAGCAGAGTAAATACAACCAAGATGAAAATATCTGCATTGGGAAAAGATGAGCTCAGATGGCAGCGCTCCTTTCTACTGGCACTTTCCTCCAGTACTCTGAACTTGGCTTTCTTCAGGAGAATGGGCAGCGCCAATGCCCATCAGAGCCAACGGACCCCCCGACTTCCAGGGGCTCTGGAGCATGCCCCAGAGACACGAGCACGATAGCTCTGCCACAGACACCTAGCACGATAGCTTGCAAAATGCCAGCGTTTATTGCCGCTGTGACCTACTGCACACCAGGTCACGAGGAATTTTCCATTTCAAACTTTAATGTAATAATTAAGATGTCTATTAAGGCCTTTACAGATTGACTGCTTTGTAATTAAAACCTCGGGGGGAGGGATGGGAGTGCAGCAAAGGGCATCAAAACCCTTGCCAGTAATTTGAAATCGCGCCGCCCTCCCCCTTGGTTTCTCTGCGTTTGTTTGAAATCGCTTTCCATCTCTATGTTTTTGTTCATCGTTTGTTCTCAGCCCAGGTGGTGGCCAAAGAAAATCTAGGGAGCATCAACAGCAGCCTCTGAGAGCATGGATGTGACTGGCTCTCACTAAGACCATAATGAAAATGACTTTTCAGGGTGGTTGACAATCGTTGGGGCTCCATTCTGGCAGAGCATGGAGAATCACCTCTCGCCCCATCTGCCTTGTCTAGTTGGACTGTAAGCTCTTTGGGGCAGAGACTATCTATGACAGTGTGTATGTACAGCAAAAAGCAACTAGCTCTGCAGGGGCCCACATCTTGGAGTGATGCCTTATAGGATATAAGAATACAACACACAACTATTAGGATGACACTTCAGTGATTTCCCCTATGGGCCCAGCACTCCAGCCCCTCCGATCAGTGGTGGATGGGGGACATGCTAGCTTTTATTCCAATAATGAAGGGGGAGAACACCCTCATACAGTGATACAATACCTTATCGCTCATTCTAAGGACTGAAGATAATAAAGACGAAACCTAATACAATTTTCTAAGTGTCTGTGTGAACTAGAAGTCTACTCAGAACCCGTGGAATCACAACTGTCTAAATCCTGGTGTATGCTTAAAAACACCCACAACTCCCCAAACCCCCAAAACTTGAGATTTTGGTCAAGGTTTTAAATATAGCTGCAAAGTCTCCGAGCCTGCAAGTAGATGCTGCAGAAACATTAAGGAATCGCTGGAATCCCTTCCCAAATCCCTCGCTCCCATTTTGTACCCCTGCCCACCAATGCAAGTCATAGTTTCATAGTTTCTAGGGTCGGAAGGGACCTGAGCAGATCATCGAGTCCGACCCCCTGCCATGGCAGGAAAGAGTACTGGGGTTAAACGACCCCAGCAAGCTGTACATCCAGCCTCCTCTCAAAGACCCCCAGGGTAGGAGCCAGCACCAAGTCATTCTTGCGTGTTCAAGTCAAGACCCCGCGTAATCTCCCAGAGCTTTGTCATGAACCATTCTCTAATAAATAGTTTTTAATTTCAGCTCTGAAGGAAAGAAAAAAAAATCCCATTTCAGGGGAGACGGTGGGAAGGTACACGTGTAGCAATTATCTGCAAGAATTTTATACAAAGAATTATAAACCTACCAGAGCATGTCCTGCATTCTCATTAATGGAAAAGAGTTAGCAGGTGACAGGGGAATTTCCAGTGCAACTATTTCGGCTCGTTGCAGCTGTTAACTTCCTTTCATGTTTTCTCTCCCCTATCGAGCGTCCTATAAAAACGCTAATTTATAATCTCTCCTGTGTGCGTGTGCGAGTTGGAGTGAGGGGCACACTTTCAGAAAAATGATTGTCGGGCCTTTAAGTGTCCTGTCTCTCAGCATCTCTCCTGGGGCCAAGCTGAGCGAACGGCGCTCACAAGGCACCTTCGTGCTTCGGGATTACCAGAGCGATGCGGGCTGCCCTCTCTCCCTCCAGAAAGAGCCCAGTCCTGCTCTCACACTCTGCCTTCCTTGGCTAGCTCCGCTGCCTTGGAGGCGCTCGTCCCTGCTGCGTACCAGGCAATGGGAGAAGGGAACGATGCCCATAAACTCTGCACCACAAACCTTCTGGAGCCATTGCTTTCTCATACTGGCACATTGCGCTGCCTCAGGCCGTTGACTCTTGGACTGCCTCCCTCCCGCCATGCCAGTCCTACATTCCCTTCTCGTGTCAAGCGGGCCCTTTGCAAATTGTCCCGGTGCCGTGGCAAGGATGGGATGGTTCCCCTGAGCCGCGTCCTCTGCAGTTCCTGGCAGTTTTGCAGCAATTGATTTGCTATGATTTTACTTCTGGACACAAAGCCAGGGATCTTGCAGCAACAAGGGATGCAGAGATGCCGCCATTTTAAACACGGCTCTCCCTGCTTCCTCCGAGATCCCCAGTGCTGCTCCGACAACACACCACCGCTCCTCCCCGTTACCATTCCTGGCTGTTCCTTCCCATAAGTCACAGACCTGTTATTTTCTCCTATGCCCTTCATGCCGTCACTTGGTGTTTGGTGAGAATTACACAGGTGCAGGGGTCTGGGCTGGATGACATGCTGACATCAGGTGTTTCGCTGAAAGCCTCAACTCCTGGAGTCATGGGATTATTGAAGTTTTTGTGGTGTCTGGGGGTTTTTTTAAAAACTCCTAGCAGTCTTAGTTGCACAGAAAAGCTTGACAGGAGAGGTTCAAACACCAGAAGGCAAAGCAGAGAGCACACAAGCTGTATCATTCAAAAAAAAGTCACGGATCCTAATACAATCCTGTGATTTTTAAGTTTGGCTCATGCTCTTTGCGCTCTTGGAGCTGACCATGCTTTGACTACAGCATCGCTCTTGATGTCATATTAGTTGAAGCAACTTTTCCAGCTCATCCAAGCCTTTAAGTTTCATAGACTTCATAGATTTCACAGACATTCGGGCTGGAAGGGACCTCGGAAGATCATCGAGTCCAGCCCCCCGCCCCAGGGGCAGGAAGTCAGCTGGGGTCACAGGATCCCAGCAAGATAAATGTCCAATTGACTCTTAAAGGAGTCCAGAGTAGGTGCTTGCAAGGTGCGGCTGGGTCACCATCAGACCAAGGAACGTGAGTGAGAATCCAGGGAATGGGTCATAGCCTCTCAAGACCTCTAACAGACTCAAAATGATTTGCAAAGCAAAGCCATCTCCCTGCATATTTCTATTGTTAAAGCACACTTTTGGAGGATTTCCTCCTAAACAATGATTCCCAATGTACTCCCACGCCACAAGATTAAGTGAAAATGGTCAAAGAGCTGAGATTAACTTGAAGTCATTTTGTATCACAATTGCTCCTCGTGGCTCTCTTAATAATCATGAAATCTGTATTCTCCAATTGAATAGCCTCCTTTAATACCAGATTTACTGGGCAAAAGAAAAAATTAATAACAGCCAGGACTCTCAGCAAGAATGCAGTCAAGGATCAGATAGAATGGGGATGGGTCGAGGCCGTCGGCAGCTACTCATAACTGTCATTTATTGCGCTCCGTTGTCTTTACACTTCATTTTGTCTGGGGCACAATTCCACCTGAAAAAGGACTGCGGGCTGCAGCTTCCTCCATGAGCCACGTAGAGCTGGGAGATCTTGGAAATAAAACCCCAGTCCCAGCAGTTTTGTGTTGCATAAATCTACAAGTAGGGCGAGCACTGCAGCAAGGAGGGCAACCCGGGAAACACTTGTGCAGATTTGGGCATTGCTGTCAGCAAGGCGGAGGGAAGAGGCCGGTGTGAAGGTTGCATGGCTGGTTCCAGTCTCAGTATGGCACCCGGGGGGAGGGAGGTCAGGGTCAGATCCAGCCTTCCTGATAACATTTAGAGGCATGTTTTTAAAGGGGCCTCCTACTCTGCCTCTTGCTTGGTGCATGCAAACAGCAAAATTGTATGTAATTGCTTGGTGCAAATGATGCGTGTCTCATGCTTAAACTGTGGGGAAATGTGGATTCAGCTCTGGAGCAGAACCTCTGCCTGGTTCGCGTCTTCACAACAAGCAAAACTAGAACCTCTCCTCTCCAAACTCTGGCTAGCTGAGGTTCGAGCCTGGATGTCAGCTCTTACCGAAACCCGTCTTCGGTAAGCACTGGGAGCGGCAGGATCCTTAATGCGCTGCACGGTGCCTGTGCAGCGGGATTTCGGTTCGGATCAAGTAAAAGACATCCAATTCTGTGCTAATGGCAGTCTTGCAGCAGGCACCTGTGGCCCAGTTTTTTGAACGTGCTCAAACTGAGTGGGTTTGATTGAAAGTGGGGTATGCACTGGACCGAGGTCTGTTCTGCACTCACTTTACAGGAGGGACTGTGAAAGAGGAGCAGAGGAGGAAAAGTGGAGTATAGCCAATGAAAACCGGGTGCAAAATGGAGCTGAGGGAGATGCGCAGGGAGAGCCGGCCAAGGTTCATTCAGTCCCAGCAGTCAGCACCTCCCATGTTCCCCTCAAAGCAAAATGGAGCATCCTGTGCTGTGTGGAGGAGGCTCTGTTCAGTGCCCGAGCATCACCAGCCCAATCCCTTTAGTCTGTGCTCATCTCCGAACTAACAGATGGGCCCCTGTATGAGGATGACTGTGAAACTTTAAGTGGAGCTGGGCCTACTCATAAACATTAAACTACAAAATATTGCTGACCATTTTTGTTCAGGAGGATGTAAGTTTGCGGCTGGGACCTTCTGAAAAGAAATGGGGAGGCACCACTTCCAGTTGACAGCTGGGATCTTCTGAAAAGAAATAATGAGGCATCACTTCCAGCTTATCTTACTATACCTATGATGATTTGAAGCAGGCTCCTACGTGTCTGGTATGTGAAGTATCTATCCTTGATTAATTACTATAGTAAATATTTCTTTTAATTAACTAGTGTTTACATGCACGAAGAGACATTCTCCATATGGGTTTGACAGGTGTCTCCTCCTGATTTACTCTCCTTTTGCCTCAGTGGGTCCCTTGATCTTCCAAGGACGACTCCTCAAAACCTTGTGTTTTCCCCTAGTTGTTAATCCGTTTCCTGAAACGTTCCAGCTCGGCAGAGATGGATAACCTCCTGTGACGGAGGAAGGTAATTCAGTCAAAATTGGGACTTTCTGATAACCAATAATGAACACTTTGATTAACAGGATCTTCCTGTTAGTTGCTGCTTGGGCTTCTCTCTTGATTTACACAACTACAAGAATGCTTTGAAGACACGGAGCTGAAGGGTATGAAAGAGGGACGAAGCAGCTAGCAGAGCGCGCTTCAAGAGTGAGAAATCATTCAGCACAAGAAGTACGGCGCCCAGCTGACCCGATCTCACGGGCGCTGGATCCATGCCTTAAGAAGAAGCTGAGAAGACTGGGACTGCCTCTTTGCCTGTATAGGCAAGACACTATTGCTTTTACAGCTAAATATACTGGACTTGGCTTTAGTCTCATTGAATAGTCAATAGTGCAGTAAATAAAGTCTTTCTGTCGTTTATGGAACGAGTTGTCATGTCATTCCTGTATACACGAGTCCTGAACCCCATTTCATAACTCAACACTGTCCCTTTCCCAGAAGGGCTACACGCCACAGCAGTAGGTGGCTCACAAACATCGGCTCCTTCTAAATCCACATTGTACAGGTTATGGCTGATTTCCCAATAGCAGAAAGGGTTTGATTTCACCGAGGTCTGGTATAAGCGGCACTGAGGGCTCATGCAAGTAGCTAGCACCACTGGCTAGGGCAGGAACAGGATTTGAACAGGTTATAGTTCGAGGGTTTAGAAAAGGGCTCGATTAAGCGACCCTTGCAGGCAGGTTATAAGGACAAAAACAGGATGAAAACCTTGAGCCGCACGTACAAATAACCCAGGTGTGCATGTGCACACACAATTCTGCATGAAACCTGCAACTGTAATTAGCACGCACCGTTTGTGCCATGGCAGTCAACACGTGTGTATGTAAGGAATTACAAGTGTGCTTCACTGATGTGAAAATTTGGGCTGTAAGGACAATCCTGGCCTGATTGCCAGACATGACAATTTCCAAACACCACTAGAAGTTTTGAGCTCCTAGAACGGATAAAGACAGTGTTTGAAGAGCAGAAGTAATAATATCGTATATCTTAAAGGTATATATCACAGTGCCTCATCAACCTGGATGTCTGCTGAAGGGGAGATATAAACTGCAGAGAAATCCAGGGTTATCCAGTGAAAAAACAGGCGTGATTACTACTGCTATGGAAGAAGAATTAAAAGACTATTTTTTTGGTGGAACTCAAAAACTTCTTGTGACTTTGAATGGATGTTGCATTTTCTGCCAGCCCATGGCTTGGATCTTCCTTCTGGCCCTTACCATCTTGTTCTGGGTTCAAGTCCAAGTGGGTCAGAAAATATTAGCAAATGCAACAATGATCATTTCTTCTTCATATCAGTTTTGATTCCATTTTGGTGGTGCCGGTCCACCATCTCCCTTCCCCTTGGGGATTTCTGGATTAAAGTGCAGAATTGATTTCCTTTACATGCAGTAGAGAGGATTAATGCAGGCACTTCTCCCGTGTCTGCCAGATTAAATGTTTTCAGGGAAGAGCATCTCATGCTTCCACCAGTCCTCTTTTAAACCAGTCCTAAACACTCATCCCTTTCTTGAACAAATGAGCATCTACCAGGACATGAAACACAACGGCAGCCGTTCAGCGTGCGTACTGGTCCGCTGCCTTGCAACACAAGCTATCGTTGTCCAGGCATCCTACACGTGAGCGTATGAAAGATGTCACGTGTAGAGTATTGCCTTTGCTCTGCCAGTATAAAGCGAACAGCCCATGAAAGGGTTCAGTGAGGTTCAGGAAGAAACCTGGCTCACACGCTGTCGCTGAAGTCTGGTAGAAGTAGCTAGTATCATCGGCTCCTGGCAGAAAGCAGTGTTGGAGAGAAGAGGTGTGGTGTTAAAACAGGGATCTGTCAAGTTAATTGATTTGGCCTTGGTGTCCTGCCCAAATGTAGCTGATCAAGGGCCTATTACATCACAAGACCAAGCTGTGGAGCCCTTTTTTTCAGCGATGTGTGGCTCAGAATTATGCTTAGGTCAACAGCTATAGGAGAAATTAAAGCTCTGTCCCTCATGATCTGTCCTGTGCACAGGAAAAACACTGCATATAATTGAGCAGAACAGGCAAAGCGCTTCCCAGGAGAGCCTGCAGCAAAGCAGCACTGAACCCTAATTGAGACCTCGGAGACGAGCCTTTAGATGCCAGCCAGCCTGGCAAAAAAATGACTGTATCTCAGTCACGCTTGGATAGATCAGATGGGTTCCCCTGAATCCCCGCATTAACAGAGTTCAATCTAGTAACCACACAAGGGAAAAAAGAAATCATTTGGAAGAAAAAAAAAAAATAAAGGTCCTCAAAAGAGCTATTCATCTGTGTCTGCCCATCCTTGTGCAAACTTTTCTATCTTTCTGTCCGTCTGTCCGTCCATATGGTGCATGCCCACCCACCCACCCATCCATTTATCTACTTTCTTGTGATGGCACGTGTTACTGCAGCAGCTTCTCCAGGACAGATGCTGGAGTCACAAAATGTATGAGAAATATAAAAAACAGGCTAGTGTGTCCTTGATCTACAGCTAGAACCTCCCCAAGTCAATACCTCTGAAAGCCAAAGGGGTTCAGTACATGGAAAGGGTAAGTCCATAGGATTATGAAGGCTTAATAGTTACATATAATATAGTCCTTCTTTCTGGTTTTCCAGGGATTTCAGGACACTTGGGCACATTTATGGTGATGGCTTTGTAAGCCCATATCAATACATTGCAGTGCAGAGGCAAAGGCAATTGGGTCACATTTTGTCCTCTTCACAAATGATATCGCACCACCAGCCTTCTCAGCACTACCCAATACACAGCACTCTGCTCCATATCTAACCAGAGCAGCAACAGTTTATATTGCACAACTCACCTGCACACAAAATCTCCTGAGCAGAGCTGTACATGGCTGCAAACAGTGTTTAAGCAAATCAGATTTCTTGTGAAGCTTTTATTTATTTCTCTCTTTCTTTTCCCCCCAAATAGATGGATTTAGATCCTTTTCCAGCTACCAGGAAGCTTCTCATTAAGTAACAGGCTGTAAGTAAGGTGATCAGACGGTGGAAAGCTGCACCAATTAAAAAATCGTGTAAACCCCCCTGAAACCGGATGTTGCAAGAAAGCATAAACGCCAAGCTCCCGATCCGTTTATTGAACTCCTCAGATTTGGCAATCACAGACAATTGGTCTAAAAGGCACTGACCGCACACAAGTTTTGGGTTGATTACTGCCACTCTTGCTTTTGAATGGGAACTGAAGGCTGAGCAATGGATTGAAAGAAATGGCTCCTGTTTCTTTTTTGCCTGACTGACTTCAGTCCACCAGGGATATCTGTAGGCCGGGTCTCAACGCCCCATTAAAGCAAGCAACACTTTATTCCTCCAGTGACAGAAGACTCCTCAAACCAGCTCATACGGATGAGGCTGCTCTGTGTGCCTCTGCGTCTAAAAGGTGTTTGGGAAAGCTTTGGAAACTTTTTACGTCAAGGATTTTTTTCCCGATTCTTTTGAAAGTTAAACAACTTTCAAAAGAATCGGGATAAAAATCAGAAATCAGAAGCAGAACTGAACAAAAGATTAGCTGCTTAGGCAAAAAAGAAAGAAAGGTAAACTTGGGTCAAAACAGTTATTTCCAAGGAACACTGGCATTTTGGTGGAAAACAGTCATTTTGCCAGCAAAAATTAAAAAGTTCCCAATGAAACATTTCAACCATCTGGCACTCCAGAATAGATAGCAGCGTTTCTTCCTTTCTACAGGACCAATAAAACTTATTGTGCGCTGCAAATGGCTTCCTTTATGTCACTCTTTATGCTCGCTCTTAGTGGCGACCTCTGCAGAGCTACAACTCAGTAATTACATCCTGCGCTTGGAGAGCACTCGCCTGAAAGTGGAAATGAAGCAGGTGAGTCCTGACCATTAACTGTCCGTTCGGGACCACGCTGCAAGTGAGGGGCCTGTTCCCATTAAAGTTTGACCCCAGACGGCAGTGGGGAGAGGATCAGGCCCTACCTGGAAACCTCGGAGGGAAAGCACGAGTGAGTATGCTTGAAATGCAGCTACGGCTGGTAGTAAATTGTAGGCGTGCGTAGCACTGCAGTGTGTTCATTGCTCTGCTTGATAAATCACACTCCAGCCTGAGGTGTCAAACAAGGGGGAAAAAAAAAAACCCTATTTTTTCCCCTCATTTCTTTCTAGTTATTTTTGACAAGCTGGAAGGGAGGAGGAGTGGGGAGCTGACGCATGTTTGATATACACTTTTGACGGAGGTTTTACTTTATTATGTTTAATTGAAAAGTGTTAAAGTCATCCAACATGAATATTCAACTGATGCCTTTTGGTGCTGTTCCAGGAGTTATGATTGTCTGTGATTCCACAATGGCTTCTCAGCACGGAGCCCTGTCAAAGTGAGAGTGACAGTGGGGAAGCTATTAATTGAAATAGCTTCATTAATTAGTAATTAACAGCAGGGTAATGACTATGTCACACATCGTATTTCAATGAATGCCCTTCATGTGTTATGGGGCCTTTAATTAAAGAATATGCATTTTAATTAAAGGCAAGTTTGGCCCTTTGGCCTTTGGAATACAAAAGATGTTTCTAACTTTCAAGAATCAGAGGAGGAAAGGTTAGCTTTCAAAAAAAAGGCCAAGTGCAAGTAGTTTCAAAGTTAAATCCCTCCCGCTGCAATTACCAGCGTATTGTTCTAAGCTTCTCGATTCCATGCATAAAAACATTGTTCAACCCGGATGAGTGGGTGAGAGGGTGTTTCGAGGGACCCCAAATTCTGCACCCGCCCATCCTGCCCATGATCCAAGTGTCCCAAACCCCTTTAACCATCTGCCATTGACTCACTGTGGGGACACAGGGTCAACAGTTTCATTTACCTGTATTCATGCTTTGCACTATGCCCCACTGAGTCAGCACACAGGGCGTTTCTCATCTGCAACCTCCACGAGGATGTAGTGACAGGTTCCCCATGCTGGGGTCTTTGGAGTCTGCAGGATGAAGGGAAGGAAGTTATGAGGAAGGATGGTGGGTAGGAAGAGTGAGTTGGATCTGTGAGAGAAGGTGGGCTGCAGGATGTGTGGGCCAGCTGAATTGATATTTTGCAGTCAGTAAAGAGGCACTTCTGTGTGTGTGTGTGAAATGGGTACTGGTATTTTGTGCCTTTTGGGGAGGTGCAATGGGCAGTGTAAGAAGAGAAGGACCTTTAGCGGTAGATTCCAGCACAAGTGGAATCAAGCTTGTGGCTTATACGGTCAACAGGGCAGAAGAAAATGTCCCTGGAAAAAAGGCCCCTGGAAAACTCATGGAGCAGGTCCATTTCTAAGTACTTGAAGGAGGAGAAGGTGATTAGGAACTGCCAGCAGGGATTTACCACGGGCAAGTGTGACAGGAGTTCCTCTACTAGGGTCTTCCTATCGGTGACTCCACCCTCCTGTTATGGACCAACCCACCTACTTACTCGCCTGCCATGCCTTGATCTTAATTGGTTAATTAATAGATGTAATTAGCAGGAGGCTGCCCCCTTTTTTTTTTTTTTGCCCCAGTGCCAAGAAGCGCTATCTGTGGCTCCTTTTCCTCACCTATGCTGCAGCCCAAGCCTTGAAGATGGTACTGACATGGTTTTGACCTGGACATGGCTGTAATTTGGCTCTCTCCTTGACTTCCCTGGGCTTCCACCGCCTTGTCTCGTCCCATGCATTCCTGGCACTCTGCTGCCCCCTTTTGGTGAGGCTTCTCACTACCCCCCTCGCCCTGGGGCTGGGGCCAATGCACCCCAAAATGCCACGCCCTCTCTGGCACTGGGGTCGACATGCTACTGTGGAGCCCCTATGAGGCCTCCTCCTGCCCCTAATAGCCTCACCCTGTCCTCCGGTGTTATAAAACTACAAACAGAAAACTCAAGCCCCTGGGCTATAACATAAAATCTAAGCTATCTGGCCAGCCATCATTCAAATCCCTACCAGGGAATTCTCCACCCCGTATCCATGAACAGGAGCTGCTCAGGCCGTCAGGCTTCTCCACTCCGCTTGCCCCGGCAGAGCTCCTTCTCCCATGGCTGCCAGTGGAGCACTGCCCTCCTGGCCTCCTTCCTGGGGTGTATATGTGCCAGGCCCTGCCCCTTCCTGTCAGCTGACTCCCCAGCGGTTGTCCTAGCAACCAGCACCTATAACTCTGGCTGCCCTGGTAACTAGCAGCTGGGCTGCCCCCCCTCACTGCTAGGGCTCTCTCCCTAGCTGTTCCTGCTCGATGGAGCAGGGGACCTGTGTGCTCTGTGACAGAAAGTCATGTCTGACAACCTGATTGCCTTCTATGATGAGAAGGCTGACTTTGTGGATGCAGGAAGAGCCCTGGATGTGATATATCTTGACTTTAACAAGGCTTTTGATACGGTCTCCAACAACATTCTTGAAAGCAAGCTAAGGAGGTATGGGTTGGATGAATGAACTGTAAGCTGGATAGAAAATTGGCTGGATCCAAGAGCAGTAATATATGGTTCAACATCTAGTTGGCAGCCAGCATCTAGTGGAGTGCCCCAAAGGTTGGTCCTGGGGCTGGTTTGGTTCAGTATCTTCATCAATGATCTGGAAGGCAGGATGCAGTGCATCCTCAGCAAGTTTCCAGATGACACCAAGCTGGAGGGAGTTGTAGATACACTGGAGGGCAGGGCTGGGATTCAGAGAGAGATCGGCAAACTGGAGAATTGAACCCAAAAAAAATCTCATGGGGTTCAATAAGGACAAGTGCAAAGTCCTGAACTTAGGACAGAGCAATCCCATGCACCGGGGCAGGCTGGGGGCTGACTGGCTATGCAGCAGCTCTGCAAAAAAGGACCTGGAGGGGGACAGTGGACAATAAGGACAGTTGGGGGTCTGGGGCACATGACTGGTGAGGAGAAGCTGAGGGAATTGGACTCACTTAGTCTGCAGCAGAGAAGACTGAGGGGGATTGAATAGCAGCCTTCAACTCCCTGCAGGAGGGTTGCAGAGGATGGAGCTGGACTGTTCTCGGTGGGGCAGATGACTGAACAAGGAGCAATGGGCTCCAGTTGCAGCAAAGGAAATTGAGGTTGGATATTAGGAAAATCTCTCATGAGAAGGGTAGTAAAGCACTGGAACAGGTCACCCAGGGAGGTGGTGGACTCTCCATCCTTGGAGGTTTTAAAGACCCGGTTAGACAAAGCCTTGGTGGGATGATGCAGTTGAGGCTGGCCCTGCTTTGAGAAGGGGGTTGGACTAGATGTGATCTCCTGAGGTCCCTTCCCACCCTCATTGTCTGTGATTCTGAGACTCGAAGGGGTGTTGGGTAGACTCACAGACATACGAGAGGCATGAGGGAAAAGCAGGATGAAGTTACAGATCACTGTACCAAAGGGGACTTTGCTGGCCTCTGCTATGGGCAAGCGGATAAAACAGCACACAGGTTTAGTCCCACGGGGCAAGTTTTGTGATGCTTCTAGCACATTTGCTGAGGCAGGGATGGCTGATCAAATGAAACCCATAAAAGTTGGCAGTAAATGCTTTGTGCCTTGAAGACTTCATGCTCTTTGCTGGTTGGGATATCCACTTCCCAGCTTTGGGATGGGCCCAGTTCTGACTATGAGTTATGGTTGAGTTTAGAGAGATCTCCAGCATATGCCTGGACAGACAACTCTGAAGCCTAACATATAATCACCTATACACTAAAGAAAGATGAAGGGCAAGTTTAAGAAAGGCAATGTAAGGGCTCTGGCTCTATCAGAGTTATTTAAATTCTCAGGGTAACACCCCTGCATACACACACACTGAAAACAGCCAACAAAAGGGTCTTTCTTTATTTTGAGAGCAAAAGCATTTGGATTTTAAAACAAAAACTTCAAAGACTGAAACATTCACTTCCCAAACGGGACCCAGACTAAATGAGTGCAGCATTGCATTTCAAAGGGAAAATGGTGATCAAACACCGCTCAAGGACGACACCGGGGAATTGAGAGCGGATGAGGCAGAGGTGGTTGCTGTTGATAATGCCAAATAAGGTGGACTGAGAAAGAGGCCAAGGGGCTGCTCCAAAGCTCAGTGAGAGTTTTCCCACCGATGTCAGTGTACCGCGAGCCAGGCCCTTGGAAGAAGGGGATGCTGATGTTGGGAAACTGCAGCCCCATGTTTATAGACCAGCCTGCAATGCTCACCTTAGCTAGTGATTTTATCACCATATTAAGTCCTTCAAGGCTCCCAGAGAAGGTCTCATGAGAAAGTTTAGCAGGAAGGCCATTCAAACTAGTAGGATGCCAGGACAGTTGTCGTATTTGGGCTTCTCCTGTGCAACTCTCTTCCTGGTCCTCCTGTCCCCAGTTCGCCAGTCCCACTACCCTGTTAAATTCCCTCTCCCCCTCCATCCCTGCACATGTCTCTGCACTACCCTCTGGGAGAAACACTGTCCCAATGTGCTTCACCAAGCCACTGTCCTATGCTTGTCCCTGTCCCTCACATACTTTTTCTTCTTCTGTAGTAGGAACTGAACAAAGTTGGCTGGAATATGGCAAAAAGAAAAGAACAAATATCTTTGCCGTTCCCCGCCCGTGAAGTTTCGACTGTCTTGAGAAGCTGTGATCATTTCTAGAAATGAGTTTTATAATCACTTAAACAATTAATCCGCAGGCTCCTCCCCCCAGTTCTGTGTTTCCCGAAGGCCTTGGAGGAAGCTGTCCTTTATATTGCAGATTTCTCCATTCGGTCCCTTTAAGGACATGGAGAGAGGAAAACACGGTGTGTTTAAATGAAGATTTAAACTTTTGCTGGGGAAGCTGGGGGAGGGGATATGTGAATTGCTCCTAGTATCAGAGCATGGTAATTAATGTTAATAACATTAAATAATTTAAATGGACAGGCAATATTTTATGTCATATTTCCCTGGCATTTTTACTGGCGTCACCATGGCTTTGTCCTTATGTAGCTATGATCGCTATGTCAAGGAGATCCCATTTACCTGAAGCAGGAGTGATACGTGGACTTTTTTTGTGTGTTTGGTTTAGTGATATTTCCTTACTTCCATTCCACAAAGTAAAAACTCAGGCCTAGTTTCCAGGCCAAAGTGTGCGGTGCAAACTGTGCACACACAGAGCTTTGTACACGCTGGATAATGGTACCGGGACAGGACAACCTATGCTCACCATTATTTATGTGAGCAGGTGTACTAAACGTGTGCACAAAACTGGGTCGGGGGGTATTTTGGGTATATGTTCTGCCTCCAGTCTTCCTTTAGAGTCAAGTCCCTGATTGGGTTTGGCGTCACAGCCTCTGCGGACCTTGCAGCATAGCTGGACAAGTCTGACGCCTGCTTGCAGTGAGGATCTTGGCGAGCGACATTCGTTGCACCTCGTCAGCACCTCCCCTTCCCCCGGGATCGCTTGTCTGATTAAGCACTCTCAGTATGCTCAGCTCCAGACAAAACCCGGAAGAAAGCCTGCCCTTTGGCCTGCGCAGAGATGTTTGAAACATTTGCAAGGCTTGTCTGTTTTGAAGGAAAGTGGCTTTTCAACCAAAGAGAAATTTTGAAAAAAATAGAAATCAAATTTCGAAGAATTTTTTTTTTTGCTTTGGCCAAGAGCTAGAGGGGGTTTATAAAAGAGGGGGGAAATCAAAAATTGGCTTGTCCTCAGTTTCCTATGGAGTTTGGGGGTTTAGGGATGAAAATTGGTGAAATTTTAAGTCCCTCCCCATGCTGGGAAAAATATTTCCTGACTCGTCCTCGGACTCTGTGTGTTTACAGTTTTGGGCTGTCACAGAACATTTTTACTATAAGGTATCTTGGGCCATTTGTTTGGTTTTTACACTTGTACTTTTTAGCGGAATAATTTCATAAAACAAAGAGAATGACCATTATTCAAATGGGACACAAGGTGAGGAGATCGTGCTCCGTGCATATTGATGGCCTCCATTGTGTAGTGTCTAGACTGCTGTTGGGTTTTTGGCTGACACAGCAGTCAGATCCTAATCTGGATGTGGGTTATCATCATTATTAAATTAGAGGGTGGCCTTTAGTTGGACCCTGACTCAGGGGTAGCATTAAGGTTCAAGTTCAGATTGGATGGTGCTGAAATCCTTCAAGTTGGTCTCAGGAGACTGCTGCCCTCCTGGGATAAGCATGTGTTTCTGGTCACCTCCAGCTAGTGTAGACCTTGCTGTAAAAGGCTGCTTCATTTCCTGGCTGCCCAGAACCAATGTAAAATCAGAGGAGGCTCCCATCCTCAAAATTAGGCACCTGTTTGAGCTCTGTGTCAGATAGAGCCTAAGATCCTAATTCAGGAACATAGTTCACATCATGAGTAATTTTAAGCCTATAACAAGTCCCATTAAAGCACAATGGCATTATCTGATCTAATGCTGGATCCGAGCTGATCTGATACCTATGGCAATATGCTCATTGCCTCGGGTGGGCGTTGAACTGGGCCCCTGAGCATGTACTATGCTTTTACTCTTCAAGCTGATCCTCCGAAGCAGGCGGTGGGCACAGTGGTGAGGCTTGAGTAGAGCCTTAAGGGAAACTTCAGCCTCTCAAGCCATCAATCAGTCACCTCTCCCAAAGTCTCTATCCCCCTTTTATAATTGAATAAAGAAGGGAAGAAGTCAAAACGGCTCAGAAGTTAAGAGGACTCTGACACTGCCTGGGAAATGCACCACCGTAAGAAAAACGAAAGAAGTATTCCCCTTACAGATTTAAGTGGGGTATGTATGATCCTCTCTGCGATCCACAGTGTAAACCCATGTAAGCACCCGACCTTGCTCCATGTTTTCTCTATTCTAAAATGCCAGGAGGGCATTTGACTTTTCTGTTTTTCATATTCCTCGTTTGTTGTATACTAGCATCCGCCTCATCCTTTTCAAATCAAACTTCTTATTCTTCTATGCTCCCCGAAATTAAAACGTGGCAAGGCTTTTCTTTTCTTTCTTTTTTTTTTTTTTGAACAGTAAGATGAAAACATGTTTGAAGAATAATGTTTTCCTAAGTTTTAGCTGACATTCCATTTTAATGACTTTTTAAACAAAGTAACTATTAACTGTGCATCGTTTTATGGTTTCCTGATGTCTGACAGGTGTTTTTGCCCATGTGGGAAACAGATGCTAATAACATTTTCCCTAATAGCTCATAAATAATAAGCATTTAGCATTTTCCTTTGTATACTGCTCTGTCAATAGCCAATTTACTTTTCAGAAGCCTCAACGTTTTCCTGTCAATCAGTTTTAGCCCCGGGCATTTTTTGGTGATTAGAAACCCCTTAGAGAGTGAGAACTCCAAATTAGTTTTAAATAAAAAATAAGAATATTCATGCTGTTGAACATCTAAAGGTAAAAAAAAAATGATCTGGGTACATAAATATCACTGGTGGGGTATTAATACTTCATAGAAATGGAATGACCAGATACTCTCTGGAGAAACGTGGCGGAGACAAGCACATGACACAAAGAAAGTAATGAATGCGGTAGCAAAAAATACAACTTAAAAACAAAAAAGCAAAAGAAAGAAATAAAGGTAAATTAGGTTCTGGCCTTTAATGTATTGGGCACCTTTTGCAAATATAATTAGCAGCAAAAACATTGCTGCATTTCATGTTTACCACACTTTTCTGTCTTTTCCTTCCTTGGTTTGGTCTTGGATCGAGTCCCAACTACCGACTACATAAAAGGACTTCCAGAAGAGAAAGAGAAAAAAGACCGTCTCCTTGAGAGAAGAACAACTGTGGGCTTTGAAGAAGTTTGCAAAGTGAGGCACAAAGAGCTACCCTCGAGGAGGGGGAGCAGCATGGTGGAGCAACTAACTTTACGGAGCTCTTCTATCTGCTCATTTCCTGTAAAAGGCATCTTGGTTTTCCAGGACACTGGAAATATCCGAGGAGGATTTACCTATGCAGCTGTCTGTCTAACGTAAGGTGCTTCCACTATAGAATTGACAGGAATACTCAATTTGCTGGTGGACTTTGGCAAATATATGGCACTTTTCTCTTCTTCGGGACAAAACTCTATCTAGGGAATTTCCTGCATCCCTTTTGTGTGCCATAAGTGTTGTGGAGTCGATAGCGCGTAGAAATTGTATTGACGCTTTGCACAATGCCAACTTCCATTCTCAACATTGCCAAGCGTTTGGCATCAGGCAGGTGAAATCCGTCCACACGTCTACATGGCAGCTCCGTTTGTCCTGAGGATGGTGGAGAACCATAGAGGAGGTGCAGTCTTAGTAAGATTCAAAGCCAGGCTGGTCAGCATTGGTTGTGCTTGATAACTGTTAAAGAGAACAGATTTTCTTTTTTGGGGTGGAGCGGGGAGAGGAACCTCATGGTTCAGATCTTTAACCAATTATCTTTAATCAAACTATTAAAGATAAGAATGAGGCCTTCACGATTCATGGATGTTAGGGTTGGAAGGGATCTCAGCAGATCATCGAGTCCGACCCCCTGCCCTGGGCAAGAAAGAGTGCTGCGGTCGGATGAACGCAGCCAAGTACATGTCTAACCTCCCCTTAAATACCCCCAAGGTTGGAGAGAGCACCATCTCCCTTGGAAGCCCATTCCAGGTTTTGGCAACCCTTCCCATAAAGAAATGATGGCTCTTGAACCGTCCCCAGTAGCATCTAGTGATGGCCAATTGTAGGGGCCAGGGAAATATATGGATGTTGCATCTAATCCATTTTGGCAGTTCCTATGTTACCTCACCTGACTTTACTGTTGGGAGCTCTGGCTCTGCCATGCTGATATATTGGCATACCATTTTCGCTGCTCTATTTTTTGTAGGGACTTTCTTTAAGGAATGGAATTATTCAAACTTCATCAACAGCCAGTGTAGAAGATAGCAATTTTCTATCAACACGGGCCTCTCTCCTTCATGTGCCGTGATACAAGACCTATGGCAGCGATGAGCTGTCGCAGTTCACCTCCTTCCTCCATGTAGGCATCCGATGAGAGGGATGACACTTCACAGGATGCTCCAGATCACCAGATAAGTAGTTAGTAATGCTGCCAGTCAAATTATTTCCTTATATTTAGAGTAAGCAATGACATGGGGGAGGGCAGCAGAATTCAAACCACTCTCAGAGCTATTGGTCAAGCTGTTTGACTGCAGACACAGAAAGAAAACATGGTTTATATTCTGATTCCCATTTAATGACCTTTCAATATTAGGGGAGTTAAATGAACAACGGTGAACAGTGACGACAACAACACCTGAATAACAAGCGGCTGAACGTAATGCTTCTACTCATACAAAATGGACCGCTGCATCTCCAGTACCTACATGATACAGAGCTGTGCGGGCTCTCAGCTCTGTACCCTGTCCACAAGGTCACTTTTCTGGCAGCACGCGCCTATGGAACCTGCAGGCCCATTAGTTTTGTACTGATTTGGCCAGAAAAGTGCAGGTGAGTGAATAATCTACTACACAATTGACTGGTGACTGTTCAAGGCCAACTGTTCAATTACTAACATAAAAAGAAACCACTCAGATTTGGGGACTCTAATGACATTATGCCAAGAGCAAGGAAGGATTTTTTCAGCAAAATCATTGCACCAGAAAAGCCTGGTTCATCCCATCTAACTGTCTGGGAAGGCAGCAGCTGCTTCAACAAATCTCTTATTAAAAACAAAAGAGTTTTGCAATTGTCCAAAACACTCTGTTCTTACCTTTTCAGAACCGGATGGCTGACATCGTGTGGTTCAGATGTTTTCATTTCAAATTTAAAACAGCAACAGCAGTAAAACTTAGATGATCCAAAGCAAACCAAAGCATTTAAAAATTCTCCCAAATCCAACTTAAAAAAAAAAAAAAAAGATTTATAAATGTTGTTGAGGTTTTTGAGCCTTTCTGCCCTTACTTTGAATGGGGAAAAATGTTGGAAATCTTAAAAATCTCATGTGAGAGGAAAAGATTTCTCCTCCCAGCTGGAATTACAACACAGTGGACACATCTACATGAGATGCTACATCATCATCGTGATGAGCTACGTTGCTGTAGCTCATTGCTATGGTGACGCAGCATTGGCAGGCGCTCACTGTGATGTCACTGCTACTGCGCAGTAGTGTTGAAAACAACCCATGCGCCACCGGGACTGCGCAGTACCTGCGGGTACTGAGCAGTCAGGGGAGCATGTAGACGCACCCAATATGTTGCAGGTCATAAAAAAGGGGTGTCTATCTAAACCAACATCTAAATCTTAAACTGAATCTGAATGAAGGGGTCTCTTGAGAACTGACTTAAAAGTCCAGTTAACTTTTTAAACATTTAATTTGCATGAGCTCCTGGGCTTCCCACTAGGACCTGAGGCAGAAGCCGAATCATAAGGAAAGGCTGTACTTAGCTAAAGTAGAAACAGGAAATATTGGGAATCTAAAATGCCAACTCAGTATCATAGGCCCAGATTTAAAATAGTTTGGATTTGCTCCTGGACATGTAGGAATATATCTGCATTGAACCAGAGTCTCATCAATTAGCGCATATTTGGCCTTTAAGTCAAAGTCAATGGGGAAGCAAAAGTTGGCATCAGTGGGGCTATCAAGTCAGGTCTGTCCCAAGGCTGCACTGGCCACTGGGGCACCTTTGATGTAGCAATAACTTTCCTCCATTCTTCTTGGTCCTTTGCAATCCTGCGACAATCAGTCAGTTTTAATCCTGCCCATTCTTTGATGCTGGTGGTCCGACTTGCCCTGGTCTGTCTTCTCTTTTTTGTCTGTCCACAACACCCTGCAGGGATGGTGTTGGTAAGGGTGCTGGGCCTTCCTGTTACATGTCCAAACTGTGGTGCTATACCTCTCTCCATTTCATGGGCTTGAATTGGGATAAAAGTATCTCGGAAAATTTTAGAAGACCTGAGATCATTTTGGAAGGGAAGAGGGCCATCATACCTGCCTGTGGAAACTCTGGTGGGACACCAATGCAATATAATAATTATAGATAAAAACAGCCAGACCTGTGTTTCAGAACGTCATCTACAAATGGCTGTGGAAGTGCAGATCTTTAATATGTGATAAACAATTATTGCCTTTACATATGTAATCATGTTAACTGCATATGTGTGTGACCAGACAGCTTGTAGTTGCTAATTAGCCATTTGTGTGCACGTTTGCTGTGTCTATATGTGTAATAATGATCCCTGCATGTACAGAATAGATGCACAGATAGATCATTAATCACAGGTAAATCTGAAAAGCTGATATATATAATCTTTGACAAAGCCTAAAAGGAAGTAAAACAGTCACATCTAAGCTTAACTTCAGTTCAAAGATGCTGTTATTTGTGTGTGTGTGTGTGTGTGTGTGTGTGTGTGTGTGTAAGTGCATCTTCTTTTGTGTTTCCCTTTAGCAATTCTGTTTTGGCAAACACACTAGTAGGTTGGGGATTTATATCTAAAAGAGCCACAAACAGCAAAGGAACACAAAGAAACGTTTGAAGGAAGAGCACAATGTCAGAATTTTAATACAGTAAACCAAGTCAAGAATAACGCCAAAATAAAAGGTTGAGATAGAATTATTCATCCCATAGATGCTTTTAAGGGCCATAGACAACTGTAACTGTGGGCCTCCCACTCCCTCATTTTCTTTCCAGAACTATTCTTAGGTAGTTTATTGAATTATTTCCTTGAACTTAGACCCAAATCCCAGGTGTTTTTAGCCACATCATTGCCTCTTGTTTCACACTGGTATAAGCCCACTAAGTGACGGGACAGAACAGCGAGTTGGGATCCTGGTCTTAGCATATTCCAAGTTGATAGTAAACCTATATTCATTTATGATGTCTCCATTTCAAACCCAGCACAGGTTAGTATGGGGACATAGTCAATTGATGGCTGCTGGATGGCTCTGCAAAAACCAGTTGGTGGGTGCAGTCTATTTCCCAGTGGGCAAATTTAACATCATAAATCCCACCACTATGGTGTTGGCCATACCCTGGATGTAAGGACCTAGAGGAAGGTCTGAACTGAATACAAGTTTTAAACCTGAGCTGCAGACACGATGGACTTGCCCTCTGCAGGGACTAAGAAAGATGGTAGCTTGGAGGATTGACACAGAGCCATTCACTCTCTATTTAAGGTGCATTGTGCTTTAACGGAGAGCTAGACCTCAACGAGGAGCTAGATATCAGAGAGGTTTTGGTCTGGTGATGAGCTGGGAGTAGAGAAGTACATTTGTGGGTCACCTTCCAGATGCCAATGCAATTTAGCAGAGTAATTTCCCCCCTGCTTTGACACTCTCGCCCAGTGTTAAAAGGACAGGGATGGTCTTTAGATACACAGACAGATTTCATAGGACTCTGTCTTGCACATGGAAGTGGTAGTGACAGCAAAATGGGCTGGAACCATGGTGTATTTATCTCTGACGTTTTACACTGCTGCTGCTTAAGACAAGGGTAATTCCTGGTTATGTTACAGTCCTATCATTGCCTCCCTCCCTACACCTTTGTTTGGTGTCCCAAGCACACCGAGTGGTAAAGTATCCTGTGGTGCTACTTGGTTAGTTCCCCTTCCACAAGCATATGCTGGTAGACCTGATGTCCCCAGTTAAAACCCCTGTCACATCACTAAATATTTTAGCAAATAAAAATTTTTTTAAACATGCGGCCAGATGTCCACATTGACATAATGCTTAAGGCGTTTGACTGATAAAAAGCCAGGGCCCTTGGTAAATGGGGATTTAAAAACATGTCCTGAGGCAAGTGTGTGATATTAAAAACATCCTGGGCTCTTTTGTATGGAGATTTGCATACGTTGAGGTTTTAAAGAGAGTGTCCATCTGTCACTGAGCATTCTCCCAATACAACAAAGCATTGATAAATATTTTGAACCACAGTCACTTTTCAGCAGGCACCAGCAATGGAGCAGAATGGTTTCAGCTGGGATAGCCACGCTTTGTGCAATAAAAGGAGCTTCAGATTCACTTGGAAGCAGTGTTTAATATTTATGAGGATGACAGCCCTGTACAATTAGAGAACTACAACCTGCCCCTTCAGTGATTTTTGTGGAAAGTGTCTGCCAGCTACTGCGAGAAGTCCAGCTTTTGTTTTAAAAAATCTGGTCCTAGGATTTAGGGATAGACACTGATTGTGCTTCATAAACAGCAGCACGCTTGAAATATATGTGTGACAACAGGTCTGATCTAATGGCTCCTCCTGAAACCGGTGGAAAGACTCCTGTTGACTTTAACAGGCTATGGAGTAAGCCGGGTATATTTACAATGTTCCAGAAATAGACAAAAATGATCTTTTTTACAATTTATGTGCTGGGCAGAAAAAAGTCAAATTGCAGCCACATTGTCATGGGTTGCATCAGGGATTCATTTTGCTCAATGTATTTAACATACTATGTTATTTTAAGGCTCCCCTCAAGGCATGGATAAGTTCAACGAGGTAGAAAGGTTACTGCAGGATGCCCAAAGCTGTACCCACCATTTTAGAGAGACAGCAAACTGCTCTGTGCCTTGGAGAATCTGTGAACTAGTTTAGACGTAACAGGATGAGTATGGGTAATTAGTAAGCTTGTATGAAAATTTTGTAGAAAATGTTCAGTTTTAGATTTTTTTACCCAAACCCCTAAAAGTTAACAAAAATTAATTAGTCTGGTTTTCACTGATTTTTTTCATGGAGTATTAATTTCCCCTCCTTGAGCTAGTTCTAAAAACAAAAAGCAGGGTGAAGGACAAAAGTGGCAACATAATCATGGAGTTACTCAATTTAAGCGTAAGCATGTCTTGAACAGATCATTTATCTCAGTAGATTTGCATTTCATCCACCCTATAATCTCCCTTGCACTTAATCTGGATCCTGTTTTGAGTTTTCTCCTTCTGATTTAAGTGATCTCATCATAACACAGGTGATTACTATGAGGGATTCAAGTTACTGTAGGTTTATATATATATTATTTATCTGTCAAGCTATCTATCCAGCTATCTAGATAGATAGATAATATATATATATAAACCTACAATAACTAGAATCCCTCATAGTAATCACCTGTGTTATGATAGATAGATAGATAGATAGATAGATAGATAGATATTTTCCATGGACCCCGTTGTAAGAGTACAGTAAAATTCCATCTATCTTGTTAATGGTGCAAGATGCTATATACTATATTGCAGAGATATTATTATGAAGATCCTACATAATTATATTGTACATCTAGGTGACTGGGTATAAAGCTTGATTTTAAAGGATCTTTTCTGTATTTCTGTAAGTCTCGTGTTCTGATAATGTATCAGACTGGAACTTTTGTTAAACAACTAAAAGAGTTTCAAAGAGGTTAAAAAATAATTTATTTTCTCTGATTTGTTGAACACACACATGCCATAGGAACACATTCATTTCTTTCCCCAGATGGTGGGATGTTCATTTTTAGTGCAGATTCTAGGAAGAAAGTTTTTTATGTGCAAACATAGGCTACTAAAAAAGAAACTCCGACTTTACTCTTTATAGCCATAGTGCAGCTTCTGCCCAAGCAAGATGGGCTTATAATAATGCCCTGGGACAAATCTGGGGTGTCCTGATATTTAAATGGTTTTTTTCTGTTTTGAAAATGGCTGTGCTGTTAAAATGTGGAGTCTTATGGAAGAAGAGGGGTATGGGATATAGAAGAAGTTTCTTAGGGCTGTATAAACAGGAGGTAAGACCTGAAGAGCCCTTCAGAAGATTCTGGTTTTGTTGCTGGAGTTGTGAGAACGGGAGCACCTGACTGCTAGCTTAATCCATTGTTTAATTTTGAACACTTCACATGCAAATTGGGAACTGCATCGGCAACTGTATCTAACATATTCTCTGCATGCTCAAAGTCTGTCATCTGCATGTATGCTCAAGATAATTCTGTGTGTGAATATGAATAAGGCAAGTAATCAGATGCAGGAGAGAGTGCTTCACCTTGTAAAAAAGCTGCCTTTGCCCTGTATGATGGACACTGATGTGAATCAACAGGCCAATTCTGATCTCGGATATGAGGTCACAGTTCACATTTAAATTAGCTTTTCTACCTGGGATTGGATGTCTGGGAGCATCCTTTATAAGACTGAGGAATACATACAGTTCTTATGCACCCCATACCTGGTGTTATAATATTTTTAAAATCAACTGACAGATTCATTCACACGTGGGATTTGGTTTCCTAACAGTGCCAAACACAAGCTTCCTAAGTGCAGATTTTTTTTTGGGGGGGTGTTGTTTTAGGGTCATTGTGTTAGCACAATAGTTTATGAGACGACATTTTGCCCTGTCTATGAATAGCAAGAGCACAGAAAGATTTTTTTAAAATGTCATGGCTATTATGGGGGAAGCTGTGTTAGTGCTTCATTTTGTAGTTGGGTAAATTTTTGTTGCTGTCTAGACACCCAGTCTTCACTTGAAAAAAATACCACTTTTAAAACCAAAGAAAACCAGTTTGAGGATCTCTAGAAACCCTCTCAGAAATAGATTGGAAAGAAAACCAAGTAAAGGAACCAAATAAGGGATAAAGGAGGAGAATCAGTGCTTCTAAGACAGCAAAGACGGAACAAAACAACTAATCCTGTTACCCTTCTGTATTATTTTTGTTAATTCATGTTTTTCTTTATTCCTTTTATTCAGAGGGCACTTTTCATTTAAAAATATTTAATATAAAGATATAAATCATTGCTGCACATTGGTTGATTTCCCGGTGCAGGTCAGTACACAGCCATTCCTACAGCGGTGATGGGAGTCAGGTCAATGGGATACTTAACTGGCAGATCCGAATCACTCAAACTGTAGCTGTTGCACGCACATCACTTGTGCTGATTTCAATAGGAGTGACATGCACAGTCAGTAGGTTGGGAGTGGAAGCATCTCAGAAACACTAGCTTGCTCCCTGCCAGCTACCTAATTATGTAAACTGGTCATTAGAGCTGAATTAAAACCTACAATTAGCAAGCCAGGAGGGCATGGCTGTAATTCAGACAGATGTGCCATTTAAAAATATTTACATAAAGTTTCCAGGATAACTAGCACTGCCACTGGCGACAGTGACAAAAATAAACCAGTATCTTGGCGGTATTCTTCTAAATACAGGTCTGGCCATTCCAGTGATGGCAAAGACACGAAGAGTAGACAAAACCAACAGTCACGTCCATGATCCCAAGCTGCAAAATGCATCCACTAAAAAGCTTAAACATGGCCCGAGGTTTTCAGGCAGAAGGCAAGGTATGTTTGCACCTTATATGGGTGCGTGCATACATTAATTAATGCACCATAGTTACTGTGCATTAAGTTTAGTACTTGGATAACCAAGATACTGTGCAGTAATTTGGGCTATTGCACAGCAGCTCTGGCACACAGGTTTTTTTGGATGTGAACAGCCTAATACTACTGCACAGTAGCGTATAAGCAAGGTCACTCAGCACGCTACTGTGCAGTGTTATTAGGCTACTGTGCAGTTAGCGTCTCATGTAGATGCACCCATCAAGTAACTAAAACCCATGGTGCATATAGCATAAGCTTTCGTAAGCAGAGGGCTTGCTTTATTAGATGTTGCAACTCCAGTTTTAAGCCATTGCAAATCACAGGTGCAACCTCATTGACTCAAAATCCAAGCATTAAATGCCAAAGGGAATCTAAGAATATATTCCCATTAGATCTTAGATGATAAACCCTTTGGGGCAGGGGGCATCCTTCTTTGTACAGTGCCTAGCATATACTCTGCACTACCACAGCCGTCATCTTTGTTACCATTGCAGTGTCTCATTGAACTGACAGGGCGGTGGGGAATATTTCAGGGAGTTCAACCACCTTTGCATAACTTGAGACCCTTTGAAGCATCCAGGCAACCTGTGCTGCTCATTGTTTTCATGTGAAGAAAGAAGAGAAACCTTTGTGTGTGCCTTGGAAGCCAAAACAAAAGAAACATCTCCCACCCCTTTGCACTCTTCAAGTATCAAGGGGCAGATCCTTTTCAGAGGGCACAGCCGGAGCAGCTGGGATGGGTGTGACAAGCTTCACAGAGAGAATTCACCCCCAGGCACTGGAGCGGTGGCTGCTAGAGCAGGTGCTGCTAGAGCTCTTAGGCTAGGTACAGACCGTCAAAAAGCCTGAGGCTGAATCAATTCAATCTTTGCAGGTTAGTCTAAGCTGCGTAGATTGAACCGAGAAGCAAGAGAACAGACATTCACTTCTGATTCCAGAAACGCAGCCCTACACCTGCAATAGCCCAGGCCAGAAGCCAGGGGCGTTAAGTCATGAAATGGGGCTCAGGACTAGTGTATAAAGGGTTGATGCGACAACTTGTTCAATAAATGACAGAAAGACTTTATTTACTACAACTATTAATTAAATAATGAGCCTAAAGCAAAGCAAAGTCCAGTAGATTTAGCTGTAAAAATAAGAGTATCTCACTAATACAGGCAAGGAGGCGGTCTCAGTCTTGCCTGCTTCTCAAGGCGTGGATCTGTTCACTGAAAGATCAGCTGGATGCAGCAGCAGTTCTTGTTAGAATGATTTTTTATTCTTGAAGCGGGCCCCGTTAGCCGTTTCGTTCCTCTTTTATACCCTTTAGCTCAGCATCTTCAAAGCATTCTTGTAATTGTGTAAATCAAGAGAGAAACCTAAGCAACAATTAACAGGGAAAATCCTGTAAATTAAACTGTTCATTACTGGTTATCAGAAAGTCTCCATTCTGATCAAATTACCTTCCTCAGTAACAGGAGGTTATCAGTCTCTACTGATTTGGATTATATCAGCAGTTGATTAACAACCAGGAAAAACCCAAGGTTTTGAGGAGTCGTCCTTGGAAGATCAAGAGAAGCACTGAGGCAAAACAAGACTAAATCAGGAGAAGACACCTATCACAACCCAGATGGAGAATGTCTCTACCTGAATATAAACATGAATTAATTGCAAAGAAATATTTACTATACCAATTAATCAAGGATAGACATTTCACAGTTATCTACCAGATGCATAGGCCTGCTTAAAAACATCATAAAAATACTGTAGTAAGATAAGCTGGAAGTAATGCTTCATTATTTCTTTTCAGAAGGTCCAGCCACAAACTTGCATCCTCTTGCACTATGCAGTTGTCATCAATATTTTGTATTTTAACTTTTGTAAGTAGGCCCAGCTCAGCTTGAGCTTCACAGTCATAAGGGGGGTGCTGGAGCACTCCTCCCTGCTTGGCTGGAGCAGACAGCTTGGGCCAAGGCTAGCCTACCGACCCTGCAAGAGGGGATTGTGGGAGAGCTGCATAGCATCCTGGGATATTGGGGGGCTGTGTGTTAACTTGAATCTGGAGAGGATCTGGGATGACAGAAGGTCAATAAACCGATTTAACTTAAATCAGTTAAGTCTGATACTACGTCCATCCAGGTTTATCTTAAGCTGGTTTCAGCCGGTTGGAAAGCGGTTTATGTGCACTGAACTTCTCTTTTGTTGCAGATATGAACCAGTTTCTGATCATTTATACCAGTTTATGTGTAATTTCTGTCTCTAGCCTCAGGGTCCTGGACCTCCTGAGGCCAGTGATGGTAGCAGGTGGATCTTCACAAGAATGTACCGGCCAAGCACTCATCGCGGAGCTCATTCACCTCCTTGGCATGACGTAAGCATCGGGAGCCCTACTAGAGCAATTTTCTTGTCACAACACACATGTCCTCAGCCTGAAATCCCCCAGACTTGTCACCAGGGTCTCCATTTGTCTGCTGTGAACAGAGGAAAACATTTGTTAAATAGCCGTGCATCGCTGGTAAGCCAGAGACCAGAATATAAAGCTAAATTCAGCAAATTAGTTGACTGAGAATGGTGATTAGCAGCAGGATGTGCTGCAAGTTAACAAAGCCTCACAGCAGCTTTTGGAAAAGGGGGATAATTGACTTTCCTAAATTCACAGCCAGCCAACAGCAATGCCAGGATCAGCACAAACTCTTGACCTTCTATCTCCTCCTCTGACCTCTAGGCCTCTCCGTCCTCTGTGTATCGTTTACTGCTTGAATATATATTGCTGCCCACTCGTTGGTATATGCTGTTGCTGCGTTCCCACAGGCTACTCAGAAAAAATGGCATAATACGGATGATTAACTGACCATTTGTATGTGCAGTCATCTGAGTTGAGCACAGGGGGGTTACCTTGTACATGTAAATTGGACACACAGTTGCATACGTCACTTGATTAAAAAATGGACCTCTATGTCCATTTCTGATGATTATTTTTCAGCTTTTAAAGCCCTAGATTAAAGAACAGACAGCAAGATCATCTTAACTCCTTGTTTCCTTTTCTTTTTTGGCCTCATTCATATTGTATTTTAGTACGGTTGGTTAGCAAGGGTTCTTTGTGATTTCGTTATCTTAACAGACTTACGTTACAATTTTAAAGCAGGCAGAAACTCAGTGAAAATGTGTAACTGCTTATGCAGAAAGACAAAGAGCTTCTGCGCTGCAAAACATAGACGTGCTTAATACAGGAGCTTTGTAGTTCTCTGCTGTAATTGAGATATTGGAGAAGCGCCTTTTCCTGAATGATTTGGAAGGCTTACACGAAGAATCTTGTTAAGCACTGTATCGCGTAGTTCATTTGTTGACCTTTCTGTACAGAACATTTCATTTTTAATCTCCCAAGTCAAATGCAATTGGTTTGCATGCATAAAAACCGCTGCCAGAAATCTTAGCTTCTAAGCTTGAGAAACTACACTTTGGATGCAGAAAATAAAATGTGACTCATACAAAGCTGGTGTGTAGCAAGTGTTTGGGAGCTGAGCGTGTTCCTGCCTATTCTTCCCAATCATTATATTATATAACATATAATGGAACACCCCCCACACCTTTGCCCATATTTCCACTGGTTTGTATATCATTTATATATATACACACACACATACAAACACCCACATGTACATATGTATGTATGAATTAATGAATATATAAGCACAGTCTGGGCATGTCTACATGTTCATTAATGTGCCTTAGTTACTGCACTTTTAGTTTAGTAGCTCTAATAAGAGGTGCTAACTGAATGCACTGGTTTTTTAATGACACAAACTGTGCATTAGCCTAATAACACTGTGCAGTAGGCGATTAGCACGGTTAATAACTGCTATGCTACTGCGCAGTGTAATTAGGCTAACGTGCAGTAAGCGTCTCATGTAAACGTGGCCTCTGAATCTAAACCACTTGATTGTTTTACAAGTTTTGCTTAAGACCTTGGTCCTTTGCTACATTTTGGGACAAATATTTAATAGAGTTCTGCTTCATGAGCCATATCTTGGCACAAACCAGCAGCTAGATTTGTACGTGGGTACTGCAGATATTGGGGAGTCTGCACATTTAGTGATTCAATGCCTGCACCTTTACTGAATTCATTAGGGATTCAAATCCCTGCAAACCATGCTCACGACTATTTTTTGCACACTGAAATCTTGCATCTTTCAGGTTTCCGTTTATTGGTTATTCAAATTCTTTTAGCCATTACGATGAAGACATCATTCTGTTCGGGACCGGTGGCACCATTCTCAGTGAACTCATTTGCTGAATTTAGCTTTTTATTCTGGTCTCTGATTTACCAGCAATGCACGGCTATTTAACAAATGTTTTCCTCTGTTCACAGCAGATCAAATTGTATGCAAATGAATTGCAGCCTTTGGGATGGACACAAACTGCTGCAAGTAATCCCCTACTGTTTGCTAGTCACCATTGGTCACACACTATTGTTCCTGTTTGCTAATTGGATGACATCCAGGGAGGATGCAGAAGGGGTGCAGGGGTGCAGCTGCACCCCCCTCCCCTTTTGGATTAGCGTCCATGGGGGGAGCTCTGGGAATTTTTGTTAATCCCTAAAGCAGATGAAATACCCTCCTCTCTTCCCCCTCTGGTGCTCAGAGGAACCTCCCCAGTTCTCCTCTCTCCTGCCTGCCACTGATGCTTTGCCCACTGTCTCAGGGGTGGGGAAAGCTAAAGAACCACATCTGCCTGCCCTTGCTGGGCTGCAGCACATCTAGGCTCAAGTGGGGACAGGGACAGCAGCAACAGCATGGTGTGAGAGTCATCTCCCCTTCCCTGCCACATCCTCCAGGAACAAACCTGAGGAGGGGGAAATTCCCGCCCATCCCTGCTAGTCCAGTCCCCATCCCCAGCTGAACCCAGCCCTGGTGCAGCCTGGTGGGGCAGGCATAAGGAGCTCTGGAGCTACGCCCCCCAGGACAGTGGGGAAAGCTGCAGCAGCAGGTGGGAGAGGGGCAGGAGGGGAGGGGACGTGTGTCTGGGAAGCAAGGGAGGATTTTCACCTGTTTTAGGCTGTGAAAGTCCCTGGAAGCTCCCACCCCACGGGCACCATTGGGAGGGGGGGTCGGGGAGGGGAGCTGGAAGCAGGGTGGTGAAGCACCCATGAGGTCTGCAGTGTTGCTTCTGCATCCCCTTTTGGGAAATCCTGGATCCTCTCTTGATGACATTTACAGTCTTTTGCACCCCAAAAAATGTGATTTTACCCAAACAAATATAGTCTAATATTATCAAAACAATTCTTGCAAATAGGAAGGGGTTTTTTTTCAAACTGTTCTTGTGAGCGAACCGTTTCCAAATGTCATATTAAAGATGGCTGGAAAAAAGGATGTATCAAATAATTGGTTTTTTTGCACAGATAGAGGGGGCTAAAACCGTATTTGCCCAGCTTGGATTTCATTACCCGGATTCTCCTTTTGGTCAGCAATGGGCCTGAAAACTTTCTGAAATGAGATATACTTTCATTTTTAAATCAAAGTTGCTTCATCCAAGCCTCCATTCATCTCCTGATCTGAGAGTGTGGAATCTTCTAGCACGAGGTTTGCTTTGTTACAGCACAATGGAAGCTAAAAAAAATACTGCAGACAAATTTTATTATTGCAGCTTTTATATGGGACATGAAAGTGCAGTAGTTTAATACAAAGTCATTACTGCAGTTAAAACCATTAAGTTAATTAATATGGACATTTATTACTACCGATAAAAGATAATATCAGGGGATTTATAGAAACAATATATCTGTATATTTATACTCCTAAAGTCTCTGTGAAGACAGGAGTTTCAGTGAAGTGGAGTATAATGCAATGGCACCTGTTACCATAACTTTAATTAAGCGAAGTTGAGGAGAACACTGTCATGAAGCCCCTGACCCTCTGGCAGAGCTCTGAATTGGGGTCCCTTAATACTCTGTAGCATTGAAAGAAGCCCAGAGCTCTCACCTGCTAGCCCCATGAGTGCAGTGTGGTTGAAGGCATCAGTGGTAGGCATGGGGAGTTTACTACATGGAGAGTGCCACAATGAAAAATATTTCCTGCCGTGAGATGCTAATAGTCTAAATAGGCATAAAAAAGGGCAGGGGGATGGAAATCACAGGGAAGCAAAGGGACTTGACCAAGTTCAGCAGGAAGTCAGTGGCAGAGGCAGAAATAGGGACTAGATGTTTTTACTCCAAATTTAGCACCCTGTTCATTTTATACAGTAAGGCAGCTGCTTTCCTGTGTCCATAAGACCAGCATTACCTGCCCACCTGTGGGGACCCGAGATCTTGACTGATTCCACTATCGTGGCAATGAGCAGTGTAAAATTAATGATCAAAGAAGAGAGACCAACAACCAAACAAAAGGGCCATCCTGGTCTTCAGATGCTTAAAACTGAGGGCCCTGAGTTTGCAATGACCTCTGTAGGAGTTGACCCTCATGTCTGAATCAAATTGGAGCCTTGACTGGACCAAGGATGGTAGTGAGCACTGACAAAGCAAGGACAGTAGTGAAATATCACGAGATGAGCCCTCTGCTACTGTATGGTAGCTAATCAGAGCATTTATTCATTTACCCATTTCAATAGGTATTTCTGCTCTATCTCCATTCATCGCAGGTATGATGCCTTCTTCTAAAAACACAAAAGCCTGGACTGCACTGCCAATAACCAAAGTCACTCTGTTCTCCGGTATGAAGTTACAGGTTAGCAAAAACCTCAAAAGTCCAAGCGGTTTTTTTTTTTGCTTTTTTCTTTCATGGAAGAAACATCTGAAGTTGTCATTATGATTGCGATTGGTCATTTCATTCCAGTGGCGCTGGATATAATGCTAGGAGGACGAGGTAATTTAATAAAGCTTTGCAAATGTAGACAACTGCAAAATGTGATAGAGAAGGCTAGATCAATCATGGTAATGATAGGCATTAGTAGAATGCCAAGTGTTTTGGTCGGAGCAGATCTGTCACCGGTCTGCAGTCGGGAGTTTGCAGTACAGTCCTGTGCAGTGGCCATTCTAATTTAGTGCTGTCTGCAAAGCTGTCATTTGGAGAGGAGATTTATTGGGCTGATGCATGTGATTTATGCCAGGCAGTTTCAGCTTTGCTAACTTGCGTGCAACAATAGTAGTTAACAAGCAATTAAAATCTTCTGGTCCATCGTGCTAGAAGCTACGCTATATTTCCCTTGAGCTAGAACTTAACCTTCTCCCCCTTTCAAAAAGAGACGGATTTCAAGGGCTGCCATTACCAGCGTGGTGACAGATTTTTCCTTCATGTTATGCATTTGCTACTGGACATCTTCCAAGCAAAAAAGTCTGGGGGATGGCCAACTACAAGGGCTGCTCTTCACTTTGATTTCTTCTAACTCCCATTTCTCTGTGGTGTGGAGTGACACTGAAGCCTCTATAGAAAGGAGCTGGGAGTGGACGTGTGTGTGTGTGTGTGTGTGTGTGTATGTGCGTGTGTATATGAGCCTGGACTCGTATTAGGACAAGGGCACGGCTGTTAGGCTACTGTGTATGCTGTGAGATGAGTCAGCCAGCATGGGGTGTCGTTAGACTTATGCCGCTGACCCCCTCCTGTTCTGAGAGATCAAGTGTGTTATCTTTACAATGCTGTTTTCTTAAGACAAAAAAAAATTTCCTCTTTCTCTCTTTGATAAATCCAGCTCACCACTGCGTGTCTTGCAGAAGTGAACCATCCCTGCCCCGCTCCCTTTCGCAGCATGGACTTTTCAAGTGTCTCTTGCTAACGCAAATATGAAAAAGCTGGTGACCCTTTTGCAAATGCGCCCGATAAACACATTTGAATCGAAGCTGTCATATGCATTCCTGGAGCAAGAAGAGACACACCAAGCTTTCTGCAAACTAGTGAAGGGAGGGAAGGCAGGGGATGGAAATGACTCTTCTGCCACTGAGCTAAAAGAATAGGCTTGATAATGTCAGCCAGCATCTTACCCTGGCAAGCAGGACTCATATGCCTGCTGCAGGACTGGTATTGCCCGGTTCCAAGTTCCCCATCAGTGTGACTGTCAGGAGTTGCAGAGGCTGATTAGCGATAACGATGCTTTCCTCTCCTTCGAACCCCACTGGTAGGGCTAGGATCTGAAGTCAAACTGCTCTGACTGAAGTGCAGCCAGCATAGCTGGGCGGCAGCATGTTGTGCCAGTCTAGGCATTTGTGGAAACCAAACTCTTTTAAATCACACAGTACTTGGACGATAATTAGCTTCATTATATGTAGGTGGTGGTTCTTTTGCGGGGGGGGGGGGGGGTGTAGTCTTAATGACTAATGACAGGGATTTTTTTTTGTTCCTTTCCTAGAAGCAAGGCTGGCTGTAAATACCCACTTCAGCAAGCCAAATCAGGGGAAGTTTCACCTGCCAAATCCAACATTCATTTTTGTTCTTCTATTACTTGAGATGGGACCTGTTCCTGATACTTTTCCCCATCATTTAGAGTCCCGGACACAAGTAAAAGTAACTGTCTGGCGGGCTGTAAATGATGTCATGATTTTGTCTGTCATGCCCAGTAATTATGCAAACCTTTCCTTGCTGTGCTTGATGTGCAAATCCAAGTTTATATGTTAGTAGTAACAACAGACCACAGGCACTGCCCTTCTCTGGTGGCTCAAGTCATCACTCATCCATTAAGCTCTTCGCGACCACTCCTGAATTGCCCCACAATGGCACTTACTTACCCAAGACTTTTACAAGCTTGCAGTGAGATTTTGCTTCCCGTTGTCCAGCAGAGGCACGCATGAAACGTCAGAACTGGGGGGCTAGTACTTAAAAAGACCACTCCTCTTCCTGATCACTCACTTTCATGTAGCCCAGGGACTCACTATTAGCCCAGAGATGTACAGCACATCATTTTCCAAAGTGCCCATTCCTGGATTAACAGACTAACCCACTTTAAAGAGTTTTCCCTGCAAAATACCAGACGTTTTCTGCTTTCTCCCTTGTCCTGGGACAGGTTTAAACTCTGGTGTGGGCTATTTAGTTGAAACATGCTCTGGACTTGGGAATGAGCAGCTGTGAACTATGGTCATGTCCTGCCTTGCTACAGGAAACAGCTCTGATTTACGAAATAAATCTTAGGCACTTTGTAATGATAAGAATCAAGTGATGAGCGAATGGAAAGTGCACAGAAATAAGACTCTGGCCGTGTCTGCAGGGCAGCCTGGCTTGCTAATACATCGCTCTGGGTGGGCTCTTTAAGGTGGCATATCCTTTCAGTCTTCACACTTGCTTGGTCTGAAGCAACTGGTTTCAAATTCTGGCCTGCTCCGTGCCGGCCATAAACTGCCTCGAACGACATGTACTCTGCCGACCCAGTCTGCTTCTTACATCCAGGAGGCAATGGGCAGTGTCTAAGTACCAGTACTGACGAAGAGGCTCTGGAGCTATAGTGGACCACAGATTGAATCTGAGTCTACAGTTTGATACCTTTGCAAAAAAAAAAGGGGGAGCAAATGTCACCTGGGAGTTAACAGCAAGGACCATCACAGACACGTCCCCTGGGCACCATCCAATTTTGCTGTTACTCTTCAAGGAAAATGTAAACCAACTGAAGAGGGCCCAGAGAAAAGAAATAGGAATGAAAAGAGATTTATAAAGCATGAAGAAGGACTGAAAGAACTGGGTTTGTTTAGTCCAGAAAAGATCAGATGGAGGGAGGATGGGGGCAGCATGATGAGCACCTTCAGGTAGGCAAGAGGCTGGTAGAACACAGGACGGTGATCTATGGCTCTCCATATCCGGCAGGGCAGGGAAAGAAGGGATCAAGCTTATTTTGCTTTATTACAAGTTTTCCTGTCTCCCAGATAGGCTGTCAGGAACTTTTCCTGG